>NC_065550.1:32406515-33047338 GCF_022605725.1 Anthonomus grandis grandis | reverse complement strand
CCTCGATAATAATTTTTTTTCCTCTCTTTGTTGATTGATTCGGGGTAGTTTTTAAATTTTTTAGGTGACTTATTATTGTGTTACTCCAGGCCTGATCATTATTCTCACCATTTTCATCGATGTGTAAATTTCGTGGAATTTTATTTAAAACTTTGTTGGGATCGAGCGGAAAAATTCCACATGCCTTAAAACCAGCAATGGAATTTTCTTTCGACTTTATGCCAACCTTTTCCACACTCTGTCTCAGCAGCCTTGGAAACTCCGTTTTAGGAATGACTCCACGGTGTTTTAGTTTCCATTGTTCCAAGGTGGATCTCCATGCAGCTTTTAAAGGCCTAAAATACGCGACATCGAGCGGTTGAAGCAAATGAGTTGAATTGGGAGGGAGTAAGACAAAATCAATTTCATTATTCTCACATTGCTGTACGACATTAGTGGTAATGTGGCAATTAATGTTATCGCCTATTAAAACTTTACGCTCAGCAAGCTTTCGAAAATAAGGCATGACAATTGTCTTAAACCAGTCCTCAAATATATCAGAGTCAAACCATCCACTCATGCTTCTGTTATATCTTGCTCCTTCAATTCCTCCCTCTGTCCAACCATCATAGGAATGTTTTGCCTTGTATACCGTATATGGAGGCAGTAATGTTCCATCAGCGGCTATTGCAAACATCACAGTTGTGCTGGTCTTTGAGGAGTCTATTAACCTATGGGCATGCTTTGCACCTCTTTTTGTAATTACTTTAGCCGACCCGGGATCATCCACAAAATTGGTCTCGTCGTAATTGATAATATTTTGAGCAGGGACGTCTTTCAACGTGACCTGCAAGTTTTCAAAATATTTTTGAATAACCTCGCGGGTTAATGCACCTCTAACGCGTTTTGTATTTTCAGCCAACTTAACGGTAAGGTCTTTATTTCTGCTCATAAAACTTTTGAATCAGTCCATCCCTGGCATATTTTCTTTAAATCTGGAATCCCTTACTCCTAGTCTATTTAGATATTGTTGCACAATTGCTCTAACATCTGTACTTTTTAATGGGAATCCCCAGTCGGCGCAAATTTTGATTGTCTCCTTTAGTCTTAGCTCTTGCTCACCACTTAGTACAGGCTGTCGACCATATTTTAAAGAATGTTTGCCATGATATCTTCTTTGAATGGTACTGAAAGGTACACCAAATCTTTCAGATGCTTGTCTCATGGACATATCACCTCGTCTAACCGCTGCCACTGCTCGACGAACATATTCTTGATCGTAGTTACATTTTCCCTGCGGCCCCAATTTTTTTTTGTAAATTCTCGGCATGCTAAAAAGACCAAAACTAATAAAAAAATATTTCTTATATAAAAAATTATTTAAAAAAAAAGTTCTAAAAAATTTAATCATAAATTTACAGCGACACTTAAATGATTCATTTTACCCATTAAAGTTACCATCTTAGAAAAAAAAAATGCTAAAATTCAACAAAAAAAAATTTACCAAAAATTAAGCACAAATTTGTTTATTAATGTCTAATAAACACATTAATTACATTCAAGTAAATAAATATTAATATTGATCACTTCCGCAACCAATCGTTTCCAAAGTTTTGTAAAATACAAAAAAATCGTTTAACCGGAACATGTCGTTATGGTACTCACGTGTATTTTTTTTGAGCAGCGAAACACACCCTACCACATACAAAGACATACTAACGAGGTCATCTCGATGCAATAATGTCACTATATGGGGCAGGTCTGCGACGGGATGGACTTTTTTGCGGAAATACCCGATTAATTCATTTTACCCACTATGATTCACTTAACCCCGTTTGACGGTACTTCATTGTTTCCTGCATATCTGACACATATTATCTCACCTCGATTACATGGCATAAATGTGGAGACTTTGTTTTCAGAGATTTGATTAACGACCACACAACTTCGTCGATTATGTAGATAATCCTTTTAAAAACTGTTACTGTTACTCTTACATGACAAACCAGAGAATTGTAATGTTACTAATAATAATTCGTTATTTATGGTATCGAAGGCTTTACTGAAGTCCAGAAATACCATACAAGTAGGACGATTTTGTTCCTCGTTAATTCTTATGTCGTTTAATATATTTACTAAAGCCGTCGAAGTGCTAAAATTTTTCCTAAATCCAGATTGGCAAACCGGAATTATATTGAAAGATTTGGCAAAACTAAATATCCGGTTATAAATATGTTTCTCAATGACCTTAGATATAGCTGGCAGTATATTTATTGGCGTCAAATCTGAAATTTCCTTCGGCTCTACTATTTTAGCTATAGGTTTTATGATTGCCTTTTTCCACATTGATGGATATGTTGTCGTAAAATGCATTCGTTAATAATATTGACCAATAGATTCAAGCAAAACAGCAGACATAATTTTATATTTTTAATCGACAGACGGTCGGTCTATTCCTTTTGCGCTGGTTTTAATAGTTGAAATAATCTTCAATAGGTTATCTTTATCTATTAATTGAAACACTAACTGTTCGTTGTTAAAATTATTATTTTTATAATATTCGATGATGCCTTGGTTGGTTGTATCTGATAAATTGCTTAAAACACTGTGGAAGTAGTTTGAATGTCATCGGGATTACGTAAGTCAATTGGGAGGTCAGCATATGTGTTTTTGTCGTTAACTTAAGTTTTTCAGCAACGGTCCAAAATTCTTTGGATTTTTTGATTAAAAAATGTGTTTTTTCACGAATTATTGCGTGTTTTATATAATTTCTTAATTGTGGATAATATTGCAGATTTGGATTTGATTTTCATTTTTGAAATTTTGTTTGCGCACGATCTCTTAACTTTATTAAAAGTTTAATATTGTCGGTGATCCATGGGCAGAATGGCTTATTTTTCTTTATTTTAGTTTTAACAGGAATATGCCTGTCTAAGAGCATGGTTATGTTTTTATTAAAAAATTATAAATACGTTCCCATGAAATGGCTAATCCATCCGTAATAAAATTGTTGTAGTTTAAATTATTGTAATCTCGAAACATTATATGTGGTTCTTGATTTCTAACATTCTCATATTCAAATATAGAAAAAATTAAACATATAATATTTTTTATTATAATTAATAATGATTTACTATTTTGCTAGATTACTAAATTTGGCAAATAATGTCGGGCGTCACGTGAAATTTGATTCCTCCATGGTACAAAAGCCGCCTGAACCGGTGATTTACGTAAAAAAGTGAGTTTTCAATAGATTTTTTAATGAAAATGTGAATTTCCATAGACGTGTGAGCTTTATTGTTTGTGCTGTAAATTTAGTTACAACTGTAAAAAATTGTTAAAGGTTATTTAATCCTTGGCTCATGACTAGTTTTTGAAATGATTTAATGTATAATAATTATGGATATCTTACATTGTACATTGACAATTTTGAGGTAATAAATGGGGCTTAGGAGCTCGTGGTATCGATTATGTAAATTTACCCTATTGATTATGTGAAAGTTCGTTAACTGTTTCTATAAGTATTTTTATTTATATTCCCGACCAAGACTAATGTTTAATGTTTATTCGCAGCAGAAACTCTCTGCTATTGATTCTGTAAATTTACACTTTATTAGACAGTTTTCAAAGATGCATGTTTTGTCGTTTAACATAGACGTAAACGTTAGCCGCTGTTTGACAGCTCTCCAAAAAGTGTTTATTATTCCTTAAATTTTCTAACCTCATTTTTATAATAATAAACCAACTATAGATATTTCATTAATATTTGGTCTACAATATTATATCTAATTATTTAATTAGGTAGCGTTATTTAAAAATTGGAAAGTACCTAAAATTATAATATGATTGAGGATTTTGCAGCTCTAGAATCGGACAAAAATTATTGTGTATGATGTTCTATTTTGCTGGATGTCATTTTCATCATTAAATCTGACCCTACTTCTCTTGAATTTTGTCAAGACACTGGAATTTAGATTTGGGTTAATCGTGGTTATTGTTATGCAAAATAAAAAAAAACAAATGTGTTTTTACCGTTTCAGACAAAAGGAGACTAAATAAGCTTGAATTATTGTTATTTGACAATAATGTTAGAAACATTAATATCGTCTATCGTCCGTAATATAGCGGAGGGTGCCGATAGGGATATACGATAAATGACACTTCAAATGTCATACATGTCAATTGGTGGTTACCGGTGATACTTTTTAATGGTTTTGAGAACTGTCTATTATGTCCTGTAATAGAGCTGAAGATCGTTGAAGAGAACTTAATTGCTTTTAAAAAGTTACATTATTAATTACGTTCCTTAAGTTCCTTAATCGATTTTCTAAAGTAAAATTACTTAATCCTTGACTTGCAATTTAATTTTCTTAAAATAATAAATGTACATTTACAGGCACTTTACTTTATTTTAGGAGAGAATAGGGCAACATAGAGCTTTTACTATTAATGTAAATTGACAGTATTAATTCTGTGGTAGGTTCTGAATTGGATTTTGTAATAAATCATTTTTAATCTATGACTTAACAATTAAATATTAATAATTTAACAATTGTTCCGTTAATTAGTTATAAAAAATTACTTTAATTTCTGCCATACGATTTATTACTTTTACAGAGTTCATTTACAGATATTTTACATCGTAAATTAGAATATTTCTTTCTGTAAATTTACGCTAATTGGTTTTGTGATTGTTTCTTAATTGATTCTCAAAAAAAAAAAAACATTTTTAATTCCTGGTCTATAATTTAATATTTTTTCAGAAAAAATAATATTCAATTTTTTAAAATTAGAATCGGGTTGTAGAACCTTGGCGTTGGATTACAATAGTAATTCTATTAATGTACACTATTGGTTTTATTCATATTTCATGAATGGGATTCAGTAAAAAATCATCTTTAATCCCTAGGTTATGATTGTAATTATACAGAATAATTACTGTTCATTTACAAGTATTTTACATTGTCTATTTATATTTTTTTTTGAAATAAAAATAATTTTTGTAATAGTTTTTTAATGGTTCCGTTTAATATAATTTTTAATCTGTAGCTTATAATTTATGAATTCTTCAAAAAAATTATATAATGTACAATTTTTTTACATTGTATATAGCACCTTGACAAATGTTACAATATTGATTCTGTAAAATAATGGATTTTCAGGCATTTTATCACGTAATTTTTTCAATAGATTTTCTACGTTTATTACCACGTAAATTTAAATTTTTTTTCTGATAAAAAATTTAAAAAATTATCTTTAATCCTTGGTTTATGATCTGCAGCAAAATGAATGAGAATTTACAGGAATTTTACACTAAAAATTTATATTTTTGTATAGGACCTTGACAAACGTTTCAATATTAATTTTGTAAATTTAAATTATTTGTTTTACAATATTTCATTAATAAATTTTGTAAAAAAACATTTTTAATCTTTGGCTTATATTTTATCAGTTTTTCTGAATAACTAATATAAAATTTTTTACATTGTAAATTTACAATAACCGATATAATAATAATTCTGTAAACTTACACCATTGGTCTTGTGATTCTTTAATAATTCTGTATAAAATCATTGTTAACGTTTCGGAAGAATCAATGTGCCATTTATTTACAATGTAAATTTACACCATTGGTCTTGTCATGATGATGATGTTCCTGAATAAGATTCTTTAAAAATATTATTTTCTACTCCTCGTCAATAGTTTATTAATTTTTGAAAAAATTCAATGTAAATTTTTTTACATTGTAAATTTACATAAAATAAAATTAGGTTATTATAGAGTTCTGACAAACGTTACAATATTAATTCTGTAAATTTACGTTGTAATAGTTCATTAATAGATTCTGTAAAAAAAAATACATTTTTAATGCTTGGCTTATAATTTATAATTTTTTTAGAAGAATTAACGTAAATTTTTTTTTATATTGTGAAATTACAATTTTTAAGATAAAAATAAATTGGGTAATTGGTACATTCATGATGTCAATATTAATTCTGGAAATTTACACTATTGATCTTGTAATAGAGAATCTAATTTAAGAACTATTATCTATTCCTTGCTTATAATTAAATAACTAAAAAAAATTATGACAAGTAAATAATTTTTTTTTATGTTGTAAATTTACATTCAAAAAAATAGAGGCGCTATAGAATCTTGACAAACGTTACAATACTGATTCTGTAAAGTTACACTGTTGATCTTGTGATAGTTTCTAAAAGGATTCTGTAAAAACATAATTTTTGATGCCTGGCTTACAATTTATCAATTTTTCAAAAATATATATTAATATACGTTATATTTTTCTGTGTAAATTTACAATTTTTGCATAAAAATTAGGTAATAGAACCTTGACGATTAAAATATTAATTTTTGCAAATTCACACTATTGGTATTGTGATTGAGTTCCTAAATAGGACTTTGTAAAAATAAAATTTTTAATCCCTGGCTTATAATTTATTTAAAAAAAAAATAATGCTAATTTTTTTTGCATTGTAAATTTACATTTAAAAAAATTAAAATGGACTATAGCAGTTGACAAACGTTACAATATTAATTCTGTAAATTTACATTATAATAAATTTGTCTTTTTATAGTTCCTTAATAGATTCTGTAAAAAAAATACATTTTTAATAGCTGGCTTATAATTTATTAATTTTTTAGAAGAATTACCGTACAATTTTTTTTACATTGTAAAATTACAATTTTTAGGATAAAACTAAATTGGGTAATAGAACATTGATGATGTCAATACTAATTCTGTAAATTTACACTATTGGTCTTGTGATTGTTCCTAAATTATATTCTTTAGATTAAGTTCCTAAATTAGAGAATCTAATTTAGGAACCATTTTGAACTATTTTCTATTCCTTGCTTATTGACTAAAATAGATTATGACAAGTAAATATATTTTTTTTACATTGTAAATTTACATTCAAAAAAATAGAGGAGCTATAGAATATTGACAATACTGATTCTGTAAACTTACACTATTGGTCTTGTAATAGTTCTTTAATGGATTCTGTAAACTATTATTTTTAAATCCCGGCTTACGATTTATTAATTTTTGAGAATAATTTATGTAAACATTTGTTTACATTGTAAATTAATATTAAAGATTAAATAAAATTAGGCTATAGAACCTTTACAAATTTTCCTTAATGGATTCTGTAAAAAATTATTGTTGTATTTTTTTACAGTATAAATTTATAAATTTTAGGATAATAACTGAGGATCAATTCTGTAATGGGTTCTGTAAATAAATAAAATTTAAGCCCTAACTTATTATGACCTAACAAATCTTGTAAATTTACCGACATTTCATATTATAAGTTACCAATTTTTCGGGATTATTAACTAATTAATTAATTAATTTTTCGGAAGAATCATTGTGCTATTTACTTACAATGTAAATTTACAATTTTTTTAAAATAAAAATTGGGCTCTAGAATCTTGAAAATTGTTGCAATATTAATTTTGTAAATTTACACCATTGGTCATGTAATGATAGTTCCTGAATGAGATTCTTTAAAAATATTATTTTCAACTTGTCAATAATTTATTAATTTTTGAAAAAAATCAATGTAAATTTTTTTACATTGTAAATTTACATAAAATAAAATTAGGTTATTATAGAGTTCTGACAAACGTTACAATATTAATTCTGTAAATTTACGTTGTAATAGTTCATTAATAGATTCTGTAAAAAAAAGACATTTTTAATGCTTGGCTTATAATTTATCATTTTTTTAGAAGAATTAACGTACAATTTTTTTACATTGTGAAATTACAATTTTTAAGATAAAAATAAATTGGGTAATTGGTACATTCATGATGTCAATATTAATTCTGTAAATTTACACTATTAATCTTGTGATAGAGAATCTAATTTAAGAACTATTTTCTATTCCTTGCTTATAATTAAATAACTAAAAAAAATTATGACAAGTAACTAATTTTTTTTTACATTGTAAATTTACATTTAAAAAAATAAAGAGGCTATAGAATCTTGACAAACGTTACAATACTGATTCTGTAAAGTTACACTATTGGTCTTGATAGTTTCTAAAAGGATTCTGCGAAAAAATAATTTTTGATGCCTGGCTTACAATTTATCAATTTTTCAAAAACATATATTAATATACGTTATATTTTTACGTTGTAAATTTACAATTTTTGCATAAAAATTAGGTTATAGAACCTTGACGATTACAATATTAATTTTGCAAATTTACAATATTGGTATTTGTCTTTGAGTTCCTAAATAGGACTTTGTAAAAATATTATTTTTAATCCCTGGCTTTATTAATAAAAAAATAATGTCAATTTTTTTGCATTGTAAATTTACATTTAAAAAAATTAAAATGGACTAAAGCAGCTGACAAACGTAACAATATTAATTCTGTAAATTTACTTTATAATAAATTTGTGTTTTAATAGTTCCTTAATAGATTCTGTAAAAAAATACATTTTTAATACCTGGCTTATAATTTATCAATTTTTCAGAAGAATTACCGTACAATTTCTTTACATTGCAAAATTACAATTTTTAGGATAAAAAAAAATTGGGTAATAGATCATTGGTCTTGTAATAGTTCTTCTAATGGATTCTGTAAAATATTATTTTTAAACCCTGGCTTATGACTTATTAATTTTTCAGAATAATTTATGTAAAAATTTGTTTACATTGTAAATTAATATTAAAAAACTAATATTGGGCTTTAAAAACTTGACATTTACAATAATAATTCTGTAAATTTACATTGTTGTTAATGTAAAAATCCCCTAAAAGATTCTGTAAACATGGTTTAATTGTAATACTAATGAATGTACTTTTACAATGCAAGTTAGAAAAAAAAATTGCAAGCAGAAATTGGGTTTTGGAAAAACTACGTTTAAGTAAATTTTTGTACAAAGTATTTTATATTGTAAATATTTACTTTTGGATTTGATCTATGGTTTTAATATATATTATGTAAATTTTCCCAATTTATTATGTAAAAGTTCTTTAACAAATCCTATAGAAAGGTAATTTACAGTGTAAATTTACAATTTTAGGGCAATAATTAGAGATGTATTAGGTAAAAATCATATCACTTTTAAGCCTTGCGTTATGACATAATAGTTTTTAATGATAATTACAAATATGTATCTTACATTGTAAACTTACATGATGGGTGTAAAGTAATTTCATAAATATATGTAGTTTATTGTTGATTTAGTATTTATTTTGTAAATATACATTAAAAGTTGGTTTATATCAATGATACTTAAAAAGGTACATAGTTTTATGTAAAATTCAAGCATCTGTAATTTTATTAAAAAACGCTCTGTAACTTTAATGTGTATTTGTAAAATTTAAATTAATTTTTAAAGTGGGGTTATGTGCATATTCTTTGACAATGTTCAAATTTCTTGTCTATATAGTTGTCATGTTTCAATTTTTTCCTAGACGGTTGATATCTTTAATAATTTTTGTCAATTTCAAGAGAGTTAAAAAATAAATTAATACATAATTTTAATTTCAAATTTTGAAAAAGTCCGTGGATCGACTGCCTGAAATTAAACTGAAGCAATACGACAATGATATAAATTAATTTTATACTTTTAGTCGCTCAACTACTATATTGGATCATTGTCTGTGTGTCTCTGTCTTTTGCATGTAATTTTACATTTTTCTTGAGCACCTGTGTAGACCTTTTTAGGACAATCTTTGACTGCTCCAAAAAAAATCCTTGTAAATTTGCTATTTTTGTACCGTTTAATTAAAAATAATCCACAAAAGAAATTTATACATATTTTTTTGTTTCAGGTAAGCAAGCACCCCAGTACATTATATTAGTAAGTAGATGGGTTTATATAGCTTTATTTCAGAAAAAAAAAACATAATTTTCGAAAGAATGTGCCTTCAGAAGAATATACATTCATTTATTAATTTTTTTAAAAAGAGAAAAGAGGTAAGCCAATATACACATTATACATCACTTCTCTTAAATTTTTTTTTTTTTTAGAACAACCCTATGGCCTTTTTAAAATTTGTCTTTTGGAGCTCACTAAATACATTTGTTTATAAAAAAAAAGGTAAGCCCATATACACATTATATAATATTTCTCTTAAAATTTCCCCACTTGTTTTTAGAACAACTTAATGGCCCTATTAATCATCAAAAATGGCGCCCAAACATGAGTGAGTATTGCATTTGAACGCATTGTTAAAAATGCATAACTTTAATGGGTGCGACGCACACGTAGCCATAAAAACCCATTTTATAATAACCTTTACGGGGCGATTTTATACTAATATAAAAGCGCGATTATCGGGAAAAAATAAACGTTGTTCCGTAATATTTTTCGGGTAATAAACCAAACGAACCGCGAAACGAGCGAAAGTCCAAATTTAAATATGCCCATTTAAAACGTATTAATGTGTTTATTTCGAAATGGAAAAACAATGTTTTTGGTTTCGCTGATTGTTCGCGTTATTTCGGGAATAAGTTGGCGTTTTTTTTTTTTATTTGGGGAGGAAATTGGATTTTCGAATCAAGTGGTGTTATGGGAGCGTCACGAGGATTTCGGTTTTAAGAAAGTCCTATTTTCAGGATCTGTATTTCCATCTCATTCTAAGCTATTTTAACGGAGGGTAATAGAATAATGTTTCTTTTTTAATTGGATTTGTGTAAACTTTGTTCAAAAATATATATAACTTTCAGAAGATCCAGACAGTAACCGAGAAATTAAATAATGATGTATAAAAAAATTAAATTGCCATTCCTATTTATTACTAATAATAATATTCGTCTTTTTATTAAAATAAAATAAAAATAGAGCTAAACAATTAAAAATTTTATTCACTCACTGCCACAACTAAAAAAAAAACCTAAATAAACTATAGTATAAAAAAAATAATATAATGCTAAATTACCCAGATATCCAGACATGTTAAAATTTAATCATGATCACAATTCACTATGACAAGGATAAGGAAATGAAGACTTTCATTTTACCTTATTTTTTTTGTTCTCTCAGTAAATCCGTAGTAATAAAAAATATTAGAAAAAAATGTAATACTAAGTAGTAATAAAATATTGAAAATCATGTAAACAGAATTTTAATAAACGTAATATTTATGCAATTTAACTCATTAAACAATTGAGGGGCTTAGAGGTACAAGTGACAAAATTTTAAAAAATTAGTTAAGTTCATAAAATAAATCTTCATAGTACCAAAAACTTTATGGCAAAGAGATACAAGTGAATATTGCTACTGGTGGCATTATCTCGTAAAATCCCATTTAACTACTCAAACAATATTTAAAAATAATTAGTGGCAAGGGGATACAAGTGCATTTGTACCCCTTTGCCGTAAGGTGTTAGGCATTGTTTTTAGTGAATTGTTTAGCATCATTGCAAACCGAGCTCGTAAAAAAGTTGTTAAAACGAGTGAAATAATAACGCGTATTTCAAGTAAGTACCTATTTATATATTTTTAAAGAAAATTATTATTGCCTTAGTCTAAGAAACTGCTGTGATTTCAAAATTAGATTTATTGCAATAAATATTAAAAAAGTTGGGTTATAATTTTCGCAGAGTTAATATTTTATGTTTTTATTGACATGTTGGTCAGATTTTATTAATTTGTAATTAGGGTTTAAACTTATGCAAATGGTGTTAGATTTAAGAAACTTTTTCTTCAAAATAAGAGTGTTGGCAAAACAGGAACCTCTTTTATTTTATGCAGAATTTTAGGGCACTCTTTTTAACTTGATTCATATCAATAATGTTCTTGGACCCGCAAGTTAAGAATTTATTCAACTATACATATGCTAGTTTGCAAGTAAACTTATATAGGATCAAAATTTTGGATATAAAAAAAGAACTGATTTTTTGAATCTTTTAAAAAGAAAAATATTATAAAATAATACTTAGGTACATTATGCAATTATGCATTATTTCGCTTTTTTGTATGCTAGCAATTTGCCTGCTGCTGATTGCTATTTCTTTCTGTAGTCTCATATTTTTTAGGTGATTAAGAACAAGATGATTCAGATCGCGACATCAATTTCCTACCACACAGCTCTGATGAGGATGAAACAAGTTCAAGTAGTTCTGGCTACGGTACTGAAGCGAATTCAGACAATTCAACCATTTCGGAGGAAACCAGAAAACCTAGTAAAAGAAGGATAAATCCAAAACAATTTGCAAGCTAAAAAAAGAAGAGTATGCGGGACAAAAACGGGGAGTTCACGTTTGTAAGCAAGTGCAACCTTATCCCCATTCCTGTCGTTATAAATGCAGGGACTTTTCTGAAAATGAGCGATTTGCTATTTTTACAAAATTTTGGGAATTGCAAAACTGGAATCTTCAGACTTCTTTTTTGTATTCATGTATTGAAGTAAGTGCTCCTCGCCGCAGACTTCAAGGAGCCATGAATCATAAGACGGTCAGCACAACAATAAAATTAACTGGGAAACGTGTATGCAAACAGTTTTTTTTGCGTACTTTGAATATAAGTAACAAACGGTTTACCAATGTTATGAAAAAAAAATCTGACTCTTCCACTGACAAAAGAGGCAAACATTCCCCTTCTAACAAGTTTGATATTTCTGTACCAACTTTGTAAAAAAACATATTACCTCGTTTCCCAAATTTAAGAGCCATTACACAAGTCATTATAATCCAAATCGAAAATATCTGGATTCTGCTTTAAATGTCAACAAAATGTATGACCTGTACAAAGAGTTTTGTAATCAACACAATAAAACGCCTGTAAAGATCAGCTATTATCGCCATATCCTTAATACTTGCTTTAATTTAAGCTTCCATAGACCTTATACAGATACTTGTACATTATGTGACCAGCCTAGTAATACAATAAAAAACGGAAGACCAGAGGATACCGCGGTTGCAAAAGTCAATAAAGAAGTTCATCTTAAGAAAGCAGAGAAAGCTGGACAGGCTAAAAATAAAGCAAAAGCTGAAGCTGAGAGTTCTGCTGATCTAGTAGCCATTTGCTTTGATCTGCAAAAGACCCTACCGACTTATTTTACCTTATTTTAAGCTTACCGCGCACCGTCAAACACATTGATGCGTTTAGTGACAATGCAAGGGGACAGAACAAAAACAAGCACATTATTAAATTTTGGAACTATATTGTATTATATACCCAAATTGAAACTATAGATCACAGATTTTTGGTGTCAGGTCACTCATTCATGGAATGTGACCAAGACTTTGGCCTCATTGAAAAAGCAAAGAAAAAAAAAATCGTTTGTTTTTGTCCCCACTGAATGGATGGATGTTGTAGAAATTCTTGGTTACCAAAATGAATGAAAATGACTTCAAAAGTATTGCTCCCTTGTGCAATATTGTGAATGATAATGTAAAGGGCTTACGAAAAATGTAATGGCTTCACTTTGAAAAGCAGACACTTTGTACTTTGTTTTTTAAGGACGTACTGATAGAAGAATGTCCTTTTGCTATTGTTGACTTGAAAAAGACGAAAAGGATAGGACGACCTGCACAAATTCCCTCGGCGATTGAACTCCCGCCTCTCCGCCAAGGGCCCGTTAAAATAAAGCTTCCAAAATATAAGAATTTATTGGAGCTTTTACCCTTTATACCCCCGATACACCACGATCTTTACCGCGACCTAAGACACGACGAAGTTCTAACTCGCCAACGCAATAATATTCTAGAAGTTGAAAGAACCTCTCAGGAAGCCCAGGTGAATGTTCCCTCGGAGGATGAAGAAAATATCGAACAAGACCTGGAATCAGATTACGATTAAAAAAATTTTTCTTTTCTAAAAAATAACTGTGTTTGAGTTAATTTTGTTTTTGTTTCTGTAGTTTGGAATTTTTAAAATACTTTAGTGGCAAAAGGAAACAAGTATTAATTTTTATGCAAAGGGGTACAAGTGCAAACGTTTTTTTAAAATTCTAAAATTTTTTTATGAAAACAAATACCAAATTTCAAAAAGTTTTTACAGTAAAATAAAAAAAATGTATGAAAATATTGTAAAAAAAATTCTATGTAATTACTTTAATGCAGAATTTTTTATTTAAAAATAACTTTTACCTCCATTTTTTTAAAAACATTATTTTGACACTTGTACCCCTTAGCATCTAAGCCCCTCAATTATAATATATATATATATATATATATAAGTTTAACTTTATTTTACAGTTTTTAAAAAAATTCCAGGATGTTGAGAAGAAAAAAAGATGTTTGTTGAAAAATAGCTTATAAATCAAAAGTAAAAAATGCATAGAGAAAAATAGAATTTTAATAAACGTAATCTTTAGGCAATTTAACTGGACCTCTATTTTACAGTTTTTCAGAAAATTCCAGGATGTTGAAAAAAGTTGATTTTTGAGAAAATGATTTTTTTTTGCAAAAAGTTTGAAGAATAGCCGATAATTCAAAAACTGTTAAAAATAAAAATTTGAACATGTATACAGATAAACAGAATTTTAACCGATTTACGGCCAAGGATAGAAATAAAACTTAAAATTTTTAAATTATATATTTTAATTATAAAAAAAACACATATGTGAAATCAAAAAAGAAATAAATCTGCTACATTCTGAAATAAGTGGTGTTGCGTAAACGCATCAACGGCGTGTTAAGTGATATTGCCGAAAACAGTCAGCCTGTAAATAAATAGTGCAACGCTCACAAATATAAATTGTTTGACTTCTACATACACGACATCTTCTTCGGGACTCAGTCCTACTGATAACATGTCCAGAGTGATCAACCCTCACTTCTCTGGGTGGTTCTAATGGAAGTGGTCTAGCGACAGACAAAGTTCTTTGTTTTTAATAAGCGTGCGGCGATAAATGATTTAAAATTCAGTTGTGACATTTTATTGTGATTCACCGTGTTTTAGAGTTTCCAGGAATTGACAAGAGTACTGTCTATTGTATTTTTAAATAGTGGCCACTATTTCTTACCCATCACACCGATTCTATAATTTGCCACGCCATTATCATGCTACTCCTCCCATGTATTTATTATATCTTGAAATTACAGCTGGTTGTGGGATTAACACTTCTTTTTTAGATTTTCTATTATATCTTTTAGCAGAAGTAAGAGGTTCTACATGATAATGGGTACTAATTGCCGTGACAATAGAATTATCGTTCCATTTTACCAATGAAATTTGTGTGGATTCATCAAATTGGGAATCATAGGTGCCTCTTTCTTTTTTTGAAATTACTTTATTATCAACCAAAGGACAATGACTGGTTCTGTTTTCACGAATCGTTCCTGTGGCAAAATAGCCTTTGGTTTTCAAAAGAGATAAGAGCTTGTAGGATGAAAAAAAGTTATCAAAAAAGACGTTATGATTTTGCGGATTTTTCACAATTGACAAAAGTTCAACAACTACAGACTACAGTCTACAGCACCAAGTCCACTAGAGGTATCCACTCGAAAATCAAATGCACCAAAGTTTGAAACCAAAACGCACAGGCTTGCCTTTTATAAACATCTTACAAGAATGGCGTCCAAAATAAGGAACCATTTGCTGATCAATAGATAAGTTGGATGAAAAAATGCCAAACTGTAAGAATTTTTCATTCATTGTATCATAAAAAGGGCGGAGTTTTATGTACTTGTCTCCTTTATCGAGATTATTATTATCACTCAAGTGTAGATTTCGCTTTATCGATGTGAACTTATTCCTATTTATGCAGTCTCTGACAATATGCACAGTTTTGTCCTCATCTAAAGACCAATACATATCTGTCTGGGGTAAGCTGTGATATCCAGACAAAATTAGGATCCTAAGAAAATTTAGCAGTTCTTCTCGTGATAAATGAAACTCGTGTTGTTATTGTCCTGTGCGTATTTTTCTGAAAAATGGATAATCAAATCCATAAGATTGTCATCGACAAATTTGAAAAAAATTTCCAACGGTGACAAACCCTCCAATTCGCCCCTAAGTTCTTGCATGTGTTCCTCTTCTTTGGATAAAGGTAAATTCTTGTGTATGAATGATCCAGATCTCCAAGTCGGGTTGTAACCGCTTTTTTTTCTAGGATTTTTCGGCGTTTTGTTGCCAAATCTTCTTCGTCAGATTCATCGTAAATCTCGTCTCGAACGGTGTGGATCTCGAAAGTTCCCACTATATCTCCATTCTGGCTATTTTCGATATTTTCCGGATCCTCCGAAAATTCTTCCTCGTCTGTGAGTTGATCTACCTCCGGTGGAGTGTAGACAGCGTCGACTTCTTCTAAAACTTACAAATTATTGTTGTGTGTATAATATTGGATGTATATTTAAAAAAAAGCGAAAAAAAGGTACAAGAATTACTTACCAACTTTATTTTCAAGCTCATTTACAACCTCCTCCAAGCCCAACTCTAACTCCTTTTGCGTAAGAAATTTTCTCATTTTTTTCAACAAACAACTCTTATTACAAATAACACGCACTCGACTAGATCACAGAATAAACGATCTCAGAGATGATCTGGATGAGATCGTTTATTCTGTGACTAGATGCAGACTCAGACTAAATATTGTATAAATAAAACATAGTAGTCGACTGCCCTAAAAAACTTGTCTAGACACACTTGTGACAGGCAATTTCAGTTTTATGACCTAATTAGGAAAACCCTGGTTCAACTAGGCCCCGGTTTTCAATTTTATGGTGTAGTTTGGAATGTAATTAGTGTTAAAAAAAATACAAAACTTTGTAAATAAAAACACTAAATAGGAGTATATGATTCGTACAAGAAAGCAAATGAAAGAAATGGTTCAAATTTAATTCTGTCACTTTTGTTCAACCTTGCGTCAATGGTACCAGCCCATATTTCAGGCGAAAAAAGCACTATTTTTTTGTAAATAAATCATTAGTGCAGTGTTGCGTATACGCATCACTGGCCATAAATGGGTTTAAACGTAATCTTTAGGCAATTTAACTGGACCTCTATTTTACAGTTTTTCAGAAAATTCCAGGATGTTGAAAAAAGTTGATTTTTGAGAAAATGATTTTTATTTACAAAAACTTTGAAAAATAGTCCATAATTCAAAAAGCATAAAAAATAAAAAATTTGAACATGCATACAGATAAACAGAATTTTAATAAACGTAATCTTTAGACAATTTAACTGGACCCCTATTTTACAGTTTTTTAAAAAATGTCAGGTTAAGAAAAAAATTGATTTTTAAGAAAAATCATCGTTTCATTTCTTTGATAGTGTTTGGATCTCCTGGAAATGGTATTTTTCTATCATGGTTAATAAAATTGAATTAGAAAAACATCACTTTGTTCCAATACTCTTCTAATTATGAAACTGAGATAAAGATATATTAATAAGAACCCAGTGTTTCCACCCAGTTGCTATATCATCATTTCATTTCGTTAATAATGTTTCGAGTCGCATGGAAATAGTATTTTTCTGGCCTGGTTTATCAAATTGAACCAGAAAAACATCACTTTGTTCCATTTATTTTCTCATTCCCAGAGATGACGATATATAAATGAGTACTTTATTAGTACTTTAATTGAAAATTTAAAAAATAACATTTAATGGAATTTTTGACCAAAACGTTAAAAAAATCTTAAAACCAAGTAATGGATTTTTAAATTTATAATAATTAAGTTTTTTTTAAAATATTGACAAAAATACAAAAAATATTGTACATATTTAAAGAGAGAATGGGGCAATCCAGTTTAAGTACCTATCTTACAGAACCACACAAACTATCATTTCACTACTTTAAGTATTAAAAGGAAAACTACTACTATAAATTAGACTAAGGGATCTAAAACCAAAGTATAATATTTATTATAAAAAAAATTGGAAAAAAATACACATGTTCCATGTTCAATATCAAGTCATATTTCTTTTAAGTGTATTATATGGTAAACTTTTATTATGTTTTTAGGCCTGATGATGCTCTAAATTTACCGAAGCACATGTAGCAATGATATTAAATATATGAGAGTGATAGTTTTCTGAAAAAAAAATTAATTGGCTCCTTGCATTGGAAAAATGAGGTCTTCTTATTAGATATTCCATAACTTAGTTGAAATTGAAGCACCACATAATCAATAGTTTGAAATTTTCGTTTGTAATGACTTTTTTTTTAGCCTGTTAATCAATGACATGATTAAATGGATGATTATAAAAACGATAAAATTTCACCCCATACGTTAATTTTTATTACACGACCTGTCAATAGAATCAATCATTGTTACATGCAAATTTCAACCTTTAAGGACCCGTTTATCCAAGTCCCGAGACACCTTTATACAATGGGGTACACGTGCCCTAAAGATCGCGGTCCCACACACGCACACACCGTCCCATAAATCCAGAAACCGGGATGACGGACGCCCCCCCGTCATTTTAAAATCAGGCGTTCACCTGTTCGCATTTTGTCCCTTTAGGGTCCTTGAATAGGGCGCAGGATCGACGGCTCTTCAACATTCATACACGAGTTCTTCATACCCGTCATGAGACCCCAGTAGTTTACGTGGTCCCGTTAAGAAACGAACGCGCCGTTTCTATGTCGATCCGGGAATTACGGGAATATACGGGATTATAATTTTTTTTTGTTGTTGTTGTTGTAGAGAAAATAAAGCGGGAGTGTACGTTGACTTTTTTCAAGTATGGTTTTTTGGATGGACTGGGGGTATTTTTTTTTAAATGAAGGATTTGGTTAATAAGCTATAAACAGGTACGATAATGTAACTATTTAATTATTTACTGGTCTTGCCCATTAGTAGTATGAAAATTTTTAGAATAAAATAATATATACATCTCAAAAATTTAAAATAAATGAGAAAAAATTAGATAAGCTAAAGAAAACGTATATGTTTTATGAATAAATGATCATTAAATAATTTAATTATGATTAAACAAAGACAGGTACAAGAAAACGCTAAAATATAAACATGTTCAGACTTCATAATCATATAAGTTAAATTTAATGTTAACATCAAAAAAGTCAAAACTTTTGTTATAGGTTACGTTAATACACCTCAAATATTTGATGAAATTCTTCTAAAAAAATCACTGTTTTTCGCCCATATTATCCAAACTAACAACGATGCTTTTATACTAAATATTTATATGTATATAAAATTATATCAAATATATATTTTCTGCAAAAACATTGTTTTTCATTAACACAACCCTTACCCCCCCACCCACCCCAAACATTTTTCCAGTAAGAAATTCTTTTGAAAACTCACCGTTTTTCGTCCATAATATCCAATCTAATAGCACTGTTTATGTATTAAATATTTATCAACATAGAAATATATAATTACATTAAATTTAAAACAATAAACTATGTTATTAGATTAGATATTAACGATGAAACCAGCTGTGTTATTCATGCAAATTAATTTGGAAAATATTGATTTTTGAAAACAATTTTGTTACTGGTAAGTTGTGTGGGGTGGGTGGGGGGCTAAGGGTAGGGCTAATGAAAAACGGTTTTTTTTGCAGAAAATAATTGCTTGAAAAAAAATGCTTTTAAAGATAATTATAAGGGATGAAAAAACTCTATAGGTTTCTTATCTATACTTTTCTCACATAACCTTAAGGTTTTCGAGTAAAAAGTGAAATAAACCCCATTTTATTTCTCGAAAGCCAGGCGTATCGCTATGAAAATTGCAGTGGTTTTATCGCAAATAAGTGGAAACTCAGTTTTTTTTAAGATAAGTCATTAAATTTTGAAAATGATTAAATCTAGGAAAAAATAGTAAATGGATTAACGATGATACGATTGGAAGGATTACAAAAGAATGCGAAACATTTTTACTCGACTATTCGTAACCAAAAGACGGCTTATTTGGCATTTGTGTCACGTTCGCAAAATCGAAAAGTTATTTGGAAAACACTAGATAAAATGAATGTTTATAATAAGAAAAAAGATAATCATTTGCAATAAGAGGTTTAATGAGGGAAAGGGACAAGGCAAGGCTCAAATGTAAATTAAACAACTCTACAGAAAATTTTGGACATTATAAAATGCTTCGAAGTCTTACTAAGAATTCTATACGTAAGGAAAAATTGGCTTATTTGCAATATTTGGAGACCCAAAAGGCTCAACGGAAAGTTTGGCAAACTTTAAGAGACCTCAATGTTTATGTTCCTACAAATACAGTTATTCAGATTCCTCCTGAATTGGTAAATGTGGAAGAGATAAATACATATTTCTGCAGCGAAAAAATCAAACAACTGTGATAATAAAGTAGCATATTATAATAATAATAAAATAAGGGAAGGCATACAATTTACTTTCAAATTGGTCGATCCCTCTGATGTGTTTAAGTATGTGCGGAGTATTAGGTCAAATGCTGCAGGTATTGATGGCATAACACTTCAGATGGTGAAACTGTGTTTGCATGTGATAATATTACATATAACTCATATTGTCAATAATTGTCTTGAACATGGTCATTTCCCAAATTGCTGGAAAGAATCTCTTCCCCACTACCTATAAAACATGATCCTGTCAGTTTTACAGATTTGAGGCCTATTAGTCTGCTTCCTATAATATCAAAAGTTCTGGAAAGAGTGGTTTATGTTCAGATCACTGATTACTTTAATACAAATGGCTTTTTTCCTGTGCATCAATCAGGCTTTAGAGCTAGTCATAGTACAACAGCTGCACTTCTAAATATTACTGACGACATTATAAAAATTCAAGATAGGCAAATGGCTGCTATATTGATTTTGATAGACTACTCTAAAGCCTTTGATGTTATTGATCATGAGTTGATGTGTGCCAAGCTATCATATTATGGTTTTGGGAAGGTTAAAATACTTTTCTTTAGGTCATATTTAACAGGTTGAAGGCAGGTAGTTAGGATAGGTGGTGAGACATCGCAGAGTAGAAACATTATTTCGGGAGTGCCACAAGGCTCCATACTTGGCCCTTTGTTGTATATTATTTATATTGCAGATATGTTTTCTATTGTATCAACGCACATGAAAGCATATGCGGATGATACACAATTATTATTTCAGTTTAATCCAGACTGTCCTGATAATGCTGCTGAGATTTTAACTTCAGATTTATCTAATATTTTACGATACTCAACGGAACATAATCTGACAATTAATCCTGCAAAAACTACAATGTTACTGTTTTGTTCTGAAAAGAAAAGGGGCATACTCATGAATCGACTTAATATTCAGATTGAAAATACTCGGTTGACTTTTGCTGACTGCGGTAAAAATTTGGGTTTGTGTATAGATATACAGCTTAATTTTGAAGAACATTTAAAATCTTTACTAAAAAGAAGTTATGTGAGAATGAAGTTTTTATATGCTAGCAGACACCTTTTAAATTTTAAAACCAGAAAAAAATTGTGTGAGTCACTTATTATGTCTATTTATTCGTATTGTTTCATAGTATATTATCCATTCTTACATGTTGTAAATAAAAAACGGATACAATACGTTCAGTATACATGCTGTAGATTTGTTTATAAATTAAGAAAATTTGATCATGTCTCAGAAAATATAAAAGAGTTGGGTTGGCTTAAGTGTGATAACTGGTATAATTTTAACTTGACTCTATTTTCTAGAAAACTAAATATGTGTCAACAACCAGTATATTTGTTTAAAAAACTAATTTATAGGGAGGCTGTGCATAATCGCTTTTTGCGAGATAAAAATTATTTAACAATGCCACAACATAGAACTTCTTTTTTTAAAAAGAGCTTCAGTTATAATTGTGTTAACTTATATGATAACTTACCTCTTGAATTTAAGGTATGCAATACTGGTTATTTAAGGTCTAAGTACAAGAGGTATTTATTAGATGTGCAGTAGATTTTTAGAACTTTTTTAGTGACAGATATATTGTATGTATATATGTACTGCATTGTTATATTGTTATGGTCGGTTAAAGCTGTTTTATTCTCAGTGTTATCTCTTAAAAGCATTCTATTGGCCTTTCTTTGTTAACATTTAAAGATGGTGAACTTAATATCCGGAGAATTGGTTGAGTGGAAGACTGGCCAGGAGGCTAAACTTCGCCAGTTGCGCTATTCTTGTGCATATGATGTGAGTATACATTTTCATATGTTTTCGCATTGTATGTGCAAAGAAATACTTGAATAAAGGCGTTATTTATTTATTTGGGTCTACCTTTGCAATTTGAGAATGCAGAACAAATTAATAAATATTTTATCGACAGTGTTTGTCGGGTTGCCCCCCGATTAATGACAGTACTTTGAGGTATCACGAAAACCAGCAAAAAATGAATTATACATACACATAAAAACTTATGTGAGGTTACTGGTGACGAGATTGGGATTGTTATTCGTAATATAAAGTCCAATGCTTCTGGTGCTAATAGAGTTTCGCTAGAAATAATTAGGCTGTGCCATAACTTCGTACCTACTTGGTACATATATTTAATACTTGTATTTTAAACTTGGAATTTCCTTTCAATTGGAAAAAAGCATCTCTGGCCAAGGCCACACAGCCTGATACGTTCTCTGATTTAAGACCCATTAGCCTATTATCCACAACGAGTAAAATTTTAGGAAAGTTGGTTTATCAGCAAGCGGTTGCATTCTTGGACAAGCATAGCATCACATTTCAATTCATCAGTCTGGCTTTCGAAAGTCCCACAGCACAACTACAGCATTAATTAAAGTGCTGGATGATATTGTAGGTGCATCAGATATTGGTAAAACCACGGTTTTGGTTCTCTTGGATTACAGCAAGGCATTTGACACCATTGATCATCGAATGTTATGTGGAAAGTTGTCTTTGTGCTGTTTTTTAGGTGCTACTTGAGCAATCGGTTTCAAGCTGTTGAAATTGATAACAACATATCATCATTTTTGCCCCTGGATAGAGGAGTCCCTCAACGCTCCATTCTTGGTCCTTGATATTGGAGATATTTTATTTATTTTATTTTATTTTAATTACACCACTCCACAGAAAAAATTCCAATTATTGAGTGGGGGAAAAATACAATATTATACAAATTACAATCCAAAACTAGAGAAAAAAAAAAGAATACATTATTAATAGCAATAGTTTCCTACAATATTTTACAATACTTGAATAAAAAATAATTTTGTTTATGTCTACTATCTAGGAAAAGCGCACTCTTTTAATTTCGGACAAACTGCAGTTGAATATGTCACATTGATCCTGAACAGAATTAAAAGTGCCACATGCTCTACGCATTGGAGAATATTTTCAAATATTCGTTCTAGGTCTAGATAGGTAAAATGTGTCAGAATTTCTAGATGATATGCGGGGCACATGAAGATTTACATGTCGTAATAAGTCTGGCGAATCAATTTTATTATTAAGAAGTTTAAATAAAAATTTCAGATCAGCAGATTTTCGCCTCTCCTCAAGACTACTAAAGGGGTACCTTTCTAGTAGGCGTTGATGTGAAAAACCAATTTCTGGGTACACTCCGTCACATTTATATGAAAGGAACTTTAAGAATTTACGCTGAACATTTTCTAGTTCATGTATATGATTCATATAAAATGGTGACCACACAGAAGAAGCATATTCCAGTATTGATCTCACATAAGAAAAATACAAAATTTTAAGACTAAATGATGTAAGAGATGTACACCTGTTTTAAACCAAAAATAAACGTTTATTTAACTATCGTGTGTTGCTTGGGAAAGAACCAGTCTATTCCAAAGGTCGTTTTCCTCTAATTCAATAATAATCTTCAATTTAATGACATTCCTCTGTCAATTAATAGTTCCTCTAATGCTGCATCCTTCAGAGAATGGATCAAATGGCGGGTGCTCAATGTTTATAATTTAAGCAAATAGTAATTTTCTCTATATATTTTATCTTAATATTGTTAATTTGTTTTGATATTTTTTCTGTAACTTATTCATGTATTTTAATTATTCCATTCAATTCCCTTTTACTAAATTGAATTCTGTGTACTTCAAACAGTTCAACCGGCCATTTTTCTAATAAAACTTAAAAGCTCCGGGGCCGTTTTGTTGCCAAAAAGTTTTATTCGTCCGTACATCTGTGACGTGGTTATCTGGAAGTTTTAACCGGACCGGAGTTTTCCACGTACATCCATCCATTCTACGGTCCAAGTTCAAGTGGAAAAATGGACTTTCGAAAGTTCAATGGCTTGCTAATGGAAAAAAATTATAAAAAATTTGTAAATATTAAAGTAACGGCAACATTGCATGGCATTTATCCTAGGCAACACTGTAGTAACATAATAAAGGCAGTTTTGTCAAGTCGGGCTTACAGACAGCACATTAAACCGCAGTTACATGGGAAGCTTGAACGCTATGATTTGTATGTACATAATTTATATTAACTAAATTGTTTTGTTTTAAAATCTTACAATATCCAAAGCCAATAAAAAAACCTAAAAAGTTAAAAAAATTTTATAGTAACGGCAACATGGTATTTCATTGCGAAGTTTATGTCATTGATGTCACTTACAATTGTCAGTTGTCATAGAAAGAGAACTTTTAGATAGAATATTAATCCGCGGCGTTGCCATTATCAGCATATGTTTTTAACTTTAAATAAAGGATTTTTCAGTATTCTAAACCAATTAAAAAAGAATACATAAAAAAATAGACAATTGTTAAAGCACCGGCAACATGGCTTTACTCTGTAAAGTTTCAGGTCATTGTTGTACAATTGTCGGTTGTCATAGTAAAATAAAAAGAGAAGTTGTAGACAGCATATTAAATTGCGGCGTTGCCATTACCGGGAAATGTTTTTAAACTTAAAAGCTGGATTAAATGTTTTAATATCTACTATTTTTTCTTTACTATTATATCTCACTGTAAACCATTAAAAGAAATACCAAAAAGTAGCGGCAACATGGAATGCCATGTTGCCAAAGTGCAAAGTTTTATCATCTCCAACCTGTTGGCATATTAAAACAAAAGGACTTACAGACAGCATATTAAACCGTGGCGATGTTTTTTTTTTATTAACTGAAAAACTACCCATTTATTAGTGAAAATCTTGATACTTGGCAACATTGTAATAAGAGTAATGACATTGTCGTCAGTGGTAAGCTTGTAAGGAGCACATTGAACCGCGGCGTTGCCCTTTTTTTATTAACCCAGAAAGTACCCGAATAATAAAGTAAGCAACATGGCATTATTATAGTCAAATTATTTATACCTGGCAACATAAGATTAATGCCATTCTCATTTACTATTATAAGCTGTTAAAGTAAAACAAAGTGATGAACTATTAGACAGCATAATATACCAAGGAGTTGCCTTTTTTAATACCCAAAACGTAACTAATTATTAAAGTATCGGCAACATAGCATCACAGTGAATAATTTTCATAGCATGTTAATTGTAATATTCTCATGAGAGTAATGCATTATTGGTATTAAACATTGTCAGTTGTCAAAGTAAAATAAAGTGGTGAGCTTGTATATAGCACATTGAACCGCGGCGTTGTCTTTTTTTTGTAAATTCAGGAAGTACCTAATTATTAAAGTAACGGCCACATGGCATAACCGTGACCAATTTTTATAGCTGGCAACATTGTAATATACTAATACCATGGCGTTAGAGTAAAATTTATTATAACTAAATAAATATATTTTACTTTAAATATTAAACTTGTAGACAGCATAGTATATTATCAAGTAATGGCAACATGGCATTACAGTGGAAATTTTGTAGCTGGCAATTACTCGAATAAGAATAATGTCATTGTGGTCATTTACCACTGTGACTTGTCAAAGTATAAGAAACTGGTGAGCTTGTAAGCAGCATATTGAATCGCGCTTACAGATATGTATTGAAGTTCAACCCTTACTTACGTTGGTAGAGTAAATAGAGTCTTAAAAACAGCACCTTGAACAATGTCGTTGTTGTCATTTATTATTGGTTGTCAAAGCAAAAAAAAGTTGGGCTTATAGACAGCATATTATACCGTGGCGTTGCATTTTTTTCATAAACGAAACCAATTAAAAGAGAACACAAAAATGTACGCAGTTATTAGTAAAAGTAACATATGGCAATATGGCATTAAGGTGAAGATTCTGTAGTTGTAACATTGTAATACTCTAATGATAGTAATGTAATTTTTCTTATTTATCATTGTCACTTGTCAAAGTTTAACAAACCGGTAAGCTTGTAGACAGCACATTGAACCGAAAGTTATTTTTTTCATAACTATTGCAGCACTCCAAACCATTTAAAGGATATACAGAAAAGTATACATAAAATTATTAGTAAAATAAATTATTTTTTTTTGTTTGAAAAAATTAGCAATATTAGACTAATGTCACCATTTCTAGTTATATTTAAGCTTGTAGACAGCATATCGAACCGCGGCTACAGACCAGTATGCAAGTTAAACCCTTACTTTCCACGGTAAGTTCCTATAGTAAATAGAGGCTTAAAAACAGCACCTTGAACCTCGTTGCCATCATTGACAAATGATTTTAAGGTTAGGTACTTTTTTATTAACTAAATCTCTTATTCTCAGACCAATTCAGTATACCTTGGCCCCGTGTAAGAAGCATCTATCATTCTGTGACAGATGTCATTTATGACAGAGGAAGTGTCAATGTCATTTCAAGTGAAATAAAATCGTGGAGAGTACATTAAACGTCGACGTTGCCATTATTTCCGATCGTTTTTGAATTCAATTTAATTTTTTTTTTGTAAAAATATCAAGGACTTAATAAAAAATTCCTTTACATTTGGAAACCGAAGCTAAGATCATTTAAAACCCATTAGGCCATCGCTATCAATTTCAATAAATTGACATCAGTCTCTTCTATTATTGTTCTCATTTATCGCACATATATGTCATTGGTGACAGCTGTCAAACAAACGTTGCGTAAATGCCAGTTGAATGGTTGTTTGACAGCTGTCACAGATTCTTGTGTATTGTGGGTTGTGTGTGTATATAGTGTGTGATGAATTTTCTTTTGATTTTCATTTAAGAAACTGTGCAAAAAGAAGCGAATTATTATTGGAATCTTCCATAAAACACTAAAAAAAATCATGTAAGACTAGAGTATTTCATTAGGCAATGTTTAAAATAATGATTTATTGAACAAATACGGTAAAAGTTAATTATCGCATCGCGTCCCATTAATTAATCAACCCTTGAAAACAAACAGGAAAATAAAGTTAAAACAGCCCCAGGGAAGAACCGTCGATATTGTTTTCGTTAACCCCGAACCGATACTCCAACAAAAAACAAAACAAAACATGACTTTATAAAGCAAAGAATATTCGAGGGATGATAAAACAAATTTTCCTTTTAAATCAACGATATTTACCCGGTAAGGGAAAATTAATTTCTATATAAGGGAGGGTGCATCAAACGTCAAAATACCTGGATACACTAATACATATTTTGCCAGAAATTCGATTTCGTACAATAACGGAACTTCAAAAGCTTATCAGAGTCAAACCAGTTTGAATTATGTCTTTGGGGCTCGTATTTATAGAACACACCGCATTTACTGTGAATATTAATATAGACAGAATAATATGTTGTTTAACGTTTAAAATCGTCACAGAAATTGACATCGTTGACAACGTCATTGTTATCAAAAAAAAATTAAGCATAGCATTAAGCGCCATCTAGAGTACAAAACTATCACAACAATTGACACTATTGACAGCGTCATTATTATCACTTATCATCTCAAAAGGGAAGCTTATAGATAGCACGTTGAACCGCTGCGTTGCCATTCAACTGACTTCACAAACATTTATAATTTTTCAAAAAAATTACGATAATTCTTAACTGTCACTCTTTCCCCTTGTTGTAAGGCGGGAGGGTGCATTAAAATTCGGGGGTAGGAAATTTGTCCCCATTATTACCGCCCCGGGACACGTTGTCCCTTATATTATAGGGGCGGAATTCGGGGTCGAAGGCGTGAAAAATTAAACAGGTGTAGGCACGTTTTTCGCATATATACGGCATATACGTGTCGTGTTAATAATTCATTAATCATTTTCCTTAAAAAGGCGTATGTAAGGGATAATGATTTACTAGGGGTAGTTATTCTGCATTTCGTTGGAATGCGCTTGAGAGACTAGAATTGAAACCCATCTGGAGCCTAAATATTATTAAGAATATTAGTGAAATAATTACTTTCAATTTGAAGATCGTTCAACCATTATTAAAGCGATGAAGTGCCATAGAGAGCAGAAAAAATTAAATAATTCTTTTTTATTTCCATATTTTTAGGAATATTAATGAAATATTTCTTTTCATAATAAAATTAATGAACCTATTTCAGTCACCAACATACAATTTCAAGACCATGTAACCATTATTGAAACAATGAAATGACGTAGAGACGAGGAAGAATTAAGGTTTTTGGAAGGTTTTTAAGGAATTTGTGCTTGACCATTTAACCCAACTGGGGCTTAAATATCATTAAGAATATTAATGAATTGATCCTTGTGTTAAGTAATGAACCAAACTATGCCATAATCATACAATTGTAAGGTGATTCAAGCAGTAATGAAGCAGAGATGCGACAGAGATATGAAAAAATTAAGTAAATCAATATTTCTCCCATTTTTCTTTTGGCAATTAAAACCCACCTCAGGATCAAGTTACAATAAGAATATTAATGAAATAATTTTTTTTTATATGTAATGAACTCGAGTCCGTCATAAACATAAGTTTAAGATAATCGGAGCTGTAATGAAGGAATAAAATAAGGTAGAGAAAAAGAAAAGTTAAATAATGCATACTTTTGCATTACGTTTTCTCTTGGCAATTAATTCGAATGCCAAATAATTTAATGAATAATAAAGCAATAATCCTTGTATTATGTAATGAACCAAACTATGCCATAATCATACAATTAATTTTAAGGTGATTCAAGCAGTAATGAAACAATGAAATGCTGCAGAGATAAGAAAAGATTAAATAAATCAATATTTCTCCCATTTTTCTTTCAGAAATTAAAACCCACCTCAGGACCAAGTTACAATAAGAATATTAATGAAATATATATTTTTTTATTGTAATGAACTCGAGTCCGTCATAAACATGCAGGTTTAACATGATCGGAGCTGTAATGAAGGAATAAAATGAGGTAGAAAAAAAGAAAAGTTAAATAATGTATACTCTTGCATTACTTTTTTTCTTGGCAATTAATTCGAATGCCAAATAATTTAATGAATAATAAAACAATAATCATAGTCTTATGTAATGAACTCAATTAAGTTATAAAAATTTAATCCTTAGGTGATTCAATTATTCAAGTAATGAAGTAATGAAATGCGGAAGAGACGAGGAAAAATGAAATGAATCTTTATTTTTTAATTTTTTTAGACTAATTTTAGGTCTAAATATCATGAAGAATATTAATGAAATATTTTTTTCACATGTAATGAACCAATATACGTTCTAAAAATGCAATTTTAAAATACTTTAACTATTGATGAACCAATGAAATGCGGTTTTTAGAATAATCTTAAGCCCAAATATCATGAAGAAATTTAATGAAATTATTCTTTTTATATGTAATGAATCAAATGTCGGCATAAGTATACAATTTTATGAATAGTTAAGCATTAGTGAAGCAACTAAATGCAGAAGAGACGAAAAAAAAATATTAATTTTTTTTTTACAATTAATTTTAAGCTCAAATATCATAAAGGGTATTAATGAAATGATCCTTGTTTTAAGCAATGAACTAAGTTTCGTCATAAAAATGTAATATTAACATGATTCAAGCAGTAATGAAGCAATGAAATGCAAAAGAGACGAGAAAAAATTAATGAATTATTCTTTTTTGCAATAAATCTGAAGCCTAAATATCATAAACAATATTAATAAAATGATCCTTATATTATATAATGAACTAAATGCAAGCAGTAATGAAGCAATGAAATTCGCCTGGTATTTGGAAAATTTATATAATTCAATATTTGTTTAATTTTTTTTTCTGCAATTGAAATCCAACTTAATATCAGACTCAAATATTACACAGAATATTAGTGAAATATATAATTTTCGTGTGTAATGAATCATCAAGATTTTAAGATCATTCAACCATTAATGAAGCAATCAAATGCGATATAGATGAGGAAAAATTAAATATTTATTTTTTTAATTTTTTCTTTCGTACCTAAAACCCATCTCACACCCAAATTTCATTAAGATTTTTAATGAAATAATTATTTTCATATATAATGAATTTAATTCTGTCATCAACAAGCAATTCTAAGGTGATATAGGCAGTAACGAAGCAATGAAATGCAGCGTAGATGAGGAATATTAAATAATTCAATTTTTTGTTTTTCATTGTTCTTTGGATCTTAAAACCCATCTCACACTTAAATTTAATCAAAAATATTAATGAAATAATTCTTAATATATGTAATGATCCTAATTTCATTATAATCAAACAAGTTTAAGGTGATTGAAGCTATAATGAGGCAGTGAAATGCGACACAGATAAGGAAAAATTAAATAATTCAATTTTTTTATCATTGTTTCTTTGGTTTCTAAAACCCATTTTACACCCAAATTTCATTAAGAATATTAATGAAAAAATTCCTAATATATGTAATGATCCTGACTCCATCATAATCAAACAATTTTAAGGTGATTGAAGCTATAATAAGGCAATGAAATGCGACACAAATGACGAAAAATTAAATAATTGAGTTTTTTTATCATTGTTTCTTTGGTTTCTAGAACCCATTTCTCACCCAAATTTCATTAAAAATATTAATGAAATAATTTTTTTCATATGTAATAAACCTAATTCTTTCATAAACATACAAATTTAAGGCGATTGAGGCAGTAGTGAAGCAATGAAAAGCAACATAGTTGAGGAATAATAAATAAATAAATTTTTTGTATTTATTTTTTTCTTTTGTTTCTAAAATCCATCTCACACCCAAATTTCATTAAAAATATTAATGAAATAATTTTTGTCATATGTAATAGACCTAATTCTCGCATAAACTTACAATTTTAAGGCGATTGAGGCAGTAATGAAGCAATGACAAGCAACATAGATGAGGAATATTAAATAATTCAATTTTTGTTTTTCATTGTTTCTTTTTTCCTTTTCTAAAACCCGTTTACCCCAAATTTAATTAAGAATATTAATGAATTTTTTTTTAAAGTAATGAACCCAGTTTCATTATAAATGCACAATTTGAAAGTGAGTCAGGCAGTAGTCAGCAATGAATGCACGTTGAATAAAGAGATGATCAAACATTTATTAATTAGGTATTTTTACAATTTTTTTGCGATTAAGACCTAACTTAGTCCCAAATATCATCAAGAATATTAATGAAATAATTAATATTATAAATAATTTTAAAGTGATTGAAGCAGTAATGAAGCAATGAAATGCGACACAAATGAGGAAAATTCAATAATTAACTTTTTTTATCATTGTTTCTTTGGTTTCTAAAACATATTTCACACTCAAATTTCATTAAGAATATTAATGAAATAATTCCTAATATAATAATAATCATATAATTGTAAGGTGATTCAAGCAGTAATGAAGCAATGAAATGCGACAGAGATAAGAAAAAATTAAATAAATTAATATTTCTCCTATTTTTTTTTCGGGAAACCCACCTCAGGACCAAGTTACATTATGAATATTAATGAAATAATTCTTTTCATAATAATAAACCCGATTTCGGCATAAACATGCAATTTTAAAAGATGATCGGAGCTGTAATGAAGCAATAAAATGAGGTAGAAAAAAAGAATAGTTAAATAATGTATACTTTTGCATTACCTTTTTTCTTGGCAATTAATTCGGATGCCAAATAATTTAATGAATAATAAAACAATAATCATAGTCTTATGTAATGAACTCAATTAAGTTATAAAAATTTAATTCTTAGGTAATTTAATTATTCAAGTAATGAAGTAATGAAATGCGGAAGAGACGAGGAAAAATGAAATGAATCTTTATTTTTTCATTTTTTGTAGATTAATTTTAAGTCTAAATATCATAAAGAATATTAATGAAATTTTTTTCACGTTTAATGAACCAAATTACGCCCTAAGAATACAATTTTAAGATAATTAAACTATTGATGAACAATTAAATGCGGTAGAGGCGAATAAAAATTAAATGAATATTAAAAAAAAATTTTTTTAGATTAATCTTAGACCCAAATATTATGAAGAAATTTAATGAAATTATTTTTTTTATATGTAATGAATCAAATTTCATCATAAGTATACAATTTTATGATTATTTAACTATTAATGAAGCAATGAAATGCGGTGGAGACGAGGAAAAATTAAAGGAATAATTTTTTTTTATTTTATAAAAGACTTTGATAGTTAAATAAAATTAATTAAATAATTTTTTTTGCAATAAATCCGAAGCTAAAGAATATTAATGAAATTATCCCTGTCTTTTGTAATGAACGTCATAAAAATTTAATTCAAAAATGGTTCACACAGTAATGAAGTAATGAAATGCAGAAGAGGCGAGGAAAAATTAATTAATTAATTTTTTTTTTGCAATAAATCTGAAGCCTAAATATTATACAGAATACTAATAGAGTGATCCTTATATTATATAATGAACTAAATGCAAGCAGTAATGAAGCAATGAAATGCGCCTGGTATTTGGAAAATTTATATTATTCAAAATTTGTGCATTTTTTTTTCTGCAATTAAAACCCATGTCAGGCTCAAATATCATACAGAATATTAATGAAATATATAATTTTCGTGTGTAATGAATTATCAAGATTTTAAGATCATTCAACCATTAATGAAGCAATCAAATGCAATATAAATGAGGAAAAAATATTTTTCTTTTTAAATTTTTTCTTTCGTACCTAAAACCTATCTCACACCCAAATTTCATTAAGATTTTTAATGAAATAATTATTTTCATATAAAATGAATTTAATTCTGTCATTAACATGCAGTTCTAAGGTGATATAGGCAGTAATGAAGCAATGAAATGCATCGTAGATGAGGAATATTAAATAATTCAATTTTTTATTTTTTATTTTTCTTTGGATCTTAAAACCCATCTCACACTCAAATTTAATCAAAAATATTAATGAAATAATTCTTAATATATGTAATGATCCTAATTTCATCATAATCAAACAAGTTTAAGGTGATTGAAGCTATAATGAGGCAGTGAAATGCGACACAGATAAGGAAAAATTAAATAATTCAATTTTTTTATCATTGTTTCTTTGGTTTCTAAAACCCATTTTACACCCAAATTTCATTAAGAATATTAATGAAAAAATTCCTAATATATGTAATGATCCTGACTCCATCATAATTAAACAATTTTAAGGTGATTGAAGCTATAATAAGGCAATGAAATGCGACACAAATGACGAAAAATTAAATAATTGAGTTTTTTTATCATTGTTTCTTTGGTTTCTAGAACCCATTTCTCACCCAAATTTCATTAAAAATATTAATGAAATAATTTTTTTCATATGTAATAAACCTAATTCTTTTATAAGCATACCATTTTAAGGCGATTGGGGCAGTAATGAAGCAATGAAAAGCAACATAAATGAGGAATAATAAATAAATAAATGTTTTGTTTTTAATTTTTTCTTTTGCGTCTAAAATCCATCTCACACCCAAATTTCATTAAGAATATTAATAAAATAATTTTTTCATATATAATAAACCTAATTCTTTTAGAAACATACAATTTTAAGACGATTAAGGATTAAAAACACCTAAATTTTATTAAGAATATTAATGAAATACTTCTTAATATATGTAATGATCCTAGTTCCATCATAATCATACAATTCTAACGTGATTGAAGCAGTAATGAAGCAATGAAATGCGACACAAATGAGGAAAAATTAAATAATAAAATTTTTTTTTCATTGTTTCTTTGGTTTCTAAAACCCAGTTCACACCTAAATTTCATTAAGAATATTAATAAAAAAATTCTTTTAATAAGTAATGAACAGAATTCCATCATAAATATACAATTTTAAGGTGTTTTAGGTAGTAGCAAAGCAATGAATGCACGATGAGAGACTCAGACCCAAATGTCATGAATAATATTATTGAAACGATCCTTGTCTTATGTAATGAACCAAATTACGTCATAAATCTATTTTCATTATTTTCATCCCCATGGAAAATTCATTATTTTTCCTAGTTCTACTTATGATACTCGTCATAAAATGATACGTTGCCATCAAGAATAATTTTCACGATTTATACACCCTTTGCCCTCAAAAGTGCCTTAATAAAATAAGCAAGAAATCCATATATTGACGTCACAAGTGTATTCAACCGAACCCTTTTGTGACGCGAGTATCTACTTATTATTCGAATATTATATTATGTTATGCTATATATGGATTTCCTCTCGGGTTTGTTTTTTTTTCTAAACTTTAAAAGCTCTCCTTAAGGTTTCGAGAGGGAAAAGTCGTTCGTATCCCGGGTTTATTTTATAAAATGCTTAACCAAAGCATACCATCACATACGTGGAATTTTTTCTCGCATAATTTTAGGTAAACATGAATATTATGATTTGGTCCATCGGGGGTGGAATTTAAATTAAGATTTTTCGCGTAAAAAATCGGCGTTTTCCCTTTTTTATTCCCCCGAAGTTATTTTTAAATTCGTTAGGATAATTTATGAAAATTTATTCAAATTACGTTTGTAGAATAACGATTTTCCAGTGAACTCGCTATTTTTGGGTTTTTATTAGCGAAATCTGGTCGTTAAATAAAATTATTGATAATCGACAACGTTGCTCCTTTAGTCATTAGCGGATAAACTTAAGTACCGTTCTGGTATTGTCAGATTTTCATGACAGAGAATGAGTTGTTGCCTTTTAAGTGAAAATTCCTTTATGCTTTTCCCAAATAACAACTGCTTAAATTACACAAACTTATATTACTTTTGTATAGTAGTAGTGGGCACAATTTCAATCCGGGAGCTGGAAAACTGTTTATTCAAGAAGTGGAACGAAAAATGTATGTCGCGCAAAATTGGGAAATATGAACTCGCTTTTCTAAGGAGATTTTAGATTGTTAGGGCTGTATATATACGTAAGTATCCCCTTGTGGGGGATAAAGGGGGTTTAAATTTGAAAAGACGCTTTTCATTCCAGGCTATTGCTTTTTTAACATTTTTAAGATGTTGCTTAGGAGGTTTTAAGAGGATTTGCTGCAGAAAAAGCTTGGGTTTGGACTTTTGTACTATAAACATCATTTTAAGTGCACCTTTTTCAAATCTTACGTAGTTGGTTTCATTAAGATAACTTAAGTACTTTTTAGGAAAATTAAGTTTAAACGACGCAGGCTCTGTTAAAGAACAAGTGATGTCATGGATCTCCTCCTTATATAAGGCTGAATAACTTGCAAAGTTCTGGTTTAGTAATTTTAAACTTTAAACATTATTTTAAGTGCCCCTTTTTTAAATCCTCTGCAATTATATTTGTTGAGATATCTGAAGTACTTTTCGAGAAAATTGGGTTTAAAGGACAGAAAGTCTGTTAAAAATTGAATGACGTCATATAATGCTGAATAACTTGCAAAGTTCATGTAATGCCTTTTTGAAGATTGAACATTATTTCAAGTGTACTTTTTGAAATTCTATTCAATTTAATTCATTATGTTATCCTAAGTACTTTTTAAGAAAATTGAGTTTAAAGGACAGAAAGTCGGTTAAAAAACGAGTGACGTCATATAAGCCTGAATAACTTGTAAAGTATTAGTTAAGCACTTTTGCACCTTAAACATTATTTTAAGTGCACTTTTTTCCAAATCCTTTCAAATTAAACTTATTAAGATATTTCAAGTACTTTTTGAGAAAATTGAGTTTAAAGTACAGAAAGTTGGTTAAAAAACGAGTGACGTCATATAAGACTGAATAACTTGCAAAATACTAGTTAAGCACTTTTGCACCTTAAACATTATTTTAAGTGCAGTTTTTTCCAAATCCTTTCAAATTAAATTCATTAAGATATTTCAAGTAATTTTTGAGAAAATTGAGTTTAAAGGACAGAAAGTTGGTTAAAAAACGAGTGATGTCATATAAGTGTTAATAACTTGCAAAGTACTAGTTAAGCACTTTTGCACCTTAAACATTATTTTAAGTGCACTTTTTTCCAAATCCTTTGCAACTAAATTTATTAAGATATTTCAAGTACTTTTTGAGAAAATTGAGTTTAAAGGACAGAAAGTTGGTTAAAAAACGAGTGACGTCATATAATGCTAAATAACTTGCAAAGTACTAGTTAAGCACTTTTGCACTTTAAACATTATTTTAAGTGCATTTTTCTCCAAATCCTTTGCAACTAAATTCATTAAGATATTTCAAGTTCTTTTTGAGAAAATTGAGTTTAAAGGACAGAAAGTTGGTTAAAAAACGAGTAAGGCCATATAAGGCTGAATAACTTGCAAAGTTCTGATTATGAATTTTTATACCTTTAACATTATTTTAAGTGCATTTTTTTCCAAATCCTTTGCAACTAAATTGGATATAGTATCTTTAGTGCTTTTTGAGAAAATTGAGTTTAAAGGATAGAAAGTCGGTTAAAAAAAACGAGTGACGTCATATAAGGTTGAATAACTTGCAAAGTACTAGTTAAGTAGTTCTGCACCATAAACATTATTTTAAGTGCACTTTTTTCAAATCCTTTCAAATTAAATTCATTAAGATATTTCAAGTACTTTTTGAGAAAATTGAGTTTAAAGGACAGAAAGTTGGTTAAAAACCGAGTGACGTCATATAAGACTGAATAACTTGCAAAGTACTAGTTAAGCACTTTTGCACCTTAAACATTATTTTAAGTGCACTTTTTTCCAAATCCTTTGCAACTAAATTTATTAAGATATTTCAAGTACTTTTTGAGAAAATTGAGTTTAAAGGACAGAAAGTCGGTTAAAAAATAAATGACGTCATATAAGAGTGAATAACTTGCAAAGTACTAGTTAAGCACTTTTGCACCTTAAACATTATTTTAAGTGCAGTTTTTTCCAAATCCTTTCAAATTAAATTCATTAGGATATTTCAAGTGCTTTTTGAGAAAATTGAGTTTAAAGGACAGAAAGTTGGTTAAAAAACGAGTGACGTCATATATGACTGAATAACTTGGAAAGTACTAGTTAAGCACTTTTGCACCTTAAACATTATTTTAAGTGCATTTTTTCCAAATCCTTTCAAATTAAATTCATTAAGATATTTCAAGTAATTTTTGAGAAAATTGAGTTTAAAGGACAGAAAGTTGGTTAAAAAACGAGTGACGTCATATAAGTGTGAATAACTTGCAAAGTACTAGTTAAGCACTTTTGCACCTAAAGCATTATTTTAAGTGCATTTTTTTCCAAATCCTTTCAAATTAAATTCATTAAGATATTTCAAGTGCTTTTTGAGAAAATTGAGTTTAAAGGACAGAAAGTTGGTTAAAAAACGAGTGACGTCATATAAAACTGAATAGCTTGCAAAATACTAGTTAAGCACTTTTGCACCTTAAACATTATTTTAAGTGCACTTTTTTCCAAATCCTTTGCAACTAAATTTATTAAGATATTTCAACTACTTTTTGAGAAAATTGAGTTTAAAGGACAGAAAGTTGGTTAAAAAACTAGTGACGTCATATGAGGCTGAATAACTTGCAAAGTACTAGTTAAGCACTTTTGCACCTTAAACATTATTTTAAGTGCAGTTTTTTCCAAATCCTTTCAAATTAAACTCATTAAGATATTTCAAGTACTTTTTGAGAAAATTGAGTTTAAAGGAGAGAAAGTTGGTTAAAAAACGAGTGACGTCATATAAGACTGAATAACTTGCAATGTATTAGTTAAGCACTTTTGCACTTTAAGCATTATTTTAAGTGCATTTTTCTCCAAATCCTTTGCAACCAAATTCATTAAGATATTTCAAGTACTTTTTAAGAAAATTGAGTTTAAAGGACAGAAAGTTGGTTAAAAAACAAGTGACGTCATATAAGACTGAATAACTTGCAAAGTACTTGTTAAACACTTTTGCACTTTAAACATTATTTTAAGTGCGCTTTTTTCCAAATCCTTTGCAACTAAATTTATTAAGATATTTCAAGTACTTTCTGAGAAAATTGAGTTTAAAGGACAGAAAGTTGGTTAAAAAACGAGTGACGTCATATAATGCTAAATAACTTGCAAAGTACTAGTTAAGCACTTTTGCACTTTAAACATTATTTTAAGTGCATTTTTCTCCAAATCCTTTGCAACTAAATTCATTAAGATATTTCAAGTACTTTTTGAGAAAATTGAGTTTAAAGGACAGAAAGTTGGTTAAAAAACGAGTAAGGCCATATAAGGCTGAATAACTTGCAAAGTTCTGATTATGAATTTTTATACCTTTAACATTATTTTAAGTGCATTTCTTTCCAAATCCTTTGCAACTAAATTGGATATAGTATCTTTAGTGCTTTTTGAGAAAATTGAGTTTAAAGGATAGAAAGTCGGTTAAAAAAAACGAGTGACGTCATATAAGGTTGAATAACTTGCAAAGTACTAGTTAAGCACTTTTGCACCTTAAACATTATTTTAAGTGCACTTTTTCCAAATCCTTTCAAATTAAATTCATTAAGATATTTCAAGTACTTTTTGAGAAAATTGAGTTTAAAGGAGAGAAAGTTGGTTAAAAAACGAGTGACGTCATATAAGACTGAATAACTTGCAATGTATTAGTTAAGCACTTTTGCACTTTAAGCATTATTTTAAGTGCATTTTTCTCCAAATCCTTTGCAACCAAATTCATTAAGATATTTCAAGTACTTTTTAAGAAAATTGAGTTTAAAGGACAGAAAGTTGGTTAAAAAACAAGTGACGTCATATAAGACTGAATAACTTGCAAAGTACTTGTTAAACACTTTTGCACTTTAAACATTATTTTAAGTGCGCTTTTTTCCAAATCCTTTGCAACTAAATTTATTAAGATATTTCAAGTACTTTCTGAGAAAATTGAGTTTAAAGGACAGAAAGTTGGTTAAAAAAATAGTGACGTCATATGAGGCTGAATAACTTGCAAAGTACTAGTTAAGCACTTTTGCACCTTAAACATTATTTTAAGTGCACTTTTTTCCAAATCCTTTCAAATTAAATTCATTAAGATATTTCAAGTACTTTTTGAGAAAATTGAGTTTAAAGGAGAGAAAGTTGGTTAAAAAACGAGTGACGTCATATAAGACTGAATAACTTGCAATGTATTAGTTAAGCACTTTTGCACTTTAAGCATTATTTTAAGTGCATTTTTCTCCAAATCCTTTGCAACCAAATTCATTAAGATATTTCAAGTACTTTTTAAGAAAATTGAGTTTAAAGGACAGAAAGTTGGTTAAAAAACAAGTGACGTCATATAAGACTGAATAACTTGCAAAGTACTTGTTAAACACTTTTGCACTTTAAACATTATTTTAAGTGCATTATTTTCCAAATCCTTTCAAATTAAATTCATTAAGTTATTTAGGTACTTTTTGAGAAAATTGAGTTTAAAGGACAGAAAGTTGGTTCATAAATAAGTGACGTCATATAAGGGTGAATAACTTGCAAAGGTCTAGTTAAGCACTTTTGCACCATAAACATTATTTTAAGTGCACTTTTCTCCAAATCTTTTCAAATTAAATTCATTAAGATATTTTAAGTGCTTTTTGAGAAAATTGAATTTAAAAGATAGAAAGTCGGTTAAAAAACGAGTGACGTCATATAAGACTGAATAATTTGCAAAGTCCTAGTTAGGCACTTTTGCACCATAAACATTATTTTAAGTGCACTTTTTTCCTAATCCTTTCAAATTAAATTCATTAAGATATTTTAAGTGCCTTTTGAGAAAATTGAGTTTAAAGGACAGAAAGTTAGTTAAAAAACGAGTGACGTCATATAAGGCTGAATAACTTGCAAAGTACTAGTTAAGCACTTTTGCCCTTTAAACATTATTTTAAGTGCACTTTTTTCCAAATCCTTTCAAATTAAATTCATTAAGACATTTCAAGTACTTTTTGAGAAAATTGAGTTTAAAGGACAGAAAGTTGGTTAAAAAACGAGTAACGTCATATATGACTGAATAACTTGCAAAGTACTGGTTAAGCACTTTTTCACCTTAAGCATTATTTTAAGTGCATTTTTCTCCAAATGCTTTACAACTAAATTCATTAAGATATTTCAAGTACTTTTTGAGAAAATTGAGTTTAAAGGACAGAAAGTCGGTTAAAAAACGAGTGACGTCATGTAAGGCTGAATAACTTGCAGAATTCTGGTTAAGCCCTTTTGATCCTTTAACATTATTTGAAGTGCATTTTTTTCCAAATCCTTTTCAATTAAATTTAATAAAGTACCTTCAGTACTTTTTGAGGAAATTGAGTTTGAAGATCAGAAAGTCAGTCAAGTGACTCAGTACCTCTCTTAGTGATTTAAAAGTGACAACGCTGGCGTAACTCAGTCAGATTTTAAAAATGTAGTAGATTTTCTGTTTATCGTTCCTTTAATAACGTTAAAATTATGTAGATAAATTACAGTAATTAAGCGCTGCTGCATATTTAATAAATGGAAATTTATTCAACGAGCTCGAGGGTTCTCTTTTTTGTTTAAATGCAAATTACGGCTTTGTTTCAAAAATATAATATTTTATAAATAAAACAAACAAAAAAGACAAATATTCGATTTCCATTAAAATGATTAATAGTTGTTTATTTGAAACAAATCGGAATTAGGGTGGTTTCGTGACAAGACCTAATGGACACCAGTGAAAGGGTAATTTATTTTATTTACTAACGGTTTAGTTCAAAGGTTTTGTAAACCGACATAAATAAATAAATAGTGTGACGTCATACTATTTGACAATTTATGAGCACTAGTCAAGCCAACGTTGCCATTTATAAGCTTACATTTTCTTTTCAATAACGTCATATTTATTGTTAGTTTATACTAAGCCCAGGTCGAGCCAATGTCTATCTCCTCGCCTTAATTGAAATTTTTCATTGAAAAACACAAACAAAAACGGAAATTAGTTCTCTGGATCGATGTAAACAAACGAAAAACCGATCAAAGCTCCTCAAAACTTGTTTCCCCCGTCCTGAAGCGAAGCTCACTGATCAAAGCGAACCCTAAAGCCTTTTATGGCTAATGACAGTATCGCAACTCTTTGAGTTCGTTTTGAATTTTAATTCTCACTCTTTTGGCTATACTAACTTACCTCTTACATCTGTACTTTGGCAACGTTGTTGAACTTGTCATTTGTCACTTTCTCCCGACCTGATCCAGCATTGCCAAACATTTTAAGCAGTTGCTAAATTATGTTTTTTATGACCCGGTCGCCTTAAACCCAAATGGCTTTATAGTATAAAAGCGGGAAACGAAACGAAATTTCTGTAAACTAAAAGCAATATAACCAGACTTGAATTATACCCCGCCCGTAAAAGCACTTTTCGTGTGGCAGGTATATACAATGTTGTGTTAAAAGACAATGTTGCAAATGTTTTCTAAAGAGTTGAATTAGCTTCGGGTCGGTTCGGCTTATAAAAGCGTTCCGTGTGTATACATGTGTGTTTCATAAATTAGCTCCTACAATGACGTAGTTCGAACAATACATTTTGTTCCTTTACTATTTTACTTTATAGAGCTTTTTTTGCCCTATATAATAAAATAATCCTTTTAAAAAATAGAGGAATGCGTTTTTTTGTTTCATAAACGAAAATGGCAACACAGGAGCGTTTGTCACCAAAATATGGCTGATTGACAGTTGATGTATTATTACAACTGCTTTATCTTTTCTTGTCTAAGGTTTGAGGTCTACTGACAATTGACAACCTAAAATTTTTTTTAGTAATTAATGTTAAATATCAAAGTTTAACTAATATACAAAATTCAACAAATTACTATAGTCGGGAAATAAGGTTTTACAATTTCCTCTCTTATTTCGTCTATGATTTAAGTGACATGACAGTTGACATTACTATAAAGTGACAGATTTGACATTTCTAAGGGAAATATGGTAGAGTGATAGTAAAAGTTACATCAAAAGTGGTTAAAAATAAGTAAATGCATGGAAACCAACCTTAAAATTATACTAAAGGAAGAAAAATACATGCTTTAGATGCTTCTCACCAAAAAATGACGATTTGCCAAATTTTAACCTCACTTAACCTTAATGTTCATCAACCATTTGTAGCTCAGAAGGTTTTATCTGAATCTTTCTGAGTCATTAAAAAATAGTTTTAGACATTTTCTTGCATTAAATTTGTTCGATGCGTCTGAAATTTTTACCATGAATACTTTCTGAGTAATTTAATTTTTAATTTCGCCGACGCAGTTGAAGGCCACCAAAAATTCACCGGTTTTTAACGGTTTGTAGTTCAGAAGCTTTTATCTGAATCTTTCTGAGCCATAAAAAAAGTTTTTGACATTTTCTTGCCTTAGAATTTAATTCGTGTTCCATGCATCTGCCATAAGTACCTTCTGAGCTACCTAATTTTTAATTTCGTGCAGACAGTTAGAAGCATCCAAAAATGTAATGGTTGTTAACCATTTGTAGCTCACAAACCTGTATCTGAATCTTTCTGAGCCAATAAGACAAGTTTTAGACATTTTCTTCCTTTACAATTTATTTCTTGTTTCATGCATCTATAATGGGTACTCTGAGTAACTTAATTTTTAATTTCGCCGAGGCAGTTGAAGACCACCAAAAATTTAACGGTTTTTAACGGTTTGTAGTTCAGAAGTTTTCATCTGAATCTTTCTGAGCCATTAAGAAAAGTTTTAGACATTTTCTTGCCTTACAATTTATTTCTTATTTCATGCATCTATAACGGGTACTGTCTGAGTAATTTAATTTTTAATTGCGCCGAGGCAGTTGAAGGCCACCAAAAATTTAACGGTTTTTAACGGTTTGTAGTTCAGAAGTTTTCATATGAATCTTTCTGAGCCATTAAGAAAAGTTTTTGAAATTTTTTTGCCTTAGAATTTAGTTCGTGTTCTATGCATCTACCATAAGTACTTTCTGAGTAACCTAATTTTTAATTTCGTGCAGGCACTTAAAAGCATCCAAAAATCTAATGGTTTTTAACGCTTTGTATTTCAGAAGCTTTTATCTGAATCTTTCTGAGCCATTAAGAAAACTTTTAGACATTTTCTTGCCTAACAATTTATTTCTTGTTTCATGCATCTATGATGAGTACTGTCTGAGTAATTTAATTTTTAATTTCGCCGAGGCAGTTAAAGGCCACCAAAAATTAAACGGTTTCTAGCTCAGAAGCTTTTATCTGAATCTTTCTGAGCCATTAAGAAAACTTTTAGACATTTTCTTGTCTAATAATTTAATTCTTGTTTCATGCATCTATGATGAGTACTGTCTGAGTAATTTGATTTTTAATTTCGTCAAGGCAGTTGAAGCAAGAAAATTTAACGGTTTTTAACGATTTGTAGCTCAGAAACTTTTATCTGAATCTTTCTGAGCCTTTAAGAAAAGTTTTTGACATTTTCTTGCCTTACAATTTATTTCTTGTTTCATGCATCTATGATGAGTACTGTCTGAGTAATTTAATTTTTAATTTCGTCGAGGCAGTTGAAGGCCACCAAAAATTTAACTTTTTTTAACGGTTTGTAGTTCAAAAGTTTTTATCTGAATCTTTCTGAGCCATTAAGAAAACTTTTAGACATTTTCTTACCTAACAATTTATTTCTTGTTTCATGCATCTATGATGAGTACTGTCTGAGTAATTTAATTTTTAATTTCGTCGAGACAGTTGAAGCAACAAAATTTAACGGTTTTTAACGGTTTGTAGCTCAGAAACTTTTATCTGAATCTTTCTGACCCATTAAGAAAACTTTTAGACATTTTTTTGCCTAACAATTTATTTCTTGTTTCATGCATCTATGATGAGTACTGTCTGAGTAATTTAATTTTTAATTTCGCCGTGGCAGTTAAAGGCCACCAAAAATTTAACGGTTTCTAGCTTAGAAGCTTTTATCTGAATTTTTCTGCGCCATTAAGAAAAGTTTTTGACATTTTATTGCCTTAGAATTTAGTTCGTGTTCCATGCATCTACCATAAGTACTTTCTGAGTAATATAATTTTTAATTTCGTGTAGGCAGTTGGAAGCATCCAAAAATCTAATGGTTTTTAATCGTTTGTAGCACAGAAACTTTTATCTGAATCTTTCATGGCCATTGAGAAAACTTTTAGACATTTTCTTGCCTAACAATTTATTTCTTGTTTCATGCATCTATGATGAGTTAACTGAGTTAATTTTTAATTTCGTCAAGGCAGTTGATGGCCATCAAAAATTTAACGGTTTTTAACGGTTTGTAGCTCAGAAGTTTTTATCTGAATCTTTCTCAGCCAATAAGAAATATATTAGACATTTTTTTGTTTTACAATTTGTTTCTTGTTTCATGCATCTATGTTGAGTACTGTCTGAGTAATTTAATTTTTAATTTCGCCGAGGCAGTTGAAAGCCACCAAAAATTTAACGGTTTCTAGCTCAGAAACATTTATCTGAATCTTTCTGAGCCATTAAGAAAGTTTTTGACATTTTATTGCCTTGGAATTTAGTTCGTATTTAATGCATCTACCATAAGTACTTTCTGAGTAACCTAATTTTTAATTTCGTGCAGGCACTTAAAAGCATCCAAAAATCTAATGGTTTTTAACCGTTTGTAGCTCAGAAACTTTTATCTGAATCTTTTTGAGCCATTAAGAAAACTTTTAGACTTTTTCTTGCCTAACAATTTATTTCTTGTTTCATGCATCTATGATGAATACTGTCTGAGTAATTTAAATTTTAATTTTGTCGAGGCATTTGAAGCAAGAAAATTTAACGGTTCTTAACGGTCTGTAGCTCAGAAACTTTTATCTGAATCTTTCTGAGCCAATAAGAAAAGTTTTTGACATTTTCTTGTCTTACAATTTATTTCTTGTTTCATGCATCTATGACGGGTACTTTCTGAGTAACTTAATTTTTAATTTCGCCGAGGCAGTTGAAGGCCACCAAAAATTTAACGGTTTTTAACGGTTTGTAGTTCAGAAGTTTTCATATGATTCTTTCTGAGCCATTAAGAAAATTTTTAGACATTTTCTTGCCTTAATATTTATTTCTTGTTTTATGTATCTATGATGAGTACTGTCTGAGTAATTTAATTTTTAATTTCGTCGAGGCAATTCAAGCAAGAAAATTTAACGGTTTTTAACGGTTTGTAGCTTAGAAACTTTTATCTGAATCTTTCTGAGCCAATAAGAAAATTTTTAGACATTTTCTTGCTTTACAATTAATTTTTTATTTTATGAATCTATGATGAGTACTGTCTGAGTAATTTAATTTTTAATTTTGCCGAGGCAGTTGAAGGTCACCAAAAATTTAACGGTTTTTAACGGTTTGTAGTTCAGAAGTTTTCATCTGAATCTTTCTGAGCCAATAAGAAAATTTTTAGACATTTTCTTGCTTTACAATTTATTTTTTGTTTTATACATCTTCTGTGTGATGTTATAAGGATTTCCTGGTCATGCGATAGGCAGCCGGGTGTATAACAAGAGTTCTTTCATATTTGAGTAATTTATTGGGTAAAAAAGTGAAGTTTCATCTATGGTAATTTTTTACGGGATTAACCTACTTAGATACCGGTAAAGGCATTGGAGTTTTTGTCATAGTTGCAATAAAACATACAAATCGACGCCCTGTATTTCACAAAACCGGAAAACAATAGTCCGCTGCAAGCGTACCATTGTCATGTTTTGACAGAGGTGTAAAATAGTCCGCGACCTTAATTAAAGACTGCATATTGCGGTTAGGAAACAGGCTTTGCAGATACATTCTAACATCTTCCATGAATACTTTCTGAGTAAATTAATTTTTGATTTTATAGAGGCAGTTGGAAGCAACCTGAAATTTAACGGTCTTTTAGCTCAGAAGCATTTTTCTTAATCTATCTGAGCCGTTAAGAAACGTCTTCGACATTTTCTTAATTGGTTTGATTTTCATATTATAAGTGAGTGACGCCACATGACATGAAAAAAATTGAAATTTTCCTGAATGAGAAAGTGGTTTAACATTAAGAGGCGAAAAGGCTTTTAGTCGAGCTGATTTTTTATTAAAAAAAATTATATGAAAACACAATCTAGCGAATGGCGTAAATCTGAACGGAAAAGTCTTTACGACACGCAGACGGCAACTCGGCAATAAAAAAAAATCTCATACGGTGCCGAACGACACGTTTTCCACGAAATGATTTTCCAAGTTCGCCATATGAATTTTCCGTTTATCGATTTTTACATAAAGGCTCGCTCGGTGTAGGGTTTAATATTAATTGCGATCGGTTTGCACTTAATTTTTTCCAAGCAGTATTGTGGGAAAATTGTTTTTTATTGGAATATATTTACATATAAAAATTTGCCTAAAAAAAACTAAAATAATATGAATCACTGAAATAATATTTCCACAAGGGTATTATACGAGAAAACAATTGTAAACTGGAAAAATTGCGTTTTTTTAAAAAATTTCTAGGACTATTCAATTATTCTAATGATCATTTATATTTAAAAAAATATAAAATTTTATTCAAATTGTTCGTTTTATAGTCATAATTTTCAACCGGCCCTAAAAAACCACAACACAAAAGCAGAATTATATGTTTTTCATTATTTAGAGCTTCATCGACTAATTTAATTCCCAAAATTGCTCGCTAATATTTCGAGCTATTATTTATTAACGAATAAATGTGGAAATTCTATACGTGAGCGAGCTTCATTAGGTTTTGTTTATGGGGGGATATATTATATAATATAAATAAAATTTTATTTTATTATATTTGGACGTAGCTTTTTTTGTTTTATTCGCTTCTTCGTGGTGCAGCACCAAATTCATAATAAAAATCATATTCCAGGAACTTCCTTAGAGTGGAATTTGAATAATCCTCTTAATTATTCACGACCGACAAGAGCCTCGCATTCTAACATAAATTCCCATTAACAAACTAATCGTCAATATCTGTTACCTAAGTGTGGTCTTACCAGTTCCATTCTAATTAGCCAAAGGGTGTAATTACTAATCGAAACTTGCAACGAGAACATTCGGATATGCGGGAGTCATCGAAACGAGCAGAGACATATGGAATTGTTCCTAATCGATTTATAAGTTTGAGTGGTATAAAACATGAAAGTTTTTACAAGGAAATTCGGAATTCTTATTGTATAGAAAATTTTGTATAACCTCCTTAGACCCAAGGTGAAATGAAAACACGTACTTTTTTGTAAAGTGTTGGGCCCAAAAAACAACAAATTATCAAAAAATATATTTTTTTTTGTTTTTTACTGTAAAAAGTAAGGTATCATATTTGATACCTTGGGTTTAAATAAATACAAAAAAAGTTTCAAAAAAAAAAAACTTTATTGGTAAAAAAGAGCAAAACAGTTTCGCTCAACGGAGCAGCAAAGATATACGTCACATGAGGCACACTTAGCAAATGTCAATTTACCACATTTCGGATATCGACACTTTCGATTTCTGGTCGTGTTTGGTAAATACTGATAGATGAGTGTTTTCCTGCCTCCTCTCTTTTCTATCTGGAATAGGCTAAATTTTCCTTTGTTTTCGGGGCGTTACCTGCTCTTCATCAGAATCACTTTGCTCGCAATCTGCTTGAGGAATAATCCCACTGGATTTAATAATAATAATAATAATAACGTTTATTATTTACCATGGAAATTACATAGAATATAAACTTACAGGTGTATTGAATAATTGAGGTAAATAAAAGCTAATGTATCAGACTCCTGCATTGAAAATGCAGGTTCTGTTCTACCTACATAGCTACAACATAAAAAACTTTTTAAACTAAACTACTTTATAAATAAAACTAACGAATTAAACTAACAACTAATAAATTAAACTAACTACTAGATATAATGTACATACATTACATCTAGAGAGTTGATGATTTGGTACAGATTACAACAATACAACAATTAAATACGGAAGAATATATCTAATACTAGCCATTCAATTACAATTTATAAACAAGAAAAATGAAAAATAAATCTTCTAGTTCTAATATGCATGTCACTGATTATCCAATAAGATTTGCCTTACTTTTGTTTTGAATCTATAAATGGAATTCGAAATATCAGTTATATCGGGTGGTAGCGCATTAATGATATGAGAAATATTATAAGAGAATGATTTTTTGAAAAATTGATTTTTGTGTTTAGGAATAGTTAAAGATTTACTTCTTAAATTTAAGTGATGAATGTCTGTCCGAAATGTAATTTTGTTGTATAGGTAGGGAGGACTGCGGTATTTAATAATTTTATAAAATAGCACACTGGAATGTAGCTTACGTCTATTAAACATATTAAGCCACTTAAGATCATTAAGCTTATGTGATACATGACCTCGCCTATTAATGCCATAAATAAAACGAATACAAGAGTTTTGCATTTTTTGAACTCTATAGGAGTCTTGACCATCTAGGCAAGGTCCATAAACCACATCACAATGATTAAAATTTGACAACACAAGAGAGTCGCATAGCTCACGTTTAATATTCAGATCTAAGTAATGTCGATGAGGGTACATGGTTTTTAGAGCACAATACGACTTTTTAAGATTATTTGATATGTGTCCACTAAACTTTAGCTGTGAATCGAGTGTTAAACCCAAGCTCTTGGTGCTCTCAACTACTTGAAGTTTTTGATGTCCAACAAACAAAGAAAATTCTTCATAAATAGTCCTTATTTGAACGTTACTTCCAAAGAGAATAACTACACATTTTTTAGGGTTTAATTTTAACATATGCTTACTAGAGACTTTAACAAGTGCGTCAAGATCAGCATTTATATGGTTCAAAGCAGTTAAATAATCAGAAGGTGCAAAGGAGTGATACAACTGCGTATCATCTGCATAGAAGTGATACTTACAGTATTCAAGATATTGAGGAAAGCATGTTGTATAAATACTAAATAGTAGTGGCCCCAATATACTACCTTGAGGCACCCCATTAAGAACTGAAAGACGACTTGAAAAGGTTGCATCAATTTTTACCATTTGAGACCTATTACTTAGAAATGACTTTATTAAAGCTATAGCATGATTTGAGAATCCTATGTAGTGCAGTAAGGCTACCAATATTTGATGATTTAAAAAATCGAAGGCTTTAGTAAAATCTAGCAATACCAGAGCGGTGACTTTGTTATTATCTCGGGCACGAAAAATGTCATCGGTAATATCTGCCATTGCTGTTGCGCAACTATATCCACTGCGAAATCCAGATTGCTTAATGGGTAATATTGAAAATCTATTAATATGGTTCCTTATTTGTACATCCAATACGCGTTCTAATATTTTAGACATAGTTGGTAGCACACTAATGGATCGAAAATGTGTATAGTCAGTAGGGTTACTTATTTTTGAAAGGGGTAAGACAATGGCTTCCTTCCAACAATTGGGAAAATAGTTAGTTTCTAAGCATTTATTTATTATGTGTGTAATATATTCGCAAATATGAGGACAGCAAAGCTCAAGAAGAGTTATGTTAAGACCGTCTGATCCAAAGGCTTTACTTTTTATTTTTTTAATTATGTTAAATACATCATAATTTTCCACTGCTCTGAACTGCAAAGAGAAATCTATGTCACTTTTTTTATTGGTTAAATAAAAATTTAAAAGTTCCTGATATAAAGGCTGGTTTGAGATAGTAGAGTTTATAAAAAAATTGTTAAATTGATCAACATCATTAAACTGCACCGGAATATCTTTTTTCTTAGACGGAGTTAGTTTATTAAGTTCCACCCATTTTTCTTGAGTACTGCAATTTTTAAATTTATGCTTATAATAGGCTTTGCGTTCCATTCTTATTGAAGCTGTTGTTAAGTTTCTTAATGATTTATAATATTCCCATTTTTCTGGACGTTTAGTGCGTTTAAACTGCTGAAGAGCTGCATCTCTTAATTTCTGCATTTTCTTAATATTCTCTGTAATCCAGGGTAGGAAGGGTTTTTTAGGCAATGTAATTGTTTTAAGAGGAGCGTGAATATCAAATAGGCTAGTTATAGCATTGTTAATAAATACGACTTTTTGATTAACATCAACGATATTGTAAACATTATTAAACGGTATCGATTGAAGGTCATTTTTAAATAGGTTATAGTTTATATTTTTTAGATTTCTAGAAATGATAGTTCTTGGTTTATAATTTAATTTGGCCATTTGTATCTCACAATAGACTACGAAGTGGTCGGAAAAATCAGAACAAATAACACCAGTGCTTTTAATTTGGTCATAATTAGTGACTATTAAATCAATTAGGGAACTAGAAGACTTCGTGACTCTGGTTGGCTCCATTATAACTTGTTTCAAATTAAAGGGCTCAAACATCGAAACTAACTTTTTTGTGAAAAGATTATCGCATTGTAACATATCAATATTAAAGTCTCCTATACAAAATATGTTGTTATACAAAGAAAACAAGTTAGAAACAAGGTCCTCCATTCTGTTTAAAAACTGCTGAATATTCGATCTAGGTGGTCTATAAATTATTCCAATAACAAAATGTTCTTTCTTTATTGTAATTTTTGCCCAGATACATTCTAAAAACTCATGACTCTCAGAAAAGAGAATTTCAGTTTTAAATTGATTTCTAATATAAAGAGCCACGCCGCCCCCGCGGCCATACGCCCTATCGCATCTTTTTAAGGTATAATTATTTAGTTTTATATTATTGTTTGGTATATCTGGACCTAGCCAAGTTTCAGTCACACCAACAATGTCGAAATTATTGTTGAAAATGGTAGTCTTAAACTCGTCCAAATGCGGAACTAGTGATCTAACATTAATTTGAGAAATACGTAAAGACATATTGTACCTACCCTAAACAATTATTTGAAGTGAGACAAAAGAAAACCAGAAAAAAAAAAACTAAAAACTTATCTTAAAACTAAGGTTTACTAGACTAAGGCTTATTCTGTTCACATGCAAAAAATAATGTATACCTTTATTTTGTTTTTTTGCTTTTTGTTCCTTTTTCTAAACTGGAGGTAGAAATGGTTCTAGCGGCAACAGTTCTGGTAAGAATACGATTTAAAACCGTAGGAGTGCTGTTTATGACGATTTCCTGGCTCTTTCCTGATTTATTTTGATTCTGATTAACCCTGATTGGTGGAGCTACCTGGGAGGTCTTAAGTGGTGATTTTTCCTTTTCAGTATTGACACGGGATGGCGTTGAAGGTGCACTATTGTTACGAGTTAGCTGTTTCTTATTTATAAAGAATTCTGAAAAGGATACCTCGTCAGCCTCTATCAGATCGGTTACACTAAACACTTCTTCGTTAACTATTAGTTGGTTCTGTGATATTTTTGCCGTGAAACCTTTACTTTTGGCTAATTTAAAAAATTTGTAAATAATTTTTTGCTCTTGCTGTTGTTGGGCAGTTAGATCATTGGCAATTGTAATCCCAGTACCCTTTAATTTATATAAGTTCTTCAGTACCGATTTCTTATCTAGGAAACGAGTAAACCTAATAATAACTGGTCTATTGGCCTTTTCTTTTTTGCCAACTCTGTAAATATTGTCAATACTTTGCAGATTTAATTGGACTGACAACGTGTCACTTAACAGTTGATAAATTATGTCTTCCAAATTATCTTCATTTTCTTGCAGTCCAAAAATTTGGCTTACCCCTAACAAATTGTCGCATTTTTACTTGGCCATGAAAAGGAATCATTTGTTCATCTATTGACACTGTTTTCGTACGTTTATTTAAACGGCATCCTCTTTGCACCATGTCCAATAAAGGCCTTACTTTCCAGAATCTATCTATTATTTTTTCTTCATTGGTAACCCTCTGATCTTCTACAAGTTTTACCCGTGATCGCAATATAAAGTACCGATTTCTTGAAATTGTGTCTGAAACAATGGGTACTTTTGTACTTCGCGCCCAGTACATCCTTATTCTCGGTAGACCATAAATTCCAATCAACATGGAAGCTCCAAAGAATTTTCGCAATTCATATTCAGAAGTTTCAAGAGAACGGCCTGTCTCAATAACCTCACGCATATTTGTGAAAAGTGCCATTTGTTCAAAGAAAGTATCAGAAATGTATTTTCTTAAGTACATACTTGGTTAATTTAATTGAGTGGAAATGTTCTCGTTTTTAAAGTTAAACTGGAATGGTTCAAATTCCCAGACACGGGATCAAGTTTTTTCATAGCCTGGTAAATAATGGGCAAGAGGCTCGTCATCCGAAGAATCACTCATATTTTCTGCCATCTCCATATCCTCTATATTTTCTAATCCATCCTGATGATCAAGGTTAATATTAACCAAATCCAAGTCCACATCTACTTCATCCCCACTCTCCGGCGATAAATCGCCGATATCTGATTGGTCTAGGTCCAGATTAAGAACTAATTCTTCTAGCTCGAAGCTAGTTAAGGCTCCTAAAAATTATTTCATAGACGAGTGACGAAATAATGATGTTCAACAAGGCAAATAATTAAAAAAACCCAAAATATGATTGTAAATTTAATACACAAATTCCTAGCAATTCATTTATTTTTGTAGTCTTAGAGACCCAAGATATCACTGGTGATACCTTTACTAAGTCTACCATTTGCGGCACGATTAGATTACTAAGAGAGAATTTTTTTATTACACATGTTCTATGTGCTACCTGCCGTCAATATATAACAATAAAAAAGCAAGAACCATATTACTTACTCTTATTTTAGTCAAAAGGCATAATGATGCAACGTGCACTTGCAAATGTAAACAATACACTAACCTAACCTCACCACTACAGCGTGCGTCGGCGAAATAAAAATGTGTGCGCATATTTGGCTATGTATCATTTATGAAAAAAAAAAATCCTCAGGTATCATTTTTACTTTTTAGTTAACTTGTGGTGATTTAAGAGGTTTGTCACAGCCAACAGTGTCCAGAATAATAAAAAAAGTTTCCGTAGTCATAGCTCACCAAGCTCGAAATCAAATTAATATGCCTATTACACCTGCAGAGGAACAGCGAACTTATGAGGCATTTTACCGAATCTCTCGCTTTCCTGAAGTTATTGGATGCATTGATTGCACGCATATTCCCATAAAAAATCCCGGAGGACCATTTGCTGAATTATATCGGAACAGAAAACGTACATTCAGCATAAATGTACAAGCGGTTGCAGGCCCAAATTTAAAAATTATGGACCTTGTGGCTAGATGGCCAAGTCGAGAACACGATAGTATGATTTTTAATAATAGTGTTTTAAAAGCCAGATTTGAAGCTGGCCACTTACATGGATATCTATAAATAAATAAATAAATAAAAAGGCCTTTATTTTATACTCGGCGAAGGGCAGCATGCTGTTAACTTAACCGAGTACACATAAATATTACAATAATATTATTACTATCACAAAAACACATAATTATTAAGTAGTTACTAATAGAAAATGTTAAAATATACAGAAGACAAAAAAAAAATTAACTATAACTTACAAAGAAAAATACAAATTTTACAGCTTAACGACTACTTGACATCATAATACTATATATATGCATGACCGATTTAACAATACAAATACTTACTAGCTTTGAAGCATAGAAAGAAAATGATCTTTGAAAAATCGCAGTGCTATGTCGGGGAATATCAAATTTTAAAACCGTGCTTGTTGTTCGATTATGTCTGGTAGTTCCTGTTTTAAGTTCATTTCGTAAGTATTGGGTGATAGTGGATATCCCTGTTTACCTTATCTTATGACTCCATTATTACATCTACAAAATGATGCTGAAAACCGATATAACACCAGCCAAATAAGAACTAGGAATGTAGTGGAACGACTATTTGGAGTCTACGATTTCCTTGTTTGACGAAAGGTCTAGGTAATAAATTGGAACTCCTTGTCAGGTATAGATTCTCCACCCCCCTGTAACCATCCTGGAAACGTCTCTCTTCAGCTATATCCTCCTTTCTTTTTATTTTATCCCAACAGCGTCTGAGTTGTACTAAAGTGCGCTAAAATAAAACATTACATAAGGAATAAATAAAATCTATACAATAAACATTTTTTTTATCTTTTCTGCAGTGCGATTTAAATTGTACTCGTTCATAATATTGATCCAAGCCACATTCTTTTTTTTTATCCTCTATTATAGAGTAATTTTTTATAATTTGTACCAACACTTCCTTATCTTCTATTGTATACGGTACTGCCATTTTCGCTCGTTTATACAACTCAAAAATGTGTTTAGAACTACACACAACCGCAATGTCTAGGGATATTTTGAATAAATTTGTATATATATTTTTTAATATGATCTTTTTTTTTAAATTTATTTGCAAGTTTAAGAGTAGTTTATAAGGTAATAAAAAAACCCAAAAAATTTTAAATAATTTATATTTTTTCTAAAAAAATGCAAAAAAATTAAAGTTGTTGAGAAACTAGGTTTTACAAAAATTTAATTCTTAATTTTAAATTAACAAAAAATAAACAAAAACAATATTCAATAACTTGTATGACCTCCACGACTGTTCACAACTGCTTGACATCGTCTGGGCATGCTTAGAATTAAATGATCAATATCATCTTGGGGTATCTCATTCCAGGCTTCTTGAAGTGTCAGAAACAAAGTTCTTCTATTATCTCTTGGTCTTTCCATACGAAGAACTCTTCTTTGAAGCATATCCCACATGTGTTCAATGGGGTTTAGGTCCGGGGATTGAGGTGGCCATGGTAAGACATCGATATTATTCATTTCTAGAAACTCTCTAGCAACCCTTGAAGTGTGTGGTCTGGCATTGTCGTGCATGTAAACAAAGGTTTGACCAATTGCTGCTGCATACGGAATAACAACAGGTGCCAGTATCTGATCCACGTATAATCTGCCAGTTAAAAAGTTTTCTAATAAAATGAGGTCTGTTCTTCCTCCAATACTAATGCCTCCCCAAACCATGATGGTTCCGCCACGAAAAGAATGCACTTCCTGGACATTGCACAGGCGGTTTGCGTTTCCAGGCTCTCTCCACATGCGAACTCTTCTTGAGTCGGGGTAAATTCCAAACCGAGACTCATCAGTGAACAGCACATTTGCCCAACTTTCATTTTGCCACAACAAATGTTCTTCCGCCCACAAAAGTCGTACTCCTCGATTACCCCAGGACAACGGTTGCACCCTTAAAGGCCGACGACTACGTAGGTTGTTTTCATGCAAACGTCGGCGTACAGTATCGGCTGAAACCTCAACGTTATGCACTTGCTGTAGCATGATTTGCAATTCTGGTGCTGTTACAGTGGGGCGTCTTCGAGCATTTAAGTGTAAAAAGCGGTCCTGTAGAGGGGTTGTAATACGTAAGCGACCTCTATGCCTTTCCGCCACATCGCCTTCTTCTCGATACCGTGCATATAAGCGTGAAATTACGCTTTGAGTAGTGCCCATGTTCACTGCAACCTGTGCTTGCGTCATACCACCATCTAAAAGGCCCACCGCTCGTATCATTTCTTCTCTCGTTAAATGTCTGCGCTGCATGGTTAGCAAGAACTATACTGAGCTCTATGAACAAACTTTTTTCCAAAAAAACGCAAACACTTTTTTTTGGTAAAAGAATTCAAGACAATAAATAATGATATGTGTATTTGTTTATTTATTTGAGATAAATAAATTAAGTAGAAAAATGTACAGTGTGGTTTAAGCAGTCTAAAATAAGGATAAAGTCTAGATATTTTTATATTTATAGCAAGTAAATAAAATTTTAACAAATTAAAAAAAAAATTAAGAAAATTCTAAATTATCCCTAGACATTGCGGTTGTGTGTATTATAGCCGCCGGCGGTTCTTCAAGCGCTCGATTATGAAATACACATTTCGGCGATTCGCCACCTATTCGCCCGCCGAAATATTTGCCGGCGATAGATATCTCAGCGGCTCTCTCGGAGATGGACTATGAATACCTGTGTTAATCCTGCGCATTTCTGCTGATCACTAATCACCATTTTTGTTTTGCTATACACTTATCTTCAAGACAAACTTTAATCAATACTGCATAATTAAACACCATTAATTTATTTATTTATTTACGGGATGTCCCCGTTCTAACAAAATTACAAAATAAATTATATCCTAACCCTAAATGTAAATAATTATTCTGCCTATTTATAACTCAACTTGAATTTTCATTACCCTATATCTACTATAAAAGTAACACGTTTCTCAGATTATATGGCTCAAAAGTAATTATTCTTATTTTCCTAAAATATGGCACAATTGTGACTTTTAATGACTGCTTTACATCTTTTTTTCTTTGTTTTTAAAGTTTTTCAATATACCCTTGAGATTGTTTTATACAATTAATTCATAATAAAAAAAATATTCTGATCGATTTTCCTATCAATTTCATCCCACAAATGCTTTTGTTACTTTTTAACCAATTTTTAACTAGTTCTGATGTGACCTTTGGGTAGTTAGAAAATCTATTTTAAGCACATGTTAAATTTTGTTTGTTGTAAAACACATTTTGTTGTACAAAATGATCCATAATACCTTGTGGACCCATACCAAAGCAACCACAAACCATGATACCTTAAATCTTGCATTCACTGGTTAAATCTTGCATTTCAGTTCAAAACACTACTATGTTCCATTTTTTCTTAAGACCAGTTAATATGCTCTTAGGCAAATCAAGGTTTGGTCTCTCATTGTGATAAAGAATTTCTTTGATAACTTTCTACTGTATAAACCAGCTTTCTTACGTTATAGTGCTTACCAAAATTGAAACATATGGCAACTATTGTTGAATGGGTCTTGAACAACCAATCTCTTGATATTTCTATCCGTCTTACTAACGGGTTTGCATTTTCTGCCACTTTTTGGAATTCCTTCCAAGGATAATCAATTTATTAAAATTAGAAATGGTACAGGTCTACAGGTCACTACTGTACGAGTAAACTAACAAAGGGTCAATCATGTCCAATAAAATTATGCATATGCAAAACGGCGATTTGCTCTCCTTAAGTTCCCTTATTTTTGTATTTGAAAATAAATAAATAAATACATTTTTGCATTTTGGGACCCTCGTCGTATCTCCGTTATCCTTAAAGTTTTTGTAAAAGTAAAAATTCATTCTTATAGATTTTTTTCCGTAGAATCCAGTGGTGTAGATATATTGTTTTTTTTGATCAATAGTTTCTGAGTTATAACCTAAACTTATGTTTTCTTTAATGGAACAGACTGTATATTTATAGTTCATAATATTGGCCTTTTTTTACATTTTAAAAAATATATAACAGTATGGATTTTTTTTCTACATTTATATGATTAAATTCATAATTTCATGGGAGGCTATGGCTATTTATAATGAGAAACAAAAAAATTACAAATAAATTGTTTTTTATTAAATTAGCATGTTTTTTTTAATTAATTGGTAACATTGATTTATGTCTATTATCAAGCATAAGTTGAATTAATATTAGCATCTTTTGTATTGTTTTATTGTTGTAAAATTGGTGGATACCGTTAATAAATAAATAAATAATTTTATGGGGGTATATACAAGATCAAGTGTATAAAAGACAATGCCAATAATCTCATAGAACTTCAAGACACAATTCATTTACCATTTCAAAATCTGAGAAAAATATGCCAATTTTGTACATCAGAAAAGATGGTGGTCATTTTGAACATCTCTTGTAAAAATGCTGTTTTGTTATATAGTTGTTTTCTTATAGTGTTAGTATTAAATTTATATATTTGTTTTTTATGTTCCTTTATTACAAAAAAAAACAGGAATGATGCAATTCCCCTTTCGTCGTTATTAATTTGTAACTTTTTATTTGTCTATTATTATTGTTATTCATGGCCTACAATTAAATTATGCATTTAATTTAGAAAATTCTTAGTTATTTGCGTATTTTTGAAAATAAGTCCATACTGTTATATATTTTTTAAAAGGTAAAAAAAAGACCAATTTTATGAACTATAAATATATAGAGTGTTCCATTAAAAAAAAACATAAGTTTGGGTTATAACTAAAAAACTATTAATCAAAAAAATATATATCTATACCACTAGATTCTATGGAAAAAAATCGATAAAAATGAGTTTTTACTTTTCCAAAAACTGTAAAAATAACGGAGATACGATGGGGGTCCCAAAATGCAAAATTTCAAAAATGCCCTGTATCTTAAAAAATAAAAGGGCTATGAACATTTTGTTAACAGCATCTTTAGTTTTACGAAAAAGTATCCTGCAAAAGTACCCAAAATGGAACACCCTGTACAATACACATTCAATAACGAGTAAACTAACAAAGCGTCAATCATGTCCAATAAAATTATGCATATGCAAAACGGCGAATTTCTCTCCTTATTTTTGTACTTGAACGACTGATGACTAAAACATTTATTAATGAAAGCGCGACCATCGTGGCCCGTCCCAAGAACAATATTTGCAGAAATGAATAAGAAAACGTAAAATAACATAAAACCGCCCGCGCGTTCTTGCTCGCGGCGGAACCCCCAGTCAGTTTTAAGTAAATGACATTTCTGGGGGCAGAGACCCTCGGTCCCATGGGGGGCGGTGCGTCCCACTTTGACCCCCTTACCACCCCCCGCGTTTTACTTGGAAATTTAAAATAATATTATGGCTGAGACCGAGTAACTTTTACTTAATAAAGATCACGAAAAGGAAGTTAATGTAAAGTACGGACGAGGATTTTTTAGGGTTTTATCCTTAATAGGGTTGGAAAATATTAAGGGAAAGAAAAGAAAGAGGTTTTTGATGAATTTTTAATTTAAAAACCTAATCTAGCCCTATCGAGCCATGATTGTTTGATAACTGAATGCGACTCATTAAATTATGCACGCGAAGGTTAATCCTCCCAGTTTATAAAGGGGTCCAATCAGCTTTTAGAAAGAGGTTCTTTATTTAATAAACGAAACTTCTAAGCTCATAAGAAACCTCGAATACTGAGAGATAAAAGAGAAATACCTTTTACTAGGGCAACCACTCCGGATTTTATTGACTCTTTTGTAAGAAGAGGAGTTCTTGCATCCCCTCCCTGTTCGGAAACTTTCGGAAAGCATTTTCGGTCCCCTTTTTAATTAATTATTGTCCAAAAAAAGGCTAAATTAATACAAAATACTTCACTAAAGTTAAAAAAAAAAGGCTTTGGCCAAGCTGAAATTAATGATGATAAATGAATAGAAGACAAAGTACGGTCGAGTTTCAAAAAACGTAACTAAGCAAACTTTTCTAGTGATTTTTGAAAATGTCTATTGGCATCACGTAAAAAAAGTTGAAATTAAAAAAAAATTATTTGCAAGTAGTACCAGATGCAAGGTGTAATTTATGTTATTTCAAGTGTTTTTCTTAATATTTATGTATGGGCCAGCTGCCTTTTATTTTTTTAATTATTTTCTTAACTATTTTACTGGTCCCGTAAGCAGTTCTCCATTTAATTACAGCTCAGGCTTTTGTAAGAGCAATAAAAAACTAAATATTTTTCCCTATGTACCCAATTAAAAAAACAAAAATCCCCCACTAGGTAGCGAACTTAATGACCCTCCTCCATAATAACACAATGATATTTTCGGGAGCAAATTGTCCGGTATTTAGGGCCCAATTTATTCATTCGCCATCATTATTTCCGGGAGAGTTGAAAAAACCTTTTTTCGGCGCCCTATTTTATCCTTCCCACAGGAGTGATGTTTTTCCTGATATTTTATATTAATTTAACCCCTTTTTTATACAGGAAACAAAAAAAAACACACACTAATTCGGACATTAATTACTTGAAAGCGGATCGAAAATGCGGTCCGAGAATTTCGTTTTCCTTTTCAACATAGGGTTCGTTTTTTGCAAAAGGGCCAATAAAATCCGCAATGATTGCTCTAGTATACCACTCGGGATTCAAACATTCTTATGAACTTATGAAGTTTCGTTTATTTAATAAATAGGTGTGTCTAGTCAAATGAGACGCAAATAACATTTAGTTATTAAAATATTTATTTAAAAATAGCTTTAAAATCGACACATTTGCACCACTCAAACTTAGCGTAGCCTTAAGTGAGACGTGTAAAATTTTATTTGCACACGCAGTGTCACTTAATCAGAGAACATCCATAAATCATAGATATTTTTTGGTTTTACTAAGCTGTTAGTATTTTTAACCTCAAAATTAAATATTTTGTTAATATTATAACCGGGAGCTGAACATTTCGAATCTGTGCATGAAAATTAAGAGAAACCTCAAAAGCACTTTTACCACAACCCAGTATTATTGTATAAGATTTAGAAGCATTTAATTTTAAGTTGTGATCCTGTGAAAAGTTATCAATACTTTTTAAATCCTGATTAAACTGACATTGAGCTATAGGAAGATTTTGGCGTGAAAACGAAAGATATAGTTGGGAATCATCCGCATATTGCTGTAATGTTGAGTGTTTTACACAAGATATCATGTCAGCAACATATAAAGAAAAGAGCAATGAGCTCTGCCAGCTTAATAAGACTGCAAAAAAAAATTTACTGCGTTAACATAAAATCCAAAATAATGAAGTTTTGCTAATAGCATTTCGTGACTTATAGTATCGAAGGCTCTACTGAAATCTAACAACCCAAGACATGTTAGTTCTTTTTTTTTCTGATTACATTAAGAAGTTGACGAAAAAGATTCATTTTCAAATCCAAAAATCTCATCCGCTATTCTCTAAGAGACCAACATACAAAATTGACGAAAACCAAAAAAAAACACAAAGTCACGGTCTCACAACATGTAATAAAACGAGCTACACGTGTTTCGCTTTAGTTAGAGCATCATCAGACCTAAAATAAAAATATTACTTAAACAAAACTAAAAACTTACATAAAATATTAAAAAAATCTTTAGAAGCCATCCACACACTTCACAGTACATAAATAAACAATAATTTTAAGGTTATAATTGTACAAAGCAAAAAATTAAAAAGTGGAACGCAACAACATAGACTCAACGAGAATCGAACCCGGTACAACAAGGTTAGAAGTATAAGTGTAAAACCTATCGGCTATACGGACCTAATGCTAAAACAACTTAACACGTTAGCCAATGTAAATTGAAGAAAGTGACTACAAGGATGATTAGCTAAATTAAATTAGGTTCAAAAGTAAACACGTCATTCACACACACGAGAACAGGACTCTTTTTAGCTTTTGTAATTTCCATTTTCTCCAGAAGGTCAAGCTTCTTACCTTTAGGGCATTCATGAAGCATTTCAGCTCCCACCCCCGGAGAAAAATTATGAGTAGAGGCCAGCAAATGCTGATTTGGTATCACTGACATTGGTATTTTTAAATTTTTCAAAAATCGCTACGTGTTCTTTAATGCGTGTAGAGATTTTTCTTCCAGACTGGCCAATGTATACTGCGTTGCAATCGTCACATTTTGAAGAGTAAACTCCCGATTTAGAAAAGATGTTTGCTTTGTCCACTGTACTGACCAATTGGCTCTTTAAATTATTGACTGTCTTAAACGCGATTTAAAGAATCTTACTAAAATAACGGAGATAGAACCAAAAAAGGTCAAGGATCTAAAGGAACTTATTGAGTCGTTATTATGAACAATATTGTAGGTCAATTTATATTTATTTGTAATAAATTTTGTCTATTAAATAAAGGGGAAATCCGTTGTTGAGAGCAATATGTTTTATAATATTCAATTCTTTAGCGAAAGCTTCTTTTGACAAGGGAATATTAAACAATCTATAGAAAAATGAATTAAAGAAGGCAAATTTATATGAGTAGGGAGAGTACTGAAGTTGAATTTAGATTTTTTAAATTTTTTTGTAGATATAAAAATTGTAGACCATTAAAAGCTCTACAAAATATATACTAATGAAATTTTCTGTAAAACCAACCGTTTTCCTCATATAGTCATTTTAACGTAAAAAATCTTATTTTTACAGTAAATTTTCTAATGGAAAATAATATATTATTAAAAAATTAACTTCAATAGAATCATTAGTTTTTTTTGGATATTATTCAAACTATTTATATTTATTTTGTTTTCGGTAAAGACTTTGATTTATCATAAATTCATTAAATGCGTAATTAGCAACTAATCAAACCATGAAAGGAAAAAAACATTTCAAAATTATTAAATAATTATTTATTAACAGTAAAAAAAATTGTTGATTAGTATGCGCACATGATGTTATTCTCGCAGTTGATTTTGTTTATATTTTGATCAAGTAAACTCTGGTTGTTATGGGTGCCACTTGATTTAGTTTATTTTTTTTGTATTTTGGTAAAATCAGGCAAGTTTCTTAAGGTGAGCATCAAACAACTTTTTTCAAAATCATCAGGAACCCATTGACATTATACACCTTTTCAAGTGATTTTTTCTAATTAAAATTTTAGTGCAATTAGTTTTTTTGTAGCTCTAACCCTAACCTCACAATCTCAAAAAACCTTTTTTAAAAATCAACCAAACCCCATTGACATTATACTCCTTTTCAAATGATGTTTTCTGACTAAGATTTTGGTACAACTAGTTTTTTGTAAATGCATTGCTCAGAACAACTTTCTGAGCAACCGTTTCTGAGCAGTCAGCAACTTCTTTAATATGAAAAATAAACCGATTAAGTGGGTACTTATTTTAAGCTAATTTTTCCTAACTAAGCCTACGCGATACTCAGAAACAATTTTCCAATTATTGTTTCTGAGAAAAAAAACATATATTGTGTTTGTTGAAATAAGCCCATCGAGTGGGTACTCATTTTCGGGTAATTTTTCCTAATTAAAAAATACAATACTCAGAATATTTTTCTGAGCAACCGTTTCTGAGCAATCAGCAACTTCTTTAATATGAAAAATTAACCGATTAAGTGGGTACTTATTTTAAGCTAATTTTTCCTAACTAAGCCTTCGCGATACTCAGAAACAATTTTCCAATTATTGTTTCTGAGGAAAAAAAGCATATATTGTATTTGTTGAAATAAGCCCATCGAGTGGGTACTCATTTTCAGGTTATTTTTCCTAAATAAAAAAATACAATACTCAGAATATTTCTCTGAGCAACCGTTTCTGAGCAATCAGCAACTTCTTTAATATGAAAAATAAACCGATTAAGTCGGTACTTATTTTAAGCTAATTTTTCCTAACTAAGCCTTCGCGATACTCAGAAACAATTTTCCAATTATTGTTTCTGAAAAAAAAAAAGCATATATTGTATTTGTTGAAATAAGCCCATCGAGTGGGTACTCATTTTCAGGTTATTTTTCCTAATTAAAAAAATACAATACTCAGAATATTTCTCTGAGCAAACCGTTTCTGAGCAATCAGCAACTTCTTTAATATGAAAAATAAACCGATTAAGTCGGTACTTATTTTAAGCTAATTTTTCCTAACTAAGCCTTCGCGATACTCAGAAACAATTTTCCAATTATTATTTCTGAAAAAAAAAAGCATATATTGTATTTGTTGAAATAAGCCCATCGAGTGGGTACTCATTTTCAGGTTATTTTTCCTAATTAAAAAAATACAATACTCAGAATATTTCTCTGAGCAACCGTTTCTGAGCAATCAGCAACTTCTTTAATATGAAAAATAAACCGATTAAGTCGGTACTTATTTTAAGCTAATTTTTCCTAACTAAGCCTTCGCGATACTCAGAAACAATTTTCCAATTATTGTTTCTGAAAAAAAAAAAGCATATATTGTATTTGTTGAAATAAGCCCATCGAGTGGGTACTCATTTTCAGGTTATTTTTCCTAATTAAAAAAATACAATACTCAGAATATTTCTCTGAGCAACCGTTTCTGGGCAATCAGCAACTTCTTTAATATGAAAAATAAACCGATTAAGTCGGTACTTATTTTAAGCTAATTTTTCCTAACTAAGCCTTCGCGATACTCAGAAACAATTTTCCAATTATTGTTTCTGAAAAAAAAAAAGCATATATTGTATTTGTTGAAATAAGCCCATCGAGTGGGTACTCATTTTCAGGTTATTTTTCCTAATTAAAAAAATACAATACTCAGAATATTTCTCTGAGCAACCGTTTCTGGGCAATCAGCAACTTCTTTAATATGAAAAATAAACCGATTAAGTCGGTACTTATTTTAAGCTAATTTTTCCTAACTAAGCCTTCGCGATACTCAGAAACAATTTTCCAATTATTGTTTCTGAAAAAAAAAAGCATATATTGTATTTGTTGAAATAAGCCCATCGAGTGGGTACTCATTTTCAGGTTATTTTTCCTAATTAAAAAAATACAATACTCAGAATATTTCTCTGAGCAACCGTTTCTGAGCAATCAGCAACTTCTTTAATATGAAAAATAAACCGATTAAGTCGGTACTTATTTTAAGCTAATTTTTCCTAACTAAGCCTTCGCGATACTCAGAAACAATTTTCCAATTATTGTTTCTGAAAAAAAAAAGGCATATATTGTATTTGTTGAAATAAGCCCATCGAGTGGGTACTCATTTTCAGGTTATTTTTCCTAATTAAAAAAATACAATACTCAGAATATTTCTCTGAGCAACCGTTTTTGAGCAATCAGCAACTTCTTTAATATGAAAAATAAACCGATTAAGTCGGTACTTATTTTAAGCTAATTTTTCCTAACTAAGCCTTCGCGATACTCAGAAACAATTTTCCAATTATTGTTTCTGAAAAAAAAAAAGCATATATTGTATTTGTTGAAATAAGCCCATCGAGTGGGTACTCATTTTCAGGTAATTTTTCCTAATTAAAAAAATACAATAGTCAGGATATTTTTCTGAGCAATCAGTAACTTCTTTAATATGAAAAATAAACCGATTAAGTGGGTACTTATTTTGAGATAATTCTTCCTAACTAAGCCTACGCGATACTCAGAAACAATTTTTCGATTACAGTTTCTGAGCAAAAGAGTGTTTTTCTAACTTTGAAAATAAAATTTCTGAGTTGGTACTCATGTTGAGCTAGTTTTTTTCTAACCAATCCGACGCAATACTCAGAAACAATTTTTCAGTTACCATTTCTGAGAAAAATGCAGTTTTTGTAATTTTTAAACTAAACCTATCGAGTCGGTACTTATTTTCAGGTGATTTTTTCCAACTAAACCAACGCAATACTCGCACATAATTTTCCATTTACCGTTTCTGAGATAAATGATATTTTTGTAATTTTTAAAATAAACTCGTCAAGTTGATACTTACTTTTAACTAATTTTTCCTAACTAAGAAAATGCACTACTTAGACTTGATTTCTGAGCAACCGTTTCTGAGCTAATAACAACTTATTTTGTACAAAAATTAACCCTATCAAGTGGGTACTTATTTTTAGCAAATTTTTTCTTACTAAGAAAATGCACTACTCAGAACTTATTTCTGAACAGCCATTTCTGAGTTATTAACAACTTTTTTGGTATAAAAAATAAACCTATTAAGTGGGTACTTATTTCTAGCTAATTTTTCCTTGCTAAAAAAATGCACTACTCAGAACTTATTTCTGAGCAGCCGTTTCTAAGCTATTAGCAACTCTTTTGGTATAAAAAATAAACCTATTAAGTGGGTACTTATTTCTAGCTAATTTTTCCTAACTAAAAAAATTCACTACTCAGAACTTATTTCTGAGCAGCCGTTTCTAAGCTATTAGCAACTTTTTTGGTATAAAAAATAAACCTATTAAGTGGGTACTTATTTCTAACTAATTTTTCCTAACTAAAAAAATGCACTACTCAGAAGTTATTTCTGAGCAGCCGTTTCTAAGCTATTAGCAACTCTTTTGGTATAAAAAATAAACCTATTAAGTGGGTACTTATTTCTAGCTAATTTTTCCTAACTAAAAAAATTCACTACTCAGAACTTATTTCTGAGCAGCCGTTTCTAAGCTATTAGCAACTTTTTTGGTATGAAAAATAAACCTATTAAGTGGGTACTTATTTCTAGCTAATTTTTTCTTACTAAGAAAATGCACTACTCAGAACTTATTTCTGAACAGCCATTCCTGAGTTATTAACAACTTTTTTGGTATAAAAAATAAACCTATTAAGTGGGTCCTTATTTTAAACTAATTTTTCCCAACTAAGCTTACGCAATATTCAGAAACAATTTCCCAGTTACCGTTTCTGAGAAAAACGCAATTATTGTGTTTTTTTTAGAGTTGCATTTCTTAACTAGAAAGTCAGGAAAAGACAAACAACCATCTTTTTCTTCTTCTTGTGAATGAAATGTTAGGGTGTAAGAAATTTGGTAGGTCTTCCTCCCTGCCATTCCAAATTATAAAAATGTCATCCACATACCTCTTATATACCGTGAGGCAATCTCTAAATCTACCCTCATGAAAATCTCGCTTAGTAGAGGGGAAAGACAAAAACCCATAGCCAAACCTGAGACCTGCCTGAAAATTTTATTGTCAAACTGGAAAAAATTTTGGTTGATCACTATATCGAGTAAGTCTAAAAGACCCTCAATGACTATACTACTAAGAGATGTTTTTAATAGGAGAGTTCTCACTATCTTTAAACCATCTTTGGAGGGATGCTAGGAAAAAGATTTTTTACATCTAAGGAAATAAGTTTAAATCCATGAGGGATAATAAGATTTTTCAAACTGTTGGTTAGATCAACAGAATTCCTAGTCGAATAAATACTTTTAAAGTTGGTCACCTCCCTGAGAACGTTATTCAACCAAGAGGAAAGATTATAGCATGGGGAGTTAACAAAGGAAACCACCGGTCTTATGGGAAAATTGGTGAGACCATAAAGGATCGGAGTTCTAGGATTCATAGGATACAGTTTTTCTTTTTTAGTGTTAAAGAAGTCGAGGGTTAAGCTACATCTGTCCAATGTTTGCTTAACTTTCGTAAAATACGAATTGGTGGGGTCTCTATTAACTGTAATGAAATCCCCCGAGTCTAGAAAATCCAATTTCTTTTGAATATAGTCAGTCTTGTTTAGAATGACTAAGCAATTACCCTTGTCTGCTTTTGACAATATCAAATCGTTACTCCTTATTTTATTTTTTAGCGAAATTAGGTACTTTTTATTAATGTTATTGTTTATGCTGTTCGAGCCACATCTAGAATTTAAAAAGTTTATTATTTTAGCGCGTAAGATGTTTTTATTTCTTGTATCAGTCGCCTGCAAAACACTCTCAGCCTCGACAGCTAAAGTCTCTCGTGTTTGTGAGTCCGCCTTATTATAAAGATTAAACTTAAGGTTAAGGTTTAGTATACTTTCTTCGTCAGAGGTAAAAACAACATCAGACAAATTTAAAAATCTTTTATGGAACTGAAAATGACAATGGCCTAATTTTATTTGATATTCCCTAAATAACTACATTAAGAAGGTTAACCAAACTGGTAGAAGTACTAAAGTTCTTTTTAAAACCTGCCTGGCATTCAGCAATTAAAGAATGTGATTTTATATATGCCAAAATTTGTTGGTGAATAAATTTTTCCAAGATTTATTGGATACTAACGGCAGTGTACTTATAGGCCTGAGGTCTTGAATTCCTTTGGATTACTGATCTTTGCTAAGGGTTTTATAATTGCCTTTTTCCAGATTGTAGGATAAAAATGTTGTAAAATACAACTGTTTATAATATTAAGTAATGGCTTTAAACAAAAAGGCATACAGAGATGTAAATCTTTTAAAGAAAAAGCGTCTTCACCGCTCTTGCATTAGAGTGAATGGTTCTTACAATTTTAAGTAAAGTTCCATTAAAGTAAATTTTAATTCAGTTTTGATCTTATCATGTTTATGTAATTTATAAAATTGTATTTTCTCATTAGATGTTGTATTAGCTGTATAACTCAAATTTGTAAAAATAGAAAACGTAACAGGAAGATCAGAATCCTTGTTACGGCCAAAATTTGAATTATTTGCATCTTGAGTCTGTTTTTGAGACATTAAATTAAAGTAAGTAATTTTTTCCCTAGCAATGGCATGTTTTGTGTAATTCCTTATTTGACTGTAATATTACAAGCATGCGTCAGTTCTTTCTTTTTTAATATTTACGGTGGGTTTATTCCTTTTTTTAAATTTGCTTTTATTGGTAATCCACGGCGTAAATGGTTTATCGCGTATATTTCTAATTGAAAGAGGCGCATGCCTATTTATTACATACACTTTATTTTTTATTGAAAATTTCACTTTAATTGACTTGCATCCAAATGTAACCGATTTAAATCTATATTTTTGTAATTTCTATAATATTGAATTCATTTAATGCTATTATTATGTCATAATTATTAAAAAATAATTGTGACAAACGTGTTATTTGATGATGAAGTATCTAAGAACGAGCGGATTATTTTCGAAGTTTTAATAATTTTACGGTTTTTCCAAAGATTTCAAGTAACCCCAACCCAACCCAGCTCTGGATATTTTAAATTAAATAGAAAACCAATTTTTGGTGAAAATGAAAAATTCCAAACTTTGAAGGTCGGTATCTCGGCTTATTTTATTTAGTAGAATTACTGGAATTCTTTCATAATTTTTTGTATTATTGGTTATTATTTGATTCTGTGTATTTTACTAACTTTGGCAATAATACACGTATTTTTCTAAGCCATGATGACTCCAATTTTGAAATTGATTATCTTAAAACGGCTGACGAAATTTTGGAATTTTGCTTTTACTTTTTAACGTCAAAATCGTAGATTTAACAGTTAATTTATAACTATTTATGTTGATTAAAAAAACATACTATATTTTATAAAATTGACGTTTTTAGGTTATTATGATAAAAAAATATAATTTTTTATTCGTTTTTTGGCCTTGTGCTTGGCACATTTAGCCACGCGTTCCAATATAGGAACTCATTCATAATAGAACAGGTTGCTAATATAGTATTTAAACAATTATACTATTAGGTAGTATGACATTGTTTTTCCATTGTATCTAATAAAAAGAGTATAAAAAAAGGATTAGAGCAAGAAAAATTAAAAAAACAAAGAGATCTCCAAGTAACTAAAATTTTTAACTAGTGCATATACTTTCAAGTTAAAAAAACATTTTTTATTAAAAATTTTATTGTGTATTGAAATACACTTGTGCGCACATCAGAATAACTGCATGTTTAGCAATTTGTTCAATTCTGACCAGCTTATTTTAATTTCTAAGAGGGCTTCTTCTTTTTTTAACTCAAATAACATATTATCTAAACATTTTTCTAAAAATCCTGTAGCAGGTTCTTTTTATACCTTAAAATCAAAAAATATTACAGTAGACTGTACAAAAAAATAAATAGAAAATAATAATCAAACAAACAACAACAATTTACAAACCACACATTCTATTTTTCATAAAAATATTTCTAAAAGTCTAATTGTTATGCGCACCTTTAAAAAATCATTTGATTCATTTATTATTGGACTGGTTACTAAACTGCATTTATTATATTCTCAAAATAAAATTGTGCTCATCCTATACTTAAGGTTCTTTTGCTACAACATTAACAACGGTGATCCCTATAAACTGCTAATAATTAGATCCTTACCGTGCTATTAAATCATCGTATAAAATCCACTTTTAACCCTCGTTTCAAAGTCTCAATTCTAAAGGTCCGAATGAAAAACTCTCCCTCTCGGTTAAATTTTTCAAGCTGCCCCGTTGAAATTCAAGTCTCGAGGGATGTACTTAACCGAGGCAATTACTAACCGTATCCAAACAAATCGGGACTTAAACGGGAAAGTCACCGCAAATAAAGTACGTGATTTGGGAGCTGAAAAATCGGGAAACGTTCCTCCTCCTCCTTCTAGCGGAAATAACGCGTCTATTTTTACGAGATACAATCTCTATTCAAAATTGTTTGTTTAATAACGTCGCTTTAATTACCGAAAATATTTGTTTATCGAGATTAAGTAGGTAGAGGTTGGTGTTTTACATAATTTTAATTACCCTCGGATGAGTTTTACTTTAGTGGGACATTCCCCTAGTTATTTTATTACGAACTCCTACATATAAAGTCTTTAATCGCATTTTATCAGTTATAATTGCGACAGGAATAGTATGCAGTCTTGAAATGTTGGTTGTTTTGTTACGTACTAATGCTCGTTATAGATAAGCATCAGTTTTAATGCGATTAAGAAAGTATTGTTTTTTTTTATAAATTTGTTTAGGTTCTATTGCATCAGTTATGGTCTCGAAGAGTTACCTTTTTTAAGTATTCATGCTTCCTACAGGCAATGAGCTTAATTTGATAACCATTCTCTACTATCCATAAGGAGTCTTTGTGTCAAAAAAATTTGCTATAAATTGATAATCTTTTTAAAAATTTAATCAAATTCTATATTCCAACTAGGGTCCAAACCGCGTCGAAATGTTATACAAAAAACGAGAAGAGAACGAGGATAAGAAATATGTAAAGAGAGAAGAAGAAGAAGAATGAGTAAATAAAACAAAGAATAAATTTTAAAACAATAAACTCATTTATGTATGAGACAGAGAACTGTACGACAAAAGACAACCATAAATGAAAATTTATAGACAGAAATTGAAACCCGAAAAAATAATAAAGCAGAGCATACAGTTAAGAAAAATATGAGATAAGCCCTTTAAGATTAAACCTCTCTAAGGATAGAAAATATATCGCCGGATGGTTATCACCCTAAAAAGAGTATTCAATTGTCTGGAAGAAGAGGGAAATTTGTTCCAGGTAGTTGAGTTAATTTTTCCAGGCTTTTCAAGGCAATTGGAAAGTGCTTTTTTTTATTCAATGTTTGTTCTGTTTTAGTTCTTTATTTTTCTATTCTACTTTCCAATTTATCCGTCTTAGGTCTTACCACCTGAGACAGATTAATACTATTTATTTTAACAGTGATTTTCAAGTGTCACGGATCTACAAAAGATGTTTTTAACTTATTTAGGATCATTAAAATCACTTCTGAGAAAAATACTTTAATCAACGATAGAGAATTAATCTCGACAGTGATTGTTGATTGATTGGAGGAATTTTTCTTTTATTCCAAATAACTGAGACTCATTTTGTAATTTCTTAAGATAATCAAGGGCATTTCTTTTTTCTTCTAGGCAATTGTAACTTATATTCTTTAATTGCTTGCAAAATTTGAAAAATTCTCCTAAGAATTATAACGTGAACCTCAATTTCTAGTGGAAATCAATTGTAATTTCCTGAAATAAAATAGAAAAATTCATTTCAATTGCCTGGAATAGAATATTCATTAATTTTAAATGTCTGGCATTAATAAGCAATGTAGCCTTAATTGCCTTAAACATACGATAAAATATCTGGAAATGACTTCAATTGTTCATAAAGGGCCATCAGTTGACAGCTTTCAGATTTTTAAGTGTCACGGATTTAAAAAAAGGTATTTTCTACTTGTTTAGGACCAGCAAAATCAATGATGACAAAACAATCTAACTAGATAAAGATATAGATGATCACTTATAGGCAAACAGTTGACAAGTAATTTTTTTTATTTAATTTTTAACTATGACTTGATGATTCTGAGCGACCATATTTAAATAATATCAGTTGAAAATTTAGTTTTCAATTGCCTGGAAGAAAAATAAAATTACTTCCAGGTAGTTGAGCTAATTTTAGTGTTCTTCCAGATTTTTCCAGTCGGTATTTTCTTCCAGACAGTCAAAGTAATACATGATTACTTAGACGCAATCAGTTGAAAAATTACTCAATTTTTAATTATCACCCGATGATTCTGAGCGACCATATTCAAAGAATATCAGCTGGAAAATTAGTCTTTAACTGCCTGGAAGAAAAAAAAAATTACTTCCAGGTAGTTGAGTTAACTTTAGTGTTCTTCCAGACTTTTTCAGTCGGTATTTTTGTTCCATGCAGTCAAAGTAATACATAATTACTTATACAGGCAATCAGTTAAAAAATATTCAATTTTTATTTATCAACTGATCATTTTGAGCCAGGATGTTCAAATATTTTCAGCTGGAAAATTAGTTGTCAACTGCATGAAAGAAAAATAAAATTACTTCCAGGTAGTTGAGTTAATTTTAGTGTTTTTGCAGACTTTTCCAGTCAATATTCTCTTCCAGACAATCCAAGTAATACATGATTACTTAGACGCAATCAATTGATAAATGTTCATTTTTTAATTATTAACTGATCATTTTGAGCGAACATATTGAAATATTATCAGCTGGAAAATTATTTTTCAACTGCCTGGAAGAAAAAGAAAATTACTTACAGGTAGTTGAGCTAATTATAATGTTTTTCCAGACTTTTCCAGTCAATATTTTCTTCCAGATAGTCAAAGTAATATATAATTACTTAGACGCAATCAGTTGAAAAATATTCAATTTTTTATTATCAACTGACCATTTTGAACGAGCATCTTCAAATATTATCAGCTGGAAAATTAGTTTTTAACTACCTGGAAGAAAAAGAAAATTACTTCCAGGTAGTTGAGTTAATTTTAGTGTTCTTCCAGACTTTTTCAGTCAATATTTTATTTCAGACAGTCAAAGAAATACATGATTACTTAGACGCAATTAGTTGAAAAATATTCAATTTTTAATTATCAACTCATCATTTTGAGCGAGTATATTCAAATATTATCAGCTGAAAAATTAGTTTTTAACTGCCTGGAAGAAAAAGAAAATTACTTTCAGGTAGTTGAGTTAATTTTAGTGTTCTTCCAGACTTTTTCAGTCAGTATTTTATTCCAGACAGTCAAAGAAATACATGATTACTTAGACGCAATTAGTTGAAAAATATTCAATTTTTAATTATCAACTCATCATTTTGAGCGAGTATATTCAAATATTATCAGCTGGAAAATTAGTTTTTAACTACCTGGAAGAAAAAGAAAATTACTTCCAGGTAGTTGAGTTAATTTTAGTGTTCTTCCAGACTTTTTCAGTCAATATTTTATTCCAGACAGTCAAAGAAATACATGATTACTTAGACGCAATTAGTTGAAAAATATTCAATTTTTAATTATCAACTCATCATTTTGAGCGAGTATATTCAAATATTATCAGCTGGAAAATTAGTTTTTAACTGCCTGGAAGAAAAAGAAAATTACTTCCAGGTAGTTGAGTTAATTTTAGTGTTCTTCCAGACTTTTTCAGTCAGTATTTTATTCCAGACAGTCAAAGAAATACATGATTACTTAGACGCAATTAGTTGAAAAATATTCAATTTTTAATTATCAACTCATTATTTTGAGCGAGTATATTCAAATATTATCAGCTGGAAAATTAGTTTTTAACTGCCTGGAAGAAAAGGAAAATTACTTCCAGGTAGTTTAGTTAATTTTAGTGTTCTTTCGCACTTTTTCAGTCAATATTTTCTTCCAGACAGTCAAAGTATTACATAGTTACTTAGACGCAATCAGTTGAAAAATATTCAATTTTTAATTATCAACTGATTATTTTGAGACAGCATATTCAAATATTATGAGCTGGAAAATTAGTTTTCAACTGCCTGGAAGAAAAAGAAAATTACTTCCAGGTAGTTGAATTCATTTTACCATTCTTCCAGGATTTTCCAGGCAATATTCTCTTCCAGACAGTCCAAGTAATACATGATTACTTAGACGCAATCACTTGAAAAATATTCAATTTTTAATTATCAACTCATCATTTTGAGCGAGCATATTCAAATATTATCAGCTGGAAAATTAGTTTTTAACCGCCTGGAAGAAAACAAAATTACTTCCAAGTAGTTGAGTTAATTTTAGTGTTTTCCAGACTTTTCCAGTCAATATTTTCTTCCAGACAATCAAAGTAATACATAGTTACTTAGGCGCAATCACTTGAAAAATATCCAATTTTTAATTATCAACTGATCATTTTGAGCGAACATATTCAAATACTATCAGCTGGAAAATTATTTTTCAACTGCCTGGAAGAAAAAAAAAATACTTCCAGGTAGTTGACTTAATCTTTGTAGTAGTAACTTCTGTGAAAAAGGTCCAATTTCACTTGCCTCTCAGTGTTGCTTACAAACCTTAAATGATGTCATTAAAAAACCTACTTTTTTATATCCAAATTGGTCAGCATATATAAGCTGAAAGTTAATAAGATTTACACGTTTCACGAAAATCCTCACTGGGCTTAATACGTATTACGTGCCCCGTGTAAACGTACTAAATGCATTAAAACGAGGCTTAGCTAAATGAAATATAATTTGTACGTTTGTTTTAGTCGTTTCTCCGTAACGTTTCCTCAACAAAAAAATTATGAAATATTCACGCCGGGAAATTTCGCTATTTTCAGGAGAGCTGCATCTGGGACCCGCCCCATCCGGTACAGTATATATCTCGCCTCGTTACGTTTTAATAATGGAAAACATCGGGATAGTACAAAATACCTTAGAGTGCATTTTAATGGAGGCCAATTGCACCGAATTTAATTAAATAAATGGACGTGGCTCACTGCTCAATGCAAAAACGTAAATTTCTTTTAACAAAATTAAAAATATATATTAAGTGTTTTTTTTTTCAAAATGTTGGTATCAAATGGCCATGTCTCTTAAGTGCTTAATTATTTTCCGCCAATCAGCAGCTAACTTTTAAATGTCAAAAACGTCAACTGTCTCTGTAAGGAGACGCTACGTTGTTTACGTTCCTTTTACAAATGTCAAAATAATCATTTGTACATTGGACAAGGAAAGAGAGAAGACTTATAATGCGTCCTCGTATCTGTCATTTTAAAACAAGAGAAGAAAGTGAGAAGAGGGCGCGAAGATAAAATATCAATTTTGCAAAAATTTCAAATTAAAATTAAAACAGCGCGGTCCCCTTTTTCACGTAATCAAGTTTAAATATTTGAATGGGGCAATCACGTAAACGTGCGTCAATTTGTTTTTAACAGTTTTAATTAAACTTTTCACTAAATTCGCTAAATGAAAATGACAGAACAAACCGGTCCGTTGAAATTAAATATAGGGGTTGATGATTGTTTTTTTTTTTAATTTTTACTATTAAACTTGTTAGAGAAATAAAATACGAGTTTGAATTTTTGGAAAAAACTAATTTTTTAAAGTTATTAATTGCCTCTGGACAGGTGCTGATTTATAAACATGACGTCCGGCTGACGTTCGTAACAACGACGGCCAAATTTTTTTTGTGAGGTTAGTTTTCTGTGACTTGATTTTAATTTATCAAGTGTCAAATGTCACTTAGTCATATTTTATTTTTTTACGTGAATTGTCATATATTTGAAAAAAGTTAAGGGACTCATTTTTGGATAAAAACTGTTGAAATTTTGTTCTACCAGGTACAAAAAAAAATTTAGATTAGTCAAAACTATCAGCCTGTCATATTTGCTTGCGAAATGTCAAATGTCATACTTATCACTTAAACCTTAGATGAGAAAAGAAAGGATAGCCGTGTCAAATGTCAGAAACGTCAACTTTTAGTCGGCGATAATTCCAATAGAAACATCGACTGTAATATCACCTGAACTCTAGATGAGACAAGAGAGGAAACTTGTAAAATTCTATACATCGACAGTTAAGTGAAGTTAAATTATTTCTTCATTTAATTAGGGTTTGAGGTTAATTTTGCTTATGGTTAACCAATCAAAAAACAACTTTTACTATCACTCTGTCATTTTTCCCTCAGAAATGTCAAATAAGTCATTGGAACCTTAGACGAGAGAGGATAGTATAGTAACTTGGCTGTCAACTAAATAAACTGTCAAGAACATTAACTGTCAGTCGGTCATATTAATACCTTGAATTGTCATATCACATTATCTAAAGATGAGACAAGAGAGGAAATTGATAAAATCCTATATATTAAGCTACAAACGGTTACAGATCATTAATAACTGCCTCAACGTAATTAAAAATTATATTATTCAGAAAGTATTCATGGTAGATGCATGAAACAAGAAATAAATTGTAAAATGTCTAAAACTTTTTTTAATGGCTCAGAAAGATTCAGACAAAAGCTTCTGAGTTATGACTAGTTACTGAACGTTATTTTTAAGGATGCTTCCAACTGCCTCGGCAATATTAAAAATTAATTTACTCAGAAAGTATTCACGGTAGAGGTATGAAACAAGAAATAAATTGTAAGGCAAGAAAATGTCAAAAACTTTTCTTAACGGCTCAGAAAAATGTAGCTAAAAACTTCTGAGCTTCAAAGCGTTAAATTTTTTGATGCTTCCAACTGCCTCGACATAATTAAAAATTAAATTAATTAGAAAGTTTTTATGTATTCTTATTGCCATAAATGGAAATTAATTTATTTTACGCAAAGTAGCACTGCGAAGCCACGTCGCTACATGCGAATGCACCCTTAAACATTTGAAGTATTGGCAGATAGATGTCTTTTTTGGAAGATATTATTATTGGTTGACAGATGACGGTTAGGACATTCGGCGCTCAGAGTGTGGTTCCAACTTAACCGTAATGGTTACTTGTGAAACTGATAGTCTAATGTCTTTAGTATTACTTGTCATTTTTTACTATTAAACCGTTAGGTAGGATAATGGTTATACCATTAAACGTAATAGACAGTAATAGTTCGTACAATGAGAGCTGTCAAATTAACGCAGTTTTCAATTACTTATACGAGTGCCGTGACGTTAATTGAAAAATTTAAGTTGTTATCGCAGAAGTCGCTTCATGTAAATCCACCTTTAAGAACTTTAAATATTGACATACGTCTGCCATGACGTTTGGCCTTCTTGACAGCAATAATATTTGATGTTTTTGACTAGTAACAGCTGTCACTCCTCCCTCTGCAATTAGACAAACAGATGACATTTAACTTACGTGTGTGATTCCAATTAAAAATATTTCGAGTAATTATTATAATGATATCAACTGATTTTTTGCATGACATTTATGCTAATGACAGCTGTCAAATTATTTTAAACTACTTATACGTGACGTCACCACGGCAATTGAAAGATTTGCAGTCACAGTTGCAATATATATAAATAAATAATAAAATAAATAAATAAATATGTCTCTATTTGGTATCAAATGCACATTACATTACAATTGCATATACATATTTGTATATACATACATACATACATACATATTAATATAATTTTTTCTATAATTGGAAATTGACTCAATTTTACGCATGTTGGCACTGCTAACCCACATGCGAATGTACCCTTAACCATATTGACAGAGCTTCTGAAAGATTTCCCTGGTTGACGGATGACAGTTATGACATTTGGCGCTTAGGGTGTGGTTACAATTTAATGATATTGTCAAATTAATGATAACTTGACTCTAATATTTATAATTACTTATGTTAGTAGTTAAGACTGTACCTAATACTTGCTAGTAAACATTGATTTGGACGAAATTGATTTATTTATATATTTGTATACACAAAAAGATAGACATTAATTAGTAAACAAGTTTTTACAATATTTGCTCATTAACTTTAATTAATTAAAAATCAGTTTTGGGCGATTTCAAAGTGATAAAATTATTTCTTTAGTTTAAATTATTAATTAGGTTCAAAGTTTTAATAAATAAACGTAAGCAATAAATTTTAAATAATTATGAAGGTTTTAATCGATTAAAAAGCTGAAAAAGTGAATTTTAGAAATTAATAACTACGAATATTTTAGATTCACTAAAAAAAAGTTTAATTAATTACTAAATTCTCATTAATTAAATGCCAGCTAAAGGAATATAATTTTAATTAATTAAGAAAATGTCACTAATTGTTAATTTGATTATTTGAAAATCATCAACTTTTTTCAAATCAATAGACTTTATTGACATGAATAACAGCTGTCAAGTCTCTGCTATTAACCGAATTATTCTTCCCAAAACCGAGATGACAGTTAAGACAGTCTTGACAATAATAATATTCAGATTCAAATTTCATTGCCAGACTTTATACATCATTTTCGTGGAAAGTGTAACTTATCCCCTGGGGAGAAAAACTATCATCAGATTAGACCTAAGCTATAAATTTCCCATTTAATTATCCCTTTATTAACCCAATTTCCATAGAGAAAAAAAAAATCGTCTTTCTTCCAAAAATCAGGTAAAAAAAAAACCTCAAAATTTCCATCCAGAGACCAATAGCACACAGCCTCATCAAATATCTCTTTATTACCACAACAAAAGGACGAATATTCCTGCACGTCTGCTCCTTTGTATTTGACGCTGCGGCAAATTAAACCCGCTTTATCTCACAATTGGAGCGATATTCCTTAGCCGAGACCGACACTCTCTGGGGAGTATTTTTCGTATTAAACTCCGTAATTTCGTTATTTAATTTTCTTCTATATTAGGCCTACGTCCCCGTTCCCTTATGCGGGTATAATCTAATCAAATTGCGGTCCTTATTTATTTAAGATAGCGAGAGCTCCTTATAACGTGCCTTTCGGGCTACTTATCAAAGAATAAGTGAATAAGATAAGAAAATACAGAGAATGAAAACACTTTCCGTTTTCATTATGAAAAAAATATAGCAAGTGGTTACTGTAATACACTGAATATGAGAAATAAGGAACCTCTAATTGGCTTATTCAAGTCACTATAACAATTGCTGATTTACCACTAAATTCTCTTTTATAATCATATGTTGCATACATCTATGGACCAAACAAACACACTAATCTAAATACCATTCTCACTACACATAAATAATAAACCAATGCGAGTCGTGTCTATTTTGGTTATGCATACAATATAGACTCTCATGAATGTTAAAGCGATAATCTCATTGGGGGAAAAAAAGCCCCATAAAAAGAACATATACCTGATATACCTGACTTATCAGCTGATCTAAGGCTCTCGTTTTTTTTCTCTGGAAAATTGCCTCGTGCAAACTAGTTTGCATAATGTATTTCCAACGGCGTGACGAATATTTTAGTTCCCGATAGGACGCCATACTAAGAAATCAATTCTGACAATGATGGATTAACGTGGCACCTTACTAAGGGAGCAATCTAAATGACTTACCATATTAGCAAAAGAAATCATCTATTTTTAGAAGGCAATTTATTAGAGAATTACATTAATAAGGTATATGGGTCGCTTGTTTTTGCCTTTTGTGTGTTTTTTTTAGAGAGAAAACTTCTTTTTCTTTTTAACGTAATTGGAAATTTACTTTTACGCATTATGGCACTGTAGCCGAACGTTTCTATTATATATATCGCTTTCCAGCCATTTTTATTTAAATCGAATTAATTGTAAACTTAAGCTCCAATCTTTACTTCTAGGGGTACCTAAAAAAAATTAATAGCTCCAGGCTAGCAATAATTTCATACAATGGTTTAACTATATAACAATTAAAATTAAATAACAATAAAAATAAATTACTTTTCTAATGACTAAGAGGTAAAAATACATTAAAAATTGAATGGTTTGTAATTTTGGGAGTATGTTACACTTCTTACCTTAAATCCTTATTATTTGTAAGAACAAGTCAATTTTTGTTAAGGATATAGGTGTTATCCAGGTATAAGTGTTGACTAATTGATATATTCCATAACTATTTATTAAATTATTTAATTTATTGGCATAAAAGCTATTGTTTGTTAAATTTATATTAAAATCTCCCTGCATTAGGAATGTGGCATCCAGTTTCAGCTTTTCTAAGCATTCCTCTAATTTTTCTATAAATATGGCATCACTTGTGCTGGGGGAATGATATAAACAATATATATAATATTTATGTTTTTCTATCATAATTTCAATTTATATATATTGCTGTGCCTTTAGTACGTGAGTTTGATGAGAGGTTGTTGATTGTGTTATATCCATCTGTTTTCATTTCATTTTGAGTAAAGTCCTCTGTTATGTGAATTTCAGATACATACAAAATTAATGGTTTTACATATTCTACAAACCATTCCAATTGAGTTTTAGTGTATTCAGACCTTGTATATTTAGGTATATTATTTGTGCTTTTAATTTATTTTTTGATTGCTATTTTTGGCTTCGATAAATATTATTTGGATAGTTTATTTTTTGCTCTATTTGATTACAGACTCTTTTATTTAATATTTAATTGACATTTCTCAAATCTATGATTACCAACACATTTTCCACATATGACATTTGCAAGATGACCAAATTTGTAGCATTTAAAAACACTGCATGAGATTTATGTGGTAAAAGAACTTGTGTGACTTCTAACCAATAGGCAATCTATATTTTTTTTTGCATAAGACTGTATGTATTTGGTTCTTCTTTCCTTTCTTATTTTCCATTTATAATGTGTTACGACCGATATTTTCCGTTCAGATATATCTGTGTTTATAGCATTCTGATAAACAAGTTTCTCTAAAAAATCTTCCCCATTATTTAGCAGTTTTTCTTCTATGTTTACAATTTTTACTTTCGGGCACTTCTTAACATCAAAATTTGATCTTCTAGGTTTACTCTCTATTGATCTATACTTTCAATAACTTTTTACTTGGTTTTTACCACCTCATCCTTGCATTGTATCAGCTTTTCAAGCAGTGTTATTAGTTCAACATTTCTGCATTTAACACAGAACTTCATAAATCTTGAATTCAGTTTTAATACTCTTACTTCTGATGATGTTAGCTGTCTACATAGTTTGCAATTACAGCCATAAACTGGATTTTTGGATAAAAATATATTTTTTTAACTGTTCTGGTTGTTTTAGACAAATATTAACTTTTAATAAAATTAATTTTCCAGATTTTCTAGGTAATATTAGGCAAATTTAGTCTTCAAAAACAGGTTTTTTAATGAATGTCTTTTATCAAAAAACGTTGAAATATTTTTAGAGTAATTTTGAAATTATTTTTCCAATAATCCTGATCCTTAAACTTTAAAAGATCCTTAGAAATGCATAATTTAAATGGCTATGATTCACTTTTTATTAATTTCTTAATAAAATACATTTTTTTTAACTGAAATATTATTCCACGTACATTTTGGACTTATTTTGAATATTCAATTTTTAAGAGTGTTTCATAAAGTGGGACTGTCATGAAATTCAAAATTGCCACAAAAATTTGGGAAATATATTTCCAAAAATGCTTAAAGCATATAGAAATCAGTTAAACGATCTGGAAACAAATCAAAAATTAATCAAACTTCCTTGAAGAAATTAATTTTTATTGTAGGAACTTGAAACCCATGAACGATCACTTAAAATGCCTGGAAAAAATTAAAAATTACTCCAGATGCCTGGAAGAAAAGAGAAGTTATTCAAAGAGCTTAAAGCCAATGAGAAATCAGTTAAACTTTCTAGAAACAAATTAAAAATTAACCAGAATCCCTGGAAGAAATTGATTTTTATGCTAGTAACTTTAAACGCAAGAACAATCACTTCAAATGCCTGAAAGGAATTTAAAAATTACCCCCAGATGCCTGGACGAAAAAAAAACTATTCCAAGAACTTAATGCATTAGATAAATCAATTAAACTATCTGGAAAAAAAATTAAAAATTAATCAAATTCCTTGGAAAAAAATTAATATTTATTCTAGGATCTGGAATCACAGGAAACTATCAGAAAAAACGGCTGAAAACAAAAACGGAAAAATTATTCCAGGAACTACACAAAAAATCACTTCAACTGCCTGGAAACTTTCATACTTTCTAACAAAACCTTAATAAAAAAACAATTTTTTCAGCTTATTCCAGACACATTTTAACCTCTAAAGGGAGAGATTTTCGTAAAGGTTAGTGCCCGTAATGATCCTCAAACAATCGGCAATAAAATAAACTTCAAACATCACTTCAAAAGCCTGAAAGGAATTTAGAAATTACCCCCAGATGCCTGGACGTAAAAATACTATTTCAGTAGCTTAAGACATTGGATAAATCAATCAAACTATCTGGAAAAAAAAATTAAGTAAATTCCTTTCCTGAACAAGGAAATTTACCTCCCCAGGCATGGTCTTCCTTTACACTCACAATATGCACTATATCCTGCTCATTTGGATCAAATTTACTAATTAAACTGTAATATACACCATTTCTTAACAGTTTTTGTTGTATCACATAACCATAACACAATCTCTTTATTTAATGTGTCTTTTTTCTTCCAGGTTTTCTAGGTAATATCAGGCAAATTTATTCTTTGAAAACAGGTTTTTTTATGAGTGTCTTTTATCAAAAATTTCAGAAATATTTTTGGGGTAATTTTGAAACTATTTTTTCAAAAATCGTGATCCTTAAACTTTAAAAGATCCTTAGAAATGCATAATTTAAATGGCTATGATTCACTTTTTAATAATTTCTTAATAAAATTAATTTTTTCAACTGAAATGTTATTCCAATTGCCTGGACGAAAAAAAAAACTATTCCTGGAGCTTAAAACATTGGACTATCTGGAAAAAAAATTAAAAATTAACCAAATTCCTTTCCTGCACAAGGAAATTCACCTCTCCAAGCATGATCTTCATTTACACTCACAATATGCACTATATCCTGCTCATTTGGATCAAATCCACTAATTAAACTGTAATATACACCATTTCTTGACAATTTAAAAAATTTAATAAAGCCTCAAAAGGTCTGCAGATCGGGCTTAAAAGAGACCTTTTTAAGATGTAATTCAGACATTACACGCTCTAAAGTTGGAAAAGAGGGATTTTAAGGGTAAGTTTCAGGAGTCATTTAAATTTTAGGTCTACTGTAAAACGCTTTATAGTTGTTGTACAAATTACAGGGATTTTTTAATTTCCCTGAATCTTTAGGATGTAAAAAAATAAATAAGTGTGAGTCTTGTCCATTTAAGTTATGCATAATTTCGAAAAATAGAGCTCGTTAAAATTGCTTAATACGTTACAAGAAATACAAAAAATCATGATTTTTTCTTGAAAAATGTACATGCTGATTAAAAATCATTAAATTAATGTTATATTTAATGTATACTTAAAAAACGAACATAAATATCGGACCTCAATGTGGCTCCGAATAAGAGAATATCGAAAAAGCTTTTTATTTAAGAAATATTTGTAATGGTCTAAAATTTGCATTTTTGCATTTAATTTTTTTCAACAAAATAATCCATCCAGTTAATGACAAGCAAACTTTAAATGGTTATAACTCTGAAACTATACATTCTTAAAAAAATGTTGTAATATGACTGTATAATAGATTATGTGATCGATACAAATAATTTTCGTATTAGATCGGGTCATTTAGAAGGTCTACAACTTCAGGGTCAAATATCTCAATTAATATCGAGTTTAACGACTTACAAATATACATAGAGACTGTTGGGCAAGGAATTTTATTGCAAATAGACTTTATTTGATCGTCATAGGTTCAGTAGATCAAGAGATACCGACTGTTGACTTCCAGGGCGACGCTCCTAGCTTCAACTATATTGGTCATAAATCGCATTTGATTTTTTTGACATAAATGAGCGTCAACTCTATTAAAATTTCGTATAATTAAAAAAAAATATTCCTTAAAGGGTTTTTTTTACGAAACAAATACCTACAAATAAAAATTGTCTATAAACCCATATAGAGCAACTTCTATTAATTTTTCGGAAACTCTGTTTATACCGAATCGACCCATATTCTATATACGTTTTGGCTCCTTTGTTATCTGGAACATATTATCAACCCAAAGGATCAATAATTTCATTACACAATCCCTCCTCCACCTCTTCGAAAAACAAAAACATAAATAAACTTCTAATCCGGATGTGAATAAAACAAATATGACAGCTACGTACGACCCTTTTAAACTGGATATGAAAAGGATTAAGTTTCATTTTAGTGTCGCTTCGTATCCAGTTTAAAGCTTATGATGTTCCTCCAGGGAGTTTCCTTGTTCCTGGATTTCTGTCAGAGATTACGTAATTGATATTTCAATATAATTTCTCGTTTACGAATAGCTGCAAAGGCGGGCTTTACTACCACGAGATTGAGCATATATCTTAGTAAGGGATGAATTCGAAGTTATTGCTAGCTTTAAGTTATAATAGGAATGTATTTTTCTCCCCTAACGCACCCTGAGAGATTTTTTTTGAACAAAATATTATATATGTACATACAGACAAAACTCTGCGTGTTTCCATACATTCGTGCGTATATTTCACTTCGCGTGTTCCACGCGTCATATATTAAAACTCAATTTCGCGACATTTAGGTGAAAATCCTTAACAATAAAGAACCCTTAAACCCATCCCCTTTTATAGGTTGTTCATAAATTCTTAGAAAGTTATTTAGCAACTCTCTGTCGAAGTTCAATCCCGTCGTCTTAAAAAGCCCTCATCCCTTTAAATCCTCACCCCGACTGGATCTTTATTGAGGCCTCGCAAACAAGTAGCAACCTCTCTCTCTGTCTCTCGCTCTGGTTCTGGATTCGGGTAATGACGACTCGTTTATTTTATTGCCGATTGTTTGAGGTTCGTTAGGGGCACTGACCTTTACGATCATCTCTCCCTTTAAAGGTTAAAATGTGTCTGGAATAAGCTGGAAAAAATTATTGTTTTTTATTAAGGTTTTGTTAAAAAGTATAAGTTTCCAGGCAGTTAAAGTGATTTCTTGTGTAGTTCAAGTTCCTGAAATAATTTCTCTTGTTTCCTGTGTTTCCAGAGCTTAATTTTTTCCAAGGAATTTGGTTAATTTTTAATTTTTTTCCAGATAGTTTAATTGATTTATCCAATGCCTTAAGCTCCTGGAATAGTTTTTTTTTTTGTCCAAGCATCTGGGGGTAATTTTTAAATTCTTTTTAGGCATTTGCGTTTTAAGTTCCTAGCATAAAAATTAATTTTTTCCAGGGATTTTGGTAAATTTAATTTTTTTTCTAGATAGTTTAACTGATTTCTTATAAGGTTTAAGCTCTTTGAATAACTTCTCTTTTCTTCCAGACATCTGAAGTAATTTTTAAATTTTTTCCAGGCATTTTAAGTGATTGTTCATGGGTTTCAAGTTCCTACAATAAAAATTAATTTCTTCAAGGGAGTTTGAATAATTTTTGATTTGTTTCCAGATAGTGAAACTGATTTCTTATATGTTTTAAGCATTTTTGGGAATACATTTCCCAAATTTTTGTGGCAATTTTGAATTTGATGACAGTCCCACTTTATGGAACACTCTTAAAAATCGGATTTTCAAAATAAGTCTAAAATTTACCTGGAATAACATTTCAGTTGAAAAAATCAATTTTATTAAGAAATTAATAAAAAGTGAATCATGGCCTTTTAAATTATGCATTTCTAAGGTTCTTTAAAGTTTAAGGATTACGATTTTTGGAAAAATAGGTTCAAAATTATTCCAAAAATATTTCTAAATTTTCTGATAAAAGACATTCATAAAAAAAACTATTTTCGAAGACTAAAATTTGCCTAAAATTACTTGGAAAGGAAAACCTGGAAGAAAATAAATTTTATTAAAAATTAAAAAAAAAGTTAACCGCATCTATTTAAATTATGCATTTTTAATGAATTAAACTGAAAGATCATCAGAATTTTCTGGAAATTTTGTGTCAATTCCACCCCATGAAACACCCTTAAAGAATCTCATTTTCAAAGTCCAAAATGTGTCTGGAATAAAATAACATGCGCAAATTTGAAAATTTTATTATATTGAGAAATTACTAACAAATAAATCGTATCCATTTAAATTATGCACTTCTAGTGATTTTTATAGTTGCCGGACTTTTCCAAAAAATACCCATGTTTTGTGGTAATTCCATTCAATTAAAAACCCTTAAATAATTCATTTTCAAATGGTCAAATTTGTCTGAAACAACTAGAAAAGTTAAACAAATATATTTTTATTAAGAAGTTATTCGTGTCCATTTAAATTATGCATTTCCAATAAAATGTATTCAGTTGAAAGAATACTGAGATTTTTGGAAATATAGTTGCCAAATTTCTTTTTTCGTGACAATCAACCTAGCAAGGAAATTTTACTAGTAACACCATTAAGAACCCATTTTTCACAAATTTAATTTTTTACCAAAATTTTAAATATTTTCAAAAAATTCCAACCTATAGTGAAAACTCTTATCTTCGAGAACTAAAATGCGTCTGGAATAATCTAAACAGTCGAAAAATTTCTCTTTATTAAGGCTTAAATAAAAAGTGAATCGTGTCCATATAAATTATGCATTTCTAAAGGACCTTTTCAAGTTGAAATATCGCGATTTTTGGAAAAATAATTCTCAAATTTTCCCAAACAAATCCTCAAATTCTATGACAGTCAACCTACATCAAAAAAATCAATTTTTGATTTCTAAATATGTCTGGAATGACTTGAAGGCCTGAAAATATTTTTTTTCAAATTTATTAAAAGGTAAATCGCTTCCGCTTAAATTATGCAACTTTTTACAAAAAAAATCTGAACTGTACCCACCCTAAGGAACACCCTTAAAAAAACATTCTCAAAGGCTGAAACATATCTGAATAAATCAGATCATCATTCTAGGAAGTTGAAGCCTAGAATTTCAGCAAATTTATTACTCTACTGCCTCAAAACACTGGAGGAAAAATATCGGGCATAGAATTTTTAAAAAGAATCCTAAAACCAAGAAAAAACTGCCTGGAATAAACGAAAAATCATGAATTTATTCTTGCAGGCAGTTCAGACTTAGAATTCAAGAAAATTTGCTATTTCACTATCTGAAATTTAAAAAAAACTGCCTGGAATAAATAAAAATGATAAATTTCTTCTTTTAAGCCAAGTCTTGTTTTTCCCAATTTTTTCCAAAAATAATTTGAAATTTTTGTGGAATGAAACATCTTTTAAGATCCAATTTTTAGAATCCAAAATGTGCTTCCAATAACATAGTAAGTTGAAAAAAGGCTTTTTGTAACGGTTTATTATAAGGTGATTCGTAGACATTTAAATTATGCATTTATAAGGATTTATTTTCAGTTGAAGAATCACCACGATTTCTGGAAAATAGTTTCGAAATTTTTCCTAAAATATTCTCAAATGCAGAAAAACCCGACCCGTAAAATCGACCCGTAAAATAACCCATTTTTAAAGATTAAAGTGTGCCTGGAATAACCTGGAAAACTAAAAAAAATTATATTTCTATTAAAACTTTAATAAAAAGTTAGTCGTGTCCATTTATATTATGCATTTTTAACTGTTTTATGAAGTTTTTTTTGCAATAATGTTACTAAATGTATCTAAAGAAAAGCATAAATTTTATGGAAATCTCACATTGCAAGATACATTAAAAAAACTGAAAAATTTATTTTTATAAGTGAATCGTACTCATTTAAAAAATGCTAAGGAAAAAATTATGGAAAAAAATTATGCCGGGAGCAAAAATATATTTAAATTATAGTTTTTTTATTATTCTAAGGATTTTTATTGACTCCAAAGATCACCAGATTTTTTTGGAAATATCGTTTCCAAAAAAAGTCCAAAATTGTGTAACAGCTCTACTCCATAGAAGATTTTTGAAAAAAAAAATGTCCAAGGGTAAAATAAGCCTGAAATACTTTACTAGATTATTAAAACAGGAACTATATCCATTTAAATTATGCATTAAAGTTCGTAATAATTGAAAATGTAGTCCTAAGGGCTTTCTCCAATGATGGAGTGAGAATTCCACTAAAGTTTACCTAAAAGCACAAGTTATACATGGAGCAAATGAAACATAAATCCCGCTTATTAGGAGATAATTACCTAATGACTCATTATCTGGTTAACGGTAAATCAACGGTTATTATTTGTATACGGCTTAGCCGAACAATCTGGGAATTGCGGCAAATTGTTCAACTAATTATCCATAAATTGCAGTTTAGAGTTAGTTGGATTAGGATTAGTTGGGTGCAATTAAATTTTAAGTTTGGTGGGTCACACTGGTATATTTTGGTCAAAAACATGAAAGGTAAACTTGAAAAAATTCAATCAGTATTAAGGCAAATCTATGATAAACTTGGGGAAAATTAGTTAGTAAGACTATTTAGGTATTAATAAAAATATCAAACGATAAAATGGAAATTAAGGGATGAAATGAGTATAAAACGTAAGACAAGTGCAGTATCAATTAATAAATGATTTTCTCATATGTTCCAGTCCCAAGCCATAAATCCAAATGTTCCATTGAAAGTTCCACACATAATTCATCGATTCTAATTTTCTAAATCCCATTCGCTATCACGGTTCGCCTCAAAAGCAGATTGGAAACTTAAGATTTACGATGATCCGCGTAATAAAGGGATCTTTCTGGTAAATCCGCTGTTTCTTCTTCTTTGAGCGAAATCGCTTAATTTTATTAATTGGACCGCCCAGAAACAATTAACGTAAAAGTCGATCCGTTCCGTTGAAATTTAACACACTCGCGAGCCAATTAAAAGCGATCTAAAAATAAAATTTAATTATGTCGCCCTGGTAATTTTATGAAAACGTTGCGATACTTTTGCGATCCTAAAATGTCCGAAATGGAATTTATCCACTTAAATTAAAACGTAAATTCGATTTCGGTTAACCGAAAAACAAGAAACTAGAGTTTGGTGTTTATTACGGTTCGACGGAGAAAATTTCTAATTTCATTTGGGTGTTTTTTTTTTCTGGAAATCTGATGACGTCAATTCGACGTTCGTTCGGGTCCTGGTCGATATAATACATTTTGGGGAATGTTCTTTATTAAGTTAAATAATTCAATTTTCATTATTTTATTTCAGTAAGATAGGTGCCAAATCCAATTACAGAATGTCAATTTTTGTATCATTATTCAAGTGAACATTTTCTTTCACCCAAATAATAAATTAATTTTTAGTGAGTGTTTCTTTTTTTCACTGAAAATATGTCATCAATTTAACGTTCGTGTCGCAGTTGATTTAATTTATTTTGGAAAATTATTTTTTCCAATGATTATATCTAGAGTGATAGGTGCCGAATCCAATTACAAAATGTCAACTTCTATATTATTTAAAGGCTAAGAAATCATAGGGCAAAACACAAAAGTTTTTAATTTCTGTTAATGGATTATTGGAGTCAAACATCTGTTTACGTCATACATTTCATCATAGAATTTCCTGACACTTATGAAGGGCATTTAAAAATTTCGCTTAAATTGCCCAATTGAGAGAGATGGTGTATGCATCAGAATGTCGTAATTTTATTGGTACATAAGGTGCTAGTATTGAATTACTAATCCATTAATAATGAAATAATGATAAGTGGAGGTTGGTTGAACTTAAATGCATATTTTAAATGTATATGGTTCAGTTTTTAATAATCTCTTAATCAAATTATTCCAGGAACATGGAACATATGAAAAATCCCTGGAAGAATTGGAGGTTGGGTCAAACTTAAATGCATATTTTAAATGTATATGGTTCAGTTTTTAATAATCTCTTAATCAAATTATTCCAGGAACATGGAACATATGAAAAATCCCTGGAAGAATTCCTTTTTGGGTATTTTTTTTTTCTGGAATTCTGATGACGCCAAATCGGCGTTCGGGTCCTGGTCGATATAATACATTTTGGAGAATATTCTTTATAAAGTCAAATAATTCAATTTTCATTATTTTATCTCAGTTAGATGGATGCCAAAATCCAATTACAATTTTTTCATAATTTATTTAAGAGAGTATTAACGAAATATTTAGTAGGTAGAAGGCATTCGAACGTTTAGAAAAATGACGGTAGACATAGAACATCTGTTTATGTCATACATTCCATCATAGAATTCAACACGGAGGGCATTTAAAAATTTCGCATAAATTGCCCAATTGAGAGACAGGGTGTGTGCGTCAGAATGAAATAACGCATTGCACATAATTAAATATTCAATTTATTAACTATAATGAACAAATGATAACTGGACGTCAAAGGAATGGAACCAGTTACAAACGTAACAGTGCATTACAACTAATTAAATATTTACTTCGATAATTATGTCAAGTCGTAATTTTATTGGTACATAAGGTGCTTTAAAGTATTGATTTACTAATCCATTAATAATGAAATAATGATAAGTGGAGGTTAGTTGAACTTTGGGTCAAACTTAAATGCATAATTTAAATGGATATGGTTCAGTTTCTAATAATCTCGTAATCAAATTATTCCAGGAACTTGGAACATATGAGAAATCCCTGGAAGAATTTATAATTCCATTTGGGTGTTTCCTTTTTTTTTCTGGAAATCTCATGACGCCAATTCGACGTTCGGGTCCTGGTCGATATAATACATTTTGGAGAATGTTCTTTATAAAGTCAAATATAGATGCCAAATCCAATTACAGAATGTCAATTTTTTCATTATTTTTTTAAGAGAGCATTAATGAAATATTTAGTAGGTAGAAGGTAGTAGGCACTTGAACGTTTGGAAAAATTACCGTTAGTCGCAGAAAATTTATAATTTCATTTAAATAATAAATATGACGTCAAATTAACGTTCTTATCGCGGTCAGTATCATACACTTTAGAGCCTTGTTTTTTAAAAGGTAAAACAATTCAATTTTCAATTATACAATAAATTTGTTAATAAAATAAGCTTTCATTTAACTTTATTCAAACAAATATTAAAGCTAATGTTACCCATAGATCTTTGACATATTTTGGTACAATCTCTGATATCTTGGGCCGTTTTTTCCAAAAATATAATGTAATTACCTCATTTAAAACTAGTAAGACACTTAAAAGTCATATTGTTAAGGTTAAGGATAAGGTGGATCCGCTCACTTCTTTGGGGATATATGAAATTAAATGCGTTGAATGCCCCGCAGTGTACATTGGACAATCTGGCAGGAAAGTAGCAACGCGTATTAAAGAACATAACACCGATATTGTAGTGAGCAAGTCAGCTTTTGCCAACCACTTATTAGAAAATAGACACACTTTCCCGCCCGAAGAAAATATCAGAATTCTACATAAATGTGATAAAGGTAGAAAGCTCGATCTCTTAGAGACGATGGAGATTAATAAAGCCATAAAAAGTCCCGATTTTGTATGTGTGAACGACAAAATTACGGGACAGAATCATTTTATTTTTAACAATATCATTTTATTTTTAACCTACAACGAGTACCATTGCTACAGACGCAGCGCCATCAAATAACCAACTATAGAACTCCGCACCATCAGAATATAAAAATTTGCAACTAACTTAACTTCACTCTAGTAAATTAATGTGTTTTATTGTAGATGTCACAATGTGTATTAATTATAAAATTTTTAATCTTTATACATATTTGGAATTTTTTGTTTGTATACAATTAGAGTTCATTTAGGTGTATGTATGTGTATCGTCCTATTTTTGGTAAAGGAAAACCTTATTTTTTATTGTAATTTTATTTTAAATTAATAAGTTTTTAAGATCTGATAATGCCCTAACCGGGTGAAACATATGTAACCGTTATTTAAATTATATAGATGCTGTAGATTTTGAGAGTTTTTCGTTCCTGCTTTTGAAGTCAATTTTCATTGCTCTATATTGTTTGATAGGTGCCGAATCCAATTACAGAATGTCAACTTTTATATTATTTAAAGGCTTAAAAATAAAAATTTAATTTTTTTTTAACTAAAAATTAACGAAATAATTAATATCAAAAGTCAGTAGAAGAACTTGTAGTAGAACATCTGTTTACGTCATACATTTACGACACTTATGGAGGGCATTTAAAAATTTCGCATAAATTACCCAATTGAGAGAGAGGGTGTGTGCGTCAGAATAAAATAACGCATTACACATAATTAAATATTTAATTTATTAACTATAATGAACAAATGATAACTGGACGTCAAAGGAATGGAACTAGTTACATTCTGTTAATGGATTCAGCACTTAAACAAATTAATTATTAATTAAAAATGAAATTATGATTAGCAGAAGGTATAGATATTTCATATAAGCCTTAATGGGTTGCATTCTATCTTTATTCAATGTAATATAAAAGGTGTATCCAAATGTATTTTAAGTGAAATGCATGCTTACATTCCATCATTAAATTCAGCACTTGTGAAAGACATGCAGACCAAAATCAAACACGTAAATTTTTTTTATCTCATTCAGACTTACACACGACAGTGAGAGAGAGGATGATGAAAAGTACATTACAAGTAATTAAATATTTAATTCGGTAATTATGTCAAGTTGTTATTTTATTGGTACATAAAGTGTTTTAAAATATTTATTTACTAATTCCTTAATCATGAAATAATGATAAGTGGAGGTTAGTTGAACTTTGGGTCAAACTTAAATGCATAATTTAAATGAGTATGGTTCAGTTTTTAATAATCTCTATAATAGAAATTAAATTTATGGTCTAAGACAATATCAACTAAAAAATGACACAATTTTTTTTAACACATTATTCGTTTATGAGATATCGCTATTTAAAATTTGGTTGACGTCAGTTGGCTCTTGAAGCATCGACCTTAGAGTCTACAGTTAATATTTTTTATTTAATCAAGCTATGATCATTAAGTAAACGTTAATTAAAAAAAAATCTTCTAAACTACTTTTTATAGAAACCTCTAAAACTGTACATTTGTTATTTCATGAGATTTTAGACCTAGAATTAGGGGATTTCTCTAGTGACAAGAACTGACATGAAAATCTCCTGTATCTTTCCTAGTACTCGTTTTCTAACCATCATTGATTAAAATACATTTATAGTATAGTCTCATTTATAAAATAGTCTCTCTGAGGTCCTTAATGTATTTGGTGTTCCCCAGGGAACTTTCGGGTTCATTATTGTTCTTATTATATATGTTACGGTTAGAACCGGAAATTGGATAAACCTGGTTTTAGCCGGTTAGATTGCTTATTATCCAATTTAACTGGGTAAAACGGAAATAAGTTTAATGACTTCGTATCTTATCCGGATAATTCTAGATCTATCCAGTGACCATTGGATAAACGGTACAATTCAAATGTAGGTACAAAAACACTATATACCTGAATTTTTAACAAAAAAAGTTATAAATATTAATGTTTAATCAAAATAATGATAAAATATTACTTATTTGAGCAAGATAAGCTCATTTTAAGTTATATAGTACTCCTGAGGATTTACACCGACATTTTAGTGTTATGCATTTTGCAATGGCAACTTCTATATCCCTGACCACAGGACATAGAATGGCTGGTAGCAATCTGGCAATCTAAAGATTTCTTTTGTGATGACACTTAATCAATGTCCAGAAGTTTGTTCTCACATAATGTGAACTGGTTTCTCGAGAACATTTCTTCGATTGTTTCACTCTCGTTACCTCAAAACAGTCTTAATCAATCTCAAATCACAATTTCAATCATTGAAAGTGCCTTATTTGCAATGGCAAACAAGCCGGCAAAAAATATTAACGAATCGTACCGAACAGTACTCTCTCTTTTTTCTGGTTGACGGATTTAGGTAAAATTTAGTATTTAGTATTTTTCACTAGAGGTGCAAATTTAAAAAATTGATAAGGTATTGACATTTATTAAACGTGATGACAAGTGTGTCATATTGCCTTTTTAATCAACATACTTAAAGAAATTTAAAGATGAAAATTTAAAAGAGACGGATTTAGGAAAAATTTGAATAGTTAAAGAGTCCCACGATGACAGATTTTGTACTAAGAATCTGTCAAATTTGCATTTAGGGATTTTAGTAAAGAGATATGTCATAAATTAATAAGTTACAGCTTATTCAAACGATACATGTTCTCCATTTGCTTCCACTACTGATATTAAAACATAAATTCATCTCTTCCTTCCTATCCACATCATGAATTCTTAATCGGACAGTATCCCCTATATTCCATTGAGGGAGTTTAACACTTGATATTTGCCTAGCTTGGTTTTCCAAGTTGCTTTTAGCTTCATCTCTAATTAAAAGAATCTGTTGTTTTCTATTACAAAATTCACAAATTCCCTTAACCAAGGAACTCTTTTTACTGCAAACCGAGCAAGTTAAAATTTGGACACTTTTGTTTTCCATACTGATTTTCTTTCCATAAAGAATTTCATTAATAATTTTTTGCAATTCTTCCTCTGTTTCGAGACTCTCTATTACCTGTTTAAATAAACCATTATAGTATGAAACATAATCATGCCCTTAACATTCAAAAATGTTAAATACAAGTAATATTTCCTCCATTTTATAAAGAATCGTACCAAAAGTAAATAGTTCCTTACGGAAACGTACACATTCCTAGCCAACGAAGTAAGTTTGCAAAAACATAAAAACATAATCTCGTAATAAAATTATTTAAGGAACTCGAAGCATATGAGAAATCCCTGGAAAAATTCCTTTTTGGGTATTTTTTTCTGGAATTCTGTTGACGTCAATTGGACGTTCGCGTCCTGGTCGATATGATACATTTTGGAGAATGTTCTTTATAAAGTCAAATAATTCAATTTTCATTGCTTTATCTCAGTTAGATAAGTGCCAAATCCAGTTACAGAATGTCAATTTTTATATTATTTTTTAAGAGAGTATTTAAATAGTAATTCCATTTAAATAATAAATATGACTTCAATTTAACGTTCTTGTCGCGGTCAATATAATATATTTTAGAGGTGAAACAATTCAATTTTCATTTTTCTATCTAGTTTAATAGGTGCCGAATCCAATTACAGAATGTCAATTCTTATATCATTTAAAGGCTTCGAAATCGCAGCGTAAAGGATAAAACTACTTGACTAACTTAATGGAAAATTAATGAAAATAATCCATGTATTTATTGGTGAACTAAAGGCTTAAAATTCAGTCAAAGCCATTAAACTAGTTACGTTGTGTTATTGAATTCAGCACTTAAGGAAATTAATTATTATTGAAATACTGATAACCAGAGTAAGAAAATATAGAAATTTCATGTAAATCTTTTTAGGTTTCCCCCTATAATTTAAGTCTAATGCATGATTACATTCCGTCATTAAATTCGGCACCTATGAAAGATATGTAGATGAATATAAATATTCATTTCATTAATTATATCAAGTCTAAAGCTTTATTCAATGTAATAATAGTAGTAAATCCAAATATATTTTAAGTGTATTTGGAAGGCACAGTGTATTTTGTGCACTTTTGGAAGGCATCGAAGGAAAATGAAAAATCCCATTACAAATAATTTTACATTCATTTGAATTATTGTAAGTACAAAGTTAATTTTTTTTTTAATGATAACAAGTCGTTATTTAATTGGTACACAAGAAGCTTGTTTTAGTAGGTGCAAATATCCCATTCTGACATTCTACAATTGGTTTCGGCACTTTGACAACGAATTATAATGAAATAATTAAAAGCAGAAAATCTTTAATGAATGAAAGTCAAAGTAGTTGCATTCTGTCAATGGATGCAGCACTCAATTGCATATTAATAAAATAGTGAGTATCGCAATGTAAAGATTGTCTGTGATTTTACCTTTACTTAATAAGTTACCATAAGAGTAGATTCAAATATATTTTAGGCCAAACGCCTGTTTACATCTTGTCATTGGATTTGGATCCCTGTTTACATTCCGTCATTAACTTCAGCACCTATGAATAACAATGAGATTAGACAAAAAATTGAACACGTTAAATTTTGCCATACATTTGCCCTCGCGGTTATACTCGAGAGAAAGAGAGAGGGAAAGATGAAAGGTGCATTACAAAGAATTATATATTTACTTCGTTAATTACGAGTAAATCAATTCGTTATTTCATTCTTGATTTAATAGGTGCGTATGCCCCATTTTGACATTCTGGAATTAGGTTCGGCACTATGGAAGACATTGAAATTAGTTGAAAAAGTAGACACGTTAAAATGTGACATATGTTTTACAATTCTATCATGGATATACACAAGTTAAAGAAAGAGAGATAGAAAGATGAAAGGGTGCATTCTAAGTAATTATTTATTTACTTCGTTAATTGCGAGTATATCAAGTCACTATTTTATTAGTATATAAAAAACTACAAAGACTTGATTTAGTAGGTGCGTATGCTTCATTTTGACATTCTGTAATTGGATTCAGCACTTAAGGACTATTAATGAAATTATGAATAGCAAAGGATAGTAAAAAGTTATAGTCCATGTAAAGCTCAGATCTCATTCTATCTTTGTTCAATATGATAATAATATGTATATAAATATATTTTAAGTGGAACGTCTGTATACATGCTGCGTTGCATTTGGCGCTTTTTAACATTCTGTCATTGCATTCGGCACTATGAAAAGCAATATTCTTGATTTAGTAAGTGTGTATACTTCTTCTTGGGATTCCACCATTGGATTCGGCACTTAAGAAATGTTAATGATGAGTAAATATTAATGTTAAATTAAGAAATCTTATTCAGTAGGAATAGCTTGCAAATCAACAAAAGAAAAGACAAATCTAGTTATTACATTCCGTCATTAACTTCGGCACTATGGAAGGGTTGAGATAAGTTAAATAAGAAGACACGTTAAAATTTGGCATAAATCTCCCAATTCCCTTGGGATTATATATGAAAGAGAGGGACAGAGAAAGATGAAAGGATGCAATTCAAAATAATTACATTTTTACTTTGTTAATTAAATTAGTTAGTTAGTTGGTACATAAGAAGCTTAAAAGACTTGATTTAGGTAGTAAGGTACATACCCTCCATTTTGACATTCTGTAATTGGCTTCGGCACTAAGGAATTTATTATTAGAAACTATTTATTCAATAAAAGTCAAAAGATGATAATAATTATATGATGTTAATGGATTCAGCTTTCAAGTGAAAATTATTAAAATTATGAGTAATAGAGAGTAAACATAGGTAGGCCAAGTATGATCAATGTGCATGCAAACGTATTTCAAGTCGGAACGACTTATTGACATTCCGTCATTGAATTCAGCACCCAGGGAGGAAATGAAAAACAGAGAAAAACTGAGACTTTTTGTATTGTGTATTCTACTGGTGTCTCCTTGATGCATTTTAAGTGGGAAAGAATTGTACATCTGTAGTAATGTAACACGGTTCCCATTAACATGAACTAATTTCATACATTTCGATTCCGCACCTTGTGCGGTAATATAGGCCCTCAATATAACGCTTTATCATTTAATTGGATTGGCTTGGACACGTGCGGCACCAATGGGCGGTTGTTTTAATTATTTACGCCCCCTGGTGACGTAAATTGCCATTACGTATGAAAATTTTATGCGAACTAGTAATTACCTGGAATTTTTTTCATGCATTCTAATAATTAACTCTTTGAGGGTGTTTCTTTTACGTCTCACGTATGTTTATTCGTAGTCAAGAAATTAATAGAGAAGGAGAAGGTGTAAGTAGGTTTACATAGTTGATAAGTATCGAAAATGAAACGAGAGAGAAATAATAGATGCAAGAAAAGAAGAAGCAGAATGATAAAATTATTAAAGGGGCAAAACAGAGAAATAAAAAAAAATTAAATATTTAATGAGAGAATTATTGGAAAAACTTGGATACCCTATTTCTAAATTTAATGATTTTTTTTTTAAATTGTTTCTAATATTATTTAATAATTATTTTTAGGTGTGTCTATAGTAAGCATCATGGAGGATATATTAGAGGGAGCTTTAAGCTCAAAAACGGAAGTCTTATATCTGATCACTTGGATAGAGTGCGCCCTGTGGCCGGACCCCTACTGAATAACCACGTAAGTAAAATATAAAAAAATAGTCGGTAATTCGTGTCGAATTAAGTTATGCATTTATACCTCGATAAACGAATTAACCCCATAAAAGCTTATCACCCGAACCCCGGGTTATTTTACAACCCTTAATCATGTAGAGATAGTTGACTTGCACCATCCTACTTCCAGTCATTAAAGATCCATAAGGTCGTTAAACCGCTTGTCAAAGTTCGTGGTGGTTATCTCCCGAACGGCGAGGAGAGAAGATATAAAGTGAGACGTTAGTTACACACCCATAAAGGGAATATAATAATCCATGTAGCGTAGCTAATGACCCGTGACCTTTTGGGAGGATGCCCCCATGGGGCCACTTAATTTAAATTAGTGCATCGAGCTTCCGAGCGGGAGATGAAGGGGGTTAACTTAGTTAATATTGGCCCCACAATGGTTATATACAGGGAGAAAAATTATATTATAATTTTAATGGGAAATTTTGTTTTAATAATAATAATAAATGGTAATAAATATTTAAAAAAGGAAATGAACATACTAATACAACGAGCGAAGTTTTCTTTAGACCACTTTTACACTTCGGACTAAAGACCTAGAAAATACCTGTTCAAATTAAGATATTGACGATTTTAATACAACTATAAAATGCTTTTTATAGTTTAAAGCAAGTTCATTATCACATTACTGGCTTCAATGGGGTTATTAGGGTCAAATGAAGAATAGGACTGCGTATCATCGGCATAAGTAACAATCTTGCAATGTTTTGAAGAGGTTATCAAATGCGTAATGTAATAATAATAGAAGTTGAAGTTCTACAAAAAAAATTAGCTTTTCCAAACAATTTAAGATTTAACATTTTTGAAACATTTAAGATAAAACGTTTTTAAAAGAACTGTAAGAATGTAAAGAAAATTGTTTCTTGTAATGAAATGGTCATAACTCAAAAACCACTTAAAATTTAGTTTTGAAAATGTGTACACATATTCCTCAATTAAATTGAGTAAAGAAATATTTCACCGTTTTTTTCAAAAATATTGCAAATTTTTTTTGAGGACCATGATTTTTTTTTAATGAAAATCCACAAAATGATCATAACTCAAAAACCACTTAAAATACAGTTTTCAAAATTAATACGCATATTCCTCAATTAATTTAATTGGATACCTATTTCACCGTTTTTCAAAAATATTGCAAAAAATTAAAAGGAAAAATATTTTTTGAGGAACATGATTTTTTTTTAATGAAAATCCACAAAATGACCATAACTCAAAAACCACTTAAAATACAGTTTTCAAAATTAATACGCATATTCCTCAATTAAATTGATTGGACACCGATTTCACCGTTTTTCAAAAATATTGCAAAAAATTAAAAGGAAAAATATTTTTTGAGGAACATGATTTTTTTTTAATGAAAATCCACAAAGTGACCATAACTCAAAAACTACGTAAAATACAGTTTTCAAAATTAATACGCGTATTTCTCAATTAATTTGATTGGATACCTATTTCACCGTTTTTCAAAAATATTGCAAAAAATTAAAAAGAAAAATATTTTTTGAGGACCATGTTTTTTTTTTATGAAAATCCACAAAATGACCATAACTGAAAAACCACGTAAAATACAGTTTTCATAATTAATACGCATATTCCTCAATTAATTTGATTGGACACCTATTTCACCGTTTTTCAAAAATATTGCAAAAAATTAAAAAGAAAAATATTTTTTGAGGACCATGTTTTTTTTTTAATGAAAATCCACAAAATGACCATAACTCATAAACCACTTAAAATACAGTTTTCAAAATTAATACGCATATTCTTCAATTAAATTAATTGGATACCTATTTCAGCGTATTTCAAAAATATTGCAAAAAGTTAAAAGGAAAAATATTTTTTGAGGACCATGATTTTTTTTAATGAAAATCCACAAAATGACCATAAGTGAAAAACCACTTAAAATACAGTTTTCAAAATTAATACGCATATTCCTCAATTAATTTGATTGGATACCTATTTCACCGTTTTTCAAAAATATTGCAAAAAATTAAAAGGAAAAATATTTTTTGAGGACCATGATTTTTTTTTAATGAAAATCCACAAAATGATCATAACTCAAAAACCACTTAAAATACAGTTTTCAAAATTAATACGCATATTCCTCAATTAATTTAATTGGATACGTATTTCACCGTTTTTCAAAAATATTGCAAAAAATTAAAAGGAAAATATTTTTTGAGGACCATGTTGTTTTTTTAATGAAAATCCACAAAATGAGCATAACTTAAAAACCACGTAAAATACAGTTTTCAAAATTAATACGCATATTCCTTAATTAATTTAATTGGATACCTGTTTCACCGTTTTTCAAAAATATTGCAAAAAATTAAAAGGAAAAATATTTTTTGAGGACCATGATTTTTTTTTAATGAAAATCCACAAAATGATCATAACTCAAAAACCACTTAAAATACAGTTTTCAAAATTAATACGCATATTCCTCAATTAATTTAATTGGATACCTATTTCACCGTTTTTCAAAAATATTGCAAAAAATTAAAAGGAAAATATTTTTTGAGGACCATGTTGTTTTTTTAATGAAAATCCACAAAATGAGCATAACTTAAAAACCACGTAAAATACAGTTTTCAAAATTAATACGCATATTCCTTAATTAATTTAATTGGATACCTGTTTCACCGTTTTTCAAAAATATTGCAAAAAATTAAAAGGAAAAATATTTTTTGAGGACCATGATTTTTTTTTAATGAAAATCCACAAAATGATCATAACTCAAAAACCACTTAAAATACAGTTTTCAAAATTAATACGCATATTCCTCAATTAATTTAATTGGATACCTATTTCACCGTTTTTCAAAAATATTGCAAAAAATTAAAAGGAAAATATTTTTTGAGGACCATGTTGTTTTTTTAATGAAAATCCACAAAATGAGCATAACTCAAAAACCACGTAAAATACAGTTTTCAAAATTAATACGCATATTCCTCAATTAATTTGATTGGATACCTATTTCACCGTTTTTCAAAAATATTGCAAAAAGTTAAAAGGAAAAATATTTTTTGAGGATCATGATTTTTTTTTAATGAAAATCCACAAAATGACCATAAGTGAAAAACCACTTAAAATACAGTTTTCAAAATTAATACGCATATTCCTCAATTAATTTGATTAGATACCTATTTCACCGTTTTTCAAAAATATTGCAAAAAATTAAAAGGAAAAATATTTTTTGAGGACCATGATTTTTTTTAATGAAAATCCACAAAATGATCATAACTCAAAAACCACTTAAAATACAGTTTTTAAAATTATTAGACCTATTCCTCAATTAAATTGATTGCACACCAATTTCAGCGTTTTTTAAAATAATTGCAAAAAATAAAAAAATTAAATTTTTTGAGGACCATGATTTTTTTTTAATGAAAATCCACAAAATGACCATAACTTAAAAACCACTTAAAATACAGATTTCAAAATTAATACACATATTCCTCAATTAAATTGATTAGACACCTATTTCAGTGTTTTTCAAAAATTAAACAAAAAATTTAAAAGAAAATATTTTTTTAGAGTCATGATTTTTTTTTAATGAAAAGCCACAAAATGACCATAACTCAAAAACCACGTAAAATACAGTTTTCAAAATTAATACGCATATTCCTCAATTAATTTGATTGGATACCTATTTCACCGTTTCTCAAAAATAATGCAAAAAATTAAAAGGAAAAATATTTTTTGAGGACCATGATGTTTTTTTAATGCAAATCCACAAAATGACCATAACTCAAAAACCACGTAAAATACAGTTTTCAAAATTAATACGCATATTTCTCAATTAATTTGATTGGATACCTATTTCACCGTTTCTCAAAAATAATGCAAAAAATTAAAAGGAAAAATATTTTTTGAGGACCATGATTTTTTTTTTATGAAAATCCACAAAATGACCATAACTCAAAAACCACGTAAAATACAGTTTTCAAAATTAATACACATATTCCTCAATTAAAATTTGATTGGATACCTATTTCACCGTTTTTTAAAAATATTTCAAAAAATTAAAAAGAAAAATAATTTATGAGGACCATGATTTTTTTTTAATGAAAATCCACAAAATGACCATAACTTAAAAACCACTTAGAATACAGTTTTCAAAATTAATACGCATATTCTTCAATTAAATTGATTGGACACCTATTTCAGCGTTTTTAAAAAGTATTGCAACGAATTAAAAAAAATATGTTTTTTGAGGACCATGATTTTTTTTTATGAAAATCCACAAAATGACCATAACTTAAAAACCACTTAAAATACAGTTTTAAAAATTTGCACATATATTCTTCTCCATTAGACACCTATCTAAGCATTTAAAAAAAATAAAAATTAATGGAATTTTCATTAACAATATGATAAATTTGATGTTTTATATTAAAATAATGAAATATTTATTAAAAGATTACTTTTTTACCTAAAAACCACCTTAACATCCCTGGTCAGTTTAAAATTTTTCAGTTTAAAATTGCTTTTTTTGAGTTTGAGTGCTTGGCATTTACTCAACATTTAAATCATCAAACAAACAAACCCTCTTAATCTGATATTTTTCTTTTTTTTTTATTAATTTTGAAAAATTTACTACTTTTTTATACATTTTTCGAAATATAATAAAAATTATTACCGAAAAGCTTGAAAAGGGTAATTTTTGCGGGAGAAACTTTCGGAGAGCAGAATTTCACAATTTTTCAAAGTTTTATCGACGTCAGGTTTATATTCGTAATTTTTGACGCTAAACTTTGATTTTTTTCAAATAAAACTCCTAAAATTTAGGAATTTTTAATTCTGAAAAATGACGATTTTGGTAAAACTAGTGCCCCAATCCTCAAAATTTTAAAGATTTATTGATCTTCTTAGTCTTTTAAATCCATTAAGACTATCCAGATGGTCTTATCCAGAATAGTTCATGAGATATTGCAATTTATGAGGCGAATTTAAGGATCAAAAAGGGCACATTTTGAAATGTTTGAATAGGGCTGTAGTTCCTAATTTTTTTTTTAGATCCGATTATAATCTTTTTAGAGTTTTTGTATTCTATGAGGTGAAAAGTTGTGTAGATAGTTTAAATAAAAAAAAATATTTTCGTGAAAAATTATAATCTAATGTAATATTTATAATGTAGAAAAATTGAATATAACTATAAGTACAACCCAACACGTTTTACCACAGGATTTATAATTTTTCTTCTCAATATGAATTTTTCACTTTTAACTTCTCTGGAACACAGCATTTTTAGGTTATCTAAAATATTCTTACTTTAGTTTAATTCATTACTTTGATGCTAAATATACATCGATTTTTTTTCAAAATTACATGTGTTTCAAAAAATTAGTTTTTTTAAATGAAAGTTAGTTGATTAATTAAAAACATTGTTAATTAGACGTTTAAGTCATTAACTAATTAATTTGAGAATTTTCAATAATCGTCTTCGAGTCAATTTTCAATAGCAATATGATAAATTTAGAGTTTTGAATTTGAATTATGATATATTAATTTTTTACCTAAAAACCACTTTATGACACCCTTTGACGGTTTTTGAAAGTTTGCTAGTTGAAAATTGCTTTTTGTTGATTTTGATTTTCGTTGAATATGAGTGCCTGGAATTATTCCAAAAATTTAAATTAACAAACAAACAAACCCTCTTAATTTGATATTTTTCTGTTGTGTTCTGATCATTAAAAAAAAATCTTTTATTACTAATTTTGAAAAATATACAATTTTTTGTACTTTTTTTATCAAATATAATAAATTTATTAAAAATGATTATAGAGAAGCTTGGAAAGACTCATTTTTGCTGAAGAATCTTTCGGAGAACAATATTTCAAGATTTTATCATCGTTAGTTCTTCTTTCATCATTTTTAACGTTAAAAGGCTTTTGAGCCGAATTTTGAGTTTTTAAAAACGACAATTGTGGTAAAATTAGTACATCAGTCCTCAAAATTTTAACGGTTTCTTTACGAAGCCACTAAGACTGTCCAGAAGATTGTACCTATAACAGTTCCTGAGATATTGCAATTTTTGAGGCGAATTTAAGGATCAAAAAAGGCAAATTTTGAATAGGTTGTTTCTAAATTTTTTCTAAGATCCGATTATAGCTTGATATTTTAATGTTTTATTTATTTAATTGATTTTTATTCTTATATTCTAATTCTATAAATTTTATTCTTATTTCTTGCTCTTTCCCTCGTCCTTGGCTATTTCTATTGCTAACTTGAGTTTAATTCATTAGTTTGATGCTAAATTTACATGGATTTTTTCATAATGTATGATACATAAGAAAAATGAAAAACGACGAAATCAATGATTGGACAAAATTAAAGTAAAGAAAGAAAGAACTGCAGAGATCTCGTAATATAGACTAAAACTTTACAACAATTATATTTACGATATTTAAAGTCCAGTGCAACGATATATTAGAATGGTCACCCGTCAAAACACCAGCATTCCACCTGCCAAACAATGTCATCCACCTTCTATTTACATTGTTTGAGAAGTAAAATACTGGTGTTTTGATGGGTGACCATTCTAACATATCGTTGCACTGGACTTTACTACTAGATTTACTAGTAAAAAGCTTTTTGAATTTGAAGTTTTCAATATTTTTAAATTTTTCTGAAAGGAAATTAGCTCAATCTAAGAAAGGGAATATTGCGATGATGTGAATAAAGATGTTCTCTGAATAAAATTTTTTCCTTTATGTAACTCGGCTTATTCGTTTGAATAACCTCCAATTTATTTTAACTACATCGGGATGTAGTAGTATATCGGTAAAGCTAATTAAATGTCGCGTATAAAAGCCGATATTTGTGATCCCTTTGGAGAAAACGGGAGGAGGGAGTTTTTTCAGATACGTCACGTAAAGTTTATAATCGGATACAATTAAATTATGCCCAATTAAAAAAATAAATTGGATTTTACAATGGGTTTCGTTTTATTAAAAAATGCGTATACTGAAGTTATTCCTTTAATTTATTTTATAAGTTATGTAGAAAAAATTATTATTTTTTGAACATTTATTATATAAAGAAATAAAAAATAATCCATAAAACGCATTTCAAGCCGAAGTGAATTTTGACAACTTCACCAGGCAGCCTGTCACGTTCAGAGATATTTAGATAATTTAAACTGTTCCAGTTTAAACTTTCACAGAACTTAAAAATATCTTTGAGGGCCTAATTTAACTTTTTAATTAAACCTGAAAGTTACGTTACTTCCCTATGGGGCGACCTTCGCAACTTCATAGGGCTGCATATTGCCATCCCACACTTTAAACCCCTTGCCGAAAACTTAATTAAGCCGACGGGCAGCTTCCATTAATGTGACCGGTTTGGTTTATCGTTGATTTTTCGTAAATTATGCTTAAAAAATTGTGAAAGTTTTTTCCGATGCAGTAAGAGAAATTAAGAGAATTTATTTTGCAAGAGCATATATGAGAGAAATTTCACTTTTCTGGGGGTGCCAAAGAGATTGGAAGAAGCCATAAGTCTGAAATTATATAATTATTACTTAGTAAAATGGTCAAAAGGTATTATTCACTTATTTATATCTTAATACAGATTAAGTTTTAAAAGCGGAAGTGAAATAAGCAAAATAACAACAAACACACGAGTCGCTTTTCCATGAACAATTTCCGGGGTAAATATTGGTTTTCACTGAAAAAGCAGCTGCATAGATATAGTTTCGAAATAATTAAAACAGATGTTTAATAAATTAGTTTAAATTATTCGGTTTATGTCCAATTAAGGTGTGCAAAATGAGTTGGGAATTGGCAAAAAGGGGGATGATTATTAAGGGGTTTTAATGCAATTTATTGGATATGATGCAAGAAATGTATGTGAATCATAAAATTTACGAATCAGGTTGGACAGTTTTTAATAAATATTATATGAATTGATGGTGGAAATGAATTCTTAAATTAAAATATTCGCTTTAGGACGTTAGGACGTTATTTTTTCAGTTAATTACAGAGAAACAGAAATTTCTTCTAGGCATATGGAATCTTCTTTTTTGAGAGAAGAATTTTTAGAAAATTTTTTGTCATTTTTTTTTAGGAAAAACTAGAGTGTTTCCCAATATCTGAAAGAAAAATTTAATTTTTCCAGGCACTTGAAGTCATTAAGAAACAAGTCAAACATTAAAAAAAATTGTATTTCTGAATGTTTACTTTAATTATTGGATTACATTCTTTTAAACAAAAAAGGATATAAAATTTAGTTCAACTGCGTGATATAATGAAAACAAGAAAATGTCGAACATTTTCCAGATAACTGACCACATTTAGGATTTTTCTGCAAGACATCACTTCTTTAGTAAAACAGCCAGAAAGAAGAGCATTAAGAACATTTTCAATTTTAATTAATTTAATAGACTGAGCATGTCCATGTACCAGCTTTTTTCAGTTTGATCAAAAACTATGCGATTTCAGAAGAATACTCATTGGGCATCTTTTGGAGTAAATTCAATTGCCTTTCATTTGACATACATTACGCTCTCGGTGTTTTCTTTAATTAAAGAAATAAAGCAAATAACATTTTTATGGAAAACAACTAGGGGCATCTATAATCCCAGTTTTTCCCAGTTTACTTAAAACCTATGCAGTTTCAGAAGAAAACTCAAAATACATTTTTTGAAGGATACTTAATTGTCTCTCATTTGAGATACATTATGAACCTCTATGTTTTTTATATTAAAGCATAGAGAGGCAAATAACATTTATATGAAAAATAACTAGGGGCATCTATGGCCTCATTTTTTCCTAGTTTACTCAAAAACTATGCAATTTAGAAGAAAAGTCAAAAAATATTTTTTGGAGGCAATTTAATTGCCTTTAATTTGAGATACATTACGACCCTCTGTTTTTATTTATATTAAAGTATAGAGGCAAATAACATTTTTATGGAAAACAACTAGGGGCATCTATGGATTCAGTTTTCTTAATTTAGTTAAAAATTATGCACTTTTAGAAGAAAATTCAAAGGTAGTTTTAAAAAAAAAAAATAATTTTCTTTGATTTGAAATAGGGGCACCTTTGGTTCAAGAAATATAAGTTTTTTATTGGGAATCCATGACTCAACTGCCTGGAAACAAAAATTGCAGTCAAAGTTGCCTAAAATTTGACAGAATTCTGGATAAATTTATCCACCGTTTAACTACCTAGAATTTAATAGAAAATAGACTAATTGGACTTTACTATGAAAAAAATTTTTAAAAATACGATTTAATTCCTGAAAATTCTAAAACGCCAATATGGCTCAACTGCCTGGAATAAGAAAATTAAACTTATAATTTAACGGCTTAAAATTTAATGAAAAATAACTTAAATTGCCTGAAATTTGATAAAATTCTGGAAAAAAATTATCCACGATTCAACTGCCTGGAAACAAAAATTGCAGTCAAAGTTGCCTGAAATTTGACAAAATTCTGGATAAATTTATCCACTGTTTAACTGCCTAGAATTTAATAGAAAATAGACTAATTGGACTTTACTATGAAAAAAATTAAAAAAAAAGATTTAATTCCTGAAAATACTACAACGCCATTATGGCTCAACTGCCTGGAATAAGACAATTAAATTTATGATTCAACGGCTTAGAACTTAATACAAATTACCCTAAATTGCCTGAAATTTGATAAAATTCTGAAAAAAAAATTTTCCACGATTTAACTGCCTAGAAACAAAAATTGCAGTCAAAGATCAAAATTCTGGATAAGTTTCTCCACCGTTTAACTACCTGGAATTTAATAGAAAATGGACTAATTGGATTAAACTATGAAAAAAAATTAAAGAATTACGATTTAATTCCCGAAAATTATACAACGCCATTATGGCTCAACTGCCTGGAATAAGAAAATTAAACATACGATTTAACGGCTTACAATTTAATGAAAAATAACCTAAATTGCTTGACATTTCATAAAATTCTTTTGCAAAAATTGCAGTCAAAATTGCCTGAAATTTTTAAAGTTCTTCATAAATTTATTACTCTTTTCAACTGCCTGGAATAAATTCACTACTTAAAATAATATTCAACTGCCTGAAATATTTGAGGATTCTGGAAAAAATTATCAATTTATGACTTAAGTACCTGGAATTTAATAAAAGATGGATTATTTGGATTAGATGGAAAAATTTACGATTTAGTTTCTGGAAATGTTATAATTCCTTAAGAAAACAGCATCGAAGAAGGACATTTGTAATTATTATCAGGAACTTAAAGACTTTTCTGGATGGTATACATTCATCGAAGAAAGACAGGCTAAACTTATTTCCTGGATGAAAATTATTTATCAATTATTTTTTTTTATTTACAGGAAAACAAGGTTCTACTATCTGGAAGAAAAAAATTTAAAAAATGATCATGATTTTCCAGATAATTGACCTTATACAAGAATATATAAAAGGAACAAATACATATAAAGGTAAAATATTTTTTTTGAAAATTAAAATTAAAAGCTTTGTTAAGATTTTTTAGTCACTCGACCTATTATTTTTTTTTTTAATATTTCAGTTTTGTATGGAAAAACAGGCAAAAACTAACCTAAAATCCCTGGAAAATTTTCCTTTGATTCTAAAACCATTACAATTTTATTTGGAAAATCCATGGGGATCACTTAAGAACATTTGGAAAATCATTATAGGAATCAGTCGGCAACTATTTCAAGATAACCTCACTTTATTTTCATAAGACACTGAAAATAAACTTTCTCACTCTTATTTTATAGTACAGGCGTTCAATATACATTTTTTTTTCTCTTTCTCTTTTCCTATGCATGAGTGTAAATTATGTTTTTTGTTTATTTAGTTGAAATTTAATAAAGAAACAAATTTGATTTGATTGTTTATGAAAGACGCCTGTACTAAAATACCTTTGCCAAATCCGACCAATTAACTTGCAATGAGCGTGAGTGAGACAACGATACTGATGTACCAGTGCCATCTCTCTCGTTTTATAGTTCAAGCGTTTAATGTCGTATTATATTTTTATTTGTTTTTTTCTCTTCTCTCTCCACATATTTAAAATATATTTTTTCATATTTTCGTAATTTCTTTTAAAAGATATTAAAAAAAAATGAATCAGATTATTTATGCAGAATGCCTGACCTAAGGTAGCTTAGTCAAAGTCGACCCAATAACTCGCAGTTGGTCCAAATGAGATAGCGAAACACCAGTGCCATCTCTTTCATTTAATAGTCTAGACGTTTATTCTTATTCTTATACTATAATTTCTATGTTTTTTTTCTCTTTTTGTATCCACATGTTTAAAATATGTTTTTTCCTTTTTTTTTGTAATTTATTTAAAATTAAATGAAAATGTCCTGGACTAAAATAACCTATCCAAAATTGACTCATTAACTCGCAATGCCTTCGAGTAAAATAGAGATTGCGATGCACTAGTTTTAACTCTCATTTTATTTTATTTATATGTTTAAATTATATTTTTTCTTTTTTTTTGGTAGTTTCTTTTAAAAAATAACAAAAAAACAAGTTTGATCAGATTGTTTCTGAAACATGCCTGGACTAAGGTAACCTAGCCAAAGTCTTGCAATGCATGCGAGTGAGATAGAGATAGCATAACACCAATACCGACTCTCTCATTTTATAGCACAGGCGTTCATTATAAATTATTTTATCGCACTATATTTATATTGTCTTTTTCTTTTTTATGCATGGGTATAAATTATGTTTTTTCTTTTTTATTATTTAGTTGAAATTAATTAAAGAAATAAATTTAATTTGATCGTTTATGAGAAACGCGTGGACTAAGGTAACATACCCCAAGTCGTGCGGGTGCAATTCAAGCGAGTGAGACAGAGATAGCATATCACCAATACCAATTCTCTCATTTTATAGCACAGGCGTTTATTATAAATTAATTTATCGCACTATATATTTCTCTTTTTTATGCATAGGTGTAAATATGTTTTTTCTTCTTTTTTTCATTTATTTGCAATTTAATAAAAATAGAAAATTTATTTGATCGTTTATGAGAAACGCCTATATTAAAATAATTTAGGCAAAGCCGACCAATTAACTTGCAATGAGTGCGAGTGTGATAGCGATGTACCATATTTTTCATCATATAAAATATTTTTTTTGAAAATTGAAATTAAAAGCTTTGGCAAGATTTTCCAATAATTCGACCTATTAATTAGTTTTTTTGTATTGTGTTGAAAAAGGGACCTAAAATGCCTGGAAATGGAAAATGTACCGCATGTAAATTACTACATAAGAATCATTTAGAAATTCATGGGGATCATCACTTAAGAACATTTGGAAAATCATTATAGGAATCAATCTGCAACTATTTAAACATAACCTCACTTTATCTTAGACCCAAGACATTCTTAAACTAAAAAATTACCTCAGTCACCCTAACCTTGATTACAGAAAAATTAGAAGTACGCTGACGTCATAAAATTTCCCTATTATACTTATGTTAGACAAATCCCTTTAAGAGATGACCTTTAATCAAGCTTTAATAATGATTCTTATGCCAAAATCTTATGAATTTTTACTTTAAAATTTAAGGAGAATTAATGACGTCCATAGAACGCTGATAAATGACCTAAAAACGATGTTCTTTATTTGGCTTGCGGTTTTTCATTAGTCGCAAGATATTTAAAAACTTTATGAGCAATTTCGATAATTTTCTTACTAGAGGGATTCCTGATGATGAATTTCCCATATAATTCATTTTTTTTAGGTGTAAAATTCACTCAGACAGAGCATTTTTGATAGAAGCATGTCTGATGGCAATTTTTTCACAAAATTTCAATTTTTCTGGTTAATAACTCAAAAACTGTTGCAAGCAGTTTTATGAAGTTCTCCCTTGGAATTGAGGCAACTCTTAACGAATAATTTCATATATGAACAATTTTTTTTGCACAAGAAGTCTCTGAGTTAGACTGAAATTTGTGAGCGATGGACCCAATTAAGTCAAAAACAGAAAATTTAAAAAGAATTTAGATTTTTTTATATGAGAGAAACTTTTGCCTATAACTCGAGAAGCTTTTAATGGATTTTCATGACATTTTTAGAGCATACACAAGGATTTCCCATATAAGTTTTTTTAACTTAATACAAGTTTTCCTAACATCTTAGCACATGTGGCAATATGATTACAAAAGTGAAATTTATTGCCGGGCATAAAGTTCCCAAATAATATTTTAAAATTTGTGCATAGCTTATAATAACAGGACAACTTGGGTTACCACCCTAATTATTTTTAATTAAAAGTCGCCTTATCTGAACCTTTAAAAAAAAGGGTAAAAATCAATCGAACTAAATTCAATTCCCTTTTAGTTTCCCTCGCGATCGCACCCCGTCTTTATTAGGGCGGTTTACAATTAATAACGTTGGCTGCCTCAGTTAAGTTAAGCCCCGAGAGCGTCTTTTATAACTTTATAATTGAGTTGTTATATTGGGACTTAATAAACCTGTGGGTGGCCTTTGCTGGGTCATGTTTAACATTGCATATTATTATTCGTTCCTAAGACCCACCGCGGCGGGTTAGTCCTTAAGCTTTTAAGATAAGGGATTACGGAAGTGGGACCTTATATTTGGGATTTAATTTAAACGAGGGATCTGGAAAAAATTAGGGATTCAGGGAGTCATTTATGCGTTCATTTTAGGATCATCAGATGTTTTCTTTTGATAGTGATATTTGTTTTTTCAGGAAATATATTCAATAGGTGAGGTTTGTTACTTGTTTATTGAAAAAATGAATTTTCGGACCCTTTGAAACTTTTAAAACCCAAAGTGTAATTAGCAGAATAACAAAAAACAAACACACGAGTCGCTTTTCCGTAAATAATTTTTGGGGTAAATATTGGTTTTCCCTAAAAAAGCAACTGAATAGTTTCGAAGTAATTAAAACATATATTTTCCATAAACCAATTAATTCAAATTATTCTGTGAGTTTGAAAATGTAAAAAAGGAAGACGAGTAATATGGGGCTTTAATGCACTCACTCTATTGCATATGACGCAATCTATGGGAATCGTAAAATTTAAGTGATGGTGGACTTTATTATAATGAGTATTATATAATTTGATTATGGAAGCGAATTCTTAAACAAGATTTTTCAGGTAGTTCAAACATTCCTTTAGAAAATTAGTCCGGAAAAAGAAAATTAAATTTTGAATTTCTTCGAAGCAAGTTCTTTTTGCTGGTATATTCTTCGAAGAAAAACAGGTTGAAACTACCTGGAAGAAAAAAATTGTCAAGATTTTCCACTCAGTTGACCTCATCGTTGATTTCTCTGTTCTGGAAGAAACATTAGAACTTTTTAGAATTTTCTTCTTCCAAGTAGTCTTGGCCTGTTTTTCTTCGAAGAATGTAACTATCCAGAAAAGCCTTCATGTTCATAGAAGCAAATAACAATTTTCTTAGGATGTTTTTCACAGTAAAATCCGATTAGTCTATGTTTATTTCCAGGTCATTAAGTCATGAATAGTCCAGAATTCTTAAATATTCCAGGCAGTGGGGTCTTATTTTAAGTAATGAATTTATTCCAGGAAGTTGCATTCATTTATTCAATTATTTTTTGCCGACAATTGAGAAAGTGATAAATTTGTCTAGAATTGTTTAAAATTCCAAGCAATTTCAAAGCAAATTTCAAATTCTTATTTTCAGACAGTTTATAATTTAATAATTTTTCAGAATTTTATCAAATTTTAGGCAATTTAGAATATTCTTCATTAAATTCTAGGTAGTAGAATCATGAATTGAATTTCTTTATTCCAGGCAGTTGAGCCATAATGCTGTTGTAAAATTTCCAGAAATTAAGTTTAATTTTTCCACTGTTAATTCCAATTAGTCCATTTTTCATAAAATTCCGGATAGTTGAGCTATGGATAATTTTTTTTGGGAATTCTTAAATTTTTTCAATTAATTTCACTTTTTGTTTCCAGACAGTGGATTCGTAGATAATTTTTTTCCAGAATGTTATCAGATTTTAGGCAGTTAAGATTATTTTTCATTAAATTTCATATAGTTGAATCAAGAATTAAATTTTTTTATTCCAGGCAGTTGAGCCATAATGTCGTTGTAGAATTTCCAGAAATTAAATCGTAAGTTTATTTTTTCACTGTTTATTCCAATTAGTCCATTTTTCATGAAATTTCGGGTAGTTGAGCTATGGATAACTTTTTTAACAATTCTTAAATTTTTCAGACAGTTGGATCTTACAAATTTAAGTAGTGATATTATTCCGGGAAGTGAAGTCTTTTTATTTTCTATGCCAGGCATTTGAAAAAGTCCAGAATTTTTTTGAAACTCCAAGCAATTTGATTGCACTTTTTGTTTCCAGACAGTTGATTCGTAGATAATTTTTTTCCAGAATTTTATCAGATTTTAGGCAATTCAGATTATTTTTCATTAAATTTCATATAGTTGAATCATGAATTAAATTTTTTTATTCCAGGCAGTTGAGCCACAATGTCGTTGTAGAATTTCCAGAAATTAAATCGTAAGTTTATTTTTTCACTGTTTATTCCAATTAGTCCATTTTTCATGAAATTTCGGGTAGTTGAGCTATGGATAACTTTTTTAACAATTCTTAAATTTTTCAGGCAGTTGGATCTTACAAATTTAAGTAGTGATATTATTCCGGGAAGTGCAGTCTTTTTATTTCCTATGCCAGGCATTTGAAAAATTCCAGATTTTTTTTGAAACTCCAAGCAATTTGATTGCACTTTTTGTTTCCAGACAGTTGATTCGTAGATAATTTTTTTCCAGAATTTTATCAGATTTTAGGCAATTTCAGATTATTTTTCATTAAATTCCATACAGCTGAATCATGAATTTAATTTTTTTATTCCAGGCAGTTGAGCCATAATGCTGTTGTAAAATTTCCAGGAATTAAATCGTAAGTTTATTTTTTCACCTTTTATTCCAATTAGTCCATTTTTTATAAAATTTCGGGTCGTTGAGCTATGGATAATTTTTTTAACAATTCTTAAATTTTTCAGGCAGTTGGATCTTACCAATTTAAGTAGTGATATTATTCCGTGAAGTGAAGTCTTTTTATTTCCTGTGCCAGGCAGTTAAAAAAGTGTTAAATTGGTCCAGATTTTTTTGAAATTTCAGGCAACTTCGATTGTACTTTTTGTTTCCAGACGATTGATTCGTAGATAATTTTTTTCCAGAATTTTATCAGATTTTAGGCAATTTCAGAATATTTTTTATTAAATTCCATACAGTTGAATTATGAATTTAATTTCTTTATTCCAGGCAGTTGAGCCACAATGTCATTGTAGAATTTCCAGGAATTAAATCGTAAGTTTATTTTTTCACTGTTTATTCCAATTACTCCATTTTTCATACAATTCCGGGTAGTTGAGCTATGGGTAATTTTTTTAACAATTCTTAAATTTTTCAGGCATTTGGATCTTACAAATTTAAGTAGTGATATTATTCCGGGAAGTGCAGTCTTTTTATTTCCTATGCCAGGCATTTGAAAAATTCCAGATTTTTTTTGAAACTCCAGGCAATTTGATTGCACTTTTTGTTTCCAGACAATTGATTCGTAGATAATTTTTTTCCAGAATTTTATCAGATTTTAGGCAATTTCAGATTATTTTTCATTAAATTCCATACAGCTGAATCATGAATTTAATTTTTTTATTCCAGGCAGTTGAGCCGTAATGCTGTTGTAAAATTCCAGGAATTAAATCGTAAGTTTAATTTTTTCACTGTTAATTCAGATTAGGCCATTTTTCATAAAATTTCGGGTAGTTGAGCTATGGATAATTTTTTTTAAATTCTTAGATTTTTCAGGCAGTTGGATCTTACAATTTTAAGTAGTGATATTATTCCGGGAAGTGAAGTCTTTTTATTTTCTGTGTCAGGCAGTTGAGAAAGTGTTAAATTGGTCCAGATTTTTTTTAAATTTCAGGCAATTTTGATTGCACTTTTTGTTTCCAGACGGTTGATTTGTAGATAATTTTTTTCCAGAATTTTATCAGATTTTAGGCAATTCAGATAATTTTTCATTAAATTCCATACAGTTGAATCATAAACTTAATTTTTTTATTTCAGGCAGTTGAGCCTTAATGCTGTTGTAACATTTTCCAGGACATAAATCTAATTAAGTTTAATTTTTTCACTGTTAATTCCAGTTAGTCCATTTTTCATGAAATTTCGGGTAGTTGAGCTATGGATAACTTTTTTAACAATTCTTAAATTTTTCAGGCATTTGGATCTTACAATTTTAAGTAGTGATAATATTCCAGGAAGTGAAGTCTTTTTATTTTCTATGCCAGGCAGTTGAGAAAGTGTTAAATTGGCCAAGATTTTTTTGAAATTTCAGGCAATTTTGATTGCATTTTTTCTTTCCAGACAGTTGATTCGTAGATCATTTTTTTCAAGAATTTTATCAGATTTTAGGCAATTCAGATTATTTTTCATTAAATTTCATATGGTTAAATTATGAATTTAATTTTTTTATTCCAGGCAGTTGAGCCATGATGTCGTTGTAAAATCTCCGAGAATTAAATCTTATTTTTTTATTTTTTTTACTTGCCTATTTTTTATTATTATTCCAGGTAGTTGAGCCATAGGTATATTTCTCCAGAATTTTGTCAAATTTCAGGCAACTTTAACTGCAATTTTTGGTTCCAGGCAGTTGAATCGTGGATTTCCAAATAATAAAATTTATTTCCTAGATCATAGGTACCCCTAGTTATTCACCATAAAAATGTTATTTGCTTCATTTTTTTAGTATAAAAACCTATAGAGGGTCCTAATATATTGATATATATTAGGACTTATTGACTACTATATTGATATTATATTGATTTATTGATCCTAATAATCTTGAATGAAAGGGAACTAAATTTCATTCAAAAAATGTCCTTTAGGTTTTTGTCTTAAATGGCATAGTTTTTGAGTAATTTGGAAAAAATTGGAATCATAGATGCCCCTAGTTATATTTCATAAAAATGTTATTTGCTTAATTTTTTGCCCAGTATCAACTCATACATATGGTCAACTGACTACAAAATTTATAGAAAATGACTTAAATGCCTGGAAAAAAGCTCCTCATGGCAAGATTTTCAGTTTTTATAAAGGATCTTTTTTTGTTAACATTTCAAGACAATTTGTTAATATTTTGGACTAATAATAACTTAGATGCCGCGGCAACAATAGTACTTTTCTTTCATACTAATTTTTAAGAAGGTTTTTATTTTACCATTAATTAATGTTTGTTTAAATTATTTTTTTCTAGTAATTCTAGGGAGTTAGAGCCAAATTTCCACTGTCTAAAATATTCGTTTTAGTTTATATTAACACTTGTAAAACGACACTTAAAAAATGCCTGGAATAACTTATATTTTTGACTAAACCTTCCGGTTTTTGAGGGTAAATTTTTCATTATATTCACTATTGTGTAAGTGAACCTTCCAGTCATTCGAGAATGGTATGTCAAATTTTAATTGAATAAAAAATTAATCAGAAAAATTGTAAAGGGTCTCGAGTTCCTAAAGTCCAATGTCTGAAATAAATTAAATTTTTCCTTTCATGCAGTTATTGGAAAAAAAATTATTTAAGAATTCGTGATCATAATAATACAAATTATATAATTTCTGACTAAAAAAAAATTTCTTTCTAATTGATTTATAAAAATTGACGTGAATGTTTAAAAAGAAAAAGCTTTTGCATATATTTTCCGGAATTTTTCAAGCGAATTTCGGAGCACATAAAAAGTGAACAAAATCGATATTTTTCCTCAGGATTTCTTAGCATCAAACATTCATAAAAGTGTGTTCCTCTGAATTAAAAAAAACAACAATTTTTCCAATCTCCATAAAGTTTATGAAACATAGCTTAAATGAATCGCCAGAATTGTTTACTCCTCTTCCAGGTAAATCCTTTTATTATTCTGGAGGGATTTTATTTTCAGAATTCCTTTTCACCATCTAGCTGTGCAATATTCATTAAATATATATTTGTTATTTCAGGAAGCTTAGGTAAATTTTTCAATATTTTTGAACTAAATCACCAATCAGTTTTTCATTTAAATAAGAAATCTCCTAATTCCTCTCTCTATTCCACTTCCAGGCAGATCCATTTTAAGAAGAATATTGGTTTGAGAATTCGTATCCACCATCAGTTTGTATAAAAATGTCATTTTCCCTAGTAACTCTCTGGAAAAAATTGTTTTAGTAAGTAATAAACTATAATAAATTCTACTTCACCACTCCTTACTAATAGTTTAGTAAGAATAAAAAAAGATACTGCTATTACTTTAACTCTTAATCAAAAAAACGTTTGCCTTACAACCAAACTAAATTAGTATGCAATAGCTGAAAGCCCCCCGAAGAGTTCACGGACCGTAAAAGCTATTTATAGAATAATTGTATGCAGATGAAAAACAAGTATGTCAGGAATCGTTGCCCTTCTTCTGTAATGACATGTCAATATTGTCTCACGATTATCTCGGGGTCTAAGCCGCTCCCCGTGCTACCAATGACGTAGAGAAATGCAATTTCTAATTAGATTTCCATCGCTTCTATTAACTCGAACTTAAGACTAATGGATTAAGGTTTTTAAGGCAAAAAAATTTTTTTCGTATAAATCCTGTTAAATTGCAGGTTAAACCTCGAGGTGAATGGGAGGTTTGTAACGGCATGTCTGAATGTCGTTTACACGAAATAGTTTCCTTTATCCGGAGCGAATCCTCGGGATAAATCGAATTGCAGGTTAACCGGAACGTTAGACACGTTACCACGTATTCTGGTTGTGAATTATTTGTGATTGTGAATTGACTGAACTAGAAAAAAGTCGTTTATTTGGCCTTCAGGCAGCTAGAGTATTAGTTTTCTTCCAGGTATATAAAATGCTAGATTATTTTGGAAATTGTGTTTGGAATTGTGTTTGGATACACCCTTATCTCATTTTCTTATGATTATGTGGATATTCTGAAAATCGTATTTTTCGTAGTTTTTCCAATGGCCGATATAATTTGTCTGTATCACCGCTTCAATTTTTAATTACTGCCTGGGTCGTCTGGAAATTATGTTTTTCTTACTTGGTTTATAAAATGCAATGAAAAATCCTTATTTTATTAAAATTCATTATTATACATTAGACTTACATAGAGATAAAACAGTGAAAACTCCTTTTTTCCACTTTTTTTTTGTATCACCGTTTTAGTTTTAAATTACTATCTGGATCATCTGAAAATTATGTTTTTCTCATGTTATTTGTCAAATTACAATGAAAAAGCATCATTTTATTACAGGGACGACAATGGACGGATAATACGGATAAAAGAATGAAAATTATTTTTTTCCTCATTTTTTCGATATCACCGTTTTATTTCTAAATTACTGGCTGGATCGTCTGGAAATTGTGGTTTTCTTCTGCAATCCATCCAAATACAATGAAAAACCATCAATTCATTACAATCCTTTATCATACTTCAAAATGAGATAGAAATATTACAATGAAAAATTTTTTTTCAATTTTTCGATATCACCGTTTTGTTTCTAAATTACTGGCTGGATCGTCTGGAAATTGTGGTTTTCTTCCGCAGTGGATCTAATTACCATGAAAAACCATCACTTTATTACAATCCTTTATCATACCTCAGAGTAAGATAGGGATTTAACAATGAAAATTCATGTTTTTCTCAATTTTTTTATATCGTCGTCTGATTTCTAAATTACTGGCTGGATCATCTGGAAATTATGTTTCGCTTTCGTAATGCATCCATATACAATGAAAAACCATTACTTCATTACAATTCTTTATTATACCTCAAAGTGAGATAAGCATATAACAATGAAAATTCATTTTTTCCTCAATTTTTCGATATTTTTTTATATCATCGTCTGATTTTTAAATTACTGGCTGGATCGTCTGGAAATTGTAGTTTTCTTTCGCAATGCATCCAATTACAATAAAAAACCATCAATTTATTACAATCCTTTATAATACCTCAGAGTGAGATAGGGACGCAACAATGAAAATTATTTTTTCCTCTTTTGTTTCTAAATTACTGTCTGAATCATCTGGAAATATGATTTCTTCGACAATGCATCTAAATACAATGAAAAACCATCAATTCATTTCAATCCTTTATCATACCTTAGAGTAAGATAGGGATATAACAATGAAAATTAATTTTTTCCTCAATTTTTCGATATCACTGTTTTGTTTTTAAATTACTGGCTGGATCGTCTGGAAATTATGTTTTTCTTTCATAATATATACAATTACAATGAAACACCATCACTTCATTACAATCCTATATCATACCTCAAAGTGAGATAGGGATATAACAATAAAAATAATGTTTTCCTCATTTTTTCGATATCACCATTTTGTTTCTAAATTACTGTCTAAATCGTCTGGAAATTATGTTCTTCTTTCGTAATACATCCAATTACAATGAAAAACCATCACTTCATTACAATCCTATATCATACCTCAAAGTACGATAGGGATATAACAATAAAAATAATGTTTTCCTCATTTTTTCGATATCACCATTTTGTTTCTAAATTACTATCTGAATCATCTGGAAATTATGTTTTTCTTCCATAATGCATCCAAATACAATGAAAAACCATCAATTCATTTCAATCCTTTATCATACCTTAAAGTAAGATAGGGATATAACAATGAAAGTTAATTTTTTTCTCAATTTTTATATCATCGTCTAATTTCTAAATTACTGGCTGGATCGTCTGGAAATTGTGGTTTTCTTCCGTAATGCATCGAATTACAATAAAAAACCTTCACTTCATTACAATCCTTTATCATGCCTCAGAGTGAAATAGGGATACAACAATGAAAATCAATGTTTTTCTCAATTTTTTTATAGCATCGTCTAATTTCTAAATTACTGGCTGGATCGTCTGGAGATTGTGGTTTTCTTTCGCAATGCATCCAATTACAATGAAAAACCATCACCTTATTACAATCCTTTATCATACCTTAAAGTAAGATAGGGATATAACAATGAAAATAATTTTTTCCTCAATTTTTCGATATCACTGTTTTGTTTTTAAATTACTGGCTGGATCGTCTGGAAATTATGTTTTTCTTTCGTAATATATACAATTACAATGAAACACCATCACTTCATTACAATCCTATATCATACCTCAAAGTGAGATAGGGATATAACAATAAAAATAATGTTTTCCTAATTTTTTCGATATCACCATTTTGTTTCTAAATTACTGTCTGAATCATCTGGAAATCATGTTTTTCTTTCATAATGCATCCAAATACAATGAAAAACCATCAATTCATTACAATCCTTTATCATACCTTAGAGTAAGATAGGGATATAACAATGAAAATTAATGTTTTCCTCGATTTATTACAATCCTTTATCATACCTCAGAGTAAGATAGGGATATAAAAATGACGATTAATGTTTTTCTCAATTTTTTTGTATTGTCGTCTGATTTGAAAATTACTGGCTGGATCGTCTGGAAATTGTAGTTTTCTTCCATAATGCATCCAATTACAATGAAAAACCATCATCTCATTACAATCCTTTATCATACCTGAAAGTGAGATAAGTATATAACAATGAAAATTATTTTTTTCTTCATTTTTTTTTATATATAATCGTTTTGTTTCTAAATTACTATCTGAATCGTCTGGAAATTATGTTTCTCTTTCGTAATACATCTAAAAACAATGAAAAAACATCACTTCATTAGAATCTTTTATCATACCTCAGAGTGAGATAGGGATATAACAATGAAAAATAATTTTTTCCTCAATTTTTCGATATCACAATTTTGTTTCTAAATTACTATCTAAATCGTCTGGAAATTATGTTTTTCTTCCATAATGCATCCAAATACAATGAAAAACCATCAATTCATTACAATCCTTTATCATACCTTAGAGTAAGATAGGGATATAACAATGAAAATTAATGTTTTCCTCGATTTATTACAATCCTTTATCATACCTCAGAGTAAGATAGGGATATAAAAATGACGATTAATGTTTTTCTCAATTTTTTTGTATTGTCGTCTGATTTGAAAATTACTGGCTGGATCGTCTGGAAATTGTAGTTTTCTTCCATATTGCATCCAATTACAATGAAAAACCATCATCTCATTACAATCCTTTATCATACCTGAAAGTGAGATAAGTATATAACAATGAAAATTATTTTTTTCTTCATTTTTTTTTATATATAACCGTTTTGTTTCTAAATTACTATCTGAATCGTCTGGAAATTATGTTTTTCTTTCGTAATACATCCAAAAACAATGAAAAAACATCACTTCATTAGAATCTTTTATCATACCTCAGAGTGAGATAGGGATATAACAATGAAAATTAATTTTTTCCTCAATTTTTTGATATCACAATTTTGTTTCTAAATTACTATCTAAATCGTCTGGAAATTATGTTTTTCTTTCATAATGCTTCCATATACAATGAAAAACCATTAATTCATCACAATCCTTTATCATAACTTAGAGTAAGATAGGGATATTACAATGAAAATTAATGTTTTTCTCAATTTTTTTATATCATCATCTGATTTCTAAATTACCTGCTGGATCGTCTGGAAATTATAATTTTGTTTCTTAACGCATCCAATTACAATAAAAAAAACTTCACTTCATTACAATCCTTTATCATACCTTAAAGTGAGATAAAGATATAACAATGAAAATTATTTTTTCTTCAATTTTTCGATATCACCATTTTATTTCTAAATTACTGTCTGAATCATCTGGAAATTATGTTTTTCTTCCATAATGCATCCAGATACAATGAAAAACCGTTAAGTTATTACAATCCTTTATTATACCTCAGAGTGAGAGGGGGATATACAATGAAAATTAGGTTTTCCACTATTTTTCTATATCCCCGTTTCATTTCTTAATCACTGTGTGGATTTCTGGAATTTTAATTTTTGTATCGTATTAATCCTTATAATTAAAACGTAGTAATTTTGTATTACATAAATCCTCACCTCATGTCTCTTCTTTCTTGATTCTTTATTATTATTTCTTCAAAAATTACAATCATTAAAATCAATAATTAAATTCATGATTAAAATATATTTAAACGTGATACGGCCCTGCCTTTTTGACTCCGCCTTCTTCTCCACAAGTCCGCCTATTAGTCCACCGACGATACTGTTAAAAGAAACCTAGTGGGCGGGATTAGGGTTACGTCGGTGATTTAAGACAGTGCCGCACTGACTATTTTCTTAATTACTAATAAAAAAAAATATTTCAATAAATTCGTTAAAATTTATTTAAGAATCAGGATAGAGTTTTCGACATGGTGTAATTTTTCAGCAATTTTTTTTCTAATTGAACTATTTGTAATATAAGATTTTTGACGAAAAAACAGTTTGTAGTGTATCCTTTACCAGCAGACCAAAAATGAACCGCTTAATTTAGATTGGAAAAATTTAAATTCCAACACATTATTATCTACAAATTCAGTCTCATCCATAAGGTAATTAAAAAACTGTTAATTTTCTGATGTAATAATTTCATCGTATCAATTACTCTCCAATAAAAACCTTTTTACAATAAAGTTCTTTCCATTTTAACATGGAAACCCGATATAGTGCGTTAACTTCAAGACCTCTATAAAGATGAGTAATGGCAGGCATACACCGGACCGTTCTTCAGCTGAAAATCAATACGCACATCCTACGCCCACACGTTTTACGTCGCCACCGGGTTTCATAATATTAATTATGATCCCGAATCCTACTACAATGGATTTCGTTTTAATTTAAACATTCGCCATTCGGGGTGTTTTTATGTAAATTGCCCTTGTTTACCCTTTTCGAGAGTTATATATTGTTATATCACACACTTTCAACATAATTAAAAGGGTCGTGGTTATTTACGGGGTCGTTGCCTTTCAAGGGAAAACTTGTACTAAATAATGGGATTTTATTAAAACAAAAAAGAAAACAGTTATTTAAGGTTATCGACTGCAGAAGCATATTCAAGGAAACGTCAGACTGGAAATGGGAATGGAACAAAACGTTACACAAGTAATGTCTTAACAGCTGAACGTGAGATACATAGAAATCGTTTCCAAAGCGCTGGAAAGGCGGAAATGTGGAGTTTTTTTGCCAAAGATTTATACGTTGAGACGGTGAGCGTTTAATTTCGTGTTGCTCTTTTGCATTTCGTAGTAAAGGCTTTTTCACAAATTAGTGTTAAACCACCTTTTTATTTGGAAACGCTTCTTTGCTCAAGGAGCTCTTAATGTTACAAGGTTCTTATCTTTAATACAATGCCTAATCACAAAAAAAAGATAAACCCAATTTGTCATCGAATAAGGGAAAAACACACACTTCCGGTTAAGTTTACGTCAGCAGACTGGCTCCACTTTAACGCTCTCCTATCGGATTTAAAGGGACACGAGGACGATAAATTGGATCCATTAGGTTTGTCCTTTGCAGTTGTAAAAACATTAATTTGTAATTTTCAGGGAAGTATCTATTTAACTTCTTTATTTAAAAGACATAAAAAAAATTGATGTAAACTATCTATAATTTATGAGAGTAATATACCTAATCAGGAGAATTAGTATTAAAATGTTAGAAGGTACGAATGATTTCATTAATTTTAAAGTAAAATTACTAGAGGCAAATTTTCATTTGAATTTTAAATCGAATTAAGAGTTTTTGGAATCACAAATTGTCTTATCAAAAATCTAATATCACCAGTGTTTTTGAATGTGGCAACGCGGTCACCTATGATATTTGATTATGACATTTTAAAAACGTTACACAGGTTGTAAGAAATGAGAAACACGTCTTTTTTTTGATGAATGTTGAATAGAATGTTAATGTTAATATGTTTAGTAATACCAAGATTTAATAATAATTCACACATTACGATACATTTTACACCAAAACAGTTTTAGTTACAAAAATATGGCATCACGTCTAATTTGAATAAATTAAAAAAATATATTGAAAGAATGTTTTTTTTTATTAATGGTTAAGAAAATAGTCAGTACGGCAATGGCTTAAATGAACGACGCAACCGTAATCCCGCCCACTGGATTGCTTTTTACAGTATAGACGATGGACGAGTGGGCGGAGTTGTAGTAAAAAGGGCGGAGTTAAAAAGGCAGGGTCGTATCAAACCTAAATACATTTTGAAAGTAGATGTAAATGAAATAATAAAACATATAAGTGCTCTAGAAAATGACAGTGGAATAGATATAGACGTTAAACTTAATTACCTTTTAATATATTATTCTAGTGACCCAGTTTTAATTGTTTTGAATTTTAAAGGTTAAGTGGGATGTGGGGTCAAGTAAAGTACAAGGCATTTAAATCTTTTTCTCTCTAAGATTACCAAAGATTTTTTCAGGGCGAAGTACCATTATGCAAAGCAAAATAATAGACGAAGGGTCCTGTTTACTTCACAATCTTTATTTCAAAAATCCCTTATAGGGGATTATGAAGTAAGCAGGACCCTTCGTCTATTATTTTGCTTTGTTTTTTCTTTCTATTACCAGTGTTTCGGCCTATATTGGGCCTTCTTCAGGACAAACAGAAAAAACAAGGGTTTTCGTTTGACGGTATAAAGTAGAACATTGATTTGTTAATGTTTTCAATAAGAGTCTAGTTTTTGAGAATATATGTATATCGAAGTACATTGCCTAATAAGTACTGGTGTGCAACAAGATTAAAATGCACAGAATATTAAAAAAAAACGGATTTTAAGTGAGGACAATTTTATTTTTAGAAAAATTCCACAAAATGGCTATAACTCAAAAACCACTCAAAATTTAAATTTAAAAATTATACAGAGTATTGAATAAAATGGCTTTTTAGAGGAGACTATTTTTTTTTCCGAAAATTCCACACAATGTCCATAACTCAAAAACCAGATAAAATACAAATTTAAAAATTTTCTTAACAATTTGGTTGGACACATATTTAAGCGATTTTGAAAAAATATACAGGGTGTTGAAAAAAAAACGAATTTTCAGAAGAGACCTTTTTTTTCGACAAATTCCACACAATGTCCATAATATGTCCATAACTCAAAAACCAGTTAAAATACAAATTTGAAAATTTGCATCCACATTGTCTGAAAAATTTGGTTAGATACCTGTTTCAGCGTTTTTTAAAAAGTATACAGGATTTTGAAAAAAATGAATTTTTAGAGGAGACCATTTTTTTTTCGAAAAATTCCACACAATGTCCATAACATGTCCATAACTCGAAAACCAGTTAAAATACAAATTTGAAAATTTGCATCCACATTGTCTGAACAATTTGGTTAGATACCTGTTTCAGCGGTTTTTAAAAAGTATACAGATTTTAAAAAAAATTAATTTTTAGAGGAGACCATTTTTTTTTCAAAAATTTCCACACAATATTCGTAACTCAAAAACGATTTAAAATCCAAATTTAAAAATTTGTACATGCATTGTCTCAATAATTTGGTTAGACATCTATTTCAACGATTTTCAAAAAGTATACAGGGCGTTGAAAAAAAATGAATTTTTAGAGGAGACCTTTTTTTTCGAAAAATTCCACACAATGTCCATAACATGTTCATAACTCAAAAACCGGTTAAAATACAAATTTTAAAATTTGCATACACATTGTCTGAACAATTTGGTTAGACAGCCATTTTGGCGATTTTTGAAAAATTCACAGGATATTTGAAAAAAAAATGATTTTTGAAAAAGGTAATTTTTTTCCAAGAAATTCTACAAAATGTTCATAATTCAAAAACCACTCAAAATCCAAAACTGAAAATTTGTATGCGTATTGTCTAAGTAATTTTTTCAAAAAATACACAGGGTATTGAAAAAAACGGATTTTTAAAGAGGGCTATTTTTTTCGAAATATTCCACAATAGTCCATAACTCACAGTCCATAACTCAACAATCACTCAAAATCCAATACTTGAAAAAATAGCAGAAAAATGGAATTTCTAGAAGATCCGGACAGTCGCTATTATGTTTTTTCATTGTAACGGAAGAAAAACACAATTTCTAGACGATCCAGATAATAATTTAGAAATGAAACGGTGATATGGAAAATTTAAGGAAAAATTAATTTTCATTGTTATATCCCTATCTCACTCGGAGGTATGATGAAAGATTGTAATGAAATAATGTTTTTTCATTGTAAATGGATAAACAACATAAGAAAAACATAGTTTCAATGGATCCAAATAGTAATTTAGAAATGACATCGTGATATAGGAAAACTGAGGAAAAAAATATTTTTCATTGTTATATCCTTATCTCACTCTGAGGCATGATAACGGATTATAATGGAGTGATGTTTTTTCATTGACATTAAATCTATTACAGAAGAAAAAAATAATTTCCAAAAGATCCAGACAGTTATTTGGGAGTGAAACGGTGATATAAATAGAAAAATAGTGAAAAACTCAATTTTCATCTCAGTATAACGCATGATAATGAATTGTAGGAAAAACATAATTTCCAGATAATTTAGACAAAAAAAAAATATTTCTTCCAAGAAATTTTTTTAGTAACGTTTCCAGGCATATGTAATTTTCTCCTTCTGCCTCATTTCAGATATATCTTGATTTAATTAATTTTCTTACATTTACAGCAAGAAGTATTTTTTGATCTCATCCAGACAGTTGAGTTTCTTCTGGCTCATTTGGTATCTTTTCCAGGAAACTCATAAGATCATTTTTAATTTTTTTCAGGTAGTTAAAGTTCTCTTCCAGGCAATTGAAATGCCGTTAGTATCGTTTATAAGCATATGTAATTTCTTTCTCATTTCAGACAGACGGTACTTTTAATATTTCCTTCCTTTTACAGTAAGAAGTAATTATTTATTTCTTCCAGGCTATCCATTTCCATCATTTGGGTTTTCTTCTAAGCAGTTGAAGTCATTTCTTGGATTTCTTCTGGAAATTACTTTAGGGATATTTTATCAATACAACTCTTTAGAAGTTGTAATGCCTAATGATGATCTCGTACAATAACCACCAAAGTCAAAATCAGACAATCAGTAGAAAAAGAGACAAACCAAGATGAAACTAATAAACTTAACCAAAAACATTTTGGAATCAATGTACTAGGCTCTACACACAAGGAGACATAAATACTGAAAAACTATGATGATATCCATTTAAGTTATGCATGATTTTCTTTTAAAATTCAGTTTATAGGTCTAAACTTTTAAATCATAATCGATTTATAAATAAGGCAGCTTATATCTATTTAAGCTCCAAAGAAAACTAATAAAACATTTTCATTTCTCATCAGCTTATCAATCTTCAATAAAACCCCATTTCTTGGGTCGATTTTCCGATACAAATGCCCTGTAAAAACATTTTTAACCCCAATAAAAAGCGATAGCTTAAACGAGTTTATATTTTTACTGTCACAATCGCTAACTGGCCGTTAACTGGAAAATCGTTTAATATTTTAAACCCTAAACTTAGATAGATTACAACCGTTACGGGCGTTAGGGCGGAAATTGAGAAATTGACAGCCGGAAATAACCGACAAGACGATAGTGTCCGTACTGACGATAAACCTGAATCAATTTCAAGTTTTTACTTTTAAGAATTCGTTTGTAGTTTTCCTACTAAACGTTAATGTTCCCTTTCGCTCTAAAAAAGTTAATTATGTATGCGTCGCGACGCCGAAATGTTGCAACGTCAATATTGGCGTCTTAAAGGGTTATATTCTTGGGGTGAAGTTTCCTATTACGCCCTCAGAGGTTCTTCATACGGTTTTAATATTACAGGCACGCCTTTAAGCTGTAATTACGTTTAATTCGCTTTTAATTAGTTTTAATGGCCAAATGTATGTTTTGTGTGTTGTCTGTTATAGACGATATATTATGTAAACTAAATTAATAGCTAGGCGTGAATTTATAATGGAGTATTCGATCTTGAAAGTTTGGCAATGAATTATAACTTTCTGGATATGAAAAATTGCTTGGGAAAATCGATTTTGTTCCTCGTGATAATTTTTATAGCCTGGATTATGTTGGAAAAATCCTCAATGTTCTGGAACAGGATAATTTTTTCGCCTTTCTGGTAGTTGTACTTAAAATTGAATTTTAATTCCAGGCTTTTACAACTGATTATTGCCTATTTTAGGTAGTTGGAATTAAAATTTAATTTCTTTTTTATTGGACTGCGTGGAACAACAGTACTTATTTTTTCATTTAGACACTTAATATACATTGGAAATAGTTCTAAATTGCTTGAAGCATTTTTTTTATTTCAGGCATTTACAAATGCTTTCAGCGCCTTGTAGATTGTTAGATTTTAAATTAAATTTTCTTTTAATGGCCTATTTGATAATTTTATATTCCTTATATAATACTCTTTTTTTTAAAAAATCCTTAATTGCCTAAAAAATCCTTTAAAAATCTAATGTATTTTTATTTTTTTTTATATTATTTTTCTTTAAAAATAGGTGGATAAATCGAATTCGAATTTATATATGACCATCTTAATCTGAAAATTAAAGAAGAATAGGTATAAAATGATGTTTTTCACGTATAATTAGACACATTTTGGGAGAAAAACACTAATTCCAGGAGATCCAAACACTATTTAGAAAATGAAACGATGATGTAGAAAATAGGTGGAAAAGTCGAATTCTCATTTATATATCCCTGTCTCAATCTGAAAATTAAAAGAGGATGTTTATAAAATGATATTTTTTGAGTATAATTAGACACATTACGAGAGAAAAACACTAATTCCAGAAGATCCAAACACTATTTAGAAAATTAAACGATGATATAGAAAATAGGTGGAAAAGTCGAATTCTCATTTATATATCCCTGTCTCAATCTGAAAATTAAAAGAGGATGTTTATAAAATGATGTTTTTCGAGTATAATTAGACACATTACGAGAGAAAAACACTAATTCCAGAAGATCCAAACACTACTTAGAAAATGAAACGATGATATAGAAAATAGGTGGAAAAGTCGAATTCTCATTTATATATCCCTGTCTTAATCTGAAAATTAGAAGAGGATGTTTATAAAATGATGTTTTTCGAGTATAATTAGACACATTACGAGAGAAAAACACTAATTCCAGAAGATCCAAACACTACTTAGAAAATGAAACGATGATGTAGAAAATGGGTGGAAAAGTCGAATTCTAATTTATATATCCCTGTCTCAATCTGAAAATTAGAAGAGGATGTTTATAAAATGATGCTTTTTGAGTATAATTAGACACATTAAGAGTGAAAAACACTAATTCCAGGAGATCTAAACACTATTTAAAAAATTAAACGATGATATAGAAAATAGATGGAAAAGTCGAATTCTCATTTATATATCCCTGTCTCAATCTGAAAATTACAAGAGGATGTTTATAAAATGATGTTTTTCAAGTATAATTAGATACATTACGAGTAAAAAACCCTAATTCCAGGAGATCCAAACACTATTTAGAAAATGAAACGATGATGTAGAAAATGGGTGAAAAAGTCGAATTCTCATTTATATATCCCTGTCGCAATCTGAAAATTAGAAGAGGATGTTTATAAAATGATGTTTTTCGAGTATAAGTAGACACATTACGAGTGAAAAACATTAACTCCAGGAGATCCAAACACTATTTAGAAAATGAAACGATGATATAGAAAATAGGTGGAAAAGTCGAATTCTCATTTTTATATCCCTGTCTCAATCTGAAAAATAGAAGAGGATGTTTATAAAATGATGTTTTTTGAGTATGATTAGACACATTACAAGATAAAAACACTAATTTCAGGAGATCCAAACACTATTTAGAAAATAAAACGATGATATAGAAAATAGGTGGAAAAGTCGAATTCTCATTTATATATCCCTGTCTTAATCTGAAAAATAGAAGAGAATGTTTCTAAAATGATGTTTTATGAGTATGATTAGATACATTACGAGAGAAAAACACTAATTCCAGGAGATCCAAACACTATTTAGAAAATGTAACGATGATATAGAAAATAGGTGGAAAAGTCGAATTCTCATTTATATATCCCTATCTCAATCTGAAAATTAGAAGAGGATGTTTCTAAAATGATGTTTTATGAGTATGATTAGACACATTACGAGAGAAAAACACTAATTCCAGGAGATCCAAACACTATTTAGAAAATAAAACAATGATATAGAAAATAGGTGGAAAAGTCGAATTCTCATTTGTATATCCCTGTCTTATTCTGAAAAATAGAAGAGGATGTTTATAAAATGATGTTTTTCGAGTATAAGTAGACACATTACGAGTGAAAAACACTAGTTCCAGGAGATCTAAACACTATTTAAAAAATTAAACGATGATATAGAAAATAGATGGAAAAGTCGAATTCTCATTTATATATCCCTGTCTCAATCTGAAAATTAGAAGAGGATGTTTATAAAATGATGTTTTTCGAATATAATTAAACACATTACGAGAGAAAAACACTAATTCCAGGAGATCCAAATACTATTTAGAAAATGAAACGATGATATAGATAATAGGTGGAAAAGTCGAATTCTCATTTATATATCCCTATCTCAATCTGAAAATTAGAAGAGGATGTTTATAAAATGATGTTTTTCGAGTATAATTAGATACTTTACGAGAGAAAAACACTAATTCCAGGAGATCCAAACACTATTTAGAAAATAAAACGATGATATAGAAAATAGGTGGAAAAGTCGAATTCTCATTTATATATCCCTGTCTTAATCTGAAAAATAGAAGAGGATGGTTCTAAAATGATATTTTATGAGTATGATTAGATGCATTACGAGAGAAAAACACTAATTCCAGGAGATCCAAACACTATTTAGAAAATAAAACGATGATATAGAAAATAGGTGGAAAAGTCGAATTCTCATTTATATATCCCTGTCTTAATCTGAAAAATAGAAGAGGATGGTTCTAAAATAATATTTTATGAGTATGATTAGATGCATTACGAGAGAAAAACACTAATTCCAGGAGATCCAAACACTATTTAGAAAATGTAACGATGATATAGAAAATAGGTGGAAAAGTCGAATTCTCATTTATATATCCTGGTCTCAATCTGAAAATTAAAGGAGCATGGGTATAAAATGATGTTTTTCGAGTATAATTAGACACTTTACGAGAGAAAAACACTAATTTCAGGAGATCCAAACACTACATAGAAAATGAAACCATGATATAGAAAATAGGTGGAACAGTCGAATTCTCATTTATATATCCTGGTCTCAATCTGAAAATTAAAGGAGCATGGGTATAAAATGATGTTTTTCGAGTATAATTAGACACTTTACGAGAGAAAGACACTAATTTCAGGAGATCTAAGCACTACATAGAAAATGAAACCATGATATAGAAAATAGGTGGAAAAGTCGAATTCTCATTTATATATCCTGGTCTCAATCTGAAAATTAAAGGAGCATGGGTATAAAATGATGTTTTTCGAGTATAATTAGACACTTTACGAGAGAAAGACACTAATTTCAGGAGATCCAAGCACTATATAGAAAATGAAACGATGATATAGAAAATAGGTGGAAACGTCGAATTCTCATTTATATATCCTGGTCTCAATCTGAAAATTAAAGGAGCATGGGTATAAAATGATGTTTTTCGAGTATAATTAGACACTTTCCGAGAGAAAGACACTAATTTCAGGAGATCCAAGCACTACATAGAAAATGAAACGATGATATAGAAAATAGGTGGAAACGTCGAATTCTCATTTATATATCCTGGTCTCAATCTGAAAATTAAAGGAGCATGGGTATAAAATGATGTTTTTCGAGTATAATTAGACACTTTCCGAGAGAAAGACACTAATTTCAGGAGATCCAAGCACTACATAGAAAATGAAACGATGATATAGAAAATAGGTGGAAACGTCGAATTCTCATTTATATATCCTGGTCTCAATCTGAAAATTAAAGGAGCATGGGTATAAAATGATGTTTTTCAAGTATAATTAGACACTTTACGAGAGAAAAACACTAATTTTAGGAGATCCAAGCACTACATAGAAAATGAAACGATGATATAGAAAATAGGTGGAAAAGTCGAATTCTCATTTATATATCCTGGTCTCAATCTGAAAATTAAAGGAGCATGGGTATAAAATGATGTTTTTCGAGTATAATTAGACACTTTACGAGAGAAAAACACTAATTTTAGGAGATCCAAACACTACATAGAAAATGAAACCATGATATAGAAAATAGGTGGAAAAGTCGAATTCTCATTTATATATCCTGGTCTCAATCTAAAAATTAAAGGAGCATGGGTATAAAATGATGTTTTTCGAGTATAATTAGACACTTTACGAGAGAAAAACACTAATTTCAGGAGATCCAAACACTACATAGAAAATGAAACCATGATATAGAAAATAGGTGGAAAAGTCGAATTCTCATTTATATATCCTGGTCTCAATCTGAGAATTAAAGGAGCATGGGTATAAAATGATGTTTTTCGAGTATAATTAGACACTTTACGAGAGAAAAACACTAATTTCAGGAGATCCAAACACTACATAGAAAATGAAACGATGATATAGAAAATAGGTGGAAAAGTCGAATTCTCATTTATATATCCTGGTCTCAATCTAAAAATTAAAGGAGCATGGGTATAAAATGATGTTTTTCGAGTATAATTAGACACTTTACGAGAGAAAAACACTAATTTCAGGAGATCCAAACACTACATAGAAAATGAAACCATGATATAGAAAATAGGTGAAAAAGTCGAATTCTCATTTATATATCCTGGTCTCAATCTGAAAATTAAAGGAGCATGGGTATAAAATGATGTTTTTCGAGTATAATTAGACACTTTACGAGAGAAAAACACTAATTTCAGGAGATCCAAACACTACATAGAAAATGAAACCATGATATAGAAAATAGGTGAAAAAGTCGAATTCTCATTTATATATCCTGGTCTCAATCTGAAAATTAAAGGAGCATGGGTATAAAATGATGTTTTTCGAGTATAATTAGACACTTTACGAGAGAAAAACACTAATTTCAGGAGATCCAAACACTACATAGAAAATGAAACCATGATATAGAAAATAGGTGGAAAAGTCGAATTCTCATTTATATATCCTGGTCTCAATCTGAAAATTAAAGGAGCATGGGTATAAAATGATGTTTTTCGAGTATAATTGGACACTTTACGAGAGAAAAACACTAATTTCAGGAGATCCAAACACTACATAGAAAATGAAACCATGATATAGAAAATAGGTGGAAAAGTCGAATTCTCATTTATATATCCTGGTCTCAATCTGAAAATTAAAGGAGCATGGGTATAAAATGATGTTTTTCGAGTATAATTAGACACTTTACGAGAGAAAGACACTAATTTCAGGAGATCCAAGCACTACATAGAAAATGAAACGATGATATAGAAAATAGGTGGAAACGTCGAATTCTCATTTATATATCCTGGTCTCAATCTGAAAATTAAAGGAGCATGGGTATAAAATGATGTTTTTCGAGTATAATTAGACACTTTCCGAGAGAAAGACACTAATTTCAGGAGATCCAAGCACTACATAGAAAATGAAACGATGATATAGAAAATAGGTGGAAACGTCGAATTCTCATTTATATATCCTGGTCTCAATCTGAAAATTAAAGGAGCATGGGTATAAAATGATGTTTTTCGAGTATAATTAGACACTTTCCGAGAGAAAGACACTAATTTCAGGAGATCCAAGCACTACATAGAAAATGAAACGATGATATAGAAAATAGGTGGAAAAGTCGAATTCTCATTTATATATCCTGGTCTCAATCTGAAAATTAAAGGAGCATGGGTATAAAATGATGTTTTTCGAGTATAATTAGACACTTTACGAGAGAAAAACACTAATTTCAGGAGATCCAAACACTACATAGAAAATGAAACCATGATATAGAAAATAGGTGGAAAAGTCGAATTCTCATTTATATATCCTGGTCTCAATCTGAAAATTAAAGGAGCATGGGTATAAAATGATGTTTTTCGAGTATAATTAGACACTTTACGAGAGAAAAACACTAATTTCAGGAGATCCAAACACTACATAGAAAATGAAACCATGATATAGAAAATAGGTGGAAAAGTCGAATTCTCATTTATATATCCTGGTCTCAATCTGAAAATTAAAGGAGCATGGGTATAAAATGATGTTTTTCGAGTATAATTGGACACTTTACGAGAGAAAAACACTAATTTCAGGAGATCCAAACACTACATAGAAAATGAAACCATGATATAGAAAATAGGTGGAAAAGTCGAATTCTCATTTATATATCCTGGTCTCAATCTGAAAATTAAAGGAGCATGGGTATAAAATGATGTTTTTCGAGTATAATTAGACACTTTACGAGAGAAAGACACTAATTTCAGGAGATCCAAGCACTACATAGAAAATGAAACGATGATATAGAAAATAGGTGGAAACGTCGAATTCTCATTTATATATCCTGACTACATAGAAAATGAAACCATGATATAGAAAATAGGTGGAAAAGTCGAATTCTCATTTATATATCCTGGTCTCAATCTGAAAATTAAAGGAGCATGGGTATAAAATGATGTTTTTCGAGTATAATTAGACACTTTACGAGAGAAAGACACTAATTTCAGGAGATCCAAGCACTATATAGAAAATGAAACGATGATATAGAAAATAGGTGGAAACGTCGAATTCTCATTTATATATCCTGGTCTCAATCTGAAAATTAAAGGAGCATGGGTATAAAATGATGTTTTTCGAGTATAATTAGACACTTTCCGAGAGAAAGACACTAATTTCAGGAGATCCAAGCACTACATAGAAAATGAAACGATGATATAGAAAATAGGTGGAAACGTCGAATTCTCATTTATATATCCTGGTCTCAATCTGAAAATTAAAGGAGCATGGGTATAAAATGATGTTTTTCGAGTATAATTAGACACTTTCCGAGAGAAAGACACTAATTTCAGGAGATCCAAGCACTACATAGAAAATGAAACGATGATATAGAAAATAGGTGGAAACGTCGAATTCTCATTTATATATCCTGGTCTCAATCTGAAAATTAAAGGAGCATGGGTATAAAATGATGTTTTTCAAGTATAATTAGACACTTTACGAGAGAAAAACACTAATTTTAGGAGATCCAAGCACTACATAGAAAATGAAACGATGATATAGAAAATAGGTGGAAAAGTCGAATTCTCATTTATATATCCTGGTCTCAATCTGAAAATTAAAGGAGCATGGGTATAAAATGATGTTTTTCGAGTATAATTAGACACTTTACGAGAGAAAAACACTAATTTTAGGAGATCCAAGCACTACATAGAAAATGAAACGATGATATAGAAAATAGGTGGAAAAGTCGAATTCTCATTTATATATCCTGGTCTCAATCTAAAAATTTAAGGAGCATGGGTATAAAATGATGTTTTTCGAGTATAATTAGACACTTTACGAGAGAAAAACACTAATTTTAGGAGATCCAAACACTACATAGAAAATGAAACCATGATATAGAAAATAGGTGGAAAAGTCGAATTCTCATTTATATATCCTGGTCTCAATCTAAAAATTAAAGGAGCATGGGTATAAAATGATGTTTTTCGAGTATAATTAGACACTTTACGAGAGAAAAACACTAATTTCAGGAGATCCAAACACTACATAGAAAATGAAACCATGATATAGAAAATAGGTGGAAAAGTCGAATTCTCATTTATATATCCTGGTCTCAATCTGAAAATTAAAGGAGCATGGGTATAAAATGATGTTTTTCGAGTATAATTAGACACTTTACGAGAGAAAAACACTAATTTCAGGAGATCCAAACACTACATAGAAAATGAAACGATGATATAGAAAATAGGTGGAAAAGTCGAATTCTCATTTATATATCCTGGTCTCAATCTAAAAATTAAAGGAGCATGGGTATAAAATGATGTTTTTCGAGTATAATTAGACACTTTACGAGAGAAAAACACTAATTTCAGGAGATCCAAACACTACATAGAAAATGAAACCATGATATAGAAAATAGGTGAAAAAGTCGAATTCTCATTTATATATCCTGGTCTCAATCTGAAAATTAAAGGAGCATGGGTATAAAATGATGTTTTTCGAGTATAATTAGACACTTTACGAGAGAAAAACACTAATTTCAGGAGATCCAAACACTACATAGAAAATGAAACCATGATATAGAAAATAGGTGAAAAAGTCGAATTCTCATTTATATATCCTGGTCTCAATCTGAAAATTAAAGGAGCATGGGTATAAAATGATGTTTTTCGAGTATAATTAGACACTTTACGAGAGAAAAACACTAATTTCAGGAGATCCAAACACTACATAGAAAATGAAACCATGATATAGAAAATAGGTGGAAAAGTCGAATTCTCATTTATATATCCTGGTCTCAATCTGAAAATTAAAGGAGCATGGGTATAAAATGATGTTTTTCGAGTATAATTGGACACTTTACAAGAGAAAAACACTAATTTCAGGAGATCCAAACACTACATAGAAAATGAAACCATGATATAGAAAATAGGTGGAAAAGTCGAATTCTCATTTATATATCCTGGTCTCAATCTGAAAATTAAAGGAGCATGGGTATAAAATGATGTTTTTCGAGTATAATTAGACACTTTACGAGAGAAAGACACTAATTTCAGGAGATCCAAGCACTACATAGAAAATGAAACGATGATATAGAAAATAGGTGGAAACGTCGAATTCTCATTTATATATCCTGGTCTCAATCTGAAAATTAAAGGAGCATGGGTATAAAATGATGTTTTTCGAGTATAATTAGACACTTTCCGAGAGAAAGACACTAATTTCAGGAGATCCAAGCACTACATAGAAAATGAAACGATGATATAGAAAATAGGTGGAAACGTCGAATTCTCATTTATATATCCTGGTCTCAATCTGAAAATTAAAGGAGCATGGGTATAAAATGATGTTTTTCGAGTATAATTAGACACTTTACGAGAGAAAGACACTAATTTCAGGAGATCCAAGCACTACATAGAAAATGAAACGATGATATAGAAAATAGGTGGAAAAGTCGAATTCTCATTTATATATCCTGGTCTCAATCTGAAAATTAAAGGAGCATGGGTATAAAATGATGTTTTTCGAGTATAATTAGACACTTTACGAGAGAAAAACACTAATTTTAGGAGATCCAAACACTACATAGAAAATGAAACCATGATATAGAAAATAGGTGGAAAAGTCGAATTCTCATTTATATATCCTGGTCTCAATCTAAAAATTAAAGGAGCATGGGTATAAAATGATGTTTTTCGAGTATAATTAGACACTTTACGAGAGAAAAACACTAATTTCAGGAGATCCAAACACTACATAGAAAATGAAACCATGATATAGAAAATAGGTGGAAAAGTCGAATTCTCATTTATATATCCTGGTCTCAATCTGAAAATTAAAGGAGCATGGGTATAAAATGATGTTTTTCGAGTATAATTAGACACTTTACGAGAGAAAAACACTAATTTCAGGAGATCCAAATACTACTTAGAAAATAAAACGATGATAGAGGAATCTGCTTGAAACAATTCTTGTTATCCCAGGCAGTCAATGTCATTAATTATTTTTCGAAGGCAGGTGAAATTAACATTATTCATTTTTGTTACAAGGAAATTGAAATTATTTCTTATTCTAGGCAGTTAATATTAAATTAGGCGTTAATTTATTTAATTTTTACATTAATTTTATTCGAGATATAATAGATAAAAAGCTGACGAGCTAAAAGACTCGGATATGTTCATAAATTACGAGAATGTCGTCGCCCTTATTTTTAGTAAAGAATTGTAAAGTTAAATCAGTCACTTTTATGTTAAAAATTAGTATGGAGACGATCCAAATTCAGTTTACCATCAGATCAGTATGCTTGATTTTTTGGAGTTCCTAGTAAGTCATCGAAATAAATGGTAGTTTCAATATCAAAGTCATCAGTTACTAAAGCAACTATCACAATTGATCTTACTTTAATGATCTTTTCCTCAGAGAGTCAAGATATGTTGGGAAAATCGTCAATTGTCTGAAAAAATATTCCAAGAATTTACAACACATTTTTTGCCTTTCTGGTAATTGCACTTGAAGTTTAATTTTAATTTCAAGCATTCACAACTAATTTTTACTTATTTCAAGTAGTTAAAGTTAAAATTAAATTTTCTTTTTCAAAAATAATTTCTATGCTAGGTACTTGGTATTAAAATTGAATAGTTCTGCCATTGTACTACCTGGAAAAATTATTATTCTTTGTCCAGGTATTTAATATGACTTGAAAAAAATCTTTAATTGTCTGAAAAAAATGTTTTTGAAAATCCAAATATTTTAAAGTAATTTTGATACTTTATAGATAATTGTGGTTAAGATGTAATTTTTCTTTGAGTGTCTGAAGGAAACTCTTGACAAAAAATTGACTTCACTACATGAAAAAATCGATATTTATTTTCTTTCAAGCACTTGTGTTCTTTTCATTACCTGAAAAATAGCTGTACTTAATCAATTAACAGGAATACTGGCAAGAAAATTGGAAGATTTTATCTTCTAATAAAATAATTTTAAAGGTACTTAAGTATTTTCTCAAAAAAAAAATCAATGGAAAAATCAACCCTGAAATCTTAAAAAAATAAATAAATTCCGCTGGGTAACAAATGGCTGTACTTCAGGAACTAGTAATAATGCAGAGATACCTGAAATCTTGAAAAAAAAATTCTCTTAAGCTCCTAAATCCTTTATTACTCTTTTTTCCTAAAAACTCGTTAAAACTAAGTTACGAGTTAAATAAACTAACCCTAAAACTCCCCCCGTTCGCGCATACGTGTGTTTCCTATTAGTTAAACCAAAGTTAATTTTACGGTCCATTTCCAACGGTTCGCGGAACATCTTCCGGAGTTCCCTACTGCCCTAACCCCATGTGCTTAAATTAACTTTATGGCTGAACCATGTTTTATACCGTTATGAAACTTTCGGAAAATGCTCAGGTACAATGTTCTTATATACTCGGAATACGCAGGAAAGTTTTGAATGGAGTTTGGACGGTGCGGTATGACGAGCGGTATTACGCGAGTTCTCCGTAATGGAGGTTTTTAATCAAAACCTCTTTAGCAAAGAGCTGAATTAACCTTAATGGGCATGTTAAAGTTGTTACATTTTTAAGCCTTTAGTAACATTAAAAGATTATTAGGTTTTTAAGTTTGCCAGGGAATTTTACTGTTTTTTCAGAGTTTTTAGGTTGGTGATTTAGATGCAAAAAAATCTATTTAATTTATAATGATATTTAGAGGTCAATTTGTCCCAAGTTTTATAACTGTATGTTTTTTAGTTTGTGAAATATAACCTAGGGAATTTTTTTGCTCAAAGTGGTCAATTTTTCCATTATAATTTGTTTTTCGAAAAAGTGCTTAAATATACATTCTATTATTTTAATAGCAGAATATATATTCCAATTTTCATCTTTGTATTCCTGTTAATTCTCGAAATACAGCCATTTGACGTCATGGAATTTTTATTCTTTTTTCAGGATTTATTTTTTTTTATCGAAAAAATTGAAAAATTACAACCACACGTAAAAATAAAATTGCAGTCCGGAAAAATAAAAACCAAGGAAGCATTTATAATAAATTTAGTATTATCCCTATAACAGGTGGATTTTTTTTATTTTTATATTTAATTCACAAATTTTAAGATGACGCTCTGGTTCTAATATGTTAGAAACGGCTTTGTTGATTGTACATTAAAGATACTTTCTCTTTAATTGATCTTAACTATATTGCTTTAATTTCTTTGTCTTATGATTTAACATGATTTTTTTATTTTATCACCCTCACATCTTAATCTTTAAAAGTTAAATTATATTCATCTTATAATTATGTTAGTTAATACAATTTAATGTTACACTTTATTATGTAATGCTTCAATTACATTAAAAATTACGGAACTTCTAAAAAAGGATTAAGAATATTATTGAACTCTTAAACGAAATACGAAATTATTTGAAAACATAAAAATGTGGGAAAGTATTAAAATATCATTAAATTTTTATAAGGCAAAATTCCTTCAGAAAAATCAGAAAAATGACGTCAAAATGCTAAGAAGCATATAAAATGAATCAAAAAAATTGAAAGATATGAGATTTATAAAAGTAAAAATAAAACTTAACCGAATTACTACTTCGAAAGCTTGAAAATGATAGAAAATTCCTGGAAAATATAAAATTTACAGAAATTCATTAAACAAAAATTCAAAAGTACGTAGATTTTGGAGAGACCTACAAAGTGACCTAAAAAATCTGAAACTCGCTGAAAATTACTTGTGAAATTAAAGTAATATCGCCAAATGTCTAAAAAACATATAAAATTACTCTAAAAGCTTGGAAAATTTATTCAAAATCTTGGAGACGTAAAAAATATGAAAGTTTTAAAAAAGGATCAAAAATATCATTGAACTAAAAATATAAGTATATAATTAAAATAAAAAAATACAAAATTACTTCAGAAACCTGAAAGTCATTAAAATTTCTTTTAATTTAAAAAGCAACGTAAAACTTTTAAAATACATTTAAAATTACTCTAATGAGAAACCTTGAAAAACATGATTTTTTTGTAATTCCTAAAAAAATTGAAAATATAATTATAAATAAAGTAATTTATATTAAGCATTTTATTAGGATTCTCAAAAGACTTACAAAATGATTTAAAAAAGCAAAAAATTATTAATAAAACACAAACGTAAATACTCTCTGATTAAAAAACACAAGTTTCTTTTAGTTCCTGAAAAACATTAAAATAACTACTAAACATAATAAAAATTACCTCAAATTTCTGAAATATGTATATACAAAATTAATTCAAGTTTCTGGCAAATATAAAAATTCCGTGATACTATTAAATATGAATAAAAATGTCCTAAAATTTTTAAAAGACAAAAAAAATGAATTAAAAAGCCTAGAAATTGTTAAATTCTTAAAAATCATAAATTGAATTAATTAAAACATAAAATGGTTGGTAATTTATTGAAAAAAATTAGATCAAGTTCCTGAAATGCATACGCAATTACCTCAAAAATCTGGAGAAACAAGAAATAACTTAAAATATTTAAACCTTAAAAAATTACACTAAATTCCTACAAAGAAATATAGAAGTTTAAGTTTTAAGTTTCCAAAAAATATAAAATTAACTAAAATGAAATTTTTTGGATAAGATTAAATATGGCATCAGATTCTTAAAAAATATACAAAATCATTTCAGAAAATTTGCAATTACAAAAAAATAATGTCAAATTTCTTGATAATATACTAAATAACTCCAAAAGCCTTGAAAACCCGCATGCATACAAAATAACGTGAAACGTTTGAAACATCACATAGATCATAGAAAAAATCCGAAATTGCTTTAAAAACTTTATAAAAAAAATTATTGAATTTTTCCAGTTGTTTTAAATATCTGGATCATCTGGAAAAAGTTATTTTTTTTGTTAATATGGTTTACCCACATACAAAAATAAACTTTTTAGAAACCTAAAATGATGAAGAAAAATTTTATCTCTTTTCTTTATTTTTGTTTACATTTTTAAGACCATCATTTCCATGTAGATTTTTTGCATTGAACTTTCATTCATTCGTTGTTTCTGATCAATTAAAATATTAACTTTAATAAGCACCCTATTTAAATTGAGTTAATGTGTTTTACTACTGAGTGAGTGAGTGTGACTGAGATAACTGACCATACAGAGAACCCACGAAGCCGGCCTGATCTTCTTTTTTTCTGAGGTTCTTTTTTTATAATTTAGATTAACAGGGTTTTTGGAACTTTAAAATCAAGACTGTCGAACAAACTCAACTCCCTAGAAATAGTCCCTGTAAAACCGGTTAGTCTTGCCGGACTATTATTTATGACATAACAAGATGGCAAGATATACATTTAATATTATAAAAAGAAATTACCTGATTGTACCTTAATCAACAAGTCCGTTTTTAACAATTAGGTAGTTTATAGGGCGAAAGTGACTGCCTTGTCTGGTAGTTTATTCAAACCAGAAAATACACGATTAATAATAATATGAGGTGATAAGCGATCAAGTAATACTGTAGATCACCAACGCTAAATTTAATCCGGAAATCAGTGAATGAAGAAAAAGGATTCCGATTGTACAAGAACTAAGGCCTTGAGAGATAATAGAAATGCCAGAATTACTGTTTCAGCTTATTCAGAGGTGATCATTTAAGTTACAGATGGAGAAAGTATCTTGATTGAGCCCATAAAGAGTTAAGAAAAGCTCTATGGTAAATTAGTATTTTATTTTAAATGTTTTAATTTATGCCATCCATTTATGCATCAGTAAAAAAGTCCAATAACCCGAATCAGAGGCAAAATTAAACAGTATCTTTATGATGAATTTTTTAAACAATTTGCCATCGACTTAGCACCTTTTCCTACACATCATAGCCTGGATTCGAAAGCTGCTAAAATCAAGAGTTGAGTGCTTGTAAAGTATAATTAAAATCTTATATTCTTTTCGAATTATTTAGTTAACAAATTCAAATTAAAGTTATTTCGAAATTAGAATAAACAAATAATTTCTCATAAAGTAACAGATCCATCCATCCTAAAAATCGAAGAAATATTCCACTAAAAAAAATGTTAAATTATTTCTTATTATTAAATTATAATTATTATAATCATTATCAATTATTTTAATCATTAAATTTTAATTTTAATTACTTAAAATGGGTAAGAATTAGTTATGAATGACTGGAATCAAAATAGAAGTACAACTACCAGAAAGGCGAAAAAATTCGTTGTAAATTCTTGGAATATTTTAAAGATTTCTTTCAGATAATTTTCCAGAATATAAAATATAATCAGGAATATCTGGAAGAAAACAAAATCGACAGTCCACGAAATTAGGTTAATTTCTGGCAAATACAAGCTGCTAAATTTGTATGTAATTGTTTTCAGAAAGTCAAAAAAAAATTATTACAAATAATGAAGATTTCTTTCAAATTCATCAAAATTTGAAATTAAGATTTGTCCATATTAAGGGCCTGGATGAAAAAATAATAATCTTTCCAGGCAGGCTAATAAAAGAAAAATTGAATTTTTATTTTTAATAATAATGTATTTATTTAACTTGAGCTATAAAGGTAATACATAATATAGATAAAAGAATACATATTTAAAAAAAAATTAAATCAATACAAATAAAAATAATGCAAATAAATTGAAAAATGTGTGTGCTTGTACAAAATGGCATACATATACAAAAATACAAAAAGTCTCACATACACAAATAAAACTTAAAAATAACCTTCAAAATTTGAAAAAATAAATTTTTTACCAAGTGTTCAAGGATATTTTTCCATAGAAATTATTCCCCACAAAAATCCTGAAATTTACTAATAATTTTTATCTACATTCCAACTTTCAATCCTTAATCCCTATTAATTCCCAATATATAGACAACTAATAAATTTTACCCTGACTTCTCCTATATAATAGTCATTAAAAAAAAGCACATTCCTCGACCCTTAATCGAATTAACCCCTAAACTTAACAAACTAAACGTCGTTCATTTTTAACGTCCCAGCCATTAAATCACCGCACATTCCACCAATCGACCACTTTTCGAAAGTTAATTAAGCGAAAATTATAAAAGTTCTAAACTCGAAACCGATTTACGCCCCGACACGTTTACCAGCAATAAAATTCTTTTAGCACCACTTTAATTTACTTTATTTTCTACTTTTTCAGCAATTTAATTTGAAAAAAAAATCACACATAATGCACCGCTTAAGGACCACCTTTAAACGATCCAGGACTCCCACTGGGGCGGAAATGAAAATGCAGAGCAGCCTGGAGGTACCCAAACAGGTAAGCAAGGTCCCCAAAAAGTCATAGAAAACCCATCGCTTTATATCCTGATCACTTGAAATTTAAAACAGATTTTACACTAATGTTCTTTGTAACTTCTTTCTCTTCCGATATATAATCAATAATTTAACTCCATACTTATGACTCATTTATTTCATCCAATAATTTCCAGATTCGTTCGGCGTCGTTCGACGAGATCCAGCTGGAAGCGAAAAGACTCCAGGCAGGTGGTTCCGTGGACTCTCCAGCTTTGCTAGGAGTACCGCAACTGGATAAGCGATCCAGGAGCATGGATGCGGGAGGGTCGGAGGAGTCCGGGAATTTTCTGGAGGTGCCCTCAAAGAGGTTCCATCGGCGGAGGTCGTCCGGGGGGAAAGGGGTGAGTTGATCTCTTCAGTATAGATTTAAAATTAATTGAAATAGAAGAATTTTAATCAAGAGTTTAATCAAGATTTTTAATCAAATGTCCATGGTCCTATTAATTAAATTAAGAAGTTTTATCAAATGAACTTTAACACTCACCCTATAATTTTGATAAGAACAGTATTTTTTGTAAATTAACGATATACTGCATATATAGGCTTGTATTGGGCAGACCTAATGGTTCTGATCAATTTTCTCATTTTTATTTGTTATATAAAAAAGTTTTATATGCGAAACTTGTAAATTGAGACTTGCTCCACAATTTCTATAGAATGCATTTTTTCGGTAAAATAAACGATTATTGAAAAATCTTTGCCTCAAAGTGCCGACTCTATATAAAGACAAACAAATCAATCTTTATCAAATCCCGTCATTTCTAATAATCCTATCATAAAAATATTAAGAAATGCCTTTCACCCGTAAGGCGGAAAATCAATTTCTTACGGATCCCTTTGATTAATAACGTTTCAGTCACTCGTCTAACTTTTCAAAGAAACTTAAGAGATTGTTTGCCCGGTAGCGTGAGTAGATATAACTTCACATTTCAATTTTACGACAACTGTGGTGTAGACATATTTACTTGTTGTTGCTCAAAGAAGAAGAAAGACGAAGTGAATTAAAACAAAATATATATTAAATTTCTAGGGTAGAAGTTGTGTGTATTGTACGAGACGTCTGTTATTGGCAGCAGAAGGAAACTTTCAGTTTATGCCATTAATAGAATGTTTTGGGAAAACATTTCACACGACATTTGTAGATTACTACTTGCTCTAATTTCTTGTATAATTTAGAGCATTATGCTAGAAAAATATTATATTCAGGCAATCCAAACACTATTAAAGAAATGAAATGATGATATAGGAAATAGGTGGAAATGCTGCATTCTGATTTATATATCCTTATCTCAGTTTAATAGTTAGAAGAGTATTGGAACAAAGTGATGTTTTTCTGGATCAACTTGATTAACCGCGCCAGAACAACACTATTTCCAGGCGATCCAAACACTATTTAATAAATGAAACAATGATATAGGAAATGGGTGGAAAAGCTGGGTTCTCATTTATATATCCTTATCTCAGTTTAATAGTTAGAAGAGTATTGGAACAAAGTGATGTTTTTCTGAAAAACAATATTTCCAGGCGATCCAAATACTATTTAATAAATGAGACGATGATATAGGAAATGGGTGGAAAAGCTGAATTCTCATTTATATATCCTTATCTCAGTTTAATGATTAGAAGAGTATTGGAACAAAGTGATGTTTTTCTGGATCAATTTGATTAACCACGCCAGAAAAACACTATTTCCAGGCAATCCAAACACTATTAAAAAAATGAACCGATGATATAGGAAATGGGTGGAAAAGCTGGGTTCTCATTTATATATCCTTATCTCAGTTTAATAGTTAGAAGAGTATTGGAACAAAGTGATGTTTTTCTGGATCAATTTGATTAACCACGTCAGAAAAACACTATTTCCAGGCGATCCAAACACTATTTAATAAATGAAACGATGATATAGGAAATGGGTGGAAAAGCTAGGTTCTCATTTATATATCCTTATCTCAGTTTAATGATTAGAAGAGTATTGAAACAAAGTGATGTTTTTCTGGATCAATTTGAATAATCACGCCAGAAAAACAATATTTCCAGGCGATCCAAATACTATTTAATAAATGAGACGATGATATAGGAAATGGGTGGAAAAGCTGAATTCTCATTTATATATCCTTATCTCAGTTTAATAATTAGAAGAGTATTGGAACAAAGTGATGTTTTTCTGGATCAATTTGATTAACCACGCCAGAAAAACACTATTTCCAGGCAATCCAAACACTATTAAAAAAATGAACCGATGATATAGGAAATGGGTGGAAAAGCTGGGTTCTCATTTATATATCCTTATCTCAGTTTAATAGTTAGAAGAGTATTGGAACAAATTGATGTTTTTCTGGATCAATTTGATTAACCACGCCAGAAAGACACTATTTCCAGGCAATCCAAACACTATTAAAAAAATGAACCGATGATATAGGAAATGGGTGGAAAAGCTGAATTCTCATTTATATATCCTTATCTCAGTTTAATGATTAGAAGAGTATTGGAACAAAGTGATGTTTTTCTGGATCAATTTGATTAACCACGCCAGAAAAACACTATTTCCAGGCAATCCAAACACTATTAAAAAAATGAACCGATGATATAGGAAATGGGTGGAAAAGCTGGGTTCTCATTTATATATCCTTATCTCAGTTTAATAGTTAGAAGAGTATTGGAACAAAGTGATGTTTTTCTGGATTAATTTGATTAACCACGCCAGAAAAACACTATTTCCAGGCGATCCAAACACTATTTAATAAATGAACCGATGATATAGGAAATGGGTGGAAAAGCTGGGTTCTCATTTATATATCCTTATCTCAGTTTAATAGTTAGAAGAGTATTCGAACAAAGTGATGTTTTTCTGGATCAATTTGATTAACCACGCCAGAAAAACACTATTTCCAGGCAATCCAAACACTATTAAAAAAATGAACCGATGATATAGGAAATGGGTGGAAAAGCTGAATTCTCATTTATATATCCTTATCTCAGTTTAATGATTAGAAGAGTATTGGAACAAAGTGATGTTTTTCTGGATCAATTTGATTAACCACGCCAGAAAAACACTATTTCCAGGCAATCCAAACACTATTAAAAAAATGAACCGATGATATAGGATATGGGTGGAAAAGCTGGGTTCTCATTTATATATCCTTATCTAAGTTTAATGATTAGAAGAGTATTGGAACAAAGTGATGTTTTTCTGGATCAATTTGATTAACCACGCCAGAAAAACACTATTTCCAGGCGATCCAAACACTATTAAAGAAATAAAACGATGATATAGGAAATGGGTGAAAAAGCTGGGTTCTCAGTTATATATCCTTATCTCAGTTTAATAGTTAGAAGAGTATTGGAACAAAGTGATGTTTTTCTGGTTTAATTTGATTAACTACGCCTGAAAAACACTATTTCCAGGCGATCCAAACACCATTTAATAAATGAAACGATGATATAGGAAATGGGTGGAAAAGCTGGGTTCTCATTTATATATCCTTATTTAAGTTTAATGATTAGAAGAGTATTGGAACAAAGTGATGTTTTTCTGGAATAATTTGATAAACCACGCCAAAAAAACACTATTTCCAGGCGATCCAAACACTATTTAATAAATGAAACGATGATATAGGAAATGGGTGGAAAAGCTGGGTTCTCATTTATATATCCTTATCTCAGTTTAATGATTAGAAAAGTATTGGAACAAATTGATGTTTTTCTGGATCAATTTGATTAACCACGCCAGAGACACTATTTCCAGGCGATTCAAACACTATTTAATAAATGAACCGATGATATAGGAAATGGGTGGAAAAGCTGGGTTCTCATTTATATATCCTTATCTCAGTTTAATGATTAGAAGAGTATTGGAACAAAGTGATGTTTTTCTGGATCAATTTGATTAACCACGCCAGAAAAACACTATTTCCAGGCAATCCAAACACTATTAAAAAAATGAACCGATGATATAGGAAATGGGTGGAAAAGCTGGGTTCTCATTTATATATCCTTATCTCAGTTTAATAGTTAAAAGAGTATTAGAACAAAGTGATGTTTTTCTGGATCAATTTGATTAACCACGCCAGAAAAACACTATTTCCAGGCGATCCAAACACTATTTAATAAATGAACCGATGATATAGGAAATGGGTGGAAAAGCTGGGTTCTCATTTATATATCCTTATCTCAGTTTAATAGTTAGAAGAGTATTGGAACAAAGTGATGTTTTTCTGGATCAATTTGATTAACTACGCCAGAAAAACACTATTTCCAGGCGATCCAAACACTATTTAATAAATGAACCGATGATATAGGAAATGGGTGGAAAAGCTGGGTTCTCATTTATATATCCTTATCTCAGTTTAATAGTTAAAAGAGTATTGGAACAAAGTGATGTTTTTCTGGATCAATTTGATTAACCACGCCAGAAAAACACTATTTCCAGGCAATCCAAACACTATTAAAAAAATGAACCGATGATATAGGAAATGGGTGGAAAAGCTGAATTCTCATTTATATATCCTTATCTCAGTTTAATGATTAGAAGAGTATTGGAACAAAGTGATGTTTTTCTGGATCAATTTGATTAACCACGCCAGAAAAACACTATTTCCAGGCGATCCAAACACTATTTAATAAATGAAACGATGATATAGGAAATGGGTGGAAAAGCTAGGTTCTCATTTATATATCCTTATCTCAGTTTAATGATTAGTAGAGTATTGGAACAAAGTGATGTTTTTCTGGATCAATTTGATTAACCACGCCAGAAAAACACTATTTCCAGGCGATCCAAACACTATTTAATAAATGAACCGATGATATAGGAAATGGGTGGAAAAGCTGGGTTCTCATTTATATATCCTTATCTCAGTTTAATAGTTAGAAGAGTATTGGAACAAAGTGATGTTTTTCTGGATCAATTTGATTAACCACGCCAGAAAAACACTATTTCCAGGCAATCCAAACACTATTAAAAAAATGAACCGATGATATAGGAAATGGGTGGAAAAGCTGAATTCTCATTTATATATCCTTATCTCAGTTTAATGATTAGAAGAGTATTGGAACAAAGTGATGTTTTTCTGGATCAATTTGATTAACCACGCCAGAAAAACACTATTTCCAGGCAATCCAAACACTATTAAAAAAATGAACCGATGATATAGGAAATGGGTGGAAAAGCTGGGTTCTCATTTATATATCCTTATCTCAGTTTAATAGTTAGAAGAGTATTGGAACAAAGTGATGTTTTTCTGGATCAATTTTATTAACCACGCCAGAAAAACACTATTTCCAGGCGATCCAAACACTATTTAATAAATGAAACGATGATATAGGAAATGGGTGGAAAAGCTAGGTTCTCATTTATATATCCTTATCTCAGTTTAATGATTAGAAGAGTATTGAAACAAAGTGATGTTTTTCTGGATCAATTTGAATAATCACGCCAGAAAAACAATATTTCCAGGCGATCCAAATACTATTTAATAAATGAGACGATGATATAGGAAATGGGTGGAAAAGCTGAATTCTCATTTATATATCCTTATCTCAGTTTAATAATTAGAAGAGTATTGGAACAAAGTGATGTTTTTCTGGATCAATTTGATTAACCACGCCAGAAAAACACTATTTCCAGGCAATCCAAACACTATTAAAAAAATGAACCGATGATATAGGAAATGGGTGGAAAAGCTGGGTTCTCATTTATATATCCTTATCTCAGTTTAATAGTTAGAAGAGTATTGGAACAAATTGATGTTTTTCTGGATCAATTTGATTAACCACGCCAGAAAGACACTATTTCCAGGCAATCCAAACACTATTAAAAAAATGAACCGATGATATAGGAAATGGGTGGAAAAGCTGAATTCTCATTTATATATCCTTATCTCAGTTTAATGATTAGAAGAGTATTGGAACAAAGTGATGTTTTTCTGGATCAATTTGATTAACCACGCCAGAAAAACACTATTTCCAGGCAATCCAAACACTATTAAAAAAATGAACCGATGATATAGGAAATGGGTGGAAAAGCTGGGTTCTCATTTATATATCCTTATCTCAGTTTAATAGTTAGAAGAGTATTGGAACAAAGTGATGTTTTTCTGGATTAATTTGATTAACCACGCCAGAAAAACACTATTTCCAGGCGATCCAAACACTATTTAATAAATGAACCGATGATATAGGAAATGGGTGGAAAAGCTGGGTTCTCATTTATATATCCTTATCTCAGTTTAATAGTTAGAAGAGTATTCGAACAAAGTGATGTTTTTCTGGATCAATTTGATTAACCACGCCAGAAAAACACTATTTCCAGGCAATCCAAACACTATTAAAAAAAATGAACCGATGATATAGGAAATGGGTGGAAAAGCTGAATTCTCATTTATATATCCTTATCTCAGTTTAATGATTAGAAGAGTATTGGAACAAAGTGATGTTTTTCTGGATCAATTTGATTAACCACGCCAGAAAAACACTATTTCCAGGCAATCCAAACACTATTAAAAAAATGAACCGATGATATAGGATATGGGTGGAAAAGCTGGGTTCTCATTTATATATCCTTATCTAAGTTTAATGATTAGAAGAGTATTGGAACAAAGTGATGTTTTTCTGGATCAATTTGATTAACCACGCCAGAAAAACACTATTTCCAGGCGATCCAAACACTATTAAAGAAATAAAACGATGATATAGGAAATGGGTGAAAAAGCTGGGTTCTCAGTTATATATCCTTATCTCAGTTTAATAGTTAGAAGAGTATTGGAACAAAGTGATGTTTTTCTGGTTTAATTTGATTAACTACGCCTGAAAAACACTATTTCCAGGCGATCCAAACACCATTTAATAAATGAAACGATGATATAGGAAATGGGTGGAAAAGCTGGGTTCTCATTTATATATCCTTATTTAAGTTTAATGATTAGAAGAGTATTGGAACAAAGTGATGTTTTTTCTGGAATAATTTGATAAACCACGCCAAAAAAACACTATTTCCAGGCGATCCAAACACTATTTAATAAATGAAACGATGATATAGGAAATGGGTGGAAAAGCTGGGTTCTCATTTATATATCCTTATCTCAGTTTAATGATTAGAAAAGTATTGGAACAAATTGATGTTTTTCTGGATCAATTTGATTAACCACGCCAGAGACACTATTTCCAGGCGATTCAAACACTATTTAATAAATGAACCGATGATATAGGAAATGGGTGGAAAAGCTGGGTTCTCATTTATATATCCTTATCTCAGTTTAATGATTAGAAGAGTATTGGAACAAAGTGATGTTTTTCTGGATCAATTTGATTAACCACGTCAGAAAAACACTATTTCCAGGCCATCCAAACACTATTAAATAAATGAACTGATAATATAGGAAATGGGTGGAAAAGCTGGGTTCTTAGTTATATATCCTTATCTCAGTTTAATAGTTCGAAGAGTATTGGAACAAATTGATATTTTTCTGGATCAATTTGATTAACCACGCCAGAAAGACACTATTTCCAGGCGATCCAAACACTATTTAATAAATGAAATGATGATATAGGAAATGGATGGAAAAGCTGGGTTCTCATTTATATATCCTTATCTCAGTTTAATGGTTAGAAGAGTATTGGAACAAAGTGATGTTTTTCTGGATCAATTTAATTAACCATGCCAGAAAAACACTATTTCCAGGCGATCCAAACACTATTAAATAAATGAACTCATGATATAGGAAATGGGTGGAAAAGCTGGGTCCTCAGTTATATATCCTTATCTCAGTTTAACAGTTAGAAGAGTATTGGAACAAAGTGATGCTTTTCTGGATCAATTTGATTAACCACGTCAGAAAAACACTATTTTCAGGCCATCCAAACACTATTAAATAAATGAACTGATGATATAGGAAATGGGTGGAAAAGCTGGGTTCTCAGTTATATATCCTTATCTCAGTTTAACAGTTCGAAGAGTATTGGAACAAATTGATGTTTTTCTGGATCAATTTGATTAACCACGCCAGAAAGATACTATTTCCAGGCGATCCAAACACTATTTAATAAATGAAATGATGATATAGGAAATGGATGGAAAAGCTGGGTTCTCATTTATATATCCTTATCTCAGTTTAATGGTTAGAAGAGTATTGGAACAAAGTGATGTTTTTCTGGATCAATTTGATTAACCATGCCAGAAAAACACTATTTCCAGGCGATCCAAACACTATTAAATAAATGAACTCATGATAAAGGAAATGGGGGGGGGAAAGCTGGGTTCTCATTTATGTATCCTTATCTCAGTTTAATAGTTAAAAGAGTATTGGAACAAAATGATGTTTTTCTGGATCAATTTGATTAACCACGCCAGAAAAACACTATTTCTAGGCGATCCAAACACTATTTAATAAATAAAACGATGATATAGGAAATGGGTGGAAAAGCTAGGTTCTCATTTATGTATCCTTATCTCAGTTTAATAGTTAGAAGAGTATTGGAATAAAGCGATGTTTTTGTGGATCAATTTGATTAACCACGCCAGAAAAACACTATTTCCAGGCGATCCAAACACTATTAAATTAATGAACTGATGATATAGGAAATGGGTGGAAAAGCTGGGTTCTCAGTTATATATCCTTATCTCAGTTTAATAGTTCGAAGAGTATTGGAACAAAGCGATGTTTTTCTGGATCAATTTGATTAACCACGCCAGAAAAACACTATCTTCAGGCGATCCAAACACTATTTAATAAATGAACTGATGATATAGGAAATCGGTGGAAAAGCTGGGTTCTCATTTATATATCCTTATCTCAGTTTAATGATTAGAAGAGTATTGGAACAAAGTGATGTTTTTCTGGATCAATTTGATAAACCACGCCGGAAAAACACTATATCCAGGCGATCCAAACACTATTTAATAAATGAAACGATGATATAGGAAATGAGTAAAAAAGCTGGGTTCTCATTTATATATCCTTATCTCAGTTTAATAGTTAGAAGAGTATTGGAACAATGTGATGTTTTTCTGGATCAATTTGATTAACCACGCCAGAAAAACACTATCTCCAGGCGATCCAAACACTATTTAATAAATGAAACGATGATATAGGAAATGGGTGGAAAAGCTGGGTTCTCATTTATATATCCTTATCTCAGTTTAATGATTAGAAGAGTATTGGAACAAAGTGATGTTTTTCTGGATCAATTTGATAAACCACGCCGGAAAAACACTATATCCAGGCGATCCAAACACTATTTAATAAATGAAACGATGATATAGGAAATGAGTAAAAAAGCTGGGTTCTCATTTATATATCCTTATCTCAGTTTAATAGTTAGAAGAGTATTGGAACAATGTGATGTTTTTCTGGATCAATTTGATTAACCACGCCAGAAAAACACTATCTCCAGGCGATCCAAACACTATTTAATAAATGAACTGATGATATAGGAAATGGCTAAAAAAGCTGGGTTCTCATTTATATATCCTTATCTCAGTTTAATAGTTAGAAGAGTATTGGAACAAAGTGATGTTTTTCTGGTTCAATTTGATTAACCACGCCAGAAAAACACTATTTCCAGGCGATCCAAACACTATTTAATAAATAAAACGATGATATAGGAAATGGGTGAAAAAGCTGGGTTCTCATTTATATATCCTTATCTCAGTTTAATGATTAGAAGAATATTGGAACAAAGTGATATTTTTCTGGATCAATTTGATTAACCACGTCAGAAAAACACTATTTTCAGGTGATCCAAACACTATTTAATAAATGAAACGATGATATAGGAAATGGGTGGAAAAGCTGGGTTCTCATTTGTATATCCTTATCTCAGTTTAATAGTTAGAAGAGTATTGGAACAAAGCGATGTTTTTGTGGATCAATTTGATTAGCCACGCCAGAAAAACACTATTTCCAGGCGATCCAAACACTATTAAAGAAATAAAACGATGATATAGGAAATGGGTGAAAAAGCTGGGTTCTCATTTATATATCCTTATCTCAGTTTAATAGTTAGAAGAGTATTGGAACAAAGTGATGTTTTTCCGGTTTAATTTGATTAACCACGCCAGAAGGACACTATTTCCAGGCGATCCAAACACTATTTAATAAATGAAACGATGATATAGGAAATGGGTAAAAAAGCTGGGTTCTCATTTCTATATCCTTATCTCAGTTTAATAGTTAGAAGAGTATTGGAACAATGTGATGTTTTTCTGGATCAATTTGATTAACCACGCCAGAAAAACACTATCTTTAGGCGATCCAAACACTATTTAATAAATGAACTGATGATATAGGAATTGGCTAAAAAAGCTGGGTTCTCATTTATATATCCTTATCTCAGTTTAATGATTAGAAGAGTATTGGAACAAAGTGATGTTTTTCTGGATCAATTTGATAAACCACGCCGGAAAAACACTATATCCAGGCGATCCAAACACTATTTAATAAATGAAACGATGATATAGGAAATGAGTAAAAAAGCTGGGTTCTCATTTATATATCCTTATCTCAGTTTAATGATTAGAAGAGTATTGGAACAAAGTGATGTTTTTCTGGATTAATTTAATTAACCATGCCAGAAAAACACTATTTCCAGGCGATCCAAACACTATTTAATAAATGAAACGATGATATAGGAAATGGGTGGAAAAGCTGGGTTCTCATTTATATATCCTTATCTCAGTTTAATGATTAGAAGAGTATTGGAACAATGTGATGTTTTTCTGGATAAATTTGATTAACCACGCCAGAAAGACACTATTTCCAGGCGATCCAAACACTATTTAATAAATGAAACGATTATATAGGAAATGGGTGGAAAAGCTGGGTTCTCATTTCTATATCCTTATCTCAGTTTAATAGTTAGAAGAGTATTGGAACAAAGTGACGTTTTTCTGGATCAATTTGATTAACCACGCCAGAAAAATACTATTTCCAGGCGATCCAAACACTATTTAATAAATGAAACGATGATACAGGAAATGGGTGAAAAAGCTGGGTTCTCATTTATATATCCTTAGCTCAGTTTAATAGTTAGAAGAGTATTGAAACAAAGTGATGGTTTTCTGGATTAACTTGATTAACCACACCAGGAAAACACACTTTCCAGGCAATCCAAACACTATTTAATAAATGAAACGATGATATAGGAAATGGGTGGAAAAGCTGGGTTCTCATTTATATATCCTTATCTCAGTTTAATGATTAGAAGAGTATTGGAACAAAGTGATGTTTTTCTGGATCAATTTGATAAACCACGCCGGAAAAACACTATATCCAGGCGATCCAAACACTATTTAATAAATGAAACGATGATATAGGAAATGAGTAAAAAAGCTGGGTTCTCATTTATATATCCTTATCTCAGTTTAATAGTTAGAAGAGTATTGGAACAATGTGATGTTTTTCTGGATCAATTTGATTAACCACGCCAGAAAAACACTATCTCCAGGCGATCCAAACACTATTTAATAAATGAACTGATGATATAGGAAATGGCTAAAAAAGCTGGGTTCTCATTTATATATCCTTATCTCAGTTTAATGATTAGAAGAGTATTGGAACAAAGTGATGTTTTTCTGGTTCAATTTGATTAACCACGCCAGAAAAACACTATTTCCAGGCGATCCAAACACTATTTAATAAATAAAACGATGATATAGGAAATGGGTGAAAAAGCTGGGTTCTCATTTATATATCCTTATCTCAGTTTAATGATTAGAAGAATATTGGAACAAAGTGATATTTTTCTGGATCAATTTGATTAACCACGTCAGAAAAACACTATTTTCAGGTGATCCAAACACTATTTAATAAATGAAACGATGATATAGGAAATGGGTGGAAAAGCTGGGTTCTCATTTGTATATCCTTATCTCAGTTTAATAGTTAGAAGAGTATTGGAACAAAGCGATGTTTTTGTGGATCAATTTGATTAGCCACGCCAGAAAAACACTATTTCCAGGCGATCCAAACACTATTAAAGAAATAAAACGATGATATAGGAAATGGGTGAAAAAGCTGGGTTCTCATTTATATATCCTTATCTCAGTTTAATAGTTAGAAGAGTATTGGAACAAAGTGATGTTTTTCCGGTTTAATTTGATTAACCACGCCAGAAGGACACTATTTCCAGGCGATCCAAACACTATTTAATAAATGAAACGATGATATAGGAAATGGGTAAAAAAGCTGGGTTCTCATTTCTATATCCTTATCTCAGTTTAATAGTTAGAAGAGTATTGGAACAATGTGATGTTTTTCTGGATCAATTTGATTAACCACGCCAGAAAAACACTATCTTTAGGCGATCCAAACACTATTTAATAAATGAACTGATGATATAGGAAATGGCTAAAAAAGCTGGGTTCTCATTTATATATCCTTATCTCAGTTTAATGATTAGAAGAGTATTGGAACAAAGTGATGTTTTTCTGGATCAATTTGATAAACCACGCCGGAAAAACACTATATCCAGGCGATCCAAACACTATTTAATAAATGAAACGATGATATAGGAAATGAGTAAAAAAGCTGGGTTCTCATTTATATATCCTTATCTCAGTTTAATGATTAGAAGAGTATTGGAACAAAGTGATGTTTTTCTGGATTAATTTAATTAACCATGCCAGAAAAACACTATTTACAGGCGATCCAAACACTATTTAATAAATGAAACGATGATATAGGAAATGGGTGGAAAAGCTGGGTTCTCATTTATATATCCTTATCTCAGTTTAATGATTAGAAGAGTATTGGAACAATGTGATGTTTTTCTGGATAAATTTGATTAACCACGCCAGAAAGACACTATTTCCAGGCGATCCAAACACTATTTAATAAATGAAACGATTATATAGGAAATGGGTGGAAAAGCTGGGTTCTCATTTCTATATCCTTATCTCAGTTTAATAGTTAGAAGAGTATTGGAACAAAGTGACGTTTTTCTGGATCAATTTGATTAACCACGCCAGAAAAATACTATTTCCAGGCGATCCAAACACTATTTAATAAATGAAACGATGATACAGGAAATGGGTGAAAAAGCTGGGTTCTCATTTATATATCCTTAGCTCAGTTTAATAGTTAGAAGAGTATTGAAACAAAGTGATGGTTTTCTGGATTAACTTGATTAACCACACCAGGAAAACACACTTTCCAGGCAATCCAAACACTATTTAATAAATGAAACGATGATATAGGTGGAAAAGCTGGTTTCTCATTTATATATCGTCATCTTATTCTGAGAAATAGAAGAGTATTGGAACAAAGTGATATATTTTAGAAAACTACGCCTAAATCTATGACACTATTTTCAGTGTTGTTAAATCAACAGTCCTTAACAAATCTCTCTCTATTACAGCTATGCATCCATTGCGTATGCCAAGAGGAATACTTCCGCCTCCATCCCCCCGAACTACTACCCCTAGACATTCCCGAATGGTTACCGTTCTTAACGGACTCCTCGTCTGAAGGCGAAGAAGAAGAAGACGACGAGGAAGAAACCGACGATGACGAGATCACCACCAGCCAGTGCACCACGGAGTACAGCAGAAACACCACGCACTGTAGCAGGGACACCAGCTACAGTAGAGGCAGCAGCTACACGGATACCAGCAGGGAAAACAGTTTTGATCCCCCGGAGTTCGTGCTTACGGTTACGCTGTTGCCGAACATTCCGTCTCCTACCATATCGTCTCCTCCACCGATACCTGCGTCGCCTATCATCGAATTTTTTCCTCCCGAGTCCGATTCTGAGGTGCCACTAACACCTACACAAACCAGGTAAAGATTTTTATATAAAAAAATGTAAGTGGGTTAGTTGTAGTAAGTTGAGTAGCTGAGGAACGTATAATTTATTTAATTACAGTAATTTTATACTGCATAAGCATTTAATAACTTGTAGTTTCTGAGCAAGAAAATTACCTTGCTGGCCAAAAAAGGGGCTGGCTCTTCCAATTCACCGACCTGCGCACACGAATTTCTAGGAGCACATCCTGTATTAAGGCTGGTAGCTCGTTATTTAAAAATTGTAATTATATTTGCCCAGTAAGTCTCCGATTAAAAATATTTTGGCCTATAATTGTACCAGACATTTGCAGTCTATCTAATCTAATGCTGTACTACACTCAAAACTTATCACTTTCTTCGTCACCATTAAAGGTGGGTCTCATCTGTCCATAAAATTCAGTAAAAATAAAATTTAGTCAACATGTTTTTACAAAGACAATAATCTAATCTTCTGTCATAATTTTGTAGGTTTAAAGCTTGATGCACTATTACACGGTAAGGATTTTGCTACTAAATAAACAAAGATTTTTACGTATGGATGTCATTTATTTAAGTTTACTAATAATAATGATTATTGAGGAAGGTTCATGCCGATTGTGTGTCAAATTGTATAATTAAATATTTATTGCTTCTCCTCTCTCGTCAGTGTACTCTAGTATCCGTGTATTAATAATTTAATTTTAATTAAACAAACAATAGCCTGAATATCCCATCATTACTGTCGATTTAATTATTTAATATTTTAGTTTTGTGGGCTATAATTTGTGCCTAATATGTATTTATGGATAGTTAATTATTTGAGAATTAGTTGTTTTTATTTCCCATTTGTTTAGAGTTCCGAAGAAGAAAGGGAAGGTCAGAAACGACACGTGTGGTTTAGAAAGAAATAGAGCCACTGAAAATGCATTTTTTCATTATCCGGGAGGAAATTGCGACGTGAAATGACGAGGCAAAAAAATTGATAATGTTGATGTATTAATTCTAGCTCAATGAATTTGGGCGATTTTGAACGAAATTGTGATTCTAAAATCTGATAATCATCACAGTAGGGAGGTAAAATGCGGTAGAGGCAAGGAAATTGTAAAAAGTTGCTTTTTATAATTTAATTATAATATTAGTATAATAGTTTCTTATTTGCATAATAGTGCAGAAGAAAATGAAGAAGTTTATCGTAGGCAAAATACACATTTAACCATTTAATTGTATCAGCTAGTCTATAAATAAATACAAAACTTTTAAGACAAGAAAGATAGATAAACAGAAAAAAAAGAAAACTTTTTATACTTAGAATACACTCAAGTCAATACACTCTAAATTCAGACCTAAGATGTAAAGTTAATTTTTTTTTGATTATTATATTAGGAATCATATCATATAACATAGTTATAAGTAAAACATCTTTGAAATAATGCTGTCTGATGTTGAGTCATCGTGAGATAATCTTGATATCTTAGCTCACGGTTCAGAATGTTGGCATTAATTTTTACATGATTTGTTTTAAGTAATGTATTTACTTGATCATTAAATCTTTGCTTAGTCTCAATAAAAAGCCCTAAATTATTAGCACTTACAGATAAGCCTAAACCAAGCTTTAGATGTAAGCCTTTAATGTACCACGCCTTTTTTTGGAGCAAAACAGAAGCATCTCTGTCCTAGTAGGATTTATCTCTTGAATGTGTTACTTCAAATATTCAGACTCTGACTTTTCTTCAGTTTCTGCCAGATCATTAGAGTCAAAGCATCATGAGAGTGTCGTCAGCATAAGATTGAATGTATAGTTGCAATTACTTTAAACAAGTGCTGATAGATACTTCTAGCAAAATCGATGTTTTATGGGGCTTTAAGTTGCTGATATCTAGTGAAAATTGTGTCCTGTGGTTGCAAAATTTACTGCATTTGAAGGAACAACCAATGTTATATGTAAGATAAAAAATTTGATAAACAATTTAATTATTCCATATGCAAAAAATAATCATGGCGCATAACATCAGTTCAACCAATAGAGAAGCAAGGATTGACCATACAGTTGGGAATATCATGTTTAGTATGGAGTGTGATGCTTGTAAAAACACAAGTTCTTAAAGTCGAATACAAATATTTAATGCCAGTACAATTTCTAATTTGACCACGCCATAATGTAGTGGTATCATCTGCAAACGGGATTATTTTTCTACTTTTAAGGAGTTTCAAGGCACTCGTTATAGAAATTGAACCCAGGAGTAGAGGTAGTTAATATAAATTGAATCCAGGACTGATCCTGAATTATATCTTTATTTTTAAACCACAATCATTCCAAAAAACATCTCTGAATCCATACCTGTAAACTTTGAACAGAAGTTAGATTGGTAATATTAGGTGAAGAATTATCTAGTCATTCTTCAGTAGTCTGTATTCTTCTTTCTGGCTATTATTATGGAGTTTCTGAAGGCAAAATCGTCATTTTAGATTAAACATAACGATTTAAATTAAAAAACTTTCTGAGATAAAGACAGTTTTATGCATCAAAGTCTAAGAGCTGCTAAATTTAAGTTTTTGAAGCTCATATTAAAACATGATTTTTATGCATCAATGGACGTTTTTGGATATATCTAAGGAACAACTAGGAAAATTTTCATATTTTTTTTAAATGCTAATATTATGGTGTTCTTGAGGATGAATTTGATGGTGAAAACGTCATGTTAGATTAAAAATTTCAAAAGTTATGGCCTACTTTTGATTGAGGCATATTTTTTTGTCAATACTCGTGATAAATTTTCACTATTCGTGAGAATAATTTAAAAAGTAATTGGATATGTTTTGAAAGCGTTTTTGTCCAAGAAAAGGTGTTTCTTTTGCAATAATTCTATACCAATACGAGAACTGTAACTTAAAAAATTTATGAAATATCATCAATTTTATTCATCAATGTCTAAAAGCTGCCAAATTTTAGTTTTTGAAACTCATATTGAAACATCATTTTTATGCATCACTCTGCATATGAGGATGAATTTGATGGTAAAAACGTCATTTTAGATTAAAAATTTCAACATTTATGGCACTTTTGGTTGAAGCATGTTTTTTTGTCAATTTTCATAATAAATTTTCAATATTCTTGAGAATATTTTAAAAAGTAATTGGATATGTCTTAAAAGGGTTTTTGCCCAAGAAAAGATGTTTCTTTTGCAATAATTCTATACTAAAACGAGAATTGTAACTTAAAAAAATTCTGAAATATCGTCAATTTTATTCATCAAAGTCTAATAGCTGCCAAATTTCAGTTTTTAAAACTCATATTGAAACATGATGATTTTTATGCATCAGTGGGCATTTTTGAATATAACTAAGGAACTACTAGAAATATTTTCATAATTTTTTTAGGCTATTATTATGGGGTTCTTGAGGATGAATTTGAGGGTAAAAATGTCATTTTAGATTAAAAATATCAATAGTTATGGAACTTTTGGTTGAGGCATGTTTTTTGTCGATTTTCATAATAAATTTTCAGTATTCTTGAGAATATTTTGAAAAGTAATTGTATATATCTCGAAAGAATTTTTGCCCAAAAAAAGTGTTTATTTTGCAATAATTCTATATCAAAACGAGAATTGTAACTTCAAAAATTTCTGAAATATCGTCAATTTTATTCATCAAAGTCTAATAGCTGCCAAATTTCAGTTTTTAAAACTCATATTGATACATGATGATTTTTATGCATCAGTGGACATTTTTGAATATAACTAAGGAACCACTAGAAATATTGTCATAATTTTTTTAGGCTATTATTATGGGGTTCTTGAGGATAAATTTGAGGGTAAAAAACGTCATTTTAGATTAAAAATATCAATAGTTATGGCACTTTTGGTTGAGGCATGTTTTTTTTGTCGATTTTCATAATAAATTTTTCAGTATTCTTGAGAATATTTTGAAAAGTAATTGTATATATCTCGAAAGAATTTTTGCCCAAAAAAAGTGTTTATTTTGCAATGTTTCTATACCAAAACGTTAATTGTATCTCAAAAACTTTCTGAGATAGAGGCAATTTTGTCCATCAAGGTCTAAGAGGTGCCAAATGTCAGTTTGTGAATCTCATATTGAAACCTCATGATTTTTATGCATTACCAGATATTTTGATACCAATTTTATCTCTTAGAAAACTATTGAAGCCAAAGACTGAAAGCAAGAAATAAAAAAAAATATTGAAAATTCGGATAATAAATTTCAAAATTTGTAGGTTTCTCATACTCATTCTCATACTCCATCAATTCCATCTCTATTCACGACGTATTCTACGTCGATAATAAGCCTTATTTTGTCATATAAGGATGTTGAGAAATGCCTACTCTTTGAAATACAACGTGTGAAATTTATAAGAAATAAAAAAGTTTTTTATTTATAACATTTACACTGTTTGAAATGCTTTTATTAAATTTGGGACATAACTTTTAAGCATTAAGGAGCACCTTTTTCATATTTTTTTTTTTAAATTCTTCCAGTAATGCCAGTAGTGCATCGAGACTGAATATTTTTAGATAAAAAATTATACGCCACCGGTTTTTACTAAAAATAAAAATTACTTTTGAAATTCTTATTTAATTTGGAGCAAATTCGAACTTTTTATATACGAGGCACTATTTCTAAGTAGAAAAATAAAATACATTCTCATGCATAAAGAAATCGCTAAAAAAAGCTTATTACGAGTTTTGTAGAAATTTACTAAAATTAGACAAATACAGCATACACACACATAAATAATTTACAGTTTTGGCTTCCAATTTCTCGTTTCAATACACTATTTTTGCTTATTTTTGATTTAGAATATGTGGTTAAGATATGGACCATCCTGTAGTTTCAACAACTTTCAATTACTATTGCAATTACGGAAAGTTTACAAATTACTTAATATATTATTTTACTGGCCCATAAATCTGATTGATATCAGGTATGCTACAAGGCAGCTATCTGGATCCATTATTCTTTATAATTTATATTAATGCTATAAAAAATATGTTTTAAATACTGTAAAATACGACTTTTTGCAGATGATTTGAAAATATACTTAAACATCGAAACTCTGGATGACTGCATTAAAATCCAATAAGTCCTCTTGCTCTTGGAGCATTACTGCCAGAAAAGTCAGCTCTTTTTAAATTCCGCAAAGTGTTTTTGTATCTCTTTTACTAAGAATATTAATAAAATAATATCGACCTACTCTACAAATCATAGTAATTCGAATAGAGTCGTAGAAATCAGAGAATTGGATGAAAGAGGGACTTTTCAAGCACACATTGAAAAAGTGATAAACGAATCAAATAAAATGGCTGGTTTTATGAAAATAACTAATAAATTCTAAAAGCTCTAGGTCAATTATCTCTTTGCATAATGCCTTTGTTCTCGGTAAATTTTCTTTTGCCTCTGTAATTTGAAATCTACAGTATAACGTAGATATTGTGCGTCTAGAGCAGGTCCAAAATAGGTTTTTAAAGTACCTGGCATTTAAAACAAATACACCAATAAATAACCATAATTATTCATAATAACAGAAGAAATATCACCGATCTCTTTATGCTTTATAAAATAATAAATAGTCATGTCGATTCACATTTTCTCCTATACTCTCACGAGATGTGTATACCAAGATAAAATGCAAGGGTCAGTGACTTGTTTGCAGCTGATTTCCATCGAACCAGCATGGGACAGAACTCTCCAATTTGTAAATTTCAAAATATATTTAATTATCATAACAATTTTTGAAATCGGATATTTTTAATATGCCAATAGGATCTTATAAATTCCAACTAAAGAACTACTTTTTGGAAAAATAAAATAATTTTATCTTCGTTTATTTAACTCCAACCTTGTATTGTATCATAGTTATATCATAGTATAATTATTGTTTTTTATATTATGTCTTAATCAATATTTTTTAGTACCTTTCATTTAATTTTCAGTATCTTTACATATTATTATGAATGTTCCTGCAAGAGAATTTGTGGAAAAATTGGATGCTTTTTTGGTACTTTTATACTGTACGCAACCTGAATTTGTAATAAATAAATAAATAAATAAATAGACAAATAACTAGGAAATTTTGCATTACATAATAAATTCTTGATTGTTCCTTGCTACACTATGCTGAAGTTAATTGAAGAATTGTGGAGAGTTACACTTATCAGCACTCTCTCTCTAGATACTGAAGAAATGAAGTGGTAATAGTAGTAATAGTACCACCATTATCTCTGTAGAAAATACCCAACCAAATTAAGAATTGATTCAATACTCATAGATGGCATTATTATTAATTTCTTGCTTATAATCTTTTGAATTTTATGTGTGTTATCTTCTGTACTTTATTTATTCATAATAAATTGTTCATTTAGATAGATTTGTTATTTTCATTTAATTTGAGTAATTTTAAAACGATTTTTTTACGTCACTTTCAGGCGAAAATCAATCCACAGACAAGAAGCTTTTTTCGCGGAACCCACTGGAACCTCGTTGGAAAACATGTCGGACGCTCCCTCGGAACCGGCTTCGGAGGGCACCTCTGAGGGGGCGTTATCCGAAGGCGATGCCCCCCACACCAACATTCCCGGTCTAGTCGTTAGCGACATCTATTTGCAAGTAAGTTACAACTACTTAAATTACCCATGTTTCAAATGTTACCTAAATATCTTCAGGAGACTCACTAATAGGTGGAAACCGTAAATCGTGTAAAATGTTGCTATTTTATCGTGAATGGGGTCGTTACGCTCCACGTTATCTTCCGTTTTACGGTCGGTAAAGACGCCTTTTTATTGTAAACATGCAATAATAATGGGGCTGCCCTAATGTTACACGCATAAACCGATTCTGAGGTTCAATAAAACGGAACGACGACTGTTAATGTTTCATTACGGAATTGAATTTTTTCCAGGACAACGGTCTGGAAATACGGACGTTCGCGGGGAAGGAGTAATGGGAATTGGGAAATTGAATTTTAGGGATGGTAAAGGGGAGGTTTTAGGTTAGTTTTTTGACCCTTATTGCGACAAAAAGGCACTTTTTAATTTCTTTGAGAACTCGCCATTATGATCACTCTATAAAATGATTATTTATTTAAAAATATTGATAACAATGTTTTAATATCTTACGGTACAATTTTAGGCTAATAAGAAAATAACGTATTATAATTCGAAACTTGTGCAATGAAAATCAAGTAATTTTTTCATTAAAAAAATGGCGAAATTTTTAAAGAAAATATATATACAAATGTAGTATACCTTTTTACAAGATGATTAAAAAATTATTAATAAGGATTAAAACCTCCTAAGTTTTATCCTACATAAAAGTCATATATTAGTTTATTACTAGTTGGTTCGTCTGCTTATAATAAGTTTGGTATATTGTTGCTTGAAAGCAGCGTGTGATAATCTTTTAAGATTTTCGGAAAAGAGTTATACATTTTAACAATATTATAGGAAAAAACACGGTTCGGAACCAGGGGTTTTGTGAAATGGTGGTGTTAACTTACTTCTATGTCTACTATTAATATTATTATATGTCTGTCCTAAAAGATCATCGGTTATACAAATATTTTGGATTATAAAAAATTTTTGGAATATTCATTGCATATAATTTTCTTATAAAAATATGCCTGATAGTCCTCCACATTTAGCCAGTCAGTTTCTGCGATCTTGTGACAAATATGTTAAAACCTCTGTATTCCATAGATTAGGCTCAGACAGGGATTTTTAATTTTTTATATTCTCCGTTTACCCTATATTCGTGAGGCAATTATTATAGCCAACATTCCCACGATTAAAAATTTTGAGAAATTAAGGGTCTATTTTTTGAGAAATTAAGTGTCTATGGTTATATAGTAATTTTAGTCTAATGAATGCTTTTTTTATGCATTTAGAAATGTGAGTAAAATTGTAGACATCATTAGAAGTGTGCTAGTCTGAGATTTTTCATTTGTTTCATTTTACTGGTAGAAGATTTTAGGCATAGGAGTTATTAAATCCTTTTTCCAACATTTAGGATAAACGGGTTGTTCAATAAAATAATTATATAGGGTAAGAAATATGGATAACAGAGTTTTAAGAAATAAAAACTCACACCGTCTATTCCCACTGATTTAGATTTTATCTTTTGTAATATTTGTAGGACTTCAATTTCGGTTACTTTGCTTAAAGTTAAATAAGATTGTTCTTTTTTTTGTATAGAGTTCTTGTATTTATTTAGAATATTTAAATTATGATTAATTAGGACTATATTAGTAGAAAAAAAATTATTTATTTTGTTTAGATCTTTATGATGTTCAGGAATTACATCTTTACTTAAGGCGTAAGAGATAAAACTTTTAGATCTTGCCAGACGTTGTAACAGTTGTGAGATTTCAAATGGTTATTATAATAGTTTTGACCTTTTAAACGTGATAGTGCATTGCTTTTAGGATTTAACATCTCACCGATAGTGTGCGTTATCCATTTCCGATAGATTATTTTTAATAATTTTAACCGGTTTTTTTTGCACTGGTTATATCATTCAAAGTACGAAAAAACAAAACTGAACTGTTTTAACCGGCGAATGAATGTCTAATAGGATGTTAATTAGTTATATTAAAATTATAGTTAAAGAAACGTATTTTTTCATTAATAACACCAAGATTATATAAATTACGCCAAGGTATTGATTGTTACTGTGCGTTGAGTAATGTATAATTGATTGATTTAATTGTTCAGACGAGATGTTCGTACAAAGATTTCCAAATTTGTACTTTAAGAGGCTTTCCAGTTATAGGCATTTTGGGAACAAAAATTGTTTCCTAAAAAAATCCGGTTTTTCTTAATACCCTGTATATTTTTTGAAAATCGCTGAAATAAGTGCCTATTCAAATTGTCCAGACAATGTGTATGAAAATTTTCAAATTTGTATTTCAAGTGGTTTTTTAGTAATGGGCATTTTGTGGAATTTTTTGAAAAAAAAGTTAAGTCTCCTAAAAATTAATATTTTTTTAATACTCTGTGCATTTTTTCAAAATCGCTGAAATAGGTGTCTAACCAATTTGTTTACGCAATATGTGTGCAAATTGGGAAGTTGTATTTTAAGTTTTTTTTGAGTTATAGGTATTTTATGGAATTTCTCAGAACAAAAAATGCGGTTTTTCTTAATACCCTGTATATTTTTTGAAAATCGCTCAAACAGGTGTCTAACCAAATTATTCAGACAATGTGTATACAAATTGGCAACTTTGTACTTATAATAGTTTTTTAGTTATAGGCTTTTTGCGGAATTTTTCAAAAAAAAAATGTATCCTCTAAAAATCCATTTTTTTGGTATGCTGTGTATTTTTTGAAAATCGCTTTGAAAATCGCTAAAATAGGTGTCTAACCAAATTGTCCAGACAAGGTGTATAAAAATTTTCAAATTTGTATTTTAAGTGGTTTTTTAGTAATGGGCATTTTGTGTAATTTTTTCAAAAAAAAATTAACTCCTCTAAAAATCCAATTTTTTTCACTTTGTCTTTCCAAAAGATATCCAGGAATTCCCAAATCGACAGAGTCAATATCACCACTTAGCGATGTTTCACTAACATCCGCAACATCGTAGTCACCGGCCTGTAGAATTTCGTTAAAATCCAAAAACTTAACAACCAGAACGAATACTTAAGTGAGCAATCTTAAGTACAGACATATTTAACAAAAAATTAAAATAAACTATATAATACTAAATAATAATTTAATTAAAAAAAATTATTTATAAATACTATAATAAGATAACATGAAAAAAATTGTTTTGTATCAAGGTATACCAAGTCTTATCCTAATAATTATATATAGTCACATAAAGGTATGCTATAATTTTATAATATTTAACGACCACCTACCAATCACATAAACGTAATTGTAATCGTGTCCAAAAAAGAGAATTACAAGTATATAGTGAATTTTGGTAGTTCGCTAACGTTCTAAATTGCAAGTTATTAGTATTTAAACCTAATTCAAAAATTGATGTTTAAGCGGCACTCTTAAAATTATTTAAAAATTCCCTGTCATCATCAATGTATACAATAAATATTAAATGCAACTAACAAGAACCTGAGATTTGATTCCACGATAAAACCATCAAACCTATTAAAGTACATTTTTCCAATAACACCCAGCTAAACTTAACTCTCTATAATTTCTAATCGATTTCTTCTATAGGTACCGGATTTAAGAAGAGACCGTGCAGCCTCCGTAGATTCCTGCTTCTCAAAAGTACCGGAAAAGAAAACGGAAGAGTTACAACATTCGGGCGTTAGTTTGGAGGTGCCCGTGGGGCCGAACGTGGCGCTGCGGTCGCGTTCGGTCGACATCGTGTTACCGACCGACGAGCAGGCGCGCTATAAAGCGCTCGCGATGACAGCGCCCCCAGCTACCGTACATAAGTAGGTGCTATAATGTAGCTGTCGTCGGCATGCCTGGATTTTATCAGTAATCGATGTTGTTGTCGCATGCCCCTTTTATAGATATTTATTTATTTTAAATATATTTATGTTTTCTTTTGGTGTTATTATTTATATATTATGTATCCTTTTTTTATTTTAAATTTGCATGCGCGTATACAGTAAAGCATTTACTTGGCATAGAAGCTACATGTAATAACAAAAAATTATAATTAATTATTAGGTACAATAAAGTGACTAAATCTACTATTAATAAAGCGGTTAGATTAAAATATATCTGAACACGTCTTTCTGGATGTGATCCAGGGCAAAAACTGGACAAATAAATTTAAAATAAAATAAATACGTACTATTAGGAGAAACAATATGTTATCTTAAACGTTTACCATTTGTCAATGGCTTAAACTGAAACGCCAACGGCCGAGCAGACACGTAACATCATTTATTATTCCCGACCCATCCAGACAGATACATACTTTCCTACTGGGAAATCAATCATCTTTTAAACGATTAATTTTTAATGGTTTTAGTACTTATAAATATTTCGTTTTTATTGTCAACAAATTAAACATTTAAATTTACGAGTTTACTAATAAAATAGTCAATTAATAATTGATTAAGGGTTCTTGACCCTTTACAAGCATTCTCACTAACATTTTTAATAATCAACGAAAAATAATAAATATTGTCAACTGCGTCAAGCGTTGGTTCCTTCCATAATCGATTTAATAAAAATTGTTCTCTAATTTGATATTTTACCACTATGATCATTGTTTAATCAATTCTAAGCTGAATAAATCCACTTTTTAAGGTCAAAGTTTTAAGAAAAAAACAATTAATCCGTCAATATCGATGATCATTTATGCATAATTTTAAATAATCAAGAAATGTTGACTATTTTGATTACAACCTAATTACTGCGATTATTACTTAATTAATTTCAGGCTAATAAAATCAATATGAAAATTTCTTTTAAATCAAATAGAAGAACAAGAATGTCATTTTTCAACAATTGCAAGAGTAAGTAATTTCATTGTTTATTGTCTAGTGCATCAAAAATTCAAAAAAATTATGAAAATTATTAAGAGTATCAAGTATTAGTTCCTGTGATAGTCCACCTAAATAATCAAGTTGGGTACTTTGATTATTGCTCGAATCACTGTGATGATTATTTAATTAATTCCAGGCTGATGAAATCAATATATTGATTTTTTTAAATCACATTGGAAGTATCCGATTCAATTTTTTTAGTGTCCCCTGTCGAAACAATTAAAATATCAATGAAATTTTTTATAATTTTAATTAGCATTGACATTGAAGAATTGTTGGAATAATTAATTTTAAGCTAAAAAAATTCTAAGAGTATCTCATTAAATTATTCATGATCTAATGCATCAACAATTCAAAGAATCAATGGAAAATAATGAAAATTTTAAGTAATATTAAACATTAGGTACTCTGATAATCAAGAATCGTTGGCTAGTTTTAGATTATTACTCGTGAATGAATGAATGATCAATGAATCACTATGATGATTATTTTAACAATTTCAGCTTCAGAAAATCCATATAACAATTTTCTTAATAATTTCAAATGCAAAGATTAATAATTATATTCATTAAGTTAGTTTAGTGCATCAACAATTTAAAAAATCAACAAAAAATAATAAATATTGTCAAGTACGTCAAAACTTAGTTCCTTTAATAATTGAGAATTGTTCTCTAATTTGATATTTACTCGAACCACTATGACCACTTAATCACTTCCAAGTTAAAGAAATCAATATAGTTATTTTTTTTAAATCAAGATTAAAAGCACCTGATTTAATTTTTAAGGATCTAGTACATCAACAATTTAAAATTTTAAGAAAAAAACAATTCATTCGGTCAATACTTAGCTCTGATCATCATCCATGTATAATCTTAAATAATCAATAAATGCTGCATAGCTTAATTATAAAACTTAACTACTATGATATAGATTTAATCATTTTCAAGCAAATAAAATAAAAATATTGCTTTTTTGAAATCAATTGTTAAGAATTGTTGGCAAGTATAATTAAATCTCGAATCACTATAATAAATATTAAATCAATTTCATGCTGATTAAATAAATATAATGATATTTATAAATCAACTGCAAGATTAGCACTATCCGATTCAATTTTTTAGTGTCTAGAACATCAACAATTCAAAATATAGATAATCAAATGAATCAATATTAAGTTCTTATGATCATGCATGTAATGAATAAATGTTGCATAGTTTGATTATTGCTCAATTATTATTATAATTACTTAATCAATTTCAGGCCAATAAAATCAATATAATGGTTTTTTTTTAATCGATTAATTGTAGGAGTATCTGATTTCACTGTATAATGTCTAGTGTATCAAAAATTTAAAAAAAAATATAGAAAGTTATCAAAAACATCAAGAATAACTTTTAGTTTTATTTTTACTCAAATTACTTTGATGATTATTTAATCAATTTTAAACTAAAAAAATCAATATAATCATTGTTTAAAATTAAATGCAACAATGAGTATTTGTGTTTAGTGCATCAAAAATTACGTCCTGTGATAATTCATCTAAGTAATCCAAAATTGTTAGCTAGTTTAATTGTAACTATAATAACTTAATTTCAAGGCTGATCTAATAATCAAATATTTTTTTTAGAATTAATATAAATTGATTATGAGTATCTTTTTATTGTCTAATCATTAATCAATAATTAAAAAAATCAAGAGAATTACTAGAAATAATCATCAATAGCATTAAGAACTAGTTCCTATAAATTGTATGCAATTTTTTCCCAATATATTAAATATTTGTTAAGAGAATATCTAAATTTTTTAATTAATTATTTAGATAGTCACCTTTAAAATCGCTTTAGTTATTTTTAAAATCAATAAAAGCCACTTCTAAATTATAATATCCTTAATCAATTCTTGATAGAAGATTTTAAAATAACTTTTCAGCTGATTAGTATGGAAATGATATTTAATTAATAAATTATAACTAAATAAATATTATTAAATTATTTGAAGATTGATGATTTATTTTATTTAGAAGAGAGATAATTTATTAATTTTAGGGAAGATTCATTTTATTATTTTTTATAAATCAATTCTAATAATTCTTAAATATTTATGATAATAAATAGAGGTTCTAATCAAAATTATTTAATCAATTCCAAGTTAGGTTTGTGACTGATAAATGATAACTTTTTTAAATTATATTTTTAATTAAAAATAAAAATTTTTTGGAATATAGAATTTCTGTATGGAGATATAAAAATTTCTTAATATTCTATAATAAAAATGTATTGATTTTTGTAAAAATATAGAATAATCAAAAATTGTTGATAGTTTGATTAACGCTTTGTCAAATTTTTAATTAATTTTAGGCTGCTAAAATGACTAAATAATTTTTTAGAATCAAGTCTAATACATCAATATTTTAGGAAAAAATCAATGAAATATTTGTCAGTATCATTAAAAACTAGTTGCTGTAATATTTATGCTGAATAATATATTTTTCTGCTTATATAATCCAATATGATTGATGATCGAATCAGTTCCAAAAGTTGAACTTAATCATCAGAATTGATGATTTTTTTAATGTTAAAATCTAATATTACTTGATTATATTTTGAACTTGTTTACACTGAACTTAACCTAACAAATAGTCCCTCCAAGTTAGATGTTAAGCAAGCGCGAAGACGTCGTCGAACAAGTTAATATAAACAAAAACTTCCAAGCGAGTTAGCGCCTATGAATGTTAAATATGGCGTATGTTTCATCTGTGTGGGCGTTTGTATAGGGAAATTGCACAACGGGGGTATTATAGCGTAAGCTGGTTGCCACCTTGTAATATTTTATGAATACAAGCCGGAACGTGCAGCGTAATATGCGAGAATTCGCTTATTGCCGCCCCATATTCCGTTAATAATGAAACTTCAGACGTATTCGAGATGGGGTTCGAGATGTTGCTGCATGCAACGTTGGATTGTCGTAGATTGCGAGGCACGTGGGTGATTTTAATGGGATTTCAAGTGTTAAGTGGGTCGATTTTGATACGAGGAAGTTCCATTTTCCATAAGTATATTTTTATAAGGGTGCAACAATATTAAACGAATAATGTATCGTTTTGCTCGTATTTTATAGTTTAGGTTGACTAGTTAAATTTATTCTGTTTACGTTTAGTCAAATATTTTGATCTATGGTGTACAGTCTTAGATGTGTATTCCTATTGATTTTTTCTAGAGAGAATCTGTTCACAGAATCAGAAATCGTCACTATAATAACAAAAATCATTATAGTGATTTTATGAGGCTGCATTGGTTAAATGATTTAAGAATGGATCTAAAATTTCCTGATTGAGACTTGTATGGTATTGTCTATTTATCATTTTGCCGTAACCTCAATTATTATTGTCCAAGTATTTTAACGATCAATTTCGTTAATGGTTTTCTCTATTCTTCTTTGAATGATTAATGCACCATCGCAAATTACAAAAGATTAAAGAGCTCTGGTTCAAGTACTCTTATGGGCTTAAAATTTATTAATTTATCTTCTTTATTTCTGATACTATTCTTTTACTTTGGAATTAGTTAAAAGAATCATCACAGTGATTCCAAAAAAATATTCAAAGAACTTAATATCAAAATTGTGATTGCATCATTTGCTTGTAAATACATCATAGATTATTTAGCTTGATTTTATTCGCCTTGGAATTGATTAAATACTAAATGTTCATAATTAATCCGTTAATAAAATTATCATTTAAATACTCTTATTGATATTGAATTGATTACAAACATTATCAAAGTGAATATTCAGCTTGATTTTATTGGACTTGGAATTGATTAAAGTTAATTTACCTTATAATGATTTATTAATCAATCTTTTTACAATAAAAACCTATCAATGAATAAATTGTTAGAACTGATAAAAGGATCTTTGTAGTAAATTCAGATAGCACTAGACCTTAAAAAAATTGAATTATTTACTCTCAATCTTGGATTTGATTATAAAAATAATTATATTGATTATATCGGCATAGAATTGATTAAATAATTATCATAGTGGTTCAAGTAATAATCAAACCAATCAACAATTTATGTCTTAATATTTTAAATAGATTATTACGGGAATTGATTTTTGAATCTCTTGGTAATTTCCATTATTATTTTTGTATTGAATCTTTCAATTGATTTTAAAAAGTCATTATAGTGATTTCTCATCCTGGAATTGATTAAGTATTCATCATAATGGATCAAGTAAGATTCAAGCTAGCGAACAACTTAATTTTTTAAATTGTTGATGTGATTTTTATTAGCCTAAAATTAAAACAAAATTGCTGTTTTTTGTGTTTTAAATTTTAATAATATTAAAGTTTCGGCCTATATTAGGCCATTCTTAGGGCGATAAAAAGTAAAGACCTTTTGTCCATAAACATTATAATGTACAATAATAAAAGCTTAGTGAACCTCAAAAATGACTTGATTGAACCTATTATATATGGATAGGAACTAGTGATTGCATAAATGATATTTTTCACCTAATTTTTGACTAACTAGTAACAAAAAAAATATATATAAAACTATACAAAATACTGCGACAAAAAGGTAACCTGTTAACCCCGCACGTGCCCCTAAAATATTAAAGGATATCGCCCCTTTTTCCGAACAACAAACGGGACAGTTTCCCCAATAAAGAAAACACCCTTTCTATTATTTATATGGTGTAGCGCCTCAATGCGGAAATTAATTATTTACTTAAGTACACCATAGGGCCGCCGGATATTTTTATTTATATTAAAAGCCGCATTGCGGATCTCGCTCCCTAAGGAACGTCTATAACTTCCTCTCTATTATAACAAGTAATTAACTGCAATTCTTGAATTTCAACTCTCGCAGTTATTCTTGAAAGTTTGCTTCGCATTTGATTAAATGATGATTTAAATCTTCTTCTAAATACGGATCTTCCATTATATGTATTTCTGAAGTTTTCGAGAGTTATGTATATTTTTCCTGAAGAGAACCGGTTTTATTAGTAAAAAGTTTTAACTGGTCTATAGAATTTACCAAAGGAGTTTTTACTTAATAAATTAAATTATATTTTAAAACCAGCTGAAATGAAAATCTTGTCCCGTCCATTAACCCCATTAAAACGCGACACCCATATCGATTGATCACGAAAATAGACCACATTTATTATTTAACAAACGTCAATTACACAACAGGTACACTAAGAATAACGATAAATGTTTGATCGGATTGAGTTTTATCGGGAACGACTTTTACCCGGACGTGTGTCGTTCAGGTTTCCCGCGATAGTGGCGTTTCGTGTTTATGCAGATAAGCAGTTAAAGCGAATAAAACAATTTCCCAAAAACACCGTGGAACGTGTGGGGGAACGAGAGACTCATTTTCTTTTCAGTTTTTAACGCGATGCCCCGCCGGGAAATCGATCGGCGACAACATGAAGTTTTCCGAGCGGATTTGTTCGACTTTTATTTAGTGTATCGATAGTAGTAGTAGTAGTAGTGGTTTTTTGATTATATATTCCTCGGATATACCCTGTCAATGTCCTATGAAGGTTTGATTGTGTTATGTAGATCTTTGGGGATGTTCTTTGAGGGTTTTTTTTTAAATTAATATTTAAAACTGGAGACAGATTAGGGTGAATTTGTGAAATGATTTTTTTTTAATGAATTAGTCGAAGAATTTGGCTTGTGTAAAAGAAAATTAAAAGGTGCAATATTTTTTTTTGATGTAGAGAAATCATGCTTTAACAAATTAGTGGAAACTAGAGTAAAATCGTACGTCCTTTAATAGAGCAATGCTTTTTCTTTTAAATTATGTAAAAAAAATTGGCAGCGTTGTGTTTAATACTTATGTTTGTTACGTTATGTTTATTTACATAAGTAGAGAAAAAATAAAAACCCTAAGTCTCGATCTCAAAATATTTTTTTATATGTCTCGAAGGTTACATGTTTCGCTTAAAAAAGCATCATCAGACCTGACCTGAGATGACCTGCTTAGTATAATAAAATATTTATTACATTTATTTACATATAAAAAAATATTTTGGGACCGAGACTTAGGGTTTTTATTTTTTTTCTCCAAAGGTTCATGTTAACATCATGAAAAAAAATAAAAATACAACTCAAAATTCATGAAAAAAATTTTTTTAAAAGCATTAAGTTTTAACAAAACTGGGAACAATAGTTTAGAATTTAGACTGAGATTTGCATTAGAGAACAAAAGGATTCTCATCGTTTTTCTGTTTCATCGTTTTATTATTTTAATAAGGTATGAATTGCCTGCAACTACTGTTTTTCTTTTTGAATTTGTCAAATTAAACCCGAAAAACATCAAACATCAAGTTTGTTAATTAAATATTTGGTAAATAATAATCTTTAGTTAGTAAAAAAATATGGTTTTTGCTAAATACCCCCAAAGAAATTAAAAAAAAAAACACACCTCAAATTTGAGAAAAAAAATTGTTAATAAAATTAAATCCTTTTCTTGAATAATTTTAAATTGATAAATAAAATGTTAAAGTTTTTGAGTTCGAGGTTTAACTTAATACCCACAAATTGTAAAAAAAATATTTTTAGATAAATTACGTAAATTTTCAGAAGATGGATTCATTAATGGAACAGGGAAATTGAAAACATCACAAACTCGATTAAATATTAATTATATCGATTATATTAAAATATTTGGTTTGAAAAAATTGAATATACATGTTTTTGTTCTTAATTTTAAAAAATTCTTAAAAAAATAATTTTTTAAAAATTCTTTAAAAAATAATTTTCATTCTATTCACAAATTTTCTTCTATTGAAAGGCTGAGATTGTAATTAAATATTTTTGCAGTAATTAAAATTGAGAGTTTTCTAGATTTAATGAGCATATTTGGAAATTGAAAAAATTGCTGATTTTAAATAAATTAGGTCAAAAATATAAAAAAATATTTTAAATTTAAAACTCTAATTCATGCATGTTTTCACAAAATTTTTGTTTAAAAAAAATTAAATTGAATTTTGAAAAATTTAAATAATTTAATTTTCTTTTCAAATATTTTAATTCATTAAATTTGTGTTTAACATTTATTCAATTTTTTTTATTCCAATAAATTTTTATTCCATAATTTTTGCCTTATTCTATTAACTCGCCCGAACGTTCTACAATGTCTAATCTGCTTCAGTTTACTCAATTTTTAAGTGATGCTATTAATGACGTCGGCCAGACTGATGTAGTTTACATAGACTTCTCAAAGGCCTTTGACTGCATTGATCATTTTACTGTACTTAAAAAACTATGCTCTTTTGGATTTAGTCCATCACTTGTCTCTTTTTTTAGATCATATCTTACTTCAAGGCAACAATTTGTTTCTTATAATGGCTTCAAGTCTGAGTTGTATTTGGCTTCATCTGGGATGCCTCAAGGATCGAAATTGGGGCCTTTACTGTTCTTACTTTTCATCAATGACCTTTCCCGCGCTTTAACTTGTGAAAACTTACTGTTTGCCGACGATTTAAAAATATATAGCAGAATCAATAGTATTGACGACTGTGTATTTCTCCAACATCAACTTAATATTTTACACACCTGGTGTATAAAGAATAAACTTAAAGTAAATATATCTAAATGTAAAGTAGTGACATTCACTCGGAAACATAAACCATTAAATTACGTATACAGTATCAGTTCTGAAGAATTAGAGCATTATGAAAATATACATGATTTGGGGGTTACATTTGATACCCAACTGACATTTATTCCCCACACTCAGTCAGTCCTTTCATCCGCAAATAGAGTTTTAGGTTTCATAATGAGAAACTGTAAACCATTCACTAATATTACATCTCTTAAAACACTGTTTTACTCACTAGTTCGATCAAGACTTGAATATTGCAGCTTAGTGTGGTATCCAATATATCAGATTCATGTTATGGCTCTAGAGAATGTTCAAAGAAAATTCCTCAAATTTTTGCATTTGAAGGAAACTGGTGAGGATTTGATAATGCTCTTTTACTGTCTCAGTTTAATATCGATTCTCTTAATTTTACAAGGATGCTTGTTTTTAATGACTTTGTATATAAGCTTATTCACAATCTTATTGATTCGCCCCATCTTTTATCAATGTTAAACTTTGAGTACCAAGATGGGCTTACCGAAACATTTTATTGCCCTCATTCGAGAACTAACATTGGTAAGAAGTCACCAATTTTTGTTATGACCACAAATTTTAACAGCATCTCTTCTTTGTGCGATATAGAAAACTGTTCTCTTAGACAAGTAGGTATTTTCACTAGGGAAATTTTCTCCCCTCTTATTTAAGTTAGATGTGTAGGTCTTATAGCTTAAGCACATATTGTATTTTTCATTTTTTTTTCATATTTTATATCTGTTACTTGGTGTGCTAGCTTTGTTCTGTAAATGGTTTTGTACTGTTGAACAATAAACAATAAATAAATAAATTAACTTTATATTGAAATCTGTTCGAAAATCTAACAAAAAAAAATAAATTAAAAACCAGTATTTGTATTTTAAGTTTTTCTTCTATTAAAAGACCAAGATTGTTATGCAAAAAAAATTAAAATAAAACGAAATCTTAACACGTAGATTTTTCATTCATAAGTCTACATTTTCTATTAATTTCAATTTGTTCGTTGATAAAAATATCGCAAAATTAATTTTCTTAAATATATTTCTTTTAATTTGTAATTTATTTTTTGATTAATTCTGAAGAACCTAGTTAATTTAAATTTCGGAATAAATTTTTTATTAAAATTGTTCATTAATTTTTTAACTTAATTTGGCTGCTAATTATTATTTAAACTATTGTAAAAAAAAAATCAACTTCAATCTAAAAAAAAATAAGTTATGAAAGTTGAAATTAAATTTATACTATCGAATTGAAAAAAGAAGAAAGTAAAAATATTTTAAGATAGCACGTTTTTTGTAGCAAGTTATTTTCCATAGCTTAATCTAAATAATTTATTTAAAAAAAAATCTTAATTTTAATATTTGCGTTTTTTTATAACTTTCCTAAATTTTTGTTTTTTTTTTAAATTTTCATTTTATCAAATTTTCGATAGGTTACTTTTTAATCAAAAAAAATATTAAATGATTTATTAAAATCTACATTTTTATTTCATAATTTGTTCATTATTCTAATTTTATATTTAAAAATCTGTAAACAGAAAAATTTCAAAACTCAATTTTTTTAATGAAATCTTCTATTAAAAAGTTAAGATTGTAATAAAATAAATGAAAAATAATTAAAATTTAAAAAAATTGAACATGTAGATTTTTAATTCAATATTCTAAATTTTCTATTAATTTCAATTTATAGTAGGACATAAAAAATATTTTAAATGTAAAAACTAAATATTTATTCATAACATGCATTAACAAAATGTTTGATTGAAAAAAATTTAGCTAATTTAATTTTCTTTTCAAATATTTTCATTTATTAAATTTGTATTTAAATTCCACTTTTTTTTCATTCCAATAAATTTTTATTTCATCGTTTTTGCGTTATTCTATTAACTTTATATTAAAATCTGTTTGAAAAAATAATTTAAAAGCAATATTTGTATTAAGTTTTTCTTCTATTAAAAGACCAAGATTGTAATAAAAAAAAATTAAAATAAAAAATAAAACAAAATCTGAACACGTACATTTTTAGTTCATAAATGTAAATTTTCTATTAATTTCAATTTGTTCGTTAACGAAAATGTCGCAAAATTAATTTTCTTATAATATTTTTTTTCAATTTATTTTTTGATTAATTCTGCAGAATCTAGTTAATTTAAATTTTTATTAAAATTACTCATTAAATTTTCAAAAACTTAATTTTTTAACTTAATTTGTCTGTTAACTATTTTTTAAACTATGGTAAAAAAAATTAAAATTCAACTCCAATAGAAAAAAATAAGTGATTAAAGTTAAAATTAATTTGAAACTATCGAATTGAAAAAAGAAAAAAATAAAAATATTCTAAGATAACACGTTTTTTGTAATTTATTTTCCATGGCTTAATCTAAATAATTAATCTTATAAAAAATCTTACTCTTAATATTTGTGTGTTTTTATAACTTTATTAATTTTTTTTTCCATCTTATTAAATATTTATTGAGTTGCGTAGACTTTTTAATCAAAAAAAAATTAAATTACTTCTTAAAAACTTAATAATTTGTGCATTATTCTATTAATTTAATATTTAAAAATCTGTAAAAAAATTCAAACAGAAAAATTTTAACAATTTCAAAATACAAATTTTTTAATGAAATTTTCTTTTGTTAAAAAGTTAAGGTTGTAATGAGATAAATGAAAAGTAATTAAAATTTAAAAAAAATTCAACATGTGGATTTTTAATTTATTATTCAAAATTTTCTATTAATTTCAATTTATAGTAGGACATAAAAAATAGTTTAAATGTAAAAACTCTAAATATTTATTCAGGCATGTTTTAACAAAATTTTTTATTCAAAAAATTTTAGCTAATTTATTTTCTTTTCAAATATTTTGTTTTCATTAATTTGTATTTAAATTCCATTTTTTTTTATACCAATAAATTTTTATTTTATAATTTGTGCATTTTTCTATTAACTTTATATTGAAATCTGTTCGAAAACCTAACAAAAAAATAATTTAAAAGCAATATTTGTATTAAGTTTTTCTTCTATTAAAAGACCAAGATTGTAATAAAAAAAAATTAAAATAAAAAATAAAACAAAATCTTAACACGTAAATTTTTAGTTCATAAATGTAAATTTTCTATTAATTTCAATCTGTTCGTTAACGAAAATGTCACAAAATTAATTTTCTTATAATATTTTTTTCAATTTATTTTTTGATTAATTCTGCAGAATCTAGTTAATTTAAATTTTTATTAAAATTACTCATTAAATTTTTAAAAACTGAATTTTTTAACTTAATTTATCTGTTAATTATTTTTTTAAATAATGTAAAAAAATTAAAATTTAAGTCCAGTTTCAACAAAAAATTGGTAAAGTTAAAATTAATTTGAAACTATCGAATTGAAAAAAGAAAAAATTAAAAATATTTTAAGATAACACGTTTTTTGTCAGTTATTTTCCATGGCTTAACCTAAATAATTAATTTAAAAAAAAAATTCTACTCTTAATATTTGTGTTTTTTTATCACTTTATTATTTTTTTTTTAAATTTTCATTTTAATAAAAAAAATTAAATTACTTCTTAAAATCCTAATTTTTATTACATAATTTGTGCATTACAGGTATTTTAGTTAAACAAACAATTGAAGCTTTTTTCTGTAAAATTAATAAGTATGATAGCTTTCTGTTGAAGAAGGTTTTTGAATTCTCCCTTTGTTTTTGTAAGCGATTTAATTTATATGTTATTTGTGTTTATAGACCACTCACAGGAGATATTGGTATATTCCTGGACAAACTTGATTCTCTATTATCCCAATTGTCTCTACACTCCATAGTTATTTGGCTGGTGACTTTAATATTAACTGCACTGATGTAAGCTTGCCATCATACCATACATCCCTTTTAAGTATATTGGAATCTTATGACTTAAAGATGCATGTTCTTTCACCCACATTCTCATCTGCAACTACTATTGATTATTTGTCTACAAATTTAAATGATGTGTCATGTAGACTACTCTCATCTGGTATTTCTCACCATGAAGCCATTCTCGCTAGGATTCCATGCAACAATGTATTTCCTTCATCTCATTATATAGGAAGAATTTTCAGCAGAGCAAATTTTAATGATGTTTCTTCTACTACAGCTTTGGTTAATTGGAATGCAGTTGAAATGGCTCCTGACCCGTTTACTTTGTTATTTCATGTGCTATGTGACAAGACCAATCAGTGTTTTCCTAAAAAGAGGCTTAAAATAAAAAATAGAAAACCATGGGTCACAGCAGGCCTCAGAACTTCAGCTATAAACCTCCGTTTTTTGGAAACATTATTCTTTATCATCAGAAATATCGTAGTCTATACAGAAAGACGATAAAAGCAGCAAAGGTTAAATATTATAGTGACCGCTTGAATTTGTCCTCAAATAGACAGAGAGAATGTTGGTCAATTATGAATGACTTCAGGCATTCTCACAAGAAAGTTTCAGAACCAGAAGTAAGACCAAATAGTTTAAATGATTATTACCGTAATATTCCTCATTTATTGCTCAAGGATGTGAATACTAATATTGATCCTTTGCATTATATTCAACAAGTGTCAGTTCAAAATTCTTTTTCTTTTATCCTGTTAGCCTTACTGACGTTAAAGATGCAATTAAAAGCTTAAAAAACCATAAATTAGCTGGAGCTGATGGAATATTATCAAAATTACTACTCCTTTTGCCTGACTCGGCATTAAATGCCTTAGCTTCTGCCATAAACAATTCCTTTCATAATGGCATCTTTCCAGCATGATTGAAAGAGGCATTGGTTATCCGTCTTTATAAGGGTAGAGATTTGAATGAGCCTTGTAATTTCCGTCCAATTTCTATATTGTCTACCCTCTCCAAGATAGTTGAAAAACTTGCAAAAATCAGAATTTTGTCTTTTTTGCAACATAATTGCATTTTATCTGCACATCAGTTTGGATTTCAAACGGGAAAAGGGACTCATGACGCTGTTTTCGGCTTTTTGGAGAGTGTCTATGTATCTTTAAATTCTGGAGAGTCCGCGGCGGCTGTGTTTTGCGATTTATCCGAGGCATTTGATTGTGTAGATTATAGAATACTGCTGTCTAAGCCCAATAATTATGGCTTTAGAGGTGTGGCATTGCAATGGCTGGAATCCTATCTGTCTAATCGTACCTAAAGAGTTACAGTATTTGGATGTTTATCTGATTCCAGATCTCTTAAAACTGGAGTACCTCAGGGTTCAGTGTTAGGACCACTATTATTTTTGCTCTATGTAAATGATTTGGGTTCATTAAAACTGCAGGGCAAAGTGGTTCAGTTTGCTGATGATACCACCATTTTATGGAATCAGAGATTCTGATAATGAGAGCCCAGGTTTTTAGGGATATTAAAATTTTATCAGAGTGGTGTGCTGCAAACAGACTTGTTTAATGTGGGCAAAACCTTTATTATGGGATTTAAGTGTGACGTTCAGGGCCTTATGTTTAGCGAAAACTCCCCCTTGCAAAACAAAGAAGGCTGCAAGTTCCTTGGTATTACCATTGATGGTCGCCTTCGCTTCGAAGATGATATCCTAAATCTTGCATCAAAATTATCCTCTGGATACTTTGCAGTAAGAATGGCGGAGCATGAGCTGGAAGAGGTAGTTGCACGTTCAGTGTACTTTTCTCTTATTGAGTCCCATCTTCGTTATGGCTTGCCTTTTTGGGGTTTAAGCAACAAGGGATTATTAAACATAATTTTTGTGATTCAAAAAAAGGCAGTTAGATACCTATGTTCCGCTGGGTTAAGAGATTCTTGTAAACCTCTCTTTATATCTCAAAAACTCTTTTTTCTCTTTTTATCTTAGAAACAGCTACTCTTATTCGTAAATGTCCTAAACCTCCCTCTAACACTGGTCATATGACTCGCCAGGTTAACGATTTTCCCTTATCAATCCTTACATCCTCCTTTACCAAGAACTCACTTATATACCTTAGCAAAAAAAATTCCTCTATGTACCAGACAAATTTTAGAAGTTAAGAAATTCAAAAAGAAATTAAAATCACTTTTATTATCCAGGGCATATTATAGCCTTGACGATTTTTTTAATGATACCTTTTGACCTGTGCTCTGACATCATTTTAGTGTTTTAGTTTTGTTTCCTATTAAATATTTTAATTATTTCCTCTAAATTCTGTTTTATTGACAGCTTTACTTATTTTTTAATCAAATTTATCAAAAAGATGCTTTTTTTTTTATTTTTTCAATCTGTTTTGTTTTAATTAATGTTGGGTAAATTTTATGGTAAATTGTTTTAGGTGTTATGTTTGTTTGAAATTTGAAATTTAAAGTGAATTTGGAATTTTTTAGTTTTTAGGATGCTTGTACACAAGATTTTGTTTTGTCTTACGTAATATAGCACATTTTCTTTCTTTCATTATTCTATTAATTTTATATTTAAAAATCTGTAAAAAAATTTCAAACAGAAAAATTTTAACAACTTCAAAAAACAAATTTTTTATTGAAATTTTGTTTTCTTAAAACTAAAAAAAAATAAAATAATTAAAATTACAAAAAATCTGAACATTAGATATTTAATTCATTAGTCTAAATTTTCTATTAATTTCAATTTGTTTGTTAAGAAAACTATTCCAAAATTAATTTTCCTAAATATAGTGTTTTTAATTTATAATTTATTTTTTGAATAATTTAGAATAACCGACATAATTTAAATTTGGAAAACAAAAAAAAATCATTGCTCGTTAAAATCATTAAAAAAAAATAAAATTTAACTCCAATTAAAAAAAAATAAGTAATTAATCATTCAATTAAATTCAAATTTAAACTTTTAAAATTCTAACGAGAAAATATGATAACACACGTTCTTTTCCATTAATTAATCTTCAATTCTCATATTAAGAATTGTTTATATTATCAAAATATAAAAAGATTCCAATAGTATTTTTGATTCAGAAGCGAAATTTTCGACTAATTTCATTTTTGTTATTGGATTTTTTTGAAAAAAGAATAACCATTGAATTTTTCCAGTTTTTGAGCCTAAAATGCACTTCAATGCCCAAAAATCGAAATAAATATTGATTTATTCAAATTTGTACCGCATGGCGTTACTCTATTACTTCCTAGTTCATCCTAAAGTTGTAGCATTTATACACAATTTAGCTCTCATAATACGAAAAACACCACTTATTCCGATCAATAATCATGCACAAACACTCAATAAATCAGTCAAACTCCCGCCAAACAGGAAATATCAACTTTATTATGATCGAATTTCTCATCGGGCCAATCTATTGTGGGCTCATAATAAAGTAGGAACACACACATACTCTCTCTCCTATTTTTAAACCCGCTTTTAGCGGGAAAACATAGTTTCGCCTAAACACCAGATGGACCCATCTGCACCTCTATTTTTACCCAATTTTTCGTTAAAAATAGCGAGAAAAATAAATTAACAAAAAAAAATAGAAAAAGTCTCATTGAAGTTACCAGACGCGGCATTTACATAACGCGATATCGCGTACCTATTTACGAACTTGGCTAATCTGTTGAATAAAGATAATAAAAGTTTATTCTGTGATAATAATAACCGCATTATAACGTATATTAACTAAAGAATAAACAAATATGTACACGGCGTACTATTAGAGGCGTGGGTAATGGGTTTTTACGTTGGTTCATGTAAAGCTTTTTAATTTTTCTGCAAATTAATGCTTTTTTCAATATATAAAACTGGTTAATACCCAATACATTTAGGCCTAAATCCTCCTATAAAATTAATAATCTAAAGAGCGATTCGATCCCGATATTAGTCGCTCAAAGATCGTTTCTTTCCCTTATTTTCCAACATCTCCTTATCCGAGTGAAAAGCCCAAAAAATGAATTTTAAAAAAGGGAACTGATTAAATATACATAAATCGATTCGTTTTCAAAGGTGTAAGGGTCCAACTCAAATTTGAATTTCATAGGAAATGACATAGCAAATGTCGTCTTTAAAAAGAAAAAGGGGATTAGTGCGGGGCCGTTCTGTGTATCGGAAAAATCGAACCAGGTAAGACCTAAATATATGGTAATAGAATAAATTAATTTTGTAGCGATTTAAGTGTTATGAGAACGAGTGAGGAGAAAGTGTAGATAAACAAAGGAATCCTTTAATGGGTTTTAAGTGCTCTCGCCTGGTGACAATAGGGTTGAATTGTTATGAGGGAATGTGATTAAGTCATTAGGGTTATTTATTTTTGGCATGTTACAGCACTGATTATTGCAAGGGTAAATTATTCTTAACTTTGACGAGGATTTTTTTGATATTTTTGGAGAATTTAGTATTATCGTGATTTTTCAATTGAAATTTAGATTTTTTGCATGCGATTTTTCAATATTCTTATTCAAGCTCTTATTGTGTTTTAAACCAGTTTTACTTATGGTTTCTTATTTGTATTTATTTTTAAATATTTTTTTGTAGATTTATTGATATTTTTGTTCCTATATTTTAGCTTATATTTTGTTTCTCGTTGTATGGAACCAGTCATAGAAAAACTTCAAAAATTCATCTATGTCATTAATTATGTTTTTTTTTAATTTTTTATTGTATTTTTTCTTAGTGGTTTCTTTAATTTTTATTTCATTTATTAATATACTTAATAATTCCTTTTTTCTGGGAACTTTAATTTAATAAAGATATTTTTGGGGAATTTAGTTTTGTTATATTTTTTAAATTTTTATTTTATTTGCTTTTCATCTTTCATCAATTTTTCATAATTCTAATTTTCTAATTTAAGTTTTATTTATTCATTTTAAGTTGCATTTAATTTTATATTGCTATTGAATTTGTACGTTTATTGGCGTATTTTAGTTATAAATATAGTTTTAATTAAGTCATAATAAAAAAAAATAAAAATCATTTTTCTTCTCATTTCATACATCGATTATGTTTTTTTTTTACATATAATCTTGTCATATATTTTTTTAATAATTTCTTTTATTGCTATTTTATTAATTACTTTGTTATTTGTTATTTTTTTAATTTTAACTTATATTTTGTTTTTTTGTACCAGTTTTGAATTTTTATTATATTTGGGTTAATTTAGGTTTTTTAAACCAATCGTATTTTTTATTTGTACCTATTTCGATTTTTCTTTTGTAACTTTAATTCGTAGGTTTATTGCAATTTTTCTCTCTTATTCAGTGTTTGTTTCAACTTTTATTCAGATTTTACCATTTTATTTTTTGAGTTTTTTAAATCTATCTACTTCTCAATTTACGGTAATTCAAACCAGTCATAAAATAATTTGAAATTTTTATTTTTTTATATTTTTTTTAATGTCTCAGTTTTCCATTTATTTAATTTTTTAACAAAGTTTTTAGTTAAATTTTCTGGTCTTTTACAGTTTAATTAAATATCTTTAATGAAAAAATATTTACGGTAAATTGTAATTATTTATTTTTAATTGTAATTTCTTATGTTTAACTGTTCTTTGGGCCACTTTTTATTAATTTTTTTAAATTATTTTATTCTTTTTCCTCTTATTTTTAACAGTGTTTTTTATCTATACTAAAATAAAATATAAGTACAATAAAAGAAAATAAATAAAATGTATTTATTTTCATATATTAATTAGCTAAATATAAAAAAGAAATAAACCCAAACAAAGCCAAATAAAAATAAAATTAAAAGAACCTTACCTACGCTTTTGGTTCTTATTTAAAATTATTTTCATTTTTTGTTTTAATTCCTGATTGTACCAGTTCTTGTCTTATTTTTATTTTTTATAATATTTTCTTTTTTATTCATCTTATTCTTAAACATTAATTTAATTTTTTTTAATCCATATTTCCTTACAAATAAAGGCTTTCTTATTTTATTGCGATTTTTTATATTTTGTTCTTATTTATTATCCTTTTTATATTTTTTCTGTTTAATTTTTACTGAAATAAAATAAAAGTCTAATAGAAATAAAACAAATTTTTAGGTAAATAGAAAATAATCCTCTGGGCCACTTTTTATTTATTTTTTCTTATTATTTTATTCTTTTTCCTGTTATTTTTTTTCCATAATATTTTAGTTCATTGTTTTTACTAGATTCTTTCATACAAGTGTGTCTTTTTTTAGGTTTGTATTTTTTATTAATTTATACTGAAATAAAATATAGATGCAATAGAAAAAAAAATTAATTAAACAAAAAAATAATAAAAGTAAACAAAAAAGCAAAATAAAACAAAAAATAAAAAACCTTAACCGACGCTTTTGGCTGTATAAGCACATCAATTGCTTATTACCTTCTAAGGTCTTATATTTCACTTGTATTAACAATTTTAAAAAAAATTAATAAAAAGCCAAATAATTGAAAAAATTAAAAACCTATAATAACACACTTTCACCTAAAAAATAATGTGATAATAAAACTTTTATAAATAAGATGAAAATAATAATAAACAAAATATTACAAATTACAAAAATAAAGCAAATAAAATAATAAATAAAAAAACGTAAACCGACGATTTTGATCACTTGAGGACACTAATGTATTTACGATTCCCTAAGAACTTAGTTTCCAAGTTTTGGTTACAATTTCTACTTAAAAAATGATGAAAGCAACTAAATAAAAACCTTAAAATAATATACTTAAAATAAGACAATAATAAAAATTTAACTGAAGACCTCGAATGTATTTTATTTTGTATAAAGATATATTTTTACCAGTTTTTAAGGTCTTATGATACGGTTTTTATTAACGATTTAAGTAAACAATGAATAATTTGAAAAGAAACTAATAAAAAGTCAAATAATTGAAAAATAAATGACGCCCTCACCTAAAAAATATTGTGGTAATAAAACAATTTTAGATAAGACGTAAATAAAGTATGGCAAATAAAAAAAGAAAATAAAATAAAAAATTTAAGCCGACGCTTTTAATCATTAAAAAACACTGATGAATTTCCCATGTATTAAGGGCTCGTTTTCTAATTTTTGTTTAAATTAAAAAAAGTTAAATAAAGGTAGAAATAAAGAATGTAAAGTGACGCACTTAGTAATAAAAGTTGCATAAATTAGGCAAAAATCACAAACCAAGAAAAAGCCAAAATAAAGTAATAAACAAAAGCCCTAAAGGGGCATTTCACTAAAAGGTGTAATTTAGATTTATTTATTTATTTTTTAATTTATATTAAACTTTTATCACTTTTTACCATTGTAAATCTTTTATTTTTGTTTTTCGTTCTATAGAACCAATTATAAATTGTAAAATTTGATTTTATATTATTCATATTTTCCTCATTAAATTACTATATAAATTTCTATATAGATTTTTATACATTAAACTCTATTTTAATTCATATTTATTTAATGGCTATTACGAATTAACACTTTTCTTATTCTATTGTTATTTTTTATACTTTGTTTTTAATAGCCATATTAAATAATTCTTTGTTTCACATTGATAAATTTGTAATTGAAATGAAATATAAGTGCAATAGAAAAAAAACAAAAATTTAGTTAAATAAAAAATTAAAAATTAAATAAAACCAAAAATAAAAACCTAAACTAACGCTTTTGGTATATAAGCGAAAAACTAATAAAAAGCCATATAATTAAAAAAATAAACCGTGTATTAAAAAATAATGCAGTAATTAATGTGAACTAAATACTCATTTAATTAACAGGAGAAGTAGAAAAAAGCTAAATTTAGCAAAAATAAGCTAAATGTATATTTATTTAATATTTTTTTATGCAATTTGTTTTTCAAATTTAATTTTTACGTTTATTGTTATTTTTTTCGTATATTTTAATTTTAAATATAGTTTGAACCTAAGCTTTATATTTAACATTTTCATTTTGCTTCTAATTTCATAGAATCAGTCATAGTAAAATTCAAAATTCTTATTTCATTTATCATTCATCAATTATACTCATTTTTATCTTGTCATATTTTATTGGCCTTTGAACCAATTTTAAATTTATATTTTATTTAGATTAATTTCAGTTTTTCAAATCAATTTTTTTATTTATTATTTTTTATTTATGCTTAATTCGATTTTTTTTGTAAATTTAATTCTTAGGTTTATTGATATTTTTCTCTGTTATTGAGCACTTATTTCTCATCTTTTATTCAAATTTTACCATTTTATCTTTTGAGTTTTTATACAGATCTACTTCTCGTTTTGTGATAATTCAGACCAGTCTTAGTATTAGACCAGTATTTATTTCTTTTTAATTTATATTGTGTGGTCTTTTGTAGCTTAATTATAAAGATTTGAATGAAAAATTATTTTAGTTTTATTTCCTTTTTTATTAGTATTATCTTAAACGTAAATTCCCATTTTTCTTAAAATTTCTTATTCAAGATAATTTTTATTTTTTATGCCAGATTTTGCTTGTTTTTATAAATTTTTCTATTTTATTCCTATTTTTCTTATTGACTTATTGTATAAATATCTATATAGACTTTTATATTTTAAACCTTACTTTAATTTATTTCAATTCATATTTATTTAATGTTTGTTAGTAATAAAGACTTTATTATTTTATTGCGATTTTTTATCCTTTGTTTTTATTATCCGTATCAAATAATTCTTTCGGCCACTTTTTATTTATTTTCTTATCAATTATTTTAGTCATTTTTCAATTTTTTTATATTTAATTTCATTCTTAATAGTTGTTTTTTTTTTAAATCTTTTATATCTGTATTATTTTTTTATACTGAAATGAAAAAAAAAACTGCAAAAGAAAAAACTGATACATGTTTAGTTAAATCAAGAATTTAAATTAAACAAAAAAACCAAATAAAACCAATGATAAAAAACAACAATAACCAAAATTGCAACAATAAAAAAAATATATAAAAAGCCGTATAATTAAAAAGATAGGAAACCTAAAATAACACACTTTCACCTAAAAAATAATGTGGTAATAAAACTTTTATAAATAAGACGAAAATGCAATAAATAAAATATTACAAATAAAAAAAATGCAAATAAAATAATAAATAAAAAAACGTAAACCGACGCTTTTCATCATTTAAGGACACTAATGTACTTACCATCTATTAAAGGCTCATTTTTCCATTTTTGTTTACAATTGACATATAAAAAATGATAAATACGCTAAATAAAAGTAGAAAGAAAGAATTTAAAGTAATACACTTAATAATAAAATAAGAAAAAACAATTTAACGTTTTATAGTACTCTAATGTATTTTATTTATGTTTTTCGTTATACAAAGATATATCTTTACCAGTTTTTAAGGGGTCTTATGATAAGGTCTTTATTAACAAATTAAGTAAACAATGAATAATTAAAAAAAATTATTGATGTGGTAAAAAAACTTTTATAAATAAGACGAAAATAGCAATAAATAAAACATTATACATGAACAAAATGACAAATAAAATAAAAATGTAAACCGATGCTTTTAAGTACTTCAGAACACTAATGTTTTTATCATCTATTAAGGACTGATTTTCCAATTTTTGTTTACAACTGACTATTAAGAAATGATGAACAAACTAAATAAAAGTAGAAATAAAGATCCTAAAGTGACGCACTTAGTAATAAAATAAGGTAAAAACTAATTAAAAACTCAAAATAAAGTACCAAATGAAAGGCCTTAAGGGCCTATTTTACTACCACCCTCCAATACCCAATTGACATTTTTTTATTTGTTTTTAATTTATTTTCCATTTGTTTGGAATTTTTACAAGATTTTGCAATTTAAACTAAAGTGTTTAAAAGCATTTTGTTTGTTTTTTTTACAATTAATATGAATTTAGATAACATCAGGACAAATAAATAATAATAAATTTCGTGAATTGATGCTAAATAAAACCTCTAAGTCCACCCATTTTGCCATTTGGAAAACATAAATACCGCTTCTATCCACTAAGACCTAATTTAAAAAGTAAATAAAAACAACTTTTTAATTTGTTAAAAAAATGACAAATAAGGTGTCAAATAAAATTCCCTAAGTCGACGCAATTGGTCACTTGGTCATCCTAAATGTTTCTACTACCCCCTAAAACTTAATTTATGAATTAAATAAAAACCAATTTTTTGTTAAAAAAAAAGTCAAATAAAGTGACAAATAAAGCTCCCTAAAGCGACGCTTTTAGTCACAGGAGAAGGCCAAATATCCACTAAACTCTTCAGGGTCTAATTTAGCACATTTTATTTATTCATATCCTTTTTAAGAAATATTGTTTATTATAGCTCTAAAATTTTGCAGTACTTCCCTGAATTATTCCCTAATTTTTTTGGATAAATACAAATTTTGGATTTAAAGATAAACCCTGAAAAAACACTATACTAAAAGGAGAAAATAAAACAGTAACAAATTTACTAAAAAAAAAACGAAATAAACCAAAAAACAAATAACGTAAACAAACGCAACTACTGGCAAACCAATTTTTCTTACCCTCACCTAAAAACCAAGAAGAAATTTTTTATTATAATTGTTGTTTTATTATAATGAATTTAAGACCCTTAATAAAGCCCCAGAATGTTCACGAATGAATAAAAATTTCTCCCTTTTTTTGTTTCAGGGGGTCTGCCACGTCCGGGGGGGATAAACCGAAGAAGGGCACCCCCGAGTGGGGCGAACAGGCGGCTATCGGCGACCACCTGTGGGTCTCCACCTCCATGTCGGGGGAATTATGTTTCGTCGGAGAGTCCGAGTGTTTGGTGAGTATATATTTAAGGGGTTAAATTAGGGATGTTTTACCCTTTTATTTTGTTATAAAAAATATTAGGGTGGGGCAAATTAAATGCGTCAAATGATAGTGTTGGTTTAGGCCCATCAGTTCCCAATAAACCTATTTACTTTATTATTGAATTTTTTTAAGAAGTTTGGCTTTGTTAATAAACTACTCTTTAATAATAACATCTGTTTTAGTTGGGCATTAAAGTCTAAACATCTGCAGGTGCAGAGATTTAGGGGAGAGTGGGTGAATATCGACTACTTAAGCGCTACTGAGTTTTTTAAATAGAAGTATTTGTACAAATATGTCTAAAATGGTAAAATTGCTTTGTTACTTTATCTAGTAGAAGATTTTTCGATGGCTTTCGCAAATGAACAAATATTTTTTTTCTATAGGATCGGTTTTTGTAAACATGGAAAAAATCGAGTAATTTCGATTGATAGGATAAAATCGACCAGGCAGTAATATTTTGAAATTTATTTTATTTTAACATTTAAACATTAATTTATACTGAGCAAAAGTCACAAATATATACTGAAGCTTTTTCTGCGCTAGTACAGTCAGCATGAGCCCAGGTTGCACAAGAACGGCACCGCCACCAAATCTCATTATTGTATTTAAATTGTTCACAAATAGCGCAGATTTCATCAATTTCTCTTTCCTCTCCAACCGGGGTTTCTACTTTATCTGTAATATTTCCTGTGACCTTCTTAATTTTATTATTGCCCTCCTCTTCACCTGTAATTTTTCTTGTGACCTTCTTAATTTTGTCATTTCCTTCCTCCTTACCTGTAAAAAATTTTTCATTTTCCTCCTTTTTTTGTTTTTTCAATGTCTTATTTTCGAGCTCTTCTTTTAAAGGGGTAGATGTTAATATTTGAGAATGTTGCCTTTTTCGCTGTGAAATTCTTCGTTGAAACACTGGAGGTGGACATAACTCGTGAAAGGAAGTATGTTCCAGTGTTCCTTTAATTTTCAGGGTTTTATCACCATCATCGCTTAGACTGTTTTCCGCAAATTCTTCCAAACTGAATTCAGAATCAGACGAATCTGATGACAATCTAGTATTACGTAAGGTATTCAATCTTCCTGGAACAGATCCACTTAATCCACTTGGCCCTGGTTTTGGAGAAGGAGTCTTCTGTCTGAATTCTATGGGTTCTAAAATATTTTCTGATGTATTTTCCTGCAATGGTAAATCTCCTGGAGCCGTTGTATTTGGCGGATCATTATTATCTTCATGGATAGGTACAAAGTCTTCCTCACAAAACGCATCACGATTGATGGGAAATATTCCGGTCGTTTTAAATCTGTTTAGAGCCTTCTCTATTGTGGTCACTCTATTGTAAGCATTTTCAAAAAGTTCGGCAATATCAGTGTCTTTTATTGTTTCATAATTTCTACTTTTCATGTACTTATCACATTCTTGGTGGTAAGCAGGTTTCAAGGACTTGAAGAAAGTTACGTCCAGAGACGTGTGGGGTGGAAGCGATAGTAAATGAATGCCAGCATTTCGACAAAAAGTGTAGGAAGCTAAAGAAGAATGAGTGGAATGGTTATCCAGTATTAAAAGAATAGGTTGCTCTGGAGTAGCATTAGCGAATTTCGCAAAATGTTGCAACCATTCGGTAAACAACTCTTCGGTAATCCATCCAGATTTTGAGCATTTGTATATCGTGCCTGCCGGACCATTTTTTCCAAGCCATCTTTCATTCTCATTCTTTTAAAAATCAACATAGGCGGGATATGCAATTAAACAGCACGCAATCGTAGTATTTTGACCCCTTTCTCCGCTTGTTATTGCACCGACTTGCTTCTCTCCTTTTCTTGCCAATATATGCGACCCGGATTGTGGACATTGGAAATACCAGTTTCGTCAACGTTATAGATGCGATGAACTTCAAAATGGTATTTTTCAAATAGTAACTCTAGATTATTGAAAAAAATATTCATTTCTTCTCTGTTGAATGCGGTAACTCTGCTAAGGCTAGTAGCTTCTGGTTTGCGAAAACTAAGCTGCGGATAACGTCGCATAAATGAGTAGATCCAATCCTTGCCGCACAACCCGTTCTCCTTATTAAAAGGATGTTTAATTTTATTTGTCTCTGCATATTTAAAAACCAATGATCTTATGCTTTGAACTGTCAATCCATAAAATAATTTTGACAGTTTTAATATGGTTTCAACCATTTCTTTTTCCTGATTTTCGGAAAAGACAGGTTTTCTTCCCAACGCAAGTTTTTTTGGTTGAAATCTACCTTTTAGCCTATCTTGAAGAGTACCATATGGTACATTAAACATTTGTGCGGCACGCCTAATGGATAATGTCTTTTCTCTTACGGCCTTTATTGCTCTTTTCATGGAATCCTCCGTCCATGAGGAACGTCCAGTTTTTCGGACGTATGTTCGCGGCATCTGAAATGAAATGCTGACATGTAGGTACCTAATGCTTGCATTTATTGTGCACTTTATTATATGAAATATAAATACAGTAAAACTCCTCTAATTCGAACTTCTTTATCTCGAAATATTCCCTAATTCGAATATTTTATACTACCAAAAAAGGTATCATCAAGTTTATATGATATTTTATCTCTATAAGTCGAATTTCTCTATCTCGAATTTTTTCTATAAGTCGAAATAACGTTTAACGCATTGCCGATGGCTAACTCGAATTTTGCGGGGAAGTACAGACATTTTTTTAGGAAAAAATCTGTTTGTTACATGGATTTGCAATTGCATCATTTTTCTTTTTATTAGTTCAAACGGAAAAAGGCTCTCATCGCGACGTGGCGGTTTTGTGGTTACAGTTTTTTGGTGCGTATGCGAATTAAGACAATTTGTTTTTATTAAAAATAATTATGGCTAAGAGAAATTTAAAGTGCTTACCATTATGTGAGAAATTGAAATTAATTGCTGAAGTGGAAAAAGGTGAAAAGAAAAAGAAGGATATTGCCGAACAGTTTGGGATACCACCCAATACTCTGTCAACGATCCTAAAAAACAAGGATAGACTTTTAGAAAAAAAAGATGATTACACTTCAAACTGTAAGAGGAGAAGGCTTACACCTTGTGTGAATGAAGATATTGATGAAGCAATGCTTAAGTGGGTTACTACGGCACGAAATAAAAATCTCCCTCCATCTAGAACTCTTATAAGAGAAAAAGCTAAGGAGTTTGCAACTGCTTTAGGGCGGGACGATTTTGCAGCTAGCATAGGATGGTTAGATAAGTTTAAAACTAGGCATAACATCGTTCAAATGTCTTTATGTGGTGAAAGTGCTTCTGCAGATTTGGCGTCTTGTGAAGAATGGCAAAAGAATGTATTGCCCACTCTGATCGGTCAATATGATAAGGATGACATTTTTAATGCTGATGAAACAGGAGTTTTCTTTAAATGTTGAAACACTCGCATTTAAAGGACAAAATTGCCATGGTGGCAAAAACAGCAAGGAACGAATTACAGTTATGGTTGGAAGTAATATGAGTGGGACTGAAAAGCTTAGGTTGCTAATCATTGGTAAGTCAAAGAATCCACGTTGTTTTAAGGGCATTAAATCATTTGCACAAGTGAGATTTATGAAAAATGGCTATTAAAGCTTGATAAGAAATTTGCAGCCCAAAGAAGAAAAGTTTTACTATTCGTTGATAATTGTCTTGCACATCCCAAGTCTGTTGAATCTAAGTTAAAAAATATTAAACTTGAATATTTTCCGCCTAACCTTACGTCAATCTTACAACCCATGGATCAAGGAATTATAAAAAATTTGAAGCAACATTATAGGAAGCGGATTGTTATGAAAGTTTTAGCCCATATGGAAGTGGCAACTCCTACAACTGTGACGTTATTTGACGCAATTCAAGATCTTAATAAAACGTGGACTTTGGACGTAAAAGAACAAACCATTGCTAATTGCTTTAGAAAAGCAGGATTTGTTAAAGATAAAGTTCAACAAGATGCTGATAACTGGGACGAGGATGACCTTGTTCCATTATCTGAATTAAAAACCCTGTGGACCTCATGCAGAAGGGCTATAAACATGAGTGATGTTTCATTTGAAGACTATGTGACGATTGATGATAATGTACAAACAACAGGTTTTCCAACTGATGAAGAGATCCTAGAAAGCGTAATAGAAAATCTTGTTCCAAATAAAAAAGGTAGGCTAGTCTAGATTATGCCTTTTTAGATTGTAAGAATTGTTTTGTATTGTTTCAGACCCTGAAGAAAATGAAGATGATGGCCAAAGCGAAGGTGAGACTGTTCCGACACCTATAATTGACGAGACGATTTCTGCTATTGAAAAGATAAGATGTTTTATTTTATCCAAAGAAAATATTCCATATGAAATACACAATTCTTTAAATTTATTAGAAGATTTTATAGATAAGGAAAAATGGACCAATTTCACACAAAAAACAAATAACTGACTTCTTTAAAAAAATTTATAAACATATTGATATGCATACATATTATGTAACACATACAACATACAAAATTTTAGTTTTATACTTTTTTTGGTACTAATAAACAATAGGCCTTAATTAGGCGTTTTTTTCTGTAAGTCGATTTTTCCATAAGTCGAATTTTTTAGTCTGTCCCTTGAAGATTCGAGTTAGAGAAGTTCCACTGTATATAATTAGGCCACAAATATTAGGTAGAGTAATATCGACCACTGCAGGGTAATATCGACCAGTGTGATCGATTTTACCCGAACCGGTATACCTAACCTAGATTTTTTTTAACTCAAAATATGCATTATAAGTGCACCAAATTGGACCTAATAAACGAAAGCATATCTGCAGCATCATATAAACAGGAAATGCAATACATTTAGAATGTAAAAAGAGTTCCCTGCCTTAATAACGGCAGCGGAGTTTTAATAAAAAAAAGTCTAAACACGAGCACAACTATCAACAACAACACAGAACGAGCTATGGAGCGATACTAATCGTATAAATCAGATTTTTAGGGACAAAATAGTCATATATCTGAATTTAATTAAACTAGAGATTTGAAAATTGGAATACAAGTTCTTCTCTTAAAGCAATTGGACACCTGTTTCACAGTTTTTATGGAAAATTTTTAAAAACGTCAAAAATCAGTTTTGGAATTCGAAAAAAAAATGCTTAAGAAAATTCAAATTTTTAGAGACAAAATGGTCATATCTCTAAATCCAAGCAAGCTAGAGATTTGAAAATTGGAATACAAGTTCTTCTTATAAAATTAATAGACACCTATTTCAGGATTTTTGTGGAAAATTTTTAAAAATGCTAAAAATCAGTTTTGGGATTTAAAAAAAAAAATTTTTAATAAATCAAATTTTTAGGGACCGAATGGTCATATCTCTGAATCTAAGCAAATTAGAGATTTGAAAATTGGAACACAACTTCCTATTATAAAATCATTGGACACCTCTTTCAAAGTTTGTATGGAAAATGTTTAAAAACGCTAAAAATTAGTTTTGAAATTTGAAAAAAACATATATTTAAAAAATTTAAATGTTTGGAGACAAAAGGGTCATATCTCTGAATCCCATTAAGTTAGAAATTTGAAAATTGAAACACACGTTCTTCTCATAAAATCATTAAATACACGTTTTAGGGTTTTTGTGAAAAATATTTAAAAACGCAAGAAATTGACCTTGGAAGATAGATCTTTTTTTAGATTTTTTCTCTCTGAAGTTAATCAAATTAGAGATTTAAAAATTGGAAGACAAATTCTTCCAATAAAACCATTGACACCTATTTCGTCTTTTTGTTGAAAAATCTTTAAAAAGTGAGCAAATCAACTAAAATAAGTTTTATAAAAAATCCACGTTTATACAGCAGTATTTGTGAAACACATTACTTTTTTTCAAGGATGTTATGTTAAAAAAAAACGACTAAAAGAAATAAGAAAAGATCTCTCGATTCTTCCTAAACCCTTCGCATACACACACACACGCCCAAACATAAAACAAAGTAAAAGGAAAAAAACGACACGAAACCCTTGTATTTTAATAGAAAACCTGCTCGAGTGGCTCCGTAAAATATACGCTCGGATTTGGCTGGATCTGCCCGAGGAGCTCTGGAATTGACACTATATTTTATTTTAGGTTCAATAGGGTTTAAATTGCGACATACATTTCCAGACGGCCTGATCCCTCATATACCCGAGAACCGACATATTTCTTTACGTAACTTATTGTTTATATCAGTAGTTGTTATATAGGAAAATTGTATGGGAAATCGAGTTTAGATCCTACGTTATAATTTATAGTCTCTCGCTTAACTAATCGATGTTTTGTAGTTGTATTTAAAATGTGATTTTCCAGTTATATAGTCCACGTCATAAATAAAAAAACATGAATTATCAGATTTTATGAGGCAGACATCATAATCATGGTTATCATTATCTTTGTCCAATTTCAAGGTTGATTTCTTCACTTTTATAAGTTTTTCACAGAAACCCTAAAATATGTATTTAATAATTTTATGAGAGGAACTCGTGTTATAATTAATAAATCTCTAACTTGCTTGGATTTAGGAGATATTACTATTTTGTCCCTAAAAATGTGAATTTTTTTAAATATTTTTCTTTCGAATTCCAAAACTGACTTTTAGCGTTTTTAAAAATTTTCCATAAAAACCCTGACATAGGTGTCCAATAATTTTATAAGAAGAACTTGTGATTCAATTTTCACATCTCTAACTTGCTTGGGTTCAGAGATATGACCATTTTGTCCTTAAAAATTTGAATTTTTTAAAATATTTTTTCTTCGAATTCCAAAACTGATTTCTGGCAGTTTTACAAAAGTTCCACAAAAACCCTAATATAGGTGTCCAATAATTTACAAGAAGAAGTTGTGTTTCAATTTTCAAATCTTTACCTTGCTTGAATTCGGAGATATGACCATTTTGTCCCTAAAAATTTGAAAATCTTTAAATATTTTTTCTTCAAATTTTAAAACTGATTTCTGGCGTTTTTACAAATTTTCCACAAAAACCCTAAAACAGGTGTCCAATAATTTCATAAGAAGAATTTGTGGTCCAATTTTCAAATCTCTAACTTGCTTGGATTCAGAGACATGACTATTTTGTCCCTAAAAATTTGATTGTTTTTTAAATATTTTTTTTTTCAAATTCCAAAACTGATTTCTGGCCTTTTTACAAATTTTCCACAAAAATCCTGACATAGGTGTCCCGTAATTTTATAAGAAGAAGTTGTGTTTCAATTTTCAAATCTCTACCTTGCTTGGATTCAGAGATATGACCATTTTGTCCCTAAAAATTTGAAATATTTTAAATATTTTTTCTTCGAATTTTAAAACTAATTTCTGGCGTTTTTATAAATTTTCGCTAAAAACCCTGATGTAGGTGTCCAATAATTTTATAAAAAGAACTTGTGGTCCAATTTTCAAATCTCTAACTTGCTTGGATTCAGAGACATGACTATTTTGTCCCTAAAAATTTGATTGTTTTTTAAATATTTTTTTTTGAAATTCCAAAACTGATTTCTGGCCTTTTTACAAATTTTCCACAAAAACCCTGACATAGGTGTCCAATAATTTTATAAGAAGAAGTTGTGTTTCAATTTTCAAATCTCTACCTTGCTTGGATTCAGAGATATGACTATTTTGTCCCTAAAAATTTGAAATTTTTTAAATATTTTTTCTTCGAATTTTAAAACTAATTTCTGGCGTTTTTATAAATTTTCGATAAAAACCCTGATGTAGGTGTCCAATAATTTTATAAAAAGAACTTGTGTTCCAATTTTCAAATCTCTTGCTTACTTGGATTTAGAGATATGACCAGTTTGTGCCTAAAAATTTGAATTTTTTTAAATTTTTTTTTTTAAATTCCAAAACTGATTTGTGGCGTTTTTACAAATTTTACACAAAAACCCTGATATAGATGTCCAATAATTTTATAAGAAGAACTTGTGTTCCAATTTTCAAATCTCTACCTTACTTGGATTCAGAGATATGACCATTTTGTCCCTAAAAATTTGATTTTTTTAAAATTCCAAAACTGATTCTAGCTTTTTTAAAAAAAAATCACAAAAATCCTAATATAGGAGTCCAATAATTTTATAAGAAGAACTTGTATTCAAATTTTCAAATCTCTAACTTACCCAACTTCAGAGATACATCATTTTTCTCCCTTTAATTTTTTTCCATCAAACAATTTACTTACTTTAACCGCAACGATAATGACGAGGGGGTAATAATTTTAACGATGCTCTAAATCTTGAGAAAATTATTTTCCTCCTCAGATCATCATAGCAAAATGCGTTTATCATCGTCGGTTTTCCGCGGAAGGAAAAAATGCCAGGCCGTAATGAAGACGAGGGGGACGAGGCGAATTAATGACCCTAATTTTACTTTGTGTCGTTGTGTTTGGATTTTTTTCGGGTTATTAATTATTAAAAAAAAGCTTATAAATCATGGACGTATGCGAGCATTAAATTAGATAATTTTTTACTTTCAATGGGGTTTCTTTATTACTTATCCTTATCATAAGTTAATCTTACTACTAATCAAGTTTTTTAAGAAACTAGAAAAATCAATTGTTTTTTCTAGTTTCATCCTGTTACGCAATAACATTGTTGGAACCGATCCAGAAAATCACGACGTATGACCAACTTTCTGGCAGAGTTTTTAGACATTAACATATTCACAAACTCCACAAAAAAAAACAAGATTTTTTCATGCCACTTTTTCACCTAATTATTGAATTTTCTTGCAGAAACACGGTAACAGATACAAATGTTCCGCATGCAATATATTATGCCACGAAGACTGCATCCATATACTGACCGACCGGCAAAAGTTCATGTGCAAACCGAGTTTTCGTGACGTGGGCGTTCGCCAATATCGCGAACAAACCACCATACAACACCATTGGGTCCATCGGAGATCCGAGAAGGGCAAATGCCAACACTGTGCTAAAGTAAGTATAGGATAATTGAGTTTTCTTTAAACAATTGTTGTTCCACTATTGTGTAGTATTGATAGAAGTTCAGATATGTTGCAATAAGGGCACTAGGATATTTTACATAAAAACTTAACTGATAAATTTGATGTGATCAAGTAGTTTTTGAATAAGAGACAGTTGAAATTTGGTATAATAACTATTTCTCTTAGGATAAAATGATTTTTGCATTTCTGTCTTAAGGTGTGTTTAATAAAAGAAAAAAATGCTACTGTCACTTGTCTTTGTTTTTCCTTAAAATGTCAAAAACATTTAATGATTGACGTAGCTAAAAGTGTATGTTCTCTTAACCCTTTCGCTCATGAATCTTCATTTTTTAAAAGAAAAATTTAATTTTTTGACGTAAATAGTTTTTTTTTTGTTTGTTTTTATTTTTTTTTATGTACACATTTGCGTACATTGGTAGTCAATGGTATAAATGATAAATTAAAACAAAAAAATACTTTGTATGATATATTGCAAAACAGTTGCTTTTTTTTGTAAGGCACAGGTGAACGTTACATTTTTGGCATAAAATTCTTGACCGTCTTTTACAGCCTGGTACTTTACACCTAGATGCAAAGTCTTTTTCATCAATTGATGGCAAATGGTCTAGTCTGTCCAAACGAACTTCGGCCACTGGTCTAATTTCTGGTCTTACTTTTAACGGTTTGGGCGTTGAAGGACCCGGACTATCAGCTGCTGGTCGCCTCCTCTTCCTAGTAGATGTTTTTCCTGCCAAGATTAAAACCTCAGCAACATAGGCTCTAAAGTGAAGCAAATCTAGGACATCATTCTTAGCCACACCCAAGTTAGCAGGTTTTTCTTTATATTCCAACCAGCCGTTTACGCATGCCACATCTATGGCATGAGCAAACATTCTCAGAGTCCACTAGCTTGGGGTCTGGTCTTTATCACCAACTCCCATATAATTTGATGCCATTAGGCCATTACAACTGGCCGGTTGTCGTACCATTTTGTCATTATGACTTCCCCATCCCTGCTAATAATTTCTTCGGAACAACCTCGACCTTTTATTTTCATATCCTTATCGGACGAAAATGGCGGATTTTTAAATCTTTCAGCTCTCGCTGTGCACGTTGTATATATTTGCCTATTTCTAAGGCACTGAAGTAAGTTATAATTTCAAAAATAGTTGTCAAAATATAACTGTACCCTAGAGTGTGAGATTCGTTCAGATAATTTTAGAACCACTGCAGCACCCGAACCAAATAGGACATCAAGTTTCTGTGGGTCAAGTTTAGTAGTAGATCCTTGATATATTATAAAATCATACAAGATGCCACTGCTGCCACATAGCGCAAAAATCTTAATTCCCTATGGTTTGGGTTTGTTTTTGACGTATAGCTTGACGTTTAAACTGCCTTTGAACGGCACCATTTGCTCGTCCACACACAATTTTGATTCCAATGGAAGGCAAAGGCATCTTCTCCTAATTGCATCATATAATGGACGCACCTTCCAAAATCTGTCACTGTTGTCCGGTTTTTCGTGAATATTTACGAAGTGAATATGTTGTCGCAATTTATAAAACCTGTTAGCAGTCATATTATTGAAAATCAGTGGAATTTGTAATTTATGGTCCCAGTATAACTTAATTCTTGGGTAATGTAGATTACCCATGATGATATGTATTCCTACAAACGTCTTTAGTTCTTCAACCGTCGTAGGAACAAAGCGGGTTTGTTGCTGAACAGCGTAAAGATTTGTATATTCAATCATGGGTTGGAAAATATCTGCAAAATAATTACAGAAAAAAAACGCTGGGCTTTCTAGCTGAACTACTGGTGCTTCTTCTCTAACGTGCCACTCTATCGGTGGAGTAATATACTGCATATTTTTTCGCCCGAATATATCATTTTTTTTTGAAAGACCATTGTTTTCCAAAAATAGTCTTCTATATTGGATTTCTTCGACTTTTGTGGAGTTTTTGCCATTATGTTGGGAACAGGTTTAGGTTCTGCTTGTTCTAGCTGCTCAATCTCTTCACGTTATTGAGTTACAGGGGTGCTGGGAACAGGTTTAGCCTCTTCCTCCTCATCACTAATTGCTTGTAATTCTACAAGTATATATGCTACGCACATTATATAATATACTAGTTCCAAGTAATATACCTTCAGGATCAAAATCAAAGCCATCATCTTCATTGAATTCGCCGTCACTGAGTCCTTCAATGTCTGATAATCCGGCTTCTATTAAATCTAATAGTTCTTTATCTATTAGCGGGCGATTTCGGCTTATTAGAAACGAGGATTCTATAATATTTAACTATTTACTATTTTTACTAATATAAAAAAGAAAAAAGTACGATTAAATTTACCTTGTAATTTTACTTCTCTGTCACAGTGTACACAAATGTGTACGTGTCTGATACAAGCATACAAGGGTACAAAGGTACAAGCATAAATAAATAAAACTGTTATATAGGAAATGTTTTAACTGCCTGGAAGCAAAAAATGATTCTTCCAGGCATTTCTGAAATTAATTTTAAATTTATTCCAGGGAGTGGGAATTGCACTTTGTTCAGCCAGTCAAAATAGATTTTTCTAGGTATTGAAGTCATTATTAATTTTAATCCAGCTTGCTTCAAAAGCCGGCCCCAGACGATGTGTGTATTCGGCGAATGTACCTTCGCACTGCGGCTTCGGCTACCCTCCCACACGCTGCGGCATTCGGGATATATCCCACATAGCATCTTTGTTGGCAAACGTTCGCCACAGGGCCTCTGAATGAAGACAAAATAGGCAAATAAGTGTGCGTAGCTAAGCACACCGTCTGGGAGCTAACGCGAATGAGCGCGACCTCCTTTGATGCGTGCCCTAAAACCGATAGCAGTTTGGATAGCGGCCGAATTAAGGATGTGCGATACGATACGATTTTCTCGAGTACCGGTATTTTTTCTTCCGATACTCGATATTTTGTACCGGTACTTTAACGTACGATACGGTCCGATCCGTTTGAGGTTTATGCAGTATCTATCGGATCCCGTATCGAAGAATGCTATGAAATAAATTTAATTTAATCAAAAAGATACCACATAAATTAATATGAATGAAGCAGTGAAGGACGGATTTACTCCTGTTTCCTTCTGTCTTTCTGTTTATGTTTATCCGTAGTGTTGGCAGATGCAACCCATTTTCTGAACGCCTATTTTCAAAGGCTGATGCGATAATGGATGAATGCCGTAACAGACTTCTTGGAGATAGACTTTCAAGGCTATTATTTTTAAATTCGTTAGAATTAAGTTACTGGAATTTGTAATTATTTTTCAATTTCTAGAATAATTATTTTTGTCTTACGTTTTAATGTTTTCCGTTGTTCAGTTTTAATTTAAGTGACGACAAATGTCAAATTTTCACTTGTAGTTATTTCGAAATAAATGCTGTTAATAAATATTTTAATAAATAATACTAAAAATATCAGTATTGACCATACCAGTGCTAATTTAACATTTAAAAAAAACATATATATATTTAGTTAAATCGTACTGGTACTTGGAATATCGGTACTGAACTTGTCGATATTGTAACCAACCGGTACTTTTAAAACGATATGATACGATCCGAAATACCGGTACTTTCCTCAGTATCGCACATCCCTAGGCCGAATGCCGAATGATACACGCTCCGTGAAATACCGCGAATGCCGAACGTTCGCCACATACACACATCGTCTGGGGCCGGCTAAAGACAAAACAAATGTACTTCCGCGAAAAAAACTGAATGCATCACTGTTAGCACTCACAATACCACCTTTGATTAATTTGTTTTTTTTTTTTACTATTTTCACCACAAACAAAACACCACAATAATCTACCAGATAACCTTGCACGTGTTACTCAAATATTGCTCGGCAGCTGTTAAAATTACAGTAACAAACTTTTATTGAAAGCCCCTGGAGGGCGGCATCTATACTACATGTAAGATCCTAATGTACCTACAAAAATGTTGACACTATGAGCAAAACAATAAATTCCTTTCTGAATTAATATAAGGATGATGATAAATTCATGTACACAAATGGGTACACAGTGAGCGAAAGAGTTAAAGTTAAAAAATGTCGATTTTCAACTTCATAGCAAGTTCCATTAAAAAAAAAAGCATAAAAGTCTTCTGGCAAACCTTTTGTGAATACCCTGTATATGTCAAAATAATTTTAAAGTCTAAATTTTATTTTCTTAGTCCAGGCAGTTAGGATCTTTCACTTTCTTATCTTCACAATTTTTTTTTAAACACTTACTGCAATTACTATTAAAGTCCCAGGTAGCTAAAATCAGTTTTTACTTAGTCCAGGCAATTGTGACAATTTTTCTTTTTTCATTTAATAATGATTTATTTATTTCTTTCAGGCATTTAGATCTGGAAGAAATAGATAGCCCTTAGATATAAAAGCTTCTATCAGATATACAAGTTTCCTTGTAAATACAATTCTTGTGGAGTTATTGAGCAGTTTCTCCATGATTTGAAAAAATCTTGATACAGTCAAAGGCTTTACAAAACTCTTAATATTTTGAAGAATCTTGTAGGGATTTAATTGGTTTCAGTTTCATATGAAAGTCGATGAGTTTCTTTGCTTAAAAGCTTCTTACAAGTTTCCTTGTAAACACAATCATTTTGGAGTTATTCGGTAGTTTCTCAATGGATTAAAAAAACTTGATAATGTCAAAGGCCTTACAAAAATCTAAATATTTTGAAAACTCATTTGAGGATCGTAGTAATTTTAACATTAGCTAAAATCTAAAATTCTTCATCTAAAAAATTCCTTACAAGTTTCCTTATTAACAAAGTTCTTCTTGAGCTATTGAGTAGTTTCTCAATGGATTGGAAAAAAATATTGATACAGTCAAAGGCTTTAGAAAACTTTAATTTTATTGGAAAACTTTGTAAGGATTTAATTGGTTTTAGTTTAATATGAAAGCTGATCAATTTCTATACCAAGAAGATCCTTAGAAGTTTGGAAAAAAATGTTGATACAGTCAAAGGCTTTACAAAACTTTTAATATTTTGAATAATTTTTTACGGATTTAATTAGTTTTGGTTTTGTATGAAAGCTAATGAATTTCTTTACTAGGAAGGCCATTATAAGTTTTCTTGTAAACACAACCTTTTTGGAGTTATTGAGTAGTTTCTCAATGGATTAAAAAAAAATCTTGATAAAGTCAAAGGCCTTACAAAAATCCAAATATTTTGAAAACTCATTTAGGGATCGTAGTAATTTTAATATTAGGCAAAAGCCGATGAGTTTTTTTACCAAAAAAGTCCTTACAAGTTTCCTTGTAAACACAATTCTATTGAAGCTACTGAGTAGTATCTCAATGGATTAAAAAAATATCTTGATAGAGTCAAGGGCTTTACGAAAATCTGAATATTTTAAAAACTGCTTTAAGCATTTCATTGATTTTAATTTTATATAAAAGCCGATAAGTTTCTTTGCCAAAAAAGTCCTTACAAGTGTCCTTAAAAATACAATACTTTTGGAGTTATTGAGCAGTTTCACAATGAGTTGAACAAAAACTTGAACAGTCAAAGGCTATACAAAAATCTAAATAGTTTAAAAACGTATGTAACGATTTTATTGATTTTTGTTTCATATGAAAGCTGATGAGTTTCTTCATCAAAAAAGTCCTTACAAGTTTCCTTGTTAACAAAGTCCTTCTTGAGCTATAGAGTAGTTTCTCAATGAATTGGAAAAAAATCTTGATACAGTCAAAGGCTTTACAAAACTCTCAATATTTTGAAGAATCTTGTAGGGATTTAATTGGTTTCAGTTTCATATGAAAGTCGATGAGGTTCTTCACCAAAAAGGTCCTTACAAGTTTTCTGGTAAACACAATTCTTTTGGAGTTATAGAGTACTTTTTCAATAAATTGAAAAAAGGCCTGATACTGTCGAAGGCTTTCCAACAATCTTTGGATGCTCTTGTAACAATTTCATTAAGTTTTTTTTACCAAAAACGTCTTTACAATTTCCCTTGTTAGCACAACCAATTTTGAATTATTGAGTATTTTCTCAGTAAATTGTAAAAACTCTTGGATACTGTTAAACGCCTTAACAAACTTAAAAATTTGGATTAAGTGTCTTTCTATTTAAAACGGTTAGAATATCTGAAACGCCTGGGGGTAGCTAAGCTTGGGATTATTTTAAGTGTCTAGAATAAATGTCCAATTAAGTAAAGACACTGAATTAGCTGACTTAAAAGTCTAGAATAAGTGTCGCATTGCCTTAAGTACCTGCAAGAAAAAATTAATTTATTCCAGGCACTAAAAGCCATTTCTCAAGTATTTTTAGACCAATTAAAAAAAAAGGTTTTAGTTTAAAATGTTATTAGAAAAGTAAACCACGCCAGAAAAACACTATTTCCAGACGATCCAAACACTATTAAATAAATAAAACTAATATATAGAAAATATTTTAACTGCCTGGAAGCAAAAAATGATTTTTCCAGGCATTTCTGAAATTAATTTTAGATTTATTCCAGGGATTTAATGTGGGAATTGCACTTTGTTCAGCCAGTCAAAATAGATTTTTTACGTATTAAAGTCATTATTAATTTTAATCGAGGCATTCGATTTTATTTTAATGTGTCTTACGTATTCGAAATAGCTGTTGCAACATTTTGCAGGCATTAAATTGCATTAAATTTTGTTAATTTTTCAGGCATTCGTTGTCAATTTCTTTATATATTCCAGAAATTCGAAAAAGTATTCACATTTTCCAGGATTTTGGACTCAAGTATTCCAGGCGTTCCCGCTTGTTTCCCGGGACGCCGATTTCCAAATTGTCTATTCCGAAACCATTTTACCGAATGTTATTTCTCTCGAATAACTATTTTTCTCAAGTAATAGTATTTTATCCAGTATTAACATTTATTCACGTTCCTTCTAAAGGGTCAACCTGGACATTTTGCTTAATATCTGAACTATTGGTAATGTTATGAAAAATTTTCTTCAATAAGAGTTAAACAGGATTAAATATCCTTCAAAAAACTCTAATATAACTTTGATGTTTTATTAACTGAAGTCAAGTTATCTTGCAATGAAATTCAAAAACCGTCAACCTGGACATTTTGTGTAATATCTCAACTGTTGTTGATCATATAAAAAAATTTCTTGAATAAGAGCTCATCAGGGTTAAATTCTCTTTAAAAAACTCTTATGCAACTTTCACGTAATATCAACAAAATTCATGATATTTTGCAACGAAGTTTCCAAGAGGTACGTTCAAGTTTGAACCGACAACCTGGACATTTTGTCTAAAATCTCTGCTGCTGCTGATCTTATAAAAAAATTTCTTAAATAAGAGTTCATCAGGGTTAAATTCCCTTTAAAAAACTCTTATGCAACTTTCACGTAATATTAACAAAATTCAAGATATCTTGCAACGAAGTTTGCAAGAGGTATATTCAAGTCTGAACCGTCAACCTGGACATTTTGCCTAATATCTCAACTGTTGTTGATCTTATAAAAAAATTTCTTAAATAAAAGTTCATCAGGGTTAAATTCCCTTTAAAAAACTCTTATGCAACTTTCACGTAATATTAACAAAATGCATGATATCTTGCAACGAAGTTTGCAAGAGGTACGTTCAAGTTTGAACGGACAACCTGGACATTGTGTCTAAAATCTCAGCTGCTGTTGATCTTATAAAAAAATTTCTTTAATAAGACTTCATCAGGGTTAAATTCCCTTTAAAAAACTCTTATGCAACTTTCACGTAATATTAACAAAATGCATGATATCTTGCAACGAAGTTTGCAAGAGGTACGTTCAAGTTTGAACGGACAACCTGGCCATTTTGTCTAAAATCTCAACTGCTATTGATCTTATAAAAAAATTTCTTAAATAAGAGTTTATCAGGGTTAAATTCCCTTTAAAAAACTCTTATGCAACTTTTACGTAATTTTAACGAAATTCATGATATCTTGCAACGAAGTTTGCAAGAGGTATATTCAAGTCTGAACCGTCAACCTGGACATTTTGCCTAATATCTCAACTGTTGTTGATCTTATAAAAAAATTTCTTAAATAAAAGTTCATCAGGGTTAAATTCCCTTTAAAAAACTCCTATGCAACTTTCACGTAATAATAACAAAATTCATGATATCTTGCAACGAATTTTGCAAGAGGTATATTCAAGTCTGAACCGTCAACCTGTACATTTTGCCTAATATCTCAACTGCTGTTGATTTTATAAAAAAATTTCTTAAATAGGAGTTCATCAGCGTTAAATTTCCTTTAAAAAAGTCTTATGCAACTTTCACGTCATATTAACAAAATTCATGATCCTTGCAACGAAGTTTGCAAGAGGTATATTCAACCTGGACCTTTTGCTTGATATCTCAACTGTTATTAATCTTCTAAAAAAAATCTTATATTAGTATTAAAGGACATTAAGTCAGATCAGTCAATAAAAAAACCCCGTTTAAAGAAAAATCATAAATTTAATTAAACGTCTTGTTATAATCCGAAATTGTTGATTATGCTTCTAGGAAACTGATCTCACACTAACGTTTATCATCGTCAAAAGGAGGGCTAGCAAGAGGATTTTCCAGGAAGAAAACAATGCGTATCTCAAGTTTATTATAAGGAGAGTGAAACAATTACTCAGTGTCAGACCCAAGGGGGATAAAAAAAAGATAAATAACTAATGAATATTTAAGTGGGCCATAGTTGATCTCCTACGTCCCTGGTTTTGACGTGGGGCCTATTCTTTACGGGATATCACATAATCCTTGTAAATTTATAGAAATATTTTAGTAGGTAGTTTAATTCAGCCAGGCAATTTAAATTTATTTAGTTTTTTCCCCTTTGTACAGCCTTTAATACCTATATAATAAAATAATTTAAACCATTAATTAAAATGGCACATTTTTCCTAAAAAAAAATGTTTAGTCCCGATATTCATTTTACGAACCTGGCCTGGATTTCCCCCCTATTTTTTAATTAGAGCTTTACATTCCCTGGAAAGCTGTAGTTTTTAATTAGGATCCGGAAAAAAGTCTTAAAAATCCATTTAAAAAAATATATACCTGAGCTGCAATTAACCATTTGATATTGATGTTGCCAAATGTTGCAGAAAGTCATATAATTTAAAAAAATCTTCTTTCTTTCAGTCATTCCAATCAAAACTATCCTTCGGTTCCAAAGATATCGTAGCAATAAGTTGTTCATGGTGCAAAGTAGCTTTTCACAATAAGGAATCATGTTTCAATATACAGCGAATAGGAGAAGAGTGTAATTTAGGTAATAGAATGATTGTTTATGAATTTGTTTGTTTATTTATTTATTTTTAGGTGTACATAATAATATAATAGTTCCTCCGTCATGGATAGTTAAGCTTCCGAAAAAAGGTAGTTTTAAGTCGAGCCTTAGGAAGGTGCCAAAGAAAAAGGGATCAAATAATAAGAAAAGAGTTAGTAATAAGGTAAGACAACTATGTCTTCTTTTTTTTAAAATGCACATATTTCTTTTTAATTTTAGGATAAAGAATATAGAACATTCGTAATTAAGCCCATTCCGTCAACGAACGTAACGCCTGTGATCGTATTTATAAATCCGAAATCTGGTGGCAATCAGGGCCTGAAGCTCATGCAAAAATTCCAATGGCTGTTAAACCCCCGACAGGTACCAAAAATCCCCATTTTCATTTTTCACAAATGGAAAATGATTTAAAGATGTTTATTTTCTTGTAGGTTTTTGATCTGACTCAAGGCGGTCCAAAGTTCGGACTGGATTTGTTCAGAAAAGTACCAAATCTACGGGTTTTGGCGTGCGGTGGTGACGGTACCGTCGGTTGGGTGCTGAGCGTTATCGATCAAATCAAAATGAAACCGGCACCACCCGTCGGTGTTTTACCTTTGGGTACCGGTAACGATTTGGCCAGGGCACTTGGATGGGGTGGGGTAAGTACTGAAGTTTATCTATCAAAATTTCTTTTTTATGTAGCTGCTATTATTATGTCGTTTCTTTTACCAGGTCCAGAGGTTCGGCCTAATTGTGGTCCCTTTCTTCCATTCCGTTTTAAAAATTAATGAGTATAATATATTCTACATTTATTTACTACAGTGCTCTCTACTTTTCTGTATTAATTGACTCTCTTTTTCAGTTTTTTTTATTTAACTTTTGTATCCAAATTCTATATTCTGTTTGTCCAAAATATCTATAAAAAAATCTTTAATTTACCTTAGTAAAATTTAGTGGAGGATGACCGAAGTATCTTTAGTTACCCATTTACCCTAGTAAGTTTAAGATTTTTTCAGTATTATTTACAGAGGTCTTTCACAATAAGCTTGCGTTTAAGTAAGTCCATTGCTATCGGTTTCGTAACCCCGAAAGAGTTTTCATAATTAGTAATTCCAATAAATAGTCCATCTTTTCTCAAAGAGACCGGCTTACATTAAATAGTCACAGGTCTCAAATTTATTAAATAAAAGTCAGAGGATAACACGTGTTTCGCACATACTAGGCATCATCAGATCCACTGTAAAAAGAAACAGAAACAATAAGCTTTATAAAAACTTACCAGCTAAATCTAATTTACACGAAAATTACAAGCTAGTTCCTACCTTGCGTATGCACTAATAAAAAAGAACAAAAAAGAAGCAGAGAACAACACTACCTGATACAAATGAAGGGTAGAAATTAAGTTCAAGTTCAAAAAACTTCTGATTTTACCAATTTGAACTTAATTTCTACCCTTGATTTGTCTCATGTAGTGTTTTTCTCTGTTTCTTTTTTGTTCTTTTTTATTAATAAAAAAATTAATAAATTAGGTTTAGCTGATTTTTATAAAGCTTATTGTTTCTGTTTCTTTTTACAGTGGATCTGGTGATGCCTAGCATGGGCGAAACACGTGTAATCCTCTGAATTTTATTTAATAAATTTGAGACCTGGAGTTTGTTTTCATTACTCGTTAATTAATTAGTAACCATTTTGTTTAACACGTCATTGTATTCTTTTTTATGATAAATAATTTTTTTGAATTTGCAGTTGAATATAGACGCCGAAATTCGGTTTTAAATCTGTGTGTACCGTTCCTGGATCACAGCAACTATTTAATTTTATGAATGCGTGGCCTGGTGAACCAGAAATCATATTTTATGAAATGTTTTTGGAAAAAAAATTGTTCTAGGTATATGTTTCATAATTTTTCTATAATCAACCCTATAAAAAATACGAAATTCTCCGAAATAAAAAATTATGTTTTTTTTTTATAATTTACTTTTTAGATATGTCCTAGACGAACTTTCATATTTTCAGCTTTACTGTTTAATTTTTGTTTCACTTTTCTTTTTTTCTACAATTATTTAGTCTAATTCAGTTCATTTCCCATTAAAAGAATTCAACTGCCTGGACGAATTTTTCATATTTTTTCTCAATTAGCTGGAATATTGTTAAGCGCCTCTATGAAGAATTGTAATGAGCAATTGGGAGGTATTATATGAAGGTGAAATAATTGCCGTTTCTAGTGCTATATCTTTATACATCTCCCAAAACCCTCAGGCTACTATACAGGGTGATTCAAAAGTAAGCGGCATCCTTTCAGAGGCGTAATCCTTGTATGAAAATAAGGCAAAAAGTTCATATTAATATGGGTTCGAAATTGCTTCCTAAGGGAGCTACGCCCCTTTGAATAGGACCCCTTGAAGACAATTTTTTCTCTATAACTTTAAAACCCTTTAGAATTAAATTTTGAAAATTGGTGTACTGCATAAACATTTCATTGTGAATAAGATTCTAAATTCAAATTTTTTAAATTTTATTCAGGTGCGTCACATGCGGGGGTTGGAAAGGGTAAAATATCCCTTTTTCTTTTACTCTTTAGGTTATTGTGATTTTGTTTGAAAATTATACAATTTTAGAGTCTTATACGTAAAAAAGGTACTCTTAGTTCAATTCGATAGAGCGTACCATTTACGAGAAAATCGACTTTGAAAATTTTCTGATTCCAGGAATCATCTGGAGTTTAATAATTACATTTAAGAATTATGCTCATTGTTTTATTTTGTTCTCGATCCAGTCGATTAATCTTGTATTGTGGCAGGTTAAATAGTAAAGCAAGAGCAATCGCATTGTAAAGCTAGTTATAGTAGTATGCATTAATAATGTTTTTTCTACTCTTTTTAAAAAAAAAAACAACTTTTTTTGAAAATTTATCGAATAAATAGCATAGAAATGAAAATTTAGGTTGGTATCTCAAGTTGTGCCTAAATATTTTTTTTTGTTACATACATAAGCAATGCTCTGCCCATTCAGAGCAATCCTTATACCATTCATGTCTATAGGAATTAGTCGACCACTTTTTTCAAATATATAAAATTTTGTTTTTACAAAGGCAGTTGAACAAGTTGCATAGCTCATTATTTATAAATGCAATGACATTTTTCAAGTTGAAAATGTTTATTTTTCTTCCAGGCAGTTGAAGTAGTTTTTCGTTTAGATATGAATATACCTGATTGTCCAAATAGTTTTTAAAACTCTCTTTTTTTGTCGTTTTTTAATAACTGAAAATATTGTTATTTCATTATAATCAAACCCCAAAAATTGCCCAAATTTCCAAACAAGAAATAAACAATTTTACAAAATTTTTTTTGCAAATAATTTTACAGCTCTAGTATAAAAAAACTCAAAATACAATAAACATATAATATTAATCGCATTTTATAAATTAGGACAATCAACCGTATAAGAATAATCGAAAATTTTCAAAAATCATAATATTTTTTTAAACTGAAAAAAAATTATTTTTTCCAAAAAACCTTAAATATTAGATCCACTTGTATCTTTATGAAGTACGGGAAGTTTAAATGCAATTTTTTTTTACGTTCTTGATCCTAACCTTTTATTTGATTATAATTCAATCCCATAAAAATATGAAAAAATCCCCGAATTTATTGACATTTTCAAAAACCTGAATTTGTAGAAATTACATAGGTTATTTGAATTTTTTACATTTTTTACATTTTAATTACACATTAATTTTAATTAATGTTTTTTTTTTAATTTTTTTTTAGTTATTTATTACCTTTTTAATTTGCAAATTTCAGACATTTAAAATTGTCTTCTGTTTCCTGAAATTTAAGAGCAATATCTGGTTTTTCCACGCAATTCCAGTTTCCAATTTCCAAACAATTAAGGTAATTTTTTTTGTTACTTCTGGTACTTGAAATTTGAAGATTATCTTCTTTTTCTAAGCAGTAATATTAATCATATTATTCTCAATAATATGTAATTGTATCTATAAATTTATTTATTTTAAGGAAATATGCAATTAATTAATATATAAGATATTAAACATCTTAATCGAATTCATAAGAATATTCGAAATTCAAAAAAAAATCATATTTTCCAAATAAATACCTAAAACTATAATAAAATAATACCAAATAAAATGGTCCCTGTGAAGTTAGTTAAATACGTTTTTCCGAAAAATTACAAAAACTCTTTAGGTTTTTTATAATAACCTCTTATTTGACTATAAATCAGTCCCATAAAAATACGAAAAAATCCCCAATCCATTAAAGTTTTCAAAAATTTAACTCAAAAACTCAGCATAACTTTTTTGTTTATTTAAATATGTGCCAATTTAAAATTTTTTTCTTTAATTAAAAAAAAATTCCAGAGAGTTGAGACCTTCTTTTGTTTATTCTAGACATTTAAACACTCCTTCTGATTTTTTTCCAGGATTTCTTTCCATTTCTTTTGCGATTAGTAATAGAACGGGATATGGAAAATTTTCTTTAAGACTAAAATACCATGAACATATAATATTATTACCATTTTATAAATTACTATAATCAACCTTATAAAAATTATCGAACCTTGTGAAAAACCATAGATTAACACAAACTAATAACTCAAAAAGTATCTTAAAAAAAAACACATTTATTCCAGAAAGTCTTAAATATTGGAACCATTTGTATTTGGTATGAAGTAATATATAATAAGTCGAAGACTTTGACTTGTCCGAAAAGTCCTTCTTTTTTATGCTGGATTCAGGACAAAATATGTTACATCTTTAATTGTGAAAATTCGTCATTTTTTTTTAGAGTGTTGAGGCCATTTTCTGGTTTCTTTTAGTCGATTGAAGGGTTTTTCTTATTTTTGTGTAGATTCCTCATAGGATTGATTAAACTGGAATCAGTTGTTAAAAATGGCAATTTTTCGTGTTTTTTTCAGCTATTTTTTCAGCGATTCCAGATTTTACAATTTGGTTCCGGTTCTCTGGATATCTAATTGGTTCTTCAAACTTGATAATTTCTCTTAATCGTTATCGTTATCTAAACGTCGTTTTTGTTGCTTCTTCCAGGCAGTTCAAGCTTTTGGTAAGTTTCTTTCCATTTTTTAAAGTTTCTACCGCTTTCCTCACATACGAATTCGTTCTTGATTTTTTTTTATTTTTCTGCTTCTTTTAGGCACTTGAAACCTTTTTCCAATTTTCTTTTAGACTTTCAAGGAATTTTCTTCTTATTCCAGGCAGTCGAGGTCTTTTTCGTCTTATTCGTTTTTTCGTCATTTCGTCTATTAACCCTAATTAAAACTGATCAATTAATAAGTTCCCAATCTAGTTTTGCTGATAAAAAAAACTTTAGACTGATTTTTGAATCTATATGTATAACTAGGGGTGTGACCCACCTACAGTCTCTCAATAAAAAACTCGTTTTTCTAGATTCGATTGATCCATCCGACTCTAAACAAACCGTCGTAAATCAAATTTCCAATTTTCCCAAATTTTTACTGAAACTAAATCAAATTAGCGACATTTATACCCGGCCAGAGAGGGCCGTAATTCAAAAGATCATGTCATCATCCATCCATCAATGACGAGGCCGATCACCGATGTTATTTTCCTCCCGATTATTCCCCGTGCCACAGTAATAACAAAATTTAAATTATCCAGAAATTTCATAAACCCGAATTTAACTTCCCGGGTACGGCTCGTCGTTCCTGTTTACGAGAGCGGTTTAATATGCGGGACAATGCGGCTTCGGGCGGCCAGGTAAATTGACAATGATGTGTGCTTACCGTAGATGGAATAATTAATGAACCTGCAGGTATAAACATAACGTCGTTTGAAAAGGGTCAATGATGTTACATGATAGTTTTCTTTATTAGTATCAAGAAAATCCTGGTTTCTCGCTCTTGGCAGGTTGGCAGAAAATTGGGAAAATATGCTAAGAAGTAATAATAATAGCGTATTTATTTAACATTATATATAAACCATAGAATACATTTTCAAACTTAAAAAAAATTAATTAACTCTCTTTATTGATGTTCACATTGTCAATATTTATCTGATTCATTTTTGATTTTTTGGTAGAAACGCAAAATTTAGATTTACTTGTGTTTAAACATAATTGGACGATACAAAGCCAGCTGAATATCTTGGTTAAGTTTTTATTCATATCGGTTACCATTGATCAACATTGTTTCCCATCAAGTCATCTGCAAATAACAGAGTTTTAAATTTTGTATGACTTTTACCACAACATAAGATTATCAGAGACTATTTACATATTTTTACACGTTGGACGTATTTATTATTGTAAATGGCTCTGACAAAATTATCACATATATTATCGACAACACACTCATATAAGTGACACCACGATAATCATGGAATTTTCGTGACAGTAATATAGGAGTTACATCACACAGCCCAAGATACATCACATAAGACTTGCTTTTAAATTTTTAAGAATTTTTTTAATTTTTTTCTTGGAAAATAGATTACTTGGTTTAGGGACCCTGGTACAATTACTTAGGACATTTGGTGACTGTGGAATGTTGATAACAATAGTGTGTATACTTTCTATAAAATATTTATTACGTTCTTATGCAGTGTTTGCTTGTGACTCCCAGTAAAATTAATTTGATTAAATAGAATATGATTTTTATCTAGCAGTAGAGTTTTCAAATTTATCCATAGTTCTTTTTGTTTTTATCTAGGTATTCGACTCTAATTTTGTTAACAATAATAGGTATTTATTTTAGTTATATACTCTTCCCAGGCACCGTCATTTTTATATAAAGGATCTCTTTCTCGCATTATTTGTTAAATATCAGACAATATCCATTTGTATTCACATATGTTTGATTCTAGATAATCTGATACATTTGGTCTAAAATAATTTCAATATCAGGCTCAACTAGAAAATGTATGTCGGAGCTATTCTCGTTGCAATCAATAGCAAGCCGTGTTTCTTGTAGTTGATGCTAGTTGTAGTTTTAAAACGATCTTTGATGTTTAACAGTTCTGAAAGTTTGCTTATTTTCCTGATCGACAAAATTAAATGGTAACTAATTTTAGATGTTAGGTGTACCCTTTGCGCCAGACGTCTGTCATTAGTTACGATAAAATCATTAAAATCATTTATGATTAATGTCTGGCTCGTAGGAACTATTCTGATAGGTGTTTCTACAATTTGTGTAAACAATATATTTTTTATTATGTTACAGTAAAACGTATTTTTAAGAAGGTCAAAGTTAAAATGCCCAATAATTATATTAATTCCATTAAAATTTCTAACTTCATCCAAATGCTCAGAGAAAACATCCAAAAAATTGGCTTCTTTCCATTTAGGTGCATAATATAGCATAGAAAACAAATATTTTATATAGTACAAAGAAAATTCCAAAGACATGAACCAGATAAAACATTTTTAATTTTATAACGTACATACATCAGATCTTACCAATGCCATCACTCCTCACATTTTACTATTGTTATGAATACATTCACTGGTTCAATTTCACTTTTAATGTGAGTCTCATTCAAAATGTTAACCTAATTATTAAGGTAACCCTAAAAACTGAAGTAAACAATGTTCATATTAGGTATAATGTCATGAAAATGTTTCAAAAATTTATGGATCCATTAAGTATTGGAGGACGTTTTTTGTTTCTTCCAGGCAGTTGAACTATTTCCATCCTTTCTTCCTAAATTTTAAAGATTTTTCTCATTTTCTTCTGAATTCCAGACATATTTGGATATTGAATAAAAATTAAAATTAGTAAGATAAAAATTAATCAAAGTTGCGCAATTGCGTTTCCTTATGTTTCCATGCAGTTAAGGCTGTTTTTGCATCTCGTTAAGATAGTTTAAGCTATTTTCTATTTTTCCAGTTTAATTCCATTTATTATACAAATTTTGGAAAAAACTGGACATGAACGTTCTTGGAAGGTATTAAAGCATTTAAAAAATGTTCTTATTCTTCCAGGCAGTTGAAGTATTTTATAGTTTTTTTCCAGTTTTCTTGAATGATTCTTCTTAAATTCTTAATAAAAAAAGGAACAAATCATTTAAGAAAATTGACAGAAAATGCTTCACTATCTTGAAATTTTTTTAAAAATCCCGCAGTTTCTAAATATATTTATATCCAACTTTTCCCAATATCGGCACAAAAAATAAGAAAAAACTGAAAGACTAGAAAATAACATTAACTGCCTAAAAGAGGTACAAAAAAAACGACCTAAACTGCCTGGAAAAAGAGATGAATTATGTCAAGTAGAAATACTTTCAACTAAAAAACTTATGAAATATTGAACAAAAAAAGTTAAGAAGTCTGAAACAAAATTAGAAACAGGGTACACTTCTCTAATGAAAAAAAATTATCTCAACTGCTTTTTATAGGTTTAAAAACCTTTAATAATATTTGGATGTTATAGAAGAAAGTTAATATTCACATAATTTTTTTATATCATTTTAGAGTTCTCAATTACTTTCCAAGATTCCAGAACCCAGTTAAGGTAATTTTTTATTTTTTCCAGGTAGTTGAATCCGTTTTCTAATTTTATTCCGATAGTTTAAAATGGTTTGCAATTTAATCACGAAATCCAGATAAAATTGAGTATGAATTTTCCAATTTCTGGGAATTTTCCTTGCTTGTTCAGAGAGTTTAGGTCACCTTTTTTAAATTTAGGACCATTTTCCTTATCAGGCTCAACTAGAAAATGTATGTCGGAGCTATTCTCGTTGCAATCAATAGCAAGACGTGTTTCTTGTAGTTGATGCTAGTTGTACTTTTTAAACGATCTTTGATGTTTAACAGTACTGAAAGTTTGCTTATTTTCCTGATCGACAAAATTAAATGGCAACTAATTTTAGATGTTAGGTGTACCCTGTGCTCCAGACGTCTGTCATTAGTTACGATAAAATCGATCAATGTCTGGCCCGTAGGAATTATTCTGATAGGTGTTTCTACAATTTATGTAAATAATATATTTTTTATGATGTTACAGTAAAACGTATTTTTAAAAATGTCAAAGTTAAAATGCACAATAATTATATTAATTCCATTAAAATTTCTAACTTCATCCAAATGCTCAGAGAAAACATCCAAAAAATTGGCTTCTTTCCTTTTAGGTGCATAATATAGCATAGAAAACAAATATTTTATATAGTACAAAGAAAATTCCAAAGACATGAACCAGATAAAACATTTTTAATTTTATAACGTACATACATCAGATCTTACCAATGCCATCACTCCTCACATTTTACTATTGTTATGAATACATTCACTGGTTCAATTTCACTTTTAATGTGAGCCTCATTCAAAATGTTAACCTAATTATTAAGGTAACCCTAAAAACTAAAGTAAACAATGTTCATATGAGGTATAATGTCATGAAAATGTTTCAAACATTTATGGATCCATTAAGTATTGAAGGACGTTTTTTGTTTCTTCCAGGCAGTTGAACTATTTCCATCCTTTCTTCCTAAATTTTAAAGATTTTTCTCATTTTCTTCTGAATTCCAGACATATTTGGATATTGAATAAAAATTAAAATTAGTAAGATAAAAATTAATCAAAGTTGCGCAATTGCGTTTCCTTATGTTTCCATGCAGTTAAGGCTGTTTTTGCATCTCGTTAAGATAGTTTAAGCTATTTTCTATTTTTCCAGTTTAATTCCATTTATTATACAAATTTTGGAAAAAACTGGACATGAACGTTCTTGGAAGGTATTAAAGCATTTAAAAAATGTTCTTATTCTTCCAGGCAGTTGAAGTATTTTATAGTTTTTTTCCAGTTTTCTTGAATGATTCTTCTTAAATTCTTAATAAAAAAAGGAACAAATCATTTAAGAAAATTGACAGAAAATGCTTCACTATCTTGAAATTTTTTTAAAAATCCCGCAGTTTCTAAATATATTTATATCCAACTTTTCCCAATATCGGCACAAAAAATAAGAAAAAACTGAAAGACTAGAAAATAACATTAACTGCCTAAAAGAGGTACAAAAAAAACGACCTAAACTGCCTGGAAAAAGAGATGAATTATGTCAAGTAGAAATACTTTCAACTAAAAAACTTATGAAATATTGAACAAAAAAAGTTAAGAAGTCTGAAACAAAATTAGAAACAGGGTACACTTCTCTAATGAAAAAAAATTATCTCAACTGCTTTTTATAGGTTTAAAAACCTTTAATAATATTTGGATGTTATAGAAGAAAGTTAATATTCACATAATTTTTTTATATCATTTTAGAGTTCTCAATTACTTTCCAAGATTCCAGAACCCAGTTAAGGTAATTTTTTATTTTTTCCAGGTAGTTGAATCCGTTTTCTAATTTTATTCCGATAGTTTAAAATGGTTTGCAATTTAATCACGAAATCCAGATAAAATTGAGTATGAATTTTCCAATTTCTGGGAATTTTCCTTGCTTGTTCAGAGAGTTTAGGTCACCTTTTTTAAATTTAGGACCATTTTCCTTATCAGGCTCAACTAGAAAATGTATGTCGGAGCTATTCTCGTTGCAATCAATAGCAAGACGTGTTTCTTGTAGTTGATGCTAGTTGTACTTTTTAAACGATCTTTGATGTTTAACAGTACTGAAAGTTTGCTTATTTTCCTGATCGACAAAATTAAATGGCAACTAATTTTAGATGTTAGGTGTACCCTGTGCTCCAGACGTCTGTCATTAGTTACGATAAAATCGATCAATGTCTGGCCCGTAGGAATTATTCTGATAGGTGTTTCTACAATTTATGTAAATAATATATTTTTTATGATGTTACAGTAAAACGTATTTTTAAAAATGTCAAAGTTAAAATGCACAATAATTATATTAATTCCATTAAAATTTCTAACTTCATCCAAATGCTCAGAGAAAACATCCAAAAAATTGGCTTCTTTCCTTTTAGGTGCATAATATAGCATAGAAAACAAATATTTTATATAGTACAAAGAAAATTCCAAAGACATGAACCAGATAAAACATTTTTAATTTTATAACGTACATACATCAGATCTTACCAATGCCATCACTCCTCACATTTTACTATTGTTATGAATACATTCACTGGTTCAATTTCACTTTTAATGTGAGCCTCATTCAAAATGTTAACCTAATTATTAAGGTAACCCTAAAAACTAAAGTAAACAATGTTCATATGAGGTATAATGTCATGAAAATGTTTCAAACATTTATGGATCCATTAAGTATTGAAGGACGTTTTTTGTTTCTTCCAGGCAGTTGAACTATTTCCATCCTTTCTTCCTAAATTTTAAAGATTTTTCTAATTTTCTTCTGAATTCCAGACATATTTCGATATTAAATAAAAATTAAAATTTGTAAGATAAAAATTTGTCAAAGTTGCGCAATTGCGTTTCCTTATGTTTCCATGCAGTTAAGGCTGTTTTTGCATCTCGTTAAGATAGTTTAAGCTATTTTCTACTTTTCCAGTTTAATTCCATTTATTATCCAAATTTTGCAGAAAACTGGACATGAACGTTCTTGGAAGGTATTAAACCATTTAAAAAATGTTCTTATTCTTCCAGGCAGTTGAAATATTTTATAGTTTTTTTCCAGTTTTCTTAAATGATTTTTCCTTTTTTTGTTATTAAAAATTTCATTACAAGATACTTCAGTAAAATATTTTTGCATAATAAATCCTGAAGTCTTCTACTTGGACATTTTTTCAAAAATTTAGGGTCATATTTTAATTTTTTCAGGCAGTTAAGATCGTTTTTATTTATTCTTCCAGGCCAGTGAAGCCTTTTTCTAATTTTCTTTTAGATTGTCTAATTTTTTTCCAAAATGTTTTTTTTGCAGGACTTTATAAAATTCCTTTTATCCATAACATTTAGGTATTACAGCTATTATTCCGGGCAGGTTTCACTTGCCTGGAAGTCAACTGCCTGGAATAAAACCTGTATTACCTAAATGTTATAAAGAAAAGGAATTTTATAGAGTCCTGAAATTCTGGAAAAAAAATTAGGAAATCTAGAAGAAATGTAGAAAAAGGCTTCACTTCCTTGGAAGAACAAAAAAATATATAATCAGAAACCTTTAATAAAATATTTAGAAATTGTGGAAGAAAAGAATTTTGTGCAGCTGTGGAACCCAAGTAACTAAAAATTTTATGAAGTCGTCGAAAAAAGAAAATCAGAAAAAAGTTTCACTTTGAAAAGAAAAAAATCACCTCTCTTAAATTCTTAATAAAAAAAGGAACAAATCATTTAAGAAAATTGACAGAAAATGCTTCACTGTCTTGAAATTTTTTTAAAAATCCCGCAGTTTCTAAATATATTTATATCCAACTTTTCCCAATATCGGCACAAAAAATAAGAAAAAACTGAAAGGCTAGAAAATAACATTAACTGCCTAAAAGAGGTAAAAAAAAAAACGACCTAAACTGCCTGGAAAAATAGATGAATTATGTCAAGTAGAAATACTTTCAACTAAAAAACTTATGAAATCTTGAACAAAAAAAGTTAAGAAGTCTGTAACAAAATTAGAAATAGGCTGCACTTCTGTAATGGAAAAAAAATATCTCAACTGCTTTTAATAGGATCAAAAACCTTTTAAAATATTTGGATATTATGGAATAAAATAATCATCCACATATTTTTTAATTGAGTTCTCAATTTCTTTCCAAGATTCCAGAACCCAGTTAAGGTAATTTTTTATTTTTTCCAGGCAGTTGAATCCTTTTTCTAATTTTATTCCGGTAGTTTAAAATGGTTTGCCATTAAATCGCGAAATCCAGATACGAGTACAATTGAATATAAATTTTCCCAATCATCTTCTGGGGATTTTCCATGTTTGTCCGGGGAATTTAGGTCACATTTCTTTTAATTTAGTTCCATTTTCTTCTCGAAATGGCACCAAATGCTCATGTACTCTTAAATTTGTTCAGAAATCTTAAGATTTTTTTAAAATTCTTGTTGCGGATTCTGGTTCTTATAGAATCGCTTCTTCAAACCCGCAAAACTATTTTCTTTCCTTCCAAAAGATTCTTCTTCCAGACAGTTGAAAGTTCACATCAGTGATCACTTGAAAAATAATAGAAAGACTCACCAAAGATCTTCTGCCTGATTACTGGAGCTTTACCATTCAATACATAGCAAATAAAAAATTGCATTTTTGTTCCAGGGATACACTGACGAACCGATTTCAAAAATCCTTACCAACATCAGCCACAGCGACACAGTTCTTCTGGACCGTTGGTGTCTGGATGTGAGACCAAACCAGGAAACTGGAGAGCAACCGAACGACGGCAAAGACTCTCTCCCGCTAAACGTCGTCAATAATTATTACTCTTTAGGGGTCGACGCTCATATTGCTCTGGAATTTCACGAAGCCAGAGGTGAGTTTTGCGCTGTTGTCATATTTCAGGAAATTTCCCATAAAACTTCCTCTCTATCCAGAGGCTCATCCGGAACGGTTCAACTCGAGGCTACGTAACAAAATGTTTTACGGTCAGATGGGCGGAAAGGACTTACTGAAACGTAAATGGAAAGGACTCGCGGATTTCGTCACGCTCGAGTGTGACGGGAACGACATCACACCGAAATTAAAGGAGCTCAGGGTGCACGCCATTGTTTTTTTGAATATCGGCAGGTAAGCGGACTTACTCGTAATTAAAAATTTATTTTAATTTTTTATTTGAAAGTTATGGAGGTGGTACGAAACCTTGGACGAAAACCAGCGGTACCACAGATCCTAGTACCGAGGATGGCCTGATCGAAGTACTGGGACTGACCACTTACCAATTGGTAAGTGAACTGGTTAAATTTGATTGAGGGAATGGCGGGTATAAAGAGGACATGGGCAAACTGCACCTTTTTCTTATTTAGAACGTATAATGGTTCCAGAACCTCATAAAGTTATTTAATTAAAGTTTTTTATTTTACCTAATTTTCCTTTTTTTTTCTAGGCAGTTCAGTTTGTTTTCTACCATTCTTCCAGTTTTTTAAGGATTTTTTCCGTTTAATGGCGAAATCCAGATAGAATTCAATATGAATTTTCCTAGTCTCTTAACCTGTCCCTATTTCTTAAGATGCTCCTTGTTTTTTTCCAGGGAGTTGAAGGTATTCCTAGTCTCTTGAATTTTTTACTTCTATTTAAGATTTTACTAACGACTTACCAATTGGTAAATTAAGCAGCTAAAATTGAATGAAAAAATCGCAGTTTTAGAGCGTGCATGGGCAAACTGCACCTGTTTCTTATTTACAAAGAACAAATCGAACAGAGAAATTCACGATAATTTGCTCAAGGTTTTTTACAAAATAATGATTCCAGAGGTCTGTAGAGTTCTTCAGTTGAACTCTGTCTACTTTACATAATTTTCCTTATTCTTCCAGGCAGTTGAATCTTTTTTCTTTCTTCCAGTTGTTTAAAGATTTTTCCCATTTATTGGAGAAATCCAGATAGAATTTAATATGCATGTTCTTGGTCTCTTAATTTTTCTCTATTTCTTAAGATTTTTTTTCAATTTAGTTTCGGATTGTATTGGCATTTTCCTTGTTTTTTTTTCCACGGACTTGAAGTCTCTTAAATTTTCCTTAGGTCTTAAGATTTTTCTAATAATATTCACGTAATTTCCCTAAATTTTGTTACATTATAATGATTTCAGAGGTCCATAAGGTCCTTTAATTGAAGTCTTTTTACTACTTTATATAATTTTTCTTATTTTTCCAGGCAGTTGAATCCGTTTTCTATCATTCTTCCAGTTTTTTAAGGATTTTTCCCGTTTAATGGCGAAATGCAGATAGAATTCAATATTAATTTTCCCAGTCTCTTTAACTTGTCCCTATTTCTTAAGATGCTCCTTGTTTTTTTCCAGGAAGTTGAAGGTATTCCTAGTCTCTTGAATTTTTTACTTCTATTTAAGATTTTAATAACGACTTACCAATTGGTAAATTAAGCAGCTAAAATTGAATGAGAAAATCGCAGTTTTAAAGCGGACATGGATAAACTGCACCTGTTTCTTATTTACAAGGGATAAATCGAGCAAGGAAATTCACAATAATTTGCCTCAATTTTCTTATAAACTAATGATACCAGAACTACGTAAAGCTCTTTTTAATTGGTAAATTAAGAGGTTAAAATTGATTGAGAAAATCGCGGTTATAAAACGGGCATGGACAAACTGCACCTGTTTCTTATTTACAAAGAACAAATCGAACAAAGAAATTCACGATAATTTACTCAAATTTTCTTACAAAATAATGATTCCAGAGGTCTATAGACTTCTTCACTTGAAGTCTACTTTACATAATTTTCCTTATTCTTCCAGGCAGTTGAATCCTTTTTCTAACTTTCTTCCAGTTGTTTAAAGATTTTTTTCCCATTTATTGGAGAAATCCAGATAGAATTTAATATGCATGTTCTTAGTCCAGATAATTCACTCCGTTTTCTATCATTCTTCCAGTTTTTTAAGGATTTTTCCTGTTTAATGGCGAAATTTAGATAGAATTCAATATGAATTTTCCTAGTCTCTCAACGTGTCCCTATTCCTTAAGATGCTCCTTGTTTTTTTCCAGGGAGTTGAAGGTATTCCTAGTCGCTTGAATTTTTTACTTCTATTTAAGATTTTACTAATGACTTACCAATTGGTAAATTAAGCAGCTAAAATTGAATGAAAAAATCACAGTTTTAAAGCGGGCATGTACAAACTGCACCTGTTTCTTATTTATAAGGGATAAATCGAGCAAGGAAATTCACAAAAATTTGCCTAAATTTTCTTATAAACTGATGATACCAGGACCACATAAAGCTCTTCTTTCCTTATTTCTTGCAATTTTTCTAACAACTTATTAATTGATAAATGAAGAGGTTAAAATTGATTGAGAAATCGCGGTTATAAAGCGGGCATGGACAAACTGCACCTGTTTCTTAATTACAAACGATAAATCGAACAAGGAAATTCACAAATAATTTGCCTAAATGTTCTTATAAACTAATGATACCAGGACCACGTAAAGCTCGTCTTTCCTTATTTCTTGCAATTTGTCTAACGACTTATTAATTGGTGAATTAAACAGTTAAAATTGAATGAGAAAATCGCGCTTATAAAGCGGGCATGGACAAACTGCACCTGTTTCTTATTTACAAAGAACAAATCGAACAGAGAAATTCACGATAATTTACTCAAGTTTTTTTACAAAATAATGATTCCAGAGGTCTGTAGAGTTCTTTAGTTGAAGTCTGTCTACTTTACATCATTTTCCTTATTCTTCCAGGCAGTTGAATCTTTTTTCTTTCTTCCAGTTGTTTAAAGAGATTTCCCATTTAAAAGAGACATCCAGATAGAATTTAATATAATTGTTCCTAGTATCTTACCTTTTCCCTATTTCTTAAGATTTTTTTTCAATATTGTTCTGGATTGGGTCGGGATTTTCCTTGTTTTTTTTCCAGGGAATTACAGGTATATTAAATTTTCCATATTCCCTAAGTTTTTCTAATGACTCATTAATGATAAATCAAGCAATTAAAATTGATTGAGAAAATCGCGGTTATAAAACGGGCATGGACAAACAGCATCTTTTTCTTATTCAGCCCTGACTTCATCATCTTCTCCCATTGAGCAATTTATTAGAGAATTTATAGTCATTATTAATTCACGATTCGTAATATTATTCAAAAGCATAGAGTTTTCGCATTGAAAAGGGTCGGTTATTTTATTTTTAGAGATTTGCTTTAGTAGTCAGTTTTTTTTTACCTATTGTGCAAAAGAATTTATTAAATTATGGGGAGAGGATCAGACATTTCTTTAGGGTTCTTTCCACCTTTAATAAGAGAGGATATGTAATGTTGGATCTTGGTCAGATTTAGTAGTTTTGACATCTTATTTCTGTATTGTTTGTATTTATTAAAAAGAGCAAAATATTGGGGGTTGTCTATTTTAATGTGTCCCATTATTAACCAGGATTTTACATTTAATTGTAATATTCATTTTACAGGATCTAATCCTTTCTTGAAGTTTAGTTTTGTCTAATTTCTCTTTATAATGTATTTGGTTTTGTGTTGATTTCATATCTTAATTTAAAAGAATCACATAGTAATCTGATATACTACTCCTTAATATCACTGCATTTATTTTTGCTATAAGTATTCGATTATATATATTTAATGCACACGTCTTTGATTTACTAGCAACCCTAGTAAAATTATTAACAATCTGAAATTTTATCCAGAATATTAATTTAATTGAATTCTTTTGAAAAGTGATACTTAGTTCCAATGATTTTTAATTATTTCTTACTCGCTCTTTACATAAATAAATGTTCCGTCGAACGTATTTGATCTACTTTCATTATAGTAAATCTCATATGCATCAATATGATATTGCTGTAATTTATTAAAGGCATGTGTTTCGGAAAGCAGTATCACATCAAAATTTACCCTTAATGACTGCAAGAGCACGAGGAATTCATTAAAGTTTGTAGGTAAATTAGAGTCCTTAAACTCCTTTGTACTATGATTAAAATACTTGCTATCAGTTATTTGATCATAAATTTATATAGAGAATCCGTATGGAAATTTTCAAATCTGTATATAGACGAATTTTTGAGTTATGGACACTTTGTGAATTTCTCATCAATAAAAAAAATGATCGTTCATAGCGAATTTTTTTATTGAACTTTCTCATATTTTTCCTTAATTTTCTTACAAATTAATGATAAAGGACATGGCTTAATTGCAACAAGAACCCGTACAAACAAAGACGCGGAATGTTTGAAAAAAATTTAATATTTCATAAAATTATATTAAATTTTAATAAAAAATTCCCTTTGTATTAAAAAAGACGCTACAACGGCCTTATTATTTGCATAAAACGGTCTCCCCTTGTAGGTTTTAACGACGTGTTCGTTTTTTAACAAGTTTTTGGCTTCCGGGGGTTTTATATCAAAATTGAAAGGGATTTTTAATGTTTTATGCGACCTTTATGGGATATTTCGATTTAGTAATTATAAATATAATTTTTGGTTAAAATAAAGATGGATAGTCGTGGTGAACAAGAGACTTAAAAGTGCAAAGGTGACTTTTTTGGCAAGTCATTCCCTAAGTTTACCGTGAATTACCTTGGAATGATATTTTTCTTATGTGTTTTTATGTCTTTCTTATTATTTTTCTATACAACAATTACAATTTATAAACAAGAAAAATGAAAAATAAATCTTCTAGCTCTAATATGCATGTTACTGATTATCTAATAAGAGTTGCCTTACTTTTGTTTTGAATCTATAACAGTGGCGGATCGTGGGAATAAGCAGGGTAAGCCGGGTCTATCCTAAAATTTTGAGCATACAAAATACAAAAATAAAATTTTAAAAATATTTTATTTTAATTAAATATCATGTTAACACACCAATTTATTTATTATCTTAACCCGCAAATATATTTTATTTAACGCAAAAAGCATCAAATCACTTAAACGCACTTAAAAAACCACTGTTAGGCCCGAACGAATCTGGCCGACCCCATCCACAATATATCCCTATAGAAAAATCGCGCGACGCTGGTCAACGCGTCGGAGGATGGATTTTATATGCGCGCTTACGGAAGTCATTTAGGCCCGACACGAGGTGGCCTGCGTTGTTTTCGCGGTTGAATGTTTGTTTTTAGCGGAAAAATTTATCGATTTGTACTTGAATTTGTTCTTAATTTGCTAATTCGTAATTTGAGGGTTCGTGGTTAAATGTTTTCGTGAATTAAAAAGTTGTAGTGTTTTTAATTTAAAAGTTGTAGACATTGGTAAAGTGAAGTTGGTGAAGAACCTAATAATTAAATCCATAAATTTGCAATGTTTTTACAAGGCTTTTGCCTATTACGTTTTTTTTTTTAAATTTAACACTAGTTGGTTGTGTAATTAAGATAAAGGCGTAAGAGGCCAAAGCCTTTTATTAGGCCTATTTTATTAGCCTTATTTTAAATTTTTATTTAAAAATTAAAGGGTAAGTTTGAGGACTTTTTTTGGAATAGTGAGAAACTATAATAGACAAAAATGAGTTTATCTGAGCCTGAAGTTTTACCAAGTTGCAGTACTAGTGCCAATAATGTTATGTTGGCACTTGGCAGTGGATTGGACATTATTGTTTCGTTGTTGGAATTACCATTGGCTAAAAGACCTGAGGCTGAAAGACGAAAAATTATTTTAAGTGACAGGCCTATTCCAAAAGTGTGTATTGACCAAAAAGATGGGAAAAAATTACGTGCTTTTAATATCTCTTGGTATGATGTGTATAAATGGCTGTGTGGAAGTTGTATTACAAAGAAACTGTATTGTTGGCCATGTTTGTTGCTTTCGAATAAAAAGTGTGTATGGAATTGTGAAGGATACTCCAATTTAAAAAAATATATCTGCATCGCTTAAGAAACATTCAACTTGTAAAGAGCATTTAAGTAGTTCTTTGTCCTTTAAGGATGTACAAAAAAGAGAGTTTTCTGTTCGTGACTTGCTAGACGAACAGTCGAAAATTTCAAAAGTCAAGTATAATGCTGAAGTTAAAATAAACCGAGAAATTATTAAAAAATTAATTGCTTTAACTTGTACTTTAGCTAAACAGGAACTGGCTTTTCGCGGCCACGATGAGTCAGATGACTCTAAATCCTGGAAATTTCAGCAGAAGCAATTTGAGAATTTATGTTAAATTCAAATCCAGAACTAAAAGATCACTGGCAAAAAAAGACTTATTTTAGAGGCCTCTCAAAAACGACACAAAATGAACTCGTTAACCTGATTAAAGACGAAATTTCTATTTTTATTCAAAATGCCATTATTAATTCCCCATTTTTTGCATGTATTGTTGATGAAACAACCGATATAACTTAAAAGGCACAGTGTTCAATTGTATGCAGGTTAGTAGATGCAAAAAGCATAGTTCAAGAATATTTCTTAGGATTCTTTGATTTAGGGGAAGATCGAAATAATAATAATAATAATAATAATCTTTATTTAGCATAAATAGCTACATACAAAACAAAACAAATTTCTTAAAAAATTAATAAAAATAAAGATACATATATCAATAATAATGTTAATAAAGCTAATTCAACAACATATTTAGTCAGCAAGAGTACATATATAAATAAGCAATAAATGACAAATGCTGGGTATCCCGATCCCCGACACTTGCAACGCCCCGGTTTTACCAGGAACAGCAGCATCCCGGTTAATCCAAGGAATACCGCAATATTCCGGTCCGTCTAAACATTGCTATGTCGGCGACCTAAGCACCCCGTCACCAAAACTGGTTCAGAAATTTTTTAAAAATTATCACATACATAAACCTAAAGCGCTCTTACTAACTTTACAATAATATTATTAATTAATTAATTATTAATATACCCTTATAAATTAATCCATATACGCTTATTGTGTAAAAAATATAATATACATATGCACTTGAGGTTACTATTAACATGTGGATCTAAACAAAACAATTGATGTAATCAAAATTTGCAGTGCTCGCAAATAACCATAAAATGTTACGCCAATAGGTGAATCTCGGTCATGAGGTTAATTACCTATGGGCTGGTGAAATTGATCGAATACAGGGTGTCCTGGTTTTTTTGGAGAGTCCATGTCAAATCCCGGTTAATCCATGAATACTTTTTCAGTATCCCGGTTGTTCCATGGATAGCAAACACAGCTCTTCTGCCACCCACAAACACCTCATCATTGTTCTCACTTCACTACAATATTTATCTGCACATATTTTTACTACAATAATTTAAGCCACATACTCAAATTAAAAATAAAATAAGTGTTAAACTAAAATAGCGATCCTAAATAACATACTATAAAAAATAAACAAAATGAAAATAAAAAAAACAATTAGGCAAAGGTAACAAAAATCCTAGGACAATATATGTGCCCTAACCAGCCTTTTAAAATTATTTACAGAATCACAGTCTCTTATGCTGGTTGGTAATCTATTAAAATCTTGTAAGCCTCTCTGTAGGACAGAATTTAACATCTGGTTAGAGTTACACCTATCGATTAGTATGAAATTATTACATTACGATTGGTGTATATCTATTGCATTTCAAAATAGTTCTCATTGCCCTGTTCTGTACAAGCTATAACTGTTCAATTTTAAAGTTTGGTAAATTGTATAAAATTGTTGAGCAAAATTCAAGATGCGGAGCTGCAATGCTATTATACAGTAATAGTTTTGTAGCCATTGATAATTGTTTTCCTACTCTTGCAATAAAACCAATTTTTTTGGAAAATTTTCTAGTTATGTAATCAACGTGTGCATAAAAATTTAAGTTACAATCAAATATTACTCCCAAGTATTTAATTTGACTCTCATATTCTATCTTTTCATTATTTACCACAATGTTATTATCTTTCACATTGATGTGCATTAATTTGCTCTTTTTCCCAAATAAACAAAATTTCGATTTTGATGTATTTAAACAAAGACTATTACTGCAAAGCCATTTAAATAAATTAGATAAATCATTATTAAGAATTATTTGCATTTCATTTAGATCCCTCCCGATTAAATAAATCATAGTGTCGTCAGCAAAAAGCTCTATTTTACAACCACTTATAACATTGACGATATCATTAATATATAACAGAAATAACAGGGGACCTAAAACAGTTCCCTGAGGTACTCCATATTCGTTTATTAGTAATTCTGACACACTGTTTTTAAACTTGACTTTTTGCGACCTGTTTTGTAAGTAAGATTTAAACCACATTAAAACTTTATGTTTAATACCCATCTTTTCCATTTTTTTTAACAGATTAGCTCTATTTACAGTCTCGAATGCTCTCTTAAAATCGAGAAACACAGCCAGAACAAAGTTGCCCTTATCCAGTTCTTTCAAGAAGTTATCGCATATATTAATTACAGCAGATTCACATGAGTGACGCTCACGAAAACCTGATTGATTATCACGAAAATGTCGTTAGAATCATAGTATTCTTGTAGTTGTTCTTTTACAGCAATTTCTAACACTTTCTCATAAACCTCCACAGTATTTATTGGTTTAAACTCATTGTGGGAAATAGTATTTAGTACTTTTGGTACAGGGATTATTGTTGACACTTTCCAAGCCTCTGGAAATACTCCGCTTGAGAGTGATGTATTTACTATATTTAAGAGTCGATTTCCAGCCACACTACATACGTCACACAAAACCTTTTTTGAAATTCCATTTTCTCCGCCTCCGACATTCTTCATGCTTTTCAGAATTATTTTTAATTGAGTTAGGGATATTTCTTTAAAATTTGAGAACTCTGGATATTGAATATTAGGGGGATTGACAAAGGTGTCATAAGAGAGAGAATAGTTTGGAATACTATTGATAATATCAATTATACTATTTATAAAATATTTATTTAACTTTGTTTCAATTTGAAATTCATTTGAAATCATTTGGTCATCAAATTTAATTTCGTTTGGCAATAAAATATTTTTTCCAGGAAGTAACTTTTTGAGGTTTTTCCACATTTCACGCGGATTTTTTTTATTTTCATCAATAACTTCTCTAAAATATTTATCTTTTTCATTTTTAATTTGATTAACAATTAAGTTTCGTACTCTTTTGTATTCCCTCCATACTCCATCATCTTTTTCTACAACAGCCCTAACATATAACTTATCTCTTACATTCATTCTCTCACGGATATCAAACGTAATCCAATCTTTTTGCAAATATTTCTGTTTTAGAACAATGGTTTTATTTGGGCACATAGAATTTCATATATTTGTGATACTATCAACAAAAATACTTGCCAAAATATTCACATCCGCACTATTATTTGTCCATTCAGTATCATAAAGATAATCATGGAGTTGGTTTACATTGTAGCTCTTCATACACCTACGATTAATAATCACATCACGGTTTTCATTTATTTTCAGAGCAGGATGTACAGCCAGAATACAATGATCACTTATCTTGGGTGTTAAATGAACTTTAAATGACAAATTCGCATTATTGGTCACAATATAATCAATTAATGTCTGACTTCTATCTGTGATTCGAGTAGGGGAGTCAACAATTTGAGAAAAACCATTTGAGTATATGGAAAGTAGAATTTTTTCACCATAAAACGAAGGTTTAAGTAAATCAAAATTAAAGTCTCCTACAATAATGTTGACACCCTCAAACGCACTAACCTGATCAAGATAATCATTAAAAAAATCCACAAACTTTGCATTTTCAGTTTGAGGTGGATGATATAAAACAGTACAAAGATATTTGACCCTTGATATTGAAAATTCTAGCGATAGACACCATACATAACTTTGAACACACTGTATATATTTTAATTTATATTTGAGATCACTTCTTCTTGAAAATGCTCCAGCGTTACGCGATTTACCGTTTAGTATGATTGGTAAATTTGACTGTAAAGCGTAACTAATTGCTCAAACCTGATGATGGAGCTAGTGTTATGTCGGGCCAACTAAACGGACTACAAAAATTAGTAAAAGACTGCACCATTAGCTATTTTTACCCATTGTTTTGCGCATCGCCTTAATTTAGTTTTACAGCAAAGTTGCTCCAATATTACGGCAGTAAAAATATTTTATTGGACTCTTCAAGGAATTCCGGCTTATTTTCACCATTCCTCCAAAAGATCCCATTTCTTAAATAAATTTGTCGGAAAACGAATTCCTACAAATAGCGAAGTGAGATGGAACTCGAATGCAAAAGTGTTAAATGCCGTATTACAGGAGAGAAAAAATTAATTGAAGTATTTCAGGAGATAATGAATTGTCCAGAATCATATGCGAAATCAATTAGGCAGGCAGATGCGTTTAAAAGAAAACTGGATTATCTGGAATTCGTATTTTTATTAAACGTTTTTAGCGACATATTTCAACAAACAGAGCTCTTATACAATGTGTTACAGAAAAAAAATAATGACATCCAGTTATGTAACAATTCCGTTTCCAGATGTCTTAAAGTGTTAAAAAGCTGGAGAAATGACCTGACCTTTTCTAAGCATATTAACGTTGCTGTTAGCGAGACAAATACAGAACTTACCTTAAATCGTAATGAACTTGGTGGTTTACCTAAAAATGATGGTAATCAAAGCACTTTGGATAAAGCCAAAACTAAATTTAGACGAATATTTTTTGAAATTTTGGACAATAATATAACTCAATTAGAGCAACGTTTTTCGGACCAGAGCAAGTTTCAATTTCTGCAGTTGAGTGATACTAAAAAATTTCCAGAATATGGAGGAGTATTTCCGCAAAAACCATTGGACTCGTTAATAAATACTTATGAAGCACTTTTTGATAAATCATTATTGAAAACAGAACTAGAAACCATTTTCTCACCAATACACCGTGAACAATTTTACGATAAAAGTTTGTTAGGTCTAATTAAAAGTATGCATGATAACGACACAAATGAAATTCTTCCTGAAAGTTACAAGTTGTTCTGTTTACTAGCTACAATACCTGCAACCAGTGCTTCAGTTGAAAGGACTTTTTCTACGTTAAAGCGAATAAAAACATCTTTGCGGAACACAATGACTCAAAATCGGCTTTCATCCTTATCTATTTTATCAATCCAAAAGGACATTCTCGCTCAATTAGTGGAAACTGGGGACACATTTTACGATAGGGTAATTGACAAATTTGCACGAAACAAAGATAGAAGAATTAACTTGCTTTATAGGTAATAAAATTCAAAACTGATAATTTGTTTGTGTTCAAAATACTTTTAAATGACTCCTTCTTTCTGTGCAATTTTTAGTAGTTACGTGTTACTTTTATGTACGTAGGTAACAATAAATGTACATATTAAGCTTAATTACTGTCGTTTCTTTTCATAGTGTCCCCCTTTTTAGTTCTCTAGTTCTCCCAAATTTTTTAAATTTGATAGAAAAAAAATATGTTTTTTTTTTTTGGAAAAAATTCTTAGAGTTAATGTTTTAAATGTATAATTACTTGACAACACCGGCCTATTATATGATTCTTCGAGCTTCATTGTGAGTGGGCACTCTTGCTATGGCCTACCCAAAATTTAACCCCACGAACCGCCACTGATCTATAAATGGAATTCGAAATATCAATTATATCAGGTGGTCATTATACAGCGCATTAATGATATGACAAATATTATAAGAGAATGATTTTTTGAAAAATTGGTTTTTGTGTTTAGGAATAGTTAAAGATTTAATTTAATTTAATTTTTTTTTCTTAAATTTAAGTGGTGAATGTCTGTCCGAAATGTAATTTTGTTGTATAGGTAGGGAGGACTGCGGTATTTAATAGTTTTATAAAATAGCACACTGGAATGTAGCTTACGTCTATTAAACATATTAAGCCACTTAAGATCATTAAGCTTATAGGATACATGACCTCGCCTATTAATACCATAAATAAAACGAATACAAGAGTTTTGCATTTTTTGAACTCTATAGGAGTCTTGACCATCTAGACAAGATCCATAAACCACATCACAATGATTAAAATTTGACAACACAAGAGAGTCGCATAGCTCACTTTTAATATTCAGATCTAAGTAATGTCGATGAGGGTACAAGGTTTTTAGAGCACAATACGACTTTTTAAGATTATTTGATATGTGTCCACTAAACTTTAGCTGTAAATCGAGTGTTAAACCCAAGCTCTTGCTGCTCTCGACTACTTGAAGTTTTTGATGTCCAACAAACAAAGAAAATTCTTCATAAATAGTCCTTATTTGAACTTTACTTCCAAAGAGAATAACTACACATTTTTTAGGGTTTAATTTTAACGTATGTTTACTAGAGACTTTAACAAGTGCATCAAGATCAGCATTTATATGGTTCAAAGCAGTTAAATAATCAGATGGTGCAAACGAGTGATACAACTGCGTATCATCTGCATAGAAGTGATACTTACAGTATTCAAGATATTGAGGAAAGCATGTTGTATAAATACTAAATAGTAGTGGTCCCAATATACTACCTTGGGGCACCCCATTAAGAACTGAAAGACGACTTGAAAAGGTTATTTTGACATTTGAGACCTATTACTTAGAAATGACTTTATTAAAGCTATAGCATGATTTTAGAATCCTATGTAGTGCAGTAAGGCTACCAATGTTTGATGATTTAAAAAATCGAAAGCTTATTAGTAAAATCTACCATACCAGAGCAGTGCCTAATGCACGAAAAATGTCATTGGTAATATCTGCCATTGCTGTGGCGCAACTATATCCACTGCGAAATCCAGATTGCTCAAGGGGTAATATTAATAATATTTGTACATTCAATACGCCCTCTAATATTTTAGACATAGTTGGTAGCACAATAATGGATCGAAAATGTGTATAGTCAGTAGGATTACTTATTTTTGGAAGGGGTAAGACAATGGCTTCCTTCCAACAATTGGGAAAATAGTTAGTTTCTAAGCATTTATCTATTATGTGTGTAATATATTCGCAAATATGAGGACAGCAAAGCTCAAGAAGAGTTATGTTAAGACCGTCTGATCCAAAGGCTTTACTTTTTATTTTTTTTAAATATGTTAAATACCTTATAATTTTCCACTGCTCTAAATTGCAAAGAGAAATCTAAGTCACTTTTTTTATTGGTTGAATAGAAATTTAAAAGTTCCTGATCTAAAGGCTGGTTTGAGATAGTAGAATTTATAAGAAAATTGTTAAATTGATCAACATCATTAAACTGCACCGGAATATCTTTTTTCTTAGACGGAGTTAGTTTGTTAAGTTCCTCCCATTTTTCTCGAGTACTGCAACTTTTAAATTTATGCTTATAATAGGCTTTGCATTCCATTCTTATTGAAGCTGTTGTTAAGTTTCTTAATGATTTATAATATTCCCATTTTTCTGGACGTTAAGTGCGTTTAAACTGCTGAAGAGCTGCATCTCTTAATTTCTACATTTTCTTAATATTCTTTGTAATCCAGAGTAGGAAGGGTTTTTTAGGGAATGTAATTTTTTTAAGAGGAGCGTGAATATCAAATAGGCTAGTTATAGCGTTGTTAATAAATACGACTTTTTGATTAACGTCAACGATATTGTAAACATTATTAAACGGTATCGATTGAAGGTCATTTTTAAATAGGTTATAGTTTATATTTTTTAGATTTCTAAAAATGATAGTTTTTGGTTTATAATTTAATTTGGCTATTTGTATCTCACAATAGACTAGGAAGTGGTCGGAAAAATCAGAACAGATAACACCAGTGCATTTTTTGGGAATCCAAAAAAATACCTAAATAGAAAAAATCCTCTGATTTTTGGGGAAAATCCACTAATCTGGCAACTCTGGCTTGAGTGACTGGGATTGAGGTCAGACGTCTAACAACATAGTACGTGGGCGTCTGTAGTCAAATTTTACGAATCAAATGTATAAATTAAAAAAAAAAAAACATTTATATATTTAATGGAATGATTAAATATCGCTTAGAATATTACTTTATGACTCTTTCCACATAAAATTTTGCGATTTAAACATGCATGCCATGTGACAATACAAGCAACACCGGCTCACGGACTATTCGCGGCACATCAAAGATTTTAATAGATCTCTGAACTGGACTTTAACAAATGTGACGAAATGACGTCGAGGACGTGACGACTTAAAAATATATTGTAGTTGATTTAAAAAAAAAAGAAATAAACCTATTTAAAGCCCTAAAAACGAAAAAAAAAACATTAAATTAATAACAAAATCACTGATCGAAACAAACACATGTAGCCTTAAATTACCTCTTTAGATCAGATAATTCTTCGGAAAAAATCACCAAAATTATGAATTTTCTTATAATTTTCCATTATTTTTATGTTTTTCCCTTTTAGCCCCTACTGCAAGCCGGTGGTCACGGCACGAGCATAACCCAGTGCCGTTCCGCGAAAATCGTTACAACGAAAACCATTCCGATGCAGGTAAGTCACCAACTGGAAAATTGAATTTTTTTGAAAGTTTCCTTTTTGAAAACTCAACTGCCTCCCACCAAGCACGCCCACCCCTTTATAAAGTCAAGTTAACTTTCACCCCCCCGGAGAAGTTTCACTAAACTGAATCGAAAGTTCAATAATATTAAAAGACAGTTGGGGGTATTTGCAACACAGGTCATTTCTTATTCAACTAGAATGTGTGTACAAATATAAATGAAGTTACTTTGATTTTCAAAATGGCAGACGGGTGCCATCTTGAAATTTCAAAAAGACCCACGCTCTTTATTATCTTTGATTGATTGAATCATTGCAATTATTGCAATTGAGAAGGTATTATTGGAAAGGATGGATTCTGGATCCGTGTATTTAAAAGAGTTTATATGGTTTTCAGGTAGATGGCGAGGCGTGCAAATTGAAACCGTCGATAATCAGCATCAGCCATTTGAACAAGGCGACCATGTTGGCCAAACGGAAGTCTGGAAAAGTGATTCCGCCCCAAGCTGCTTTACAAACTTTGAAGTATAACGTGTTTAAATTATCGATGCCTGACTATGAGCAACATCATTACGACAAGGATAAACTGGCTGAAGTGGGTAAGTTTTATCCAGGAATCTCGAAAAAGTGAAAATATTTCAAAATTTATTGTGATATTGAGTTGAGGTAGGTGGGTTAGTTCTGTCCAGGAATCTGGACAAAAAGCAAAATACCGTTCCAATAAAATAAAATTAAAATTAGAAAAGGAGTGAGGAAAGGACGATTAGACTAGATAAAATAATTAATTGTGTATGACGAAGAAGGTCGAAAGAGAAAAAGAAATAGGAAATTTATAGCTTTTGTAGTTTGTTTCTAAATAAGGTTAAGGTCGAATTGTTTTATTAACTTGTCTTGGCATTCCTTGGATCGTTCCAGATCCAACATTCAATTGTTTGAAAGAAGGACGAAATTAAAAGAAGAATTATTCCAGGCATTTGAAGTCATTTAGAAATGGAGTCTTCAACTGCCTGGAAGAAATAAAAAATTTAGGTTTCGCAGTATTTTTCTGGACAAAGTTAAGGTGAAACTCTTTTGACTTTCATTGGATTTCCTTGGATCGGTACAGAATTAAAATTCAACTGCCTGGAAGAAGGACGAAATTAAAACAATAATTTTTCCAGGCAGTTGTTGTCTTTTACGAATAGAGTCTTTTACTGCCCGGAAAAAATAAGAAAATTAGATTTTCCAGTATTTTTTGGACAAATTAAGGTGAAACTCTTTTGACTTTCAAAGGATTTCCTTGGATCGGTCCGAATACAGAATCAAAATTCAACTGCCTGGAAGAAGGACGAAATTAAAAAAAGAATTATTTCAGGCATTTGAAGTCATTTAGCAATGGAGTCTTCAACTGCCTGGAAGAAATAAGAAATTTAGGTTTCGCAATATTTTTTTGGACAAAGTTAAGGTGAAACTCTTTTGACTTTCAATGGATTTCCTTGGATCGGTCCAGAATCAAAATTCAGCTGCCTGGAAGAAGGACGAAATTAAAAGAAGAATTATTCCAGGCAGTTGAATTCATCTACAAATAGAGTCTTCAACTGCCTGGAATAAATAAGAAATTTCAGTTTCGCAGTATTTTTCTGGACAAAGTTAAGGTGAAACTCTTTTGACTTTCAATGGATTTCCTTGGATCGGTCCAGAATCAAAATGCAACTGCCTGGAAGAAGGACGGAATTAAAAGAAGAATTATTCCAGGCAATTGAATTCATGTACAAATAGAGTCTTTAACAGCCTGGAAGAAATAAGCAATTTCAGTTTCGCAGTATTTTTTTGGACAAAGTTTAGGTGAAACTCTTTTGACTTTTAATGGATTTTCTTGGATCAGTTCAGAATCAAAATTCAGCTGCCTGGAAGAAGGACGTAATTAAAAGATGAATTATTCCAGGCATTTGAAGTCATGTTCAAATAGAGTATTCAGTTGCCTGGAAAAATAAGAAATTTGGGTTTTGCAGTATTTTTCTGGACAAAGTTAAGGTGAAACTCTTTTGACTTTCAATGGATTTCCTTGGATCGTTCCAGAATCAAAATTCAACTGCCTGGAAGAAGGACGGAATTAAAAGAAGAATTATTCCAGGCACTTGAAGTCATCTACAGATAGAGTCTTCAACTGCCTGGAATAAATAAGAAATTTAAGTTTCGCAATATTTTTCTGGACAAAGTTAAGGTGAAACCCTTTTGACTTTTAATGGATTTCCTTGGATCGATCCAGAATCAAAATTCAACTGCCTGGAAGAAGGACGAAATTAAAAGAAAAATTATTCCAGGCAGTTGATTTAAACGACTTAAATCCAATAAAAGAAACTAAAAAAACAAAAAATTAAAAAGGAAAAGATGAGAAAAGAGAAATATATAAAATAGGTACTAAAATTTGAATTACGTCAGCTATCATAGAGAGAAAGAAAATTAGTTTTTAATAACAAAACAATAAAATAAAACAATGAAAAAAATTAAAAAGACAAGAAAAAACAATTAAGTAACAGAAAAACTTACTGGAATATAAAGACGAAAACAGGTGGAAAAACTATGATAGAAAGAGAGAAAAACAAAGGACTAAACTTATTAATAATAAAGAAAAGAAGCGAAACAAAAATTAAATAAAAATATTTAATAAGAGGATTAACTTGAAATACAATTTTTTACAATAGTGAAAAGTTCTGAATTTATATTAAAGTAGTATCAAAAGTAGATGAAAAAGTCAAATAAATATAATTTTAAAATTAAAATGAATACAGATAACAATTTTGAAAAGAAAGTGTAAAAAAAATTTTTTTTTATAAATTCAATAATAAAGTTCGTTTGAAAAATATCTGAAAACCTAATGATAAATAAAATGAAAATCAAGAAAACATATACAGGCAAGAATAAATTAAATTAAAATTAAAAGCATCTAGAGGAAAACTGACAAGGGAAAAAAATGTGAAATAAGTGAGGAAATAAATGAAGAAGAATAAAAACGAGAAATCTCGTAATTATTTACCGAAACAAAAAACAAAAATATTAAAATATATTTTGTAATATAAAATATTAAAATATATTTATAAAATATATATAACATGATCAAAAAAATCAACAAATAATAATGTATATTTATTTAGTAATTATATACTCTATATATAAATGATTTAAATCAATCAAATTGTTAAAAGCCGCATTTCACTTTATCTGCGAAATATCATTTAAATTATTTTATTTTTATCATTATTAATAGGAAAAATAAACGAAAGAACAAACAGTGAAAAAAAAATATATACATATTATATATAATAAAACAGCGTCAAAAAGCTTTATTTTAGTAAAAAAATGTCAAATAAAAATGATTTCAAAATTAAAGTAAACGCAGAAAAAAAATGTGAACAAAAAATTATTTATAGATTCAATAATAAAATAATTTAATTAAAAAAAAAATAGTAAATAAATAAAAAATTTATAGGCAAAGCAAAAAAATCCAAAAAAAAATATTAAATTTAATAAAAACTTTTATGGAATGATATGTTTGTAAAGTATGGTCTTGCACAAAAAAAAATTTATATAAAATATTAAAAAGATAAATAAAATTAAATGCTTATAGAGGAGAACTAGAAAAAAGGAATGAAAAGAACAAGTAAAACAGGTAAGGAAATAAGTAAAGAAAAAAGAAGATGAAAAATCTCTTGCAAATTATTTACGGCAAAAAAAACGTTGCGTTTTACTTTATTTTAGCAAATAATATTATTTAGTTATTTAATATTTTATTCTTATTATTATTATTATTTAAAAAAAATACAAAAAAAAGGAACATGAAAATATTAAAATCTAAAATTAGATATTAAAAAAATGAAGAAACAATAAGAATAAGAAACAAATAGACAAAGCAAAAAAATCTAAAATAAAATGTAATTTAATAAAACCTATCATGGAATGATACTTTTGTAAAATTTGGTCAATTAGAAAATAAGAAATAGAAATAAAAAATAGAATAGACAGTAATAAAAAGATGAGACACCCTCTTTGAAAACGACAACTAGAAAAGGATAAAAAGCAAAATTAGAACTGAAAAATACATCATGAAACATACAATATATAATATAAAAATACAAAATTTAATATACACCTACATATATTAAACATATTTTTTAGCTCTTCAAATCGGATCTTTGGAAATGATCATAACGGCGGACCTGGAACAAGCTCGCACCCTGATCAACCAAATCCTGGAAGACCGAAAGGAGAACCAGGGCGGAAATCTGGAATGGTGCTTTGTCGATTGTAAGTAAACATATTAAACAACGTATTATTTTAATATAAAGTAATTTAATTTTATCCAGCAATGCACAAAAATAACATTTAAAACCTAATACAAGTATTCAATTCTGTTGGATTTCGACGGGTGAAGGGGGGTGAGAGGACCGGGGGCTATTTTAATCCCGAAAATGGGTCCACCGATAGAGTTTATTTAAAATCGCCCAAACGCTATTTTAGGCCGTTTTTATTTAATTGGATGCATAACCTTATTCGGCACGATTCTCTGTTGTTTATATTGGAAATGATTTTTTTTTTGTTAAACGGTTTTTTTTTGTTTAAATAAACTCTTCCGCCTTTTATAGCGTCCCTTTTTGTTCCCGTTTTCAATTAAAACGGGAACTCGAGTCTCGAATTACTTCATTAATTGTTAATGGGTCATTCTAACATTTTAGTGTTTTGCATGCAAATTTGTATTTTGCACACTTTGTCCCGGCATTCCTATTATACAGGCACGTGATAAAAATTCTGTTTATTATTATCATCTTTTAAAAGCGCGACATCTTTGTTTTACGCGTAAATAATTTTTAAAGTAATGGACTCTGGAGAACGGTGGTTTTATACCTAATAAAAGGTTAAATAATTTACAAAAATTAAATATTAAAAAAATATTTACGTTTTCAAAGGTTGACCATTGACTATGAATTTGCAAGAATTACATATTTGGAGCTTCCCACGGTTATACAGTTGAATGCACTGGAATAATTTATATGGGCTATAATTGGGGTAATTTAGACATAATGGCAGAGACAGTCCTTTAGGATCCTGGTCCAGGCGACAACTAGACAAGGATTTCAAAAAATGCCCATAAAAATCCTTCTAGTGCACGGACTTGCTTGTTTCTTTTATTAAAACAAAAAAAAGAAATGACAGCAACTTTAGAGATAAAAATCAAAGAAATCTGAATAGTAGAAGTAAAGTTATGATATGATTTACCCCAGAACTAAAGATCCAGGTGGCAACTAGACAAGGGTTTCAAAAAGGCCCATAGAAATTCTTCTAGTACATGCATTTGCTTGTTTCTTTTACTAAAATGTTAGAGAGAGATGACAGCAACTTTAGAGATGAAAAAAAAAGAAATCTGAGTAGTAGAAGCAAAGTTATGACCCAGTTAACTTTAGAACTAAAGGTCAAGATGGCAACTAGACACGTATTTCAAAAATGCCCATAGAAATTCTTCTAGTACATGCATTTGCTTGTTTCTTTTACTAAAATGTTAGAAAGAGATGACAGCAACTTCAGAGATGAAAAAAAAGAAATCTAATTAGTAGAAGCAAAGTTTTGACATGATTTACCCAAGATTTAAAGATCCAGGTGGCAGCTAGACAAGGGTTTCAAAAATGCCCATAGAAATTCTTCTAGTTTATGCATTTACTTATTTTTTTTATTAAAACGTTAAAAAGAGATAACAGCAACCTTAGAGATAAAAACCAAAGAAATCTGATTAGTAGAAGCAAAGTTTTGACATGATTTACCCCAGAATAAAAGATCCAGGTGGCAGCTAGACAAGGATTTCAAAAATGCCCATAGAAATTCTTCTAGAGCATGCATTTGGTTGTTCATTTTTTTAAACGTTAAAAAGAGATGATAGCAACTTTAGAGATAAAAACCAAAGAAATATTATTAGTGAAAGTAAAGTTATGACATGATTTACCCCAGAACTAAAGATCCAGGTGGCAGCTAGACAAGGGTTTCAAAAATGCCCATAGAAATTCTTCTAGTGTATACATTTGCTTATTTTTTTTATTAAAACGTTAAAAAGAGATAACAGCAATCTTAGAGATAAAAACCAAAGAAATCTTATTGGTGAAAGCAAAGTTATGACATGATTTACCCGAAAAGTAAAAATTCAGGTGGCAGCTAGACAAGGGTTTCAAAAATGCCCATAGAAATTCCTCTAGTACATGCATTTGCTTGTTTCTTTTACTAAAATGTTAGAGAGAGATGACAGCAACTTTAGAGATAAAAAAAAAGAAATCTAATTAGTAGAAGCAAAGTTATGACATGATTTACCCCAGAAATAAAGATTCAGGTGGCAGCTAGATAAGGGTTTCAAAAATGCCCATAGAAATTCTTCTAGTGTATACATTTGCTTATTTTTTTTATTAAAACGTTAAAAAGAGATAACAGCAATCTTAGAGATGAAAACCAAAGAAATCTTATTAGTGAAAGCAAAGTTTTGACATGATTTACCCCAGAACTAAAGATCCAGGTGGCAGCTAGAAAAGGGTTTCAAAAATGCCCATAGAAATTCTTCTGTTGTATGCATTTGCTTATTTTTTTTATTAAAACGTTAAAAAGAGGTGATAGCAACTTTAGAGATAAAAAAAATTAAATCTGATTAGTAGAAGCAAAGTTTTGACATGATTTACCCCAAAACTAAAGATCCAGGTGGCAACTAGACAAGGGTTTCAAAAATGCCCATAGAAATTCTTCTAGAGCATGCATTTGCTTGTTTCTTTTATTAGAATGTTATAAAGAGATGACAGCAACTTTAGAGATAAAAACAAAAAAAATATGATTAGCAAAAGCAAAATTATGACACAGTTAATCTCAGAACTAAAGGTCAAGATGGCAACTAAACAGTGGTTTTAAAAATGCCCATAAAATTCCTTCTAATGCACGGATTTGTTTGTCTTTTTTAATAAAACGTTAAAGAGAGATGAGAGCAGCTTTAGAGGCAAAAACTTAAGAATTTCGATCAATAGAATTAAAATTAAAAAAAAAACATTTTGAGTGTTTGCAGTAGAAATAGACAGATTTTTCGTAAATTACTAAAAAAAAATATTTCAGCTATCTGGAATAAATGAATTAATTTTTGATGATTGTTTTGCAGGCATTTCATGAAAAATATGAAAAAAAAAAATTAAAAAATAAACCACAATAGTGACACAATGGCGAATGCGCCTTCTTATAGCGAAAAAGCAAAATTTTGTTGTTGTATTAATAATAAAACTAAAAACAGTTTTTTTTTCAATTTTTTGGAAAAACTGGTTTTAAGACAATGACTTACATTGAAAAAAAACGTTGCCTCAAATTTTCGACCTTAAAGGAGATAAATCTATTTGCCTGCAGATTATTATCAGACCAAATGATGTTTTAAATAGAAAAAGAAGCCTGAAGAAAAAAAGAAGAGGTCGAAGGACGAACATTAAGGAATTAATAAATTAATTACGATAGGGAACTGAAATAACCGTTTTTTTTTATTTGGCCAAATTTACCATTTTTATTAAAATAGGTTCTTTCCCTTCATTTTCACCAATTTTCCGCTCTTTTAGGTTAAACAGAATTTTTCTCCTTTCAACCTTTTTCTATGTTTTTTTTGGAATAGTAGGAGTTTTTTTTAATTCAACGAAATTATCCACTCCATCTCAAAAATTCTTCCTGCATCTTATAGAGGACTCTTGAGCATACGCCCCTGTTTTAGTTCAACAAGTTTCATAGGAAAATTAGAATAAACTTTCAAGACACCCGAACCGTAAACTTTTTTTTTCAATTATTTAACCGCCTGAACAAAACAGTCCATATCTCAAAAACTAATCAAATTTCTTTTTTAAATTCTTGATGTGCCACGTAGTGGACTCTTGAGCGCACACCACTGTTCCAGTTTGAAAACTTTGGCTCAGCTAGTTTTATTGGCACAATGGGGAAAACTTTTAAGACACCCGACACGTTCATTTATTTTTTTTTAATTATTTTAACTAGAACGTCTGGACAAAATTGTTCATATTCAATTTCACTTAAGTTTCCCCCTCATTCCAGTTACAAAATCGTACTCGATTTTCAAGTTTTCTAATAGGACGAACACATTACTTACTTAAATAAGAAAATTATAAATTTGTGCAATTACGTGAAATACTTAATTCAAAAGTGTCGCTAATTTTATACGGTGGAATCAATGGAAAATCCATTCTTCTTATGATCCTTGCTCTTTTTTTTCTTTTATACATCTGCTTTGTAATTTTTTTATATAAATCCAATTAGCAGCATGGCATTAATTTTGCGTTAAACAATTATTATTAAACGTAGTTTCACGGTTTTTTCATACGCACTTTTCAAAATCGACGCGGTATTAAACGAGCAAGCCTTAAGAGGACCTTTTGAGAACTCAAGCGGTACCCTTTCTTTAACTTTTAAAAACGTGACTAAGTTTATATATTGTAGCGGAACGACCTCTACCACAGATGTAAATAGCTCCGCACACTCCACATAGTGCGGAGCTATTTACATCTGTGCCTCTACCTTTGCTATAGTTTGTTCTATTAGAATATCGGGCGTCTTAAATATTTTCCTTATTTGTGGAAATGTATGACATTCTTTAAAGCCTACATTTTTACTCGGAGTAATCTTAGGATTATTACTTCGTTTGTCACCATTTAATTAAGAAGTGTGGCGCCTTTGACTCCGTGATTCCGTTAAAAGGTTTTAATCCGGGTCAGTGCTTTTATTATTAAAAGGTAAGGTTACAACTGTCCTGTTTCTTGGCTAGCAATTTATATTATCTATTTTATTATTAAAAGGTGTTAAAACTAAACCCGAAACTGAGGTGAATAAACTGAGATTCCGACATTAGTGGTTTCTTTGACCTACGAACCCCCGGGACTAAAAATTGTATTTAAAATATAACCATTTATGAGAATTAAATTGTTCATGACCTTCTTAAAAATGTTTCTTTTGTATCTAAACTATTTAATAAATAAATTGAAGAACGTATTGCAAACAAATCACGTCTTTTAGCTTGCACTGCGGAAAGATTCTTCCGTATAGACAAAGCCCAAGAGAACCTCCACTACGTCATGGATATAGCGTGTGAGAACCTCTATATATTGGAATGTGGTGGTGGTACGGTACCACAAACTCCGGAAGATGAGACCGCTCATCCCTCGCCGACCTCCAACCATAAAACCTCGTTGGTCATACCGGAGATGCGAATTAGGTCAGTAAATGGTAATAATAATATACGTTTATTAAGCCAAAAGTACAAATTACTTAAATTAGGATAAAATTGAATACACTTATAGTGTTAAAAGTTAATTTTAACAATTTATTTTATTTTATGATTTTATGGAATCGAAGTTTATGGTTGTCAAACGAATAATACCTTTTTTCTCAAGTAAATAATTTTTGCCTGAACTTTCTCCCAAATCCCAACATGTGTTTTTACCTACTTTTTAAGAAATGCCTTTGTTACCAGTTTAGCTTAAGTGCACTTAAAAATCCATTTTTCTCCTCAAGTTCACTTAAGTGTTGGCCCCATGACACACGTGCATCCCACATTTTTACCCAACATTTCACCCCGAGTCCCACGAGAAAAAATCAGTATTCACTCCGTCGCCGCAAAAAGAAGTACCTACTCTCGCGCCCCCGAAACACAAGGTTTCTTTCACCAGTGAAGGAATTCACAAAGCTTAAAGTACCGAGAAAATAAGTTAGTCAAGAGCAAGTTGGCGCAAGCAATTCCTCTCTCTCTCACTCTCTTCCGTTTAAGTATTTGTCTAAAGTTCATATATGTATACCTAATTGTTACGATAAAGTAGTTTAAGTTATGTAAAAAGGTCTATAGTGAATAAGTGTGCGTAAAGGTGGAAAACTGAACTGAAAGTGAGTGCAACGTTGTGAGTGCAACAGTGGTTGTCAATAGCTGCACAAACCAAGGTGACGTTAGTGCTAATGCCGTTCCTGGTTCCTGCTAAGTTCCTGCTATTGGTCTTGTGATTCTGGAAGGCTGGTAACGTCAACTAATATTGTAAACCCTGGTAAATAACTAACTTCAACATTGTAAATCGTTCATTAGTCTATACCTGTTAATTATTACTAACCAAAAGGTACAATAAACCCTTATGTAATCGTAAATCACAACTGTGTAATTTATTGAACTGGACCTATGTCATCGAAGGGCTCGTCAATGCAGTAGCCGTTGCTCGAGCAGGTATAGGTAGGTTTTTTAAGAAACCCTAATCTATATTCATGGTCCTTCGAGCCGGATTTTCCCAAGTTGTGATTTTACGATTCATCTAAGCAAAAACAAAACATACTTCTTGTGTAAAAAGTATATAATTGGTTCCGACATATGTGTCGGTGGTCCTTCGAGTAAACAGTATTTTAGTTAATTACTTACTAACAAACCTTTTAGTTATTTGTCCCTTGTTATTTTGTTATTTTCACTTGTTACTTGTTATAATTGTTATTTGGAAATAAGTAGCAACTCACTTTTTACTTTTTCTTTTAAATTGTTTATTGGTAATTAGTTTATTTTCAATTAACAATTATTGTTTAAATTTAAAGAAAATCTATTCCCAAAAAATAAGCATCTGGTTGTCTCGTAATTTTTTGTGTTTATTCTGTAAGCCTAAAACTAAAAAATAAAATGGCTGAAGGAATAGAAATATCAGTAGAAGCGTTGGTTAAAAATCGCGGATATTTAAAGGCTAAAGTAACACGAATTGTTAATTGGTTTTTAGAAAATAATGATAGTATACATGACTTTTTAGAAATTCAGGTACGTGAAAGTATGTTAACCCACGCTTTTAAAGATTTTGAAGAGGTAGAAAAACAAATTGTAGTTTTAGATATAAGTAAAGTAGACAAGGATGATGTAGAAGACAAATACTTAACGTGTGTTGCTAAAATGCAACGTAAAATTTTAGAACTTTCCCCGCAAGCGCCAACTCAAGTAAGACATATAGTTCCCCAACACTCTCATTCCCCAAATGTTAGTTTGCCCCAAATTAGCATACCTCCATTTAACGGAGACATCACTAAATGGAATGCCTTTTTTCAACTTTTTTCTACCCTTATTCTAGATAATCAATCTCTCTCTGATATTCAAAGATTAATTTATTTAAAATCTTATTTAAGAGATGAACCCCTAAATTTGGTCGATAATTTACAATTGACCACTGACAACCTCCAAATTGCCCTAAATACCCTTAGACAAAGATATGATAATCAATTATCAATTATTTTTGCCCATATTAAAAATTTAGTTGACATTCCTATCCTAAATAAGGTATCCTCACACACACTTAGGGAATTTATAGTTTGCATAAAACAGAACTTTGATTCACTGAAAAATCAAAACATTCCAGTATACCACTGGGATTTAATTTTAATTTATATTTTTTCTCAAAAATTAGACTTTGGCACAAGAAAGGCATATATATCCGAGAGAGGTTCTCAAATGCGCTCTTCCTCACATGTGGTCCCTAAGCTTGAAGAATTTCTAAGCTTTTTAGAAAAGCGTTGTTCGGTGTTAGAAGATCTCTCTGAAAGCCCTTCAACTAGAAATTATTCCCATGGACGTTCTTCTCAACACAACACTCCCTTTGTTAAAAAAAATTCACACTATGCTCATGGTAGGCAACGCCAAGGCAACCAAGTCATACCTCAAAACTCTCCTCAAAACTCTCGCTCACATTTTGTTGCAGGACAAAAGTGTCCCTTTTGTGAGCACCCTGATCACAAAATTTATACTTGTTTTAAATTTAAAGATCTTAGTTTAAAACAGAAACAGGATTTTGTTAATCATAATAATCTATGTTTTAATTGTCTCGGTTCAAGGCATCAAGTAAAAACCTGTACATCTCAGAGGTGCCAGATTTGTCATATGAAACACCATTCTCTTTTGCATCCAATGGATGATGCAGCACAGCCCTTGCAAAGCAGAAATTCACATTGGAGGCCAAATCCTCAAACCCAAAATGAACGATCTCAAAATTTTAACAGAAATTCGCTTCTCATAAATAGCTCCCATTCTCGGAATCAAGGTTCAAGCCAAAGCTCCTCTCAGACTCAAGAACCACAAATCCCAAGCACAAGCAATGAAATTAACTCGAATCGCCCTCACGCTAATAAACCTGTGATTTTGTCAGTTTTCGCCACTGAAGATAATGAAGTTTTATTAGGTACTTCATTGATTCAAATACCCGACAAGAATGGTCATTTTATTATTGCAAAGGCAATATTAGATCCCGGGAGTACTATATCAATAGTAACCCAATCGCTGGTTCAAAGACTTGATCTCTCTCCTAAGACGCAGCCAATACAAATCTCTGGTATTGGCGGCAAAATTAAGCACTCTAATCACGCAATTTCCCTGAGAATTCATTCCTGTCACAATCACGATTACTTCCTGAATGTTAACTGCTGTGTATTAGACAAAATCACAGAAAAATCCCCTCACTTTAAAGTCAACAAATTTATGTTGAACCTTCCCAATAATACACCGCTTGCAGACCCCTACTTTGATACGCCTTCTACAATAGATTTATTGTTGGGAGCAGATGTATACTACCACATTCTTTCAGGCGAATACACCAAGGTTAACAACGACTCTTTAACGTTGGTAGGTACCTACTTTGGCCACATTCTTTCAGGATTAATCCCCTCCCAAGCTCTCGTTCACAAAACCCCTTTGGCAAATTCTAAGAATTGCTTTTTAGTGCAATCATTAAATTCAGATTGCTCACTGGACTCATTAATTGAGAAATTTTGGTTACTAGAAGATGTCTCGCCCACTCACGAAAAACCCCTATCCCCTGAAGATTCTATGGTTGAACAGAATTTTCAAAATACCACGGTATTTAAAGATGGTCATTTTCAAGTCGACTTACCCCTTAAAAGGCCCCAAGAGTCACATCCGCTAGGAGAGTCATATTCATTAGCCAAGAAAAGGTTTCACCACTTAGAAAAGCGTTTTCAAAAATCTCCTGACCTTTTTCTTGAATACAAAAAATTTATCGGTGAATATATCTCACTCAATCATGCACGAATTATTCCCCTTTCCCTTAAAACTGAAAATCACAACAATCGATACTTTCTGCCTCACCACTGTGTAATTCGTGAGGACAGTACAAGCACTAAACTTCGTGTAGTGTTTGACGGATCTATGAAAACGTCTTCTGGGCTATCACTCAATGACGTAATGCATAAAGGATATACAGTTCAACCTGAACTGTTTGATATTTTACTTAGGTTTCGAAGTTTTAAATTCGCTCTCACTTCTGATATCGAAAAAATGTATAGACAGGTGCGCGTTAACCCAAATCAAACTTACCTGCAAAATATTTTATGGCGCGACCATCCCTCTCAGCCAATGCAATGCATTGAATTACTCACCGTCACTTATGGCACGAACTGTGCCCCCTATTTGGCTACACGCACCCTGAATGAACTTGCCATTATTCATAAAGACGATTATCCTCTTGCGTCTCAAGCTATTTTATCTCAATGTTACGTGGACGATGTTCTCTGTGGGCAAGATACCTATGAAAATTTGGTAGAATTACATAGGCAGCTGTTGGAACTTTGCAAGATTGGAAATTTTCACTTACATAAATGGTGTTCAAATAGCAATTTATTTTTGTCCAAAACTTGTGATAATGGGTCCCAAGAAAGTTTCACCATAGAAACCGAGGGAATTTCAAATAAAGTCCTTGGTGTAGGCTGGAATCCCGACTCAGATGAGTTTTTTATCTCTTTACCTGATACTAGGTCCGAAAGCATAATTACTAAACGTATAGTTTTATCTAAAATTGCGCAAATGTACGACCCCTTAGGATTCATAGCTCCCATTGTTGTAAATGCTAAATTAATTATGCAAAACATTTGGAAAGAAAAAATTAATTGGGATGAACCCCTGAAAGAACCCATTTTAACCCAATGGACCACCTTTATTAAAGAGCTTCCCCAACTAATGTGTTTAAAAATTCCACGTTTTTTCCTAGCTAATAATAATCCCAGTTCACTTCAAATCCATGGATTTTCAGATGCCAGCAGGAAGGCATATGGTGCGTGTGTGTATATAAGAGCCCTTTATCCTAACAAAAATGTCTCTTGTCAACTTATTACTGCCAAAAGTAGAGTAGCCCCGATAAGAGAAATTACAATTCCCCGCATGGAACTCTGTGGAGCACTTTTACTTTCCAATTTAGTCACTCGTGTGTGTTCCATATTAAAAGAAAGATTTTCAGTTGACAACATTAATCTTTGGACTGACTCTGAGATTGTACTTGCTTGGTTAAATGCCCACCCTTCTCGTTTCAATGTGTTTGTAGCAAACCGCATTTCTCAAATTCAGGTTTTATCTCAAGACTGCAAATGGCGTCATATTCCAACTGCGGATAATCCAGCTGATCATCTTTCTCGCGGATTTACCGCAGACCAGATTCTCACCTCTACGCTTTGGTGGAACGGCCCAAAGTTCTTACTGGACCCGAATTTAAATTTAAAAATGTATGAAAAGGGACCTTGCTCCACTGAAGAAGAAGCAAGAAAAGCAAAAACGGTCTTGCTTGTTAACTCCGAAGATTTCTGGATAACACTTTTTAATCGGTTTTCTAACTTCTCGCGATTGCAACGAACTATTGCATTTATACATAGATTTGTAAATAATTGTAAAGGTAATGATAAAAAATTTTATGGTGCTTTAGCTGTAACTGAATTAAAGGCTGCAGAAATTTTTATAGTAAAGCAAATTCAACACCAAACGTTTTCAAAGGAAATCAGTGAACTAAAGTCAGAAGAAAGAAAAATTTCAAACAAGCAAGTCCTTAGGTTAAACCCCTTTATCGATACCTCCAATCTCATAAGGGTTGGAGGCAGATTATCCCAAGCACCCATATCATTTGATCAAAAATTTCCAATTTTATTGCCCTCAAAAAACCATGTTGTTGGACTCTTGCTGAAAAAAGAACACATTAGGTTAGGACATGCTGGTCCTCAAACGATATTGTCAAATATTCGTCTTAAATACTGGCCGCTAAATGGATTAAGAGAAATAAAAAAGATCTCTATAAACTGTTTACAATGCTATAAATTTAAGCTTAAAACAGGAGAACAAATTATGGCAGATCTCCCTAAATCCAGAGTTGTCCCTTCTAGACCGTTTTTAACAACAGGTGTCGATTTTGGAGGACCATTTATTATTAAATCGTCATCTCTTCGACGCGCCAAAATTGAAAAGGCGTATATCGCTTTATTTGTATGCATGGTCACTAAAGCTGTTCATTTGGAGCTAGTATCAAGTCTCTCTTCACAAGCATTTTTAGCATGCTTTAAACGTTTTATTTCAAGACGTGGATGCCCGGCAACAATTTTTAGTGACAATGGTACAAATTTCTCTGGTGCCAGCAATCAAATTAAAGAAGTTTATGACACGCTTAAGTCACAACAGACACAAGAGCAATTGACTGCATTTTTCTCATGCCATGAAATACAGTGGCAATTTATACCTCCTTTCTCTCCTCACTGGGGTGGTCTTTGGGAGGCAGCTATAAAAAGTACTAAACATCACTTACGAAGATTAATTGGAAACCAGAATTTAACCTTTGAAGATTTTTCCACTATTTTAGCACAAATTGAGGCTATTTTAAACTCCAGGCCACTTCTTCCCCTATCAGCTGATCCACTGGACTTAACTTGTCTTACCCCTGGACATTTTTTAGTTGGAAGTCCTCTCGTTTCGTACCCTGAGCCCAATGTCTCGTCAATTCCTGAAAACCGCTTAGATCGTTGGCAAAGGTTAAGTCAGATTCAACAATTCTTTTGGACTAGATGGACCAAAGAGTATCTCAACAATCTTCAGAATAGGCCTAAATGGATGTCCCCAGTCCCCAATATTGAAACAAATGACCTTGTTCTTCTTAAAGATGAGAACACCAAACCTCTTGATTGGCCGTTGGCCAGAGTAGTAGACACTTTACCTAATAAAGATGGTAAAATACGCTTGGTAAAAATTAGGACTAAAAATGGAATATTTACTAGAAATATAACCAAATTATGCCCGTTGCCCAAATCTGATAGTAACTTAGTTTAACCATAGTATTTCTTGATAAGTTTTGTCTATAAGTTATAATGTATAATGTTTGTTGAAGGCAAAGCCTTCAAAAGGGGGGAGTATGTTAAAAGTTAATTTTAACAATTTATTTTATTTTATGATTTTATGGAATCGAAGTTTATGGTTGTCAAACGAATAATACCTTTTTTCTCAAGTAAATAATTTTTGCCTGAACTTTCTCCCAAATCCCAACATGTGTTTTTACCTACTTTTTAAGAAATGCCTTTGTTACCAGTTTAGCTTAAGTGCACTTAAAAATCCATTTTTCTCCTCAAGTTCACTTAAGTGTTGGCCCCATGACACACGTGCATCCCACATTTTTACCCAACATTTCACCCCGAGTCCCACGAGAAAAAATCAGTATTCACTCCGTCGCCGCAAAAAGAAGTACCTACTCTCGCGCCCCCGAAACACAAGGTTTCTTTCACCAGTGAAGGAATTCACAAAGCTTAAAGTACCGAGAAAATAAGTTAGTCAAGAGCAAGTTGGCGCAAGCAATTCCTCTCTCTCTCACTCTCTTCCGTTTAAGTATTTGTCTAAAGTTCATATATGTATACCTAATTGTTACGATAAAGTAGTTTAAGTTATGTAAAAAGGTCTATAGTGAATAAGTGTGCGTAAAGGTGGAAAACTGAACTGAAAGTGAGTGCAACGTTGTGAGTGCAACAGTGGTTGTCAATAGCTGCACAAACCAAGGTGACGTTAGTGCTAATGCCGTTCCTGGTTCCTGCTAAGTTCCTGCTATTGGTCTTGTGATTCTGGAAGGCTGGTAACGTCAACTAATATTGTAAACCCTGGTAAATAACTAACTTCAACATTGTAAATCGTTCATTAGTCTATACCTGTTAATTATTACTAACCAAAAGGTACAATAAACCCTTATGTAATCGTAAATCACAACTGTGTAATTTATTGAACTGGACCTATGTCATCGAAGGGCTCGTCAATGCAGTAGCCGTTGCTCGAGCAGGTATAGGTAGGTTTTTTAAGAAACCCTAATCTATATTCATATAGGTTATAAACGGTTTAATCACAGAAGCTGCACAATTTTGTGGCTTGTTCATAATAAAATATTTTGTCACAGTTTGGTAATTGTTAGTTACTTTTATCATTAAAGTCATAGCTTGATAATTTATCAGGTAAATTTCGGTAGTTCATGTTTTATGTCTTAGCGTGGAAAATGTCATTTATATTTACTAAAGTAAATTAATTTTGGTTATTAATTAATTTATGGACAATAATGCGGTCTGTTTGCTGGATCCAGGGTTTAACTGCAGATTTGAAACTTTTTTCTTTTATATTTTCTTGTAGAACACCAGGAAGTAAAGTGAAAGCTTTTGGAGCTATATAACCCATATCGTCAGTGTAATTCGCAAAGTGCGTAACTCCTTTTTTCTAAGATTTAAATTATTGCGCCATCTAATGCTACAATATCATATCTATTGTTTGAAAAATGCCTATATCCAGAACATCCACCGTATTTAAACAGAAAGTTGGCTATCTTTACGCTTCAAATTTTTGACGGGCAAAATACGTATCTCCATCCAGTTTAATTGTTTGATACGAGGATAAATGAGTGTTCGTCGGTTTATTCCTGAAATCCTTGCATTTTTGCTTAAAGTTCGGCTGTTTTTTAGACAATTTTGTTTAAGTCTATAATGAGTAATTTTGAAAGGCTTTTGAGCAATGTTCAAGAAATACCTGCTTTAAACCGTTATTTGTTTTTCTGAGAAGATACGCATTTTCCCTTAAAGAGGATAAATAAATCTAGGAGAGTTACGAGTATTTCTACAATAAATTTTATTAATTTACACAAAAATAATGTATAAAATGTTTTGCTAGCAATAAAATAAAAGCTTTTTATTGGAACTAAGAACTAATTAAAAGAACTTCTAATTTCTTGATTAAAATTAATTACACCAAGTTATAATCGATAATTTTTAAACGAACGATCTGTGTGAAATTAAGAAACGTATTTAAACTGTGATTGTTACTTTTTTTCTATTAAACAAGTTAAAATAAAATAATACACGTTTTATTTTTTTTTCAGTAAAAAAAATAGGCAAAATTATGAACCTTTTAAAGGGACCATCAACCTTTTAAAGTTGGTAACTGAGACAATTTCAATTCCCGAAAGTGAGAAGAAAGTGATAACTCAGCTGGCACCCTCTAATGAAGTTACAATTATTTATACCTCCTTACTTATCTACCACTCAGAGTAATAACGATGATGATATTATTATAATTCAAATTAATAGTGAGTAGGGAAACATTTGCCCTGATGACCTCGTAAATTATACTGTAGAAACTGAAAAGATGCTCAATAATCAAATTTCCTATCGAGAATGTGAATACAGTCGGTCAAGACAATGAGATGGACGAAGACCGCGATTATATCGTTAGCCAAGAAGAAATGGAAGGAGATTCAACTGCTGATGCAGAATCTGATAGTATAGACAAAGAGGGAGATTTGGAAGAAAGTGAAATCATCTGAAATTTATTTCCACTGAATTTTATTTAAAAGATGGTTGCAATCGAACAAGAGTATGCAAAAGATGTTTTTAAATACAGTCTGTATTGAAAAAATCGTAATAAAGAAATGAAGTGGTTCAAAATGAGCTGGTTCAAAATCAACCTGAAAGTGGACTGGGAATTTAAAAATTTCTTGAATTTTTTGACAGATTGCCGAAACTCGAAACTCGAGTCACACTATTGCAGAGCTACAGCACAAAGCTATATTTAGAAACAGTATGGTACTCAAAATCGCAACACTATAGTTTATATAATACGCTATAATTCTATAGATTAGTAATTGACTAAATAATTGTATCAAAATATTCAAAAAACAGGTTGATTCTTTAATAATCAAAAAAAATTGTAATTTTCCTTAAACAAACCTTACATTCTGAAATGTTTTGGTAAAAAATGAATATTGACACAGTTGACATTAAGCTCTTTTTAATTTCATTTATGGAATTAAAAATGCATATTTTTTCGAAAAAACCAAAACGTTCGAATTTAATTCCAAAACAAAGGGCATAAAAAGGCAGTTTTTCCAAATATACAGGGAAATATGCTTTTTTGCACCTAAAAAATCTGATTTTTCAGAAAAATAATATTTGAGGATTTTTTAAAAGACTAACATTATCATTAATGGCTTAATAATTTTCAGATATGTTCAAAATATCCCATTGTGTAATTTTTCCTCAAGATTATATTTTATTGCATATTTCGAGAAATACAAAAAAAATATTGATTTTACGAGTTGTACTTACTGTTTTCAAGGTTTTATTTTCAACAAATTTCAGTTTTTGATAAAAAAAATTACAATTTGTTTTTTGGACAATTTTTAAATTTATATGCAAAAATCATTTTTTAATTATTTTTTTACGAAAGTTGCTTTTAGGTAAATAAGTAGTTTTTACAAAAAAAATATGCCTTTTTGGAAAACGAGTATTTGAGGCTATAATTATCATTATTGGCTTAATCATTTTCAAAATATCTCAAAAATGTGCTTTATTTAAAAAAATATATTTTTTTGCATATTTAGGAAAATACTGAAAGAATTATTGATCCTATGAATTAAATTTTTCCTATAGTTTTGAAAAAATTACACTTTTTGGTAAAAAAATATCAATTTGCTTAATGAATTTATAAAATGAATTAAGAAAGTTGCTATTAAATTCGATTCTATTTTATTTAAAAAAGAAAAACTTTTTATTCGAAAATAAACTAATTTTTGAATTGATATGGAATAATCCCTAATTGATTGACATTTATAGACTAATAAATTGGTTTTGAATATATATGCGAAAATTATCAAAAAAAAGTGATTTTTTATTGTAGTTGTTAAATTTAAATGAAAAACTTTTTCCAAATAAAAATTAAATGCTTTTAAGACAGATTGCCGAAACTCGAGTCACACTATTATTATTATTATTATTATTATATTATTTACCACAAAGCTATATTTAGAAACAGTATGGTACTCAAAATCGCAACTCTATAGAGCTTACTGCGTAAGGATTTTTGTGAATAAAATAATATACAACCAATGTCTCAGCAAAATTTATCTTTGTACCAGCCTAAAAAGGACAGATGTGATATTTGTTGACTTAAAACGAAAAATATTTCGCAAGAAACTTCATTTTATTTTGAAAAACGAAGCACGACAAGAAAAGACTAATGACCAATATTCCGATAATGAAATTTTTGCTATGGACTTGCAGTCTGTGTTACTTGGCCCAAAAGTCAAACGTGAGCTCCCTTTATTATAAAACTAAACTTATCGTACACAATTTTACGATTTACAGTTTAATGCGTCAACAAGGTGAGTGCTTCTTGTGGAATGAAGCAGAAGGTAGGGTAATAGCCAATGAGTTTATACATATAGCCAACAATAATTGTGAATTTTCTAAAAAGAAAAATTGAAGCGTGTTCTAATGATAAAAAATCGGGCTATATTTTATAGTGGTGGCTGCGCAGCCCAAAACAGAAAATGTGTGTTGGCAAATGCCCTTTTTAACTTGGCAATTGAAAAAGACGTAACCATAATACAAAAATACCTGCAAAAGGGTCACAGTCAGATAGAGGCGGACAGCATGCATTCAACGATAGAGAGGATGGTTAGACAGTCCAGAATTAACGTACCTGCTGATAACGTTATGATTTACAATAAAGCATGTTTAAAAAATGCTTATAATGTAGAGTATTTGTCACATGATTTCTTTAACAACGTAGAGGAGAACATAAGTTTTATTGCAGTAGTTAACTTAAAAGCAATTCAGGCAAGACATTCAGAATTGGAATGAAGAACTTTTCCGGTCACATTGCCATCATTTTTGGTACCTACAATCTATTTTGTCGATTTCTTGCACCCTAGGACTGATTAACATGATCAAACTTTATTTTACTTTTGTTAATACACAATATAACAATAATTGTAGCACATATCTAAAATTTTTATTTCTTTAAACAACATTTCTGTTAACTACCTTTTATTTTTGCCAATTTCCAACACTAAATTTTAATGCTGGCTTTATATTGAAAAATGATTTTTTTGTTAGTGATGAGGGAAGTTTGGATTCTCCCAGTGACCAGCCTCCAGTACAGGAGGTCCAGATAATCGATTCTCCCGAGGAGGGTGGGGGAGATACCATACGAAGTCCCACCACTACCGGGAATATTATTAGAAGGTAAGTTTTGTGTTTTTTTTTTTTCATTCATTTAATATTAATATTGCTATATTATATGTAATGTGTTCAGTATGTTCATATAAGGAGGTGTACAGGGTGATTTTTATTTTATTTTTTTAATTATTTTTTCATGATTTTTTTTAATAAATCGCCCTGTAGGTTCATGAATTCATATAGTAGTTTATGGTATTATGTTATATGTATACAGTGCGGTCAAAAAAGAGATAAAAAATTCCTGTTTTTCCATTTTTTTTTAAAGAATTGTGATATATAGATTATTTCAGTAAATTACAACTTTTTTGAGAGTAAATGAGAAAATACCTAAATGAGTAAATTCCTGTTCAAAATTATGGAAACAAGTAACGTATTGAAAGAATTCGTCCATAATATTCATAGAGAACTTGATACAATTAACAACAAAACGAAAAAGAAACTAGTTTTTGAGATCGAGCCAATATCTAACTATCTGGTAATCAAAATGGTCTACATCTTGAATTATGGAATTCCTTGAATGATTCTTTAACTATAATTAAAGAAATCATTGCATTTATTACAGTAGATGATGAAAAATTAGAAGATTTATCAGAGGAGTATCAGTACTCAATAAAATCATTCATCTCTTGTAAATCAGTCTATATCTAAGCACTTGATGATCAAAACGGTGTGATTCTCGAACAGGAGATGTACCGAATAAGAGGATGAAAACTCAACTGCCTGGAAGTAATTTTTTATTTATTCCAAGAAGTTAAGTACATTTAAAATGAGTTTTTATGGGATAAACAGAGCTGTAACTTGACTGTTTGGACAAAAGTTCCTAGTTCTTCCATATGGTTAAGTGTACATTTTTTGGCCGCACTGTATATGGCGCTAAATGGTATATATGGTAGTATATTTTGCAAGAAAATAGGGATTTTCAGAAAATGTCCTCTTTCTTATTTATTCATGAAAAATTATTAGGATATAATTGTTTTTGGGTTGCTAAATCATTATTTGGGTATATGTAGGTATTGCTAAAAATAGCACTATTTTGGCTTACAGTGTCAAAATTATGAGAAAATGCAATACTTTGGACTTAAAACCGTAGAAATTTGGCTTTTTGTGCCAAAAATTACATTTGATTTAAGAATATTTTAATTTAATTAAAAAAAAAATAAAAATGTCTCAAAACCTCACACAAATCCTCAAATATTTGAATTTATAAGCGACAATCACAAGAAAAATGTGAAAAAAAGGCAAGTAAATCGATATTTGGAAAATGGGTTTTAACTTGCACTTTTTTTAAAATTTAAAAACGAATAGATTAATAATTGACTAAATAATTGTATCAAAATATTCAAAAAAAAAAGTTGATTCTTCAATAATCAAAAAAAATTCAATTTTCCTTAATGGCTTAAATATTCTCAAATGTCGTGGTGAAAAATGAATATTGACACAGTTGCCGTTAAGCTCTTTTTAATTTAATTTATGGAATTAAAAATGCATATTTTTCCAAAAAAAAAAAACAAAAACGAATTTAATTCCAAAAAAAAGGGCATAAAAGGCAATTTTTCCAAATATACAGGAAAATATACTTTTTTGCACTTAAAAAATCTAATTTTTAAGTAAAATCATATTTGAGGCTTTTTTAAAAGATTGACATTATCGTTAATGGCTTAAACATTTTCAAATATGTTCAAAATATCCTATTGTGTCATTTTTCCTTAAAATTATATTTTATTGCATATAATAATATATGAGAAATACTAAAAAAATTATCGATTTTACGAGTTAAATTTTCCCTAAAGGTTTCAACAAATTTCACTTTCATTTTGACATTTTCTTTTTTGGACAATTTTTAAATTTATATGCGAAAATCATTTTTTAATAAATTTTTTACGAAAGTTTCTTTTAGCTAAATAAGTAATTCTTCCCAAAAAAAAGTCTTTTTAAAAAAGTATTTGAAGTTATAATTGTCATTATTGGCTTAATCATTTTCAAAATATCTCAAAAATGTGGTATATTAAAAAAATATATTTTTTTGCATATTTAGGAAATTACTGAAAGAGTTATTGATCCTATGTATCAAATTTTTCCTAGTTTTGAAAAAATTCCACTTTTTGGTAAAAAAATATCAATTTGCTTAATGCATTTATAAAATGAGTTAAGAAAGTTGCCATTGAATTCAATTCTATTTAATTTAGAAAAAGAAAAACTTTTTTTTTCGAAAATCAACTAATTTTTAAATCAACATGAAATAATCCCTAATTTATTAAAAACTGACATTTATAGACGAAAGTTGCTATTGAATTGGTTTTTATTTCAAAATTGGAGGTTTTTATTTCAGAATTGGTTTTATTTAAAAACGGAACGACTTTTTTTCGGACATAAAAAAATTATTAAAAATTATCAAAAAAACTGTTTTTTTATTGTAGCTATTGAATTTAAATGAAAAACTTTTTCCAAATAAAAATTTTAATTGTTTTTTTCAAAATTCAGTACTTTTAATGTAACATAAAGAGAAAAATTTTTTTTTTTTTGAACCAATTTTTGACTGAACATCTAGAAAATGGTGCGAAAAAATAAATTTTACTAAGGAATTTGGTAAAAAGTCTGAAATGTTTATGGATTTGCCATATAACGCCTTTTATTCACTTACTAAATATAAAATTATTAAAATATTTAAAAATAAGTGCAATAATAATATGCAAACAATTAGGAAAAATGCAAAAAAAAACTTTTTTTTCTAATTACGCGTAAAAAAAATTACACCGAATATTGTGCAAAATCTCAGAACAAGTGCAAAAAACCGTTATTTTTGTAATTTACGCACAATGAAATTAATAAAATCGGCTGAAACTTAGCACCCAAAAACACAAAATTATTTTCAAAAATATTTTCTCCGTTTTTCGAAAATCCCTTTTCGAGTCATCTTCGTTTAGATTTATCGTTTTTCTTTTTTTTTTTGAATTTCATGCACGCAGCTTTGCAGAGCGGTTGTTCAGTTTAAATCAGCAGACATGTAGTGCTTTTAGGTAAGCGGTATTTGTATGTACTTGTATGTAAAGTCTTAAATTCGCTATTTTTTGTTTGAACAAAAAATTATCGTATACGTATTGCTAATTTTCTTCAGTTCAAGTTCTATTGTTCCTTAGGATTGTAGAAGAGAGACCAAACGAGGAGCTAATAGAAGCGGCCAAAAATGGCGACTTCACTACGGTATGTATAAATTCTCCTGTTTTTTCTTTCTAATAAAGTTAAAAAAAACGTCATTTTAGATTAAAGAATTGCACCTACAAGGATACTCGTTAAGAACAAGAGACTCTACCGGGCAAATTCCCATCCACTACGCAGCCAGATACGGCCACAAGGACATTATCAAATATATCATTAATAATGCCCCCAATACCATTAATGACAAAGATATTAATTTGTAAGTATACATTGAAATACAAACACAGTTTTTGTACTTATTTACACATATTTTTAATTCCATAAGGAATATTGCCAAAAATGATCATAAATATCATTTAAAACTGGACATTCACTCCCTCTGTTTGGCAGATAAATTCACTTTAATATGCCCATCGCGTGTTACGTTTTAATTAAGAATTACATACGTACAAACCAAAAAAACCGGCCCCTAAACGACCCTCACGAGAATCCTCCCTAAATCCGTCATGTTTTTAGATAAAATATCCTGAGGGGCCAACAATATATCGGGAAAGTTTTAATCGGAAAAGAGGTTTCCGAGACAGCACGATACAAGTTATTAAATCGGAATATTCGACGTAGTAGATAGACTCAAGGGGGAAGGAGGAGTATAGTAAACTCGCTTTCGGTTTGGGGTTATTGGAATAATTTGTGGAATTTCTTGGTTTGGGGGATGATAGAGTCAAAAAAGGGGTCAGGGTACGGGAAGGAGCTTAACCTATATTTGTATTGATAGGGAGAGTTGAGGACGTAAATTTAGGTTAATTGTGTCTAAGGCAGTCAAAAAGTGTATTCAGATAAGTTTAATATTACTTATTGGATCTAAATTAGTTATATTGTATCATTTTACTTCTTAATCTGGCTCTTATCTTGATCATTTCTTGGTTAAAATCTGTACGATAAATAAAAAAGGCTAGTTTCAAGACTGAGATAAAGATATATAAATGAGAATGCAGCTTTTCCACCCATTTCCTATATCATCGTTTAATTTCTTTAATAGTGTTTGGATCGCCTGGAAATAGTGTTTGTCCAATTATAGTGGAAAAACATTGCCATTTACTTAAGGTCATACAGTTTATATTTATATTCAATTTATTCAATTTTTCTGTTATCATAGCGAGGACTCATAATACAATTACATATACAATTATATATACGAAATGTTTATAATATACGAAATAAGCATTTAAGTAACTTAATACTTGTGCATGCTTATGTTCGAATTACAATATCAGAAAAACCAAATTATACTCTTACAAAAAATGCTTGAATTCCAACTCTTTCCTAAACAATCAAAATAAACTTATTAACAGAATAATATACATATTATACACAAAAATAAACTAGTAAGAAATATAACAGAATACATGTTTTAAATCAATTCAATATCAATAATCAAAAACAAAATTGAACCTAAATGAAAATAACGTAATTTCAGATAAATCTGTTACATTTAAAAATATACACTATTTACATTAAAACTACGAAAAGAAAAGATCAAATATAATACGCTGTTGAACCAGTAAATTCAATTAATCATTGGTCTAAATTTATTAAAATTAATATATATGTAGTTTTTTATTTCTCTATTGAATATTCTATGGTTTTTTATATTTTTAATACGAGTATCAGGAGGAAGTAAGTTATAAAATTTTGGCCCTAAATAATCTATAAAATGAAGGTTTATTTGCTTTTGTGGTAAATTCAAATTGTTGTACATATTACATTGGGAATGCGTGATTTGTCTCTTTGCTATATCAGTTTTATGTACAAAAGAGCATACGTTTTGTACATACAGATGACTTATATCACTAATATTTTCATTATAAAGTAACTCGGTAGAGCAGAGCTTATTTTTCCTATGAATGACCCTAAGAATGTAGTTTTGTACTACTTTTAAAGGTTGAAGAATAGTTTTATAAGTACCGTCCCATGCAATTATGCAATACGAGAGGAGAGACTCAGCTAATGATTTATAAACAAGCAAACATAATTTATTGCCCATTATTTGCCGAAGAACATAAAATTTATGTATTAAAGTTCTGACTTTATCACAGAGATAACCAATATGTTGATTCCATTTTAAGTGTTGGTCAATGATAATGCCAAGATATTTAGTTTTATAAGTTTCAGTGATTACTTCGTTAGTTTTATGGTTGACAGTTATATAGTTAAATAAATGGTGGTCTATTTTTATTACATATAGTAAAAGCTATATAATTTGTCTTCTCCATGTTTATCGTGAGTTTTTGGGTAAATAACCAATCCCTGACCTGTCCAAAACCCACACACAAAGTCTTTTTCGCTTCTTCCCATGTGTTGCCCTTGAAAATTAAGGTCATGTCATCGGCGAAACTTAGTATATGTCCTGGTATTTTAATTTCAGCAATTCGTTTATATAGGCCACAAAGAGAATTGGTCCCAAAATTGTACCTTGGGGTACACCTATGTTAATTATTTCAGGCTCACTAAGAGAACATAGTGTCATAGTTCATGACGTTACATATTACCCGATTGTACTTAATTTGCCTGTGAATAATAAATGTAATATTACATACTAGCTGAATGCCCGCGGCGTTGCTCGCGTGAAAATAAAAGAAAATCCGAAGAAGGCCTCCAATGATAGTAAATGCAACCCACAATACACAAAAATAAAATCCGAAGCCACGGCTCAATGATTGTACATGCAACCCACAATACACAAAAATAAAATCCGAAGCCTCGCCTCATTGATAGTATATGCAACCCACAATTGCCACGCCGTTTTTCTTGAGGTCAAGGGGCGCGATTAATATAATATAATTATTATAAAACCAAGACACAAATAATAAATGATTCGTTAGATGCAGAGCGAGCGGTAAGACTGAGTCGAGACAAGTGTCTACGTAACAACTTTTCCGATGGAGCGCACTGTTTCGCCCCGTGGCCCCATCGATTCATTTAAATATGTACTAGCACTTTATATTATCCTGTATTGATTGTATTTAGATATTAGGTTTTTGAAGCCGAACGGAATGGTTGTTTTGATTTTGATAGATTTAATTATACTGGTGACACGTTATTGAGTTATTTTACGGATATACCTGGTAGTAATAAAATATGTTTTGTTTTATTACTACATGCCTACCTTTGTTAGAATACTATTTTAGGGAAAAATAGTAAAACCACAATATTTAAAATAAAACCGATTTATTAAACTCAATAAAACAACGAGCCCGCTTAACGTGATAGCCTAAACTAAATCCCATTACATCTTTTTAAAAACAACCTTCATTCTTGTTTATACTTTCTGGCGCGGTATCGTAGAAATGCTGAGTGACCGTCTTTGCGTGCTTCTTACTAACATTCGGCCATCCTGAGTTCTTGTTCTGGCCTCAGAACTCCAAAACTTAATTATTCTGAAAATAACATGTTAGCCATTATTCTAACCGTTAACGTCCGTTAATGGTCGTATACCAATCATACTCTGTTAACTATTTCATATGTTAACCATTTGCTAACTTCTTATATGTTAGTCGTTTACTAACCATTGGGAGCGTTAGTCGTTTACTAACCATTGAGGGCGTTAGTCGTTTACTAACCGTTTCGCTTTCGTTAATCTTTTACTAACCATTTTTACTATTGTTAGCCGTATACTAACCTTTTAGTACTATCCAGGGTTTCATGCTGTCGACTGCCACCACAGTCCGTTTCTTTCTACAACTTTCCCGTAGATCCTCCACTTCATACCGATCATTGGGAAGCACCTTGAACACGCTGAACGGTCCCTTGAACCTTGGGAGTAACTTCTTGCTTCCACCTGTAGCTGTTAGAGCATTATTGATTCGCACGAGCTGACCTTCTTCATACTTTGTCGCTTCAGCACGTTTCTTATCAAAACGTTCCTTCTGACTTCTCTGATCCTCAGAAATACGTCCTGATAGCGTCTGGCGTAGTGCATGAATATCTACCCGACTTAAATCGGCTTGTACTTCGTTAAGGATATAAGACTCAGATATCTGCCGAGGCTTAAATCCTGCCAATGCCTCAAGTGGCGACACCCAAGTACTCTTAGTGACAGTACAATTAATCGCACACTGAATCGGCTTCACATGCTCGTCCCAACGATCTTCTGGATTTCCCGCTGCCGTTACAGCGAGGGCATTAAGTATGGTCCGATTGTACCGTTCACACTGACCGTTTGACCGCGGAGTGGCTACTGCGTTTAACGTATGCTTCACACCGTAATTGTCACAAAATAATTTAAATGTGCGCGAAGTAAAAGCAGTACCCCGATCACTTATAATCCTCGTTGGAAACCCGAATATGTACATATAGTTCAAAAGGGTTTTCGTCACATAACGCCCTCGAGTGTCTTTCACTGCTTCTACTATTACAAACTTTGTGAAAGCGTCCACCATAACCAATATATAAGCATTACCTCGGCGACTTTTCACGAAGGGCCCGACATGATCTACATATATGAAGAGTATGAAATCGTATATCTATCTTAGAGATGGGATGTAGCATGCCTTCCTTTTTCCCAGAACGGTGCTTATAATATTGACACTTTAGACACGACTCAACGTATTTCTTGACAAAACGTCTCATGCCTGCAAACCAGTAATTTTCTTTTATCTTTTGGAGAGTTTTCTCCAGAGCAAAATGTCCCATTTCATCATGGCAATGCCGACAAATCTGCCACCTGACGCCTCGAGGAACAAGCCACACTTTGTTACTACTTTCCAATTTTCTGAACACAATGCCTTTTTCAAGAGAATAATTATCGAAATACTGTTTCGTGTTTCTGGTAATATGTTTTTCTTGCAATATCTCGCGGATTAAACGTACTTGCTCGTCTTGCATTTGTACAGCCAGCAGCCATTCACCTTCAGTAATATCTATCTGCGATAGTTCGATAGTATCTTGGATTAAGTCCCTGCTTAGAGCATCCACATGGGTCATTTGGGTGCCTGGGCGATGTTCTATGACAAAATTAAAGTCCTGGACTTCCAGCCACCACCGAGCTATGCGTGGAATTAAGTCCTTTTTTGTGAATGATGTCCGTAACGCACTGCAGTCCGTGACGACTTTAAATTGAATCCCTAGAAGGTAGGTGCGAAAGTGACGAAGTGCTAGTATTACTGCAAGAGTTTCTAATTCGTATGAATGGAATTTACGTTGTTCGGGCGATGTTTGTTTACTGTAATATGCAATGACACGCTTTTGCCCTGATGGGTCCTTCTGAAAGAGAATAGCTCCAAATCCCAGAGAACTCGCGTCTGTATGCAATTCAGTGTCTAGAGAAGGATCAAACACGCTTAAAATGGGCCTTGACGTAAGTACCAATTTTATTTTTTGAACTGCTGTCTCTTGTTCACCTCCCCAAACCCAAGGCGTGCTCTTTTTAGTCAAACGAGTTAATGGCTCTACGATTCGTGAGTAATTGTCAACAAAACGACGGAAATAACCGGATAAACCCAGAAATTGTCGAATTTCTTTAATATTTTGAGGGCTCTTCATTTTCATGACAGCCTCAATCTTAGCTTTGCCTGGTATACCAGCCGCATTCACTTCTCTTCCCAAATAATTAATCTGAGTTTTAAAAAACATATATTTTCCTAACTTTAGAGTTAAATTGTGCTCACGAAATTTACAAAGGACGTCTTCTGACTGAGAGATTTCAATCATTCTAAGGGGTTTCAATTTTTTTCAAGTCTAGTCGGACCCGTCGATTTTTGTTTCGAGAGTGTGGTATTTACTTTCATACTCTTTGGGACAGTATTTTGTCTTTTGAAAAATGTTTTTAGGAGCGTCTTTTGGGGGCCCATACCTATATCTTATTAATAGGAATTCCTACTGATGAGATATACGCCCCTTTAGGGAAAAAAATAATAGATAGATAGGTACTTTTTTTTTCTCGCACCAAGGCATACCGCATTTTTTCCTTAAAAACCCTTATTATTTAAACAAAAATTATATTTTTTTTATTCCCTATACAGTGCAAAACTATAATGTGTGTAACAAATCTTAATAACCGCCTCAAGGATGTTTACCAATTTGTTGTATTGCCGCATTTGCAAAAGTTTTAATTTCTAAAAATAGACGACAAAACGATTTATTAAATAAACTTCCCAATAAATGTTCAGCACATATTTATATACCTACTTAGGTGCTTTAATTGTATCAGCATTTTTTTTTGTATGACTTTTGCGCACTTTTGGGTGTATGAAAATAAAATTAGAAATCTCTAGTTGAGTTTTCCATATGAGCTTCAAAATATGCCAAAATAGAAATTTCAACATCCTCGCTTACTATAAATTGGTTCCTTCTTCTAGTTCTTTTAAACACGTTTTCGTTACTTCTAAATTTTCTGTAGAGAATTAAAAAGTATCTATGGTTTGGCAAGTTACGAGTCTGGAATCTCTGGCGGTACTCTTCTAGCGCTCTGTCACTATTTTTTCGACATACAAGGTAACATTCTAACATATCACATTTTTCAATATGCGTAAAAGGCATTTTACTAATTTAGATTTTACAAAAATCACAAACTTTGCTAACATGTAACTGTCAGTATTTCTTTATTTAATAAAATCTCTATGGCTACTGTCATTTTATTATTCAAACAATGATTTATTTGTTTTGCTCTCAAAAAGTTCAAGGCCAACTTGCCTAAATTTGACAAAATTATTAATATCGCTATAACTTTGTTATTTTTAGGTTTAGGCTATTAGTGTAAATAAACTTTTTTATTAAGAAAATTATTATCTTTTGATTTAACAAAAGTACATTTTTCACATTTTCTCGAAAACGCGATGTTCAATTTTTTTTCTGTTTCCACCATTTAAATCAACAGAAAAAATCCTACTAGTTTGCTAATTTAACCGACCCTGTATCTTAAATATTAACAAAGATACCAATAGTACCGACTTAATCGGAGGCACCCTGCATATTGGGACAAACTGTCAGGCCCAAAATGTTAAATTCAAATCCGGTGGCGGTAAATAAATATTTTAAATTTAATATATGGGGCGTTTACCAATTTTTATTATAAAACAATAATAATCAAATAAATCAAATACTAATCTTAGTGAGAATTACTTACATTATATATTTAAAAACCAAGATACTTAAATTACTTGTTGATTATGTTGATAAATATGTTGATACATGTAGTCAAGTGTAAGATGACATAACGTACGTACCTGGAAAAAATAAATGTGTTGAGCAGCCAATTTTCTAATTATGTTATTTTATTTAGTATTTAGATATTTTGATTATTAAAAGATGTAAACATTTGTAACTAGTTAAATTATTATTTAACAGCTATTTATTATATTTGAAATATTATTACGCATTGTATCTGTCACCCACTAGCGCAATATAAATGTGCTATTAACTGCTTAAACAGATGGTAAAACAGGATATTTGGAAAGGTATAGTTTCATACCATAAATAGTACAGGAAAACGTAGTTTGCAACATTCAAATCTGTAAGTGGCTCAAACACTCCACAATATAGAAAGATTGCTCTGTGGCTCAATCACTCCACAATAAGCAACTTATTGGTAAATAAATCTACGTTAAATGGCCATTTTAGGTAAAAGGTAAAAGATGATATGCAGCTCTAGCACTCTGCTTTTATTAAATGAATTATCTGTAAATATTTTATGTAGTTTAAACAGGTCTCAAATGTTTTATGTTAAATATTATTATTATCTTGTAAAACATATATATTTAAAATAAAATGTTGAAATGTAAATAGCATCAACAATAAAAATAGGAAATAAAAAATAATGGAAATTGGGTATGCTCCGTGAGAAAACTCACCAGTATAAAAATAATCCAAAATAAGGCACAAGCACTTAAAACAAATAATATTCACGCACGCTACTTTCACTTCAAAAGTCGAATACGTTTTAAAAAGATCTTTTAAGCGAAGTTTGGATCTCAGGGCTCTTAGACTGGATGTTTATGAGATCGAACCTCTAGTATCGAATTATGTCTCTTGTATGGCTTGTCCATAAATTCTTTCTTAATCTTAATAGTTATTGCGGCGTTAAAAGAAATGGGACGAAGTGTTTGGTCTAGTTTAATATATTTTTTTTTAAAGGGAAAAAAAAACTTACATCTTACAAAACTAAAATACACATGTAATTTAATTTTTAATATACTTCTATTTTTTAAACTTTTTTTTTTAATGTAATATTGTTTAAACAGTTAATTAATAACAAAATCGATTCATTAGGAACGCAAAAGCACAAAATATCTATTCTAACACACCAAATTATTTAAAAAATGCTAATATTGGGTGGTATAATAACGCTAATATTGGTAAGTATAATAATTGGTATAATAACTAAGTCACGAGTTAAAAATGATACCAGATAAGACAAGTTGGCTGCAAAAACAACTAATAAACAATGTTGGCAGGGGCGACAGACACATTTGTTTAATTTGAAATTGCTTCGCTGTCAATTTGGGTAACTCCAACACTTCTTTATTAATTAGAATTGTGCGTGGTATCTCCACAAATTCAAAAATTCGCGAGTTGGCAAAATCTAAATTGTCCTGGTCAGTAGAAGATTGGTCCCGTGTAATTTTTAGCGATGAATCAAAATTCGGCGTGTGTGTTGGTGATTACCGAAAACGTGTGATTCGCACAAAAGATGAGGCTTTCCATAAGGACTATTTAGAACGCACCGTAAAGTTTCCTAAAGGAATAATGATTTGGGGTTGCATGACACTTGGAGGATTAGGGTGTTTTGAGTTTATAGAGGGCACCGTAAATGCTGCTAAATATCAACAAATTCTACAAAATAGCCTACTTTCAAGTATCGCGAAATTAACAGTTATAAAAATTACATATTTCAGCAGAATGGGGCTGCATGTCATACGGCCAAAACTACAAAAAAGTGGTTTGGGGACCACCACATAAACTGCCTTTCTTGGTCTTCTAACAGCCCAGACCTTAATGTCATTGAAACAGTATGGCATAAAATGAAACAGACATTAAGGAACAACCCTCAAAGAATATTGCCAGAACTTAAGGCCAAAATAGAGCAGATTTGGAATGATTTCACCCCCGAACAGTGTAAGGCCTTAGTCCAATCAATGCCCAAAAGAATTCAAGCAGTTATACAATCTAAGGGCGACGTTACTCCATTTTAAAAATTGAAGTTCGCGTTTGTCCCATTATTTAGTTGCCACCCAATATTAGAATTTTTTAAATAATTTGGTGTGTTAGAATAGATATTTTGTGTTTTTGCGTTCTTAATGAATCGATTTTTTTATTAATTAACTGTTTAAACAATATTACATTAAAAAAAGCAAGTTTAGAAAATAGAAGTATATTAAAAATTAAATTACATGTGTATTTTAGTTTGTCCCAATATATAGTTGTTAGGGCTCGTATATGGTAAAATTGTATGTAGCAAGCTTTTTTTTTTTTATAAAATCGTGGCTTGGCATATAAGTACGATTTTTAGTTTTATATCTATTAATTTCTAGGCAGGGCATCTGGATATTTTAGCTTTTCGAGGCTGGTTAGGTACAAAAAAAATCCTTTATTAATAGCACTCGGCTAGGTAACAGCCAAACTTAGAGTATGGATCTCAACTCAAGAAGAACGACAAAGTGAAAAAAACCTCTTGTGAAAAATTGATTCTTTTAAATAAACTAACAAAAAAAAAATTCCAGATAAACTTGATCACATAAGTGTCAACATAATTGGAAATCTCATATAAAAATGAATGAATGGTTCGATAGGGAGTGTAAGGAAAAGCTAATGTCAAGAAACTTTAAGAAAAAAGAAATGAGAGCACAAAAATAAAGTAAAAGAGAACTTGCAAACAACCAGTGCCAACAATAGGGGTAGAACATTTTTTAGAGAAATGAGAAGGGACAATACAGCAAAGCTTCTAAATCAAAAGGACAAGACGCAAAGGTTTCTTTATCCTCTTAATGTGTAAATATAATTCTTCTTCTTTTGGCTGTCTTTAATCCGCGGTTTTTAGATACCAAACTTTCATTATATTTAGTTTTACTACAGGATTTTGTTCTTTATTATTCAAATATTACAATTAAAGGCTTATATCCTTTAAAAAAATCACTTTTTAGTTCCATGACTTAAAGATTAGATAGTCCATTTTGCTAAATCGAACATTTTTTTTTTAAGAAATCTGTCCTTTTTTCCAGAGGGCAAACGGCTTTACATAAAGCAGCCTCCTACAGATGGCGCGACATCTGCTGTATGTTAGTAGCGGGCGGGGCTAAACTGGACGTGACAGACCATCGGGGAAACACCGCTCGTACTTTGGCTTTACAAAGTGAAGACAGGGATCTCGCCGCTTACCTTTTAAGTAAGTTTCCTGTCTTACCAGGTTCTAAGGCATTTTTTGATAATAATTATCAACTTTTTAGGTCAAGAACAGTTCCAAGTGGCCTCATCCGAAGACGGGACTGAAGTGTAAATAATTTAAGCGTAAGCTTACATACTCCGGGCATTTTATATTTAATATAATAAATCAGATAATACTAAGAAAATGTCAATACATACGCCGAGACTTATTTTCTTATATATATCTTGTAGTTTAAGGGTAAATCATACTTATTAATAGAAACTTTGCCTTTTTCAGTGCTCATATGAATATATTTTTTCCGGCTAAGTAAGTTATTACTTATGCGACATCTGGTGCCCATTTTATAACGACGTTCTTCCTATATTTAAGAGTTTTATTGAATTTTAAGATCTAATCTAAACATATGTGATATTATATAAAATAAATATATTTATTAATTTTGAATCTTAGACGTGTAGGTAATCCTTATTGCGTAAATTTAACCAATTTAAGTGAGTATGGTGGTTGGTACACCTGGGGATTCATTTTGCTCGCTTACATATTACAGGGTGGTTTTTCTCTGACCTAAAATGTTTTATTTATTTATGAACTACTTCTTAAGTTCTTTAAAAAAAAAATCTCCCTGTACCCCGCTGACATTCTTATAAAACCCCAGGATTTTATCGTTTAAAATCGAATATTTTTAAGGGATAACTTAACTATCTCATTAGTTGATATTTGGACATTTTTTGAAGCATTGCAAATGGGATTGAAAATGTTAGTTACTGTACATTTTACTTATATTATATAGAATTAGAGTAGTACGTAAAATTTATTTAAATTCAAATAATTTCGCAACTTAATCCCGATAATTTAAAGTCAAATTTTTAGTGGTCCACCGATAACTGCATCGATTAACTTTAAAACATCAAATGGGACACCCTGTATATGATTACATTTAAAGTAAAGCTTTTTGCAATCTTAACCAAACTTTTTAATGTTTTCCAGTGCTCGTTATCTGTCAAATAATTTGAAATGTCAACTGTCACTTGTAGTTTATTCAAGTGGTTTTTCACGTATAGACAGTGTAAGAAACTCCTATACAAATTCTTAACCTGACTTTTTAATTTTTTCCACTGGCACTATATAATTACAAATGTCAAAATTGTTGACGTTAATGTCAATGTCATTTGATCCCAGTCATCTGTCAAATAATTTAAAATGTCAACTGTCCTTTTTTAGGCAACTTTCTAATATGACAGCTGTTACTTATCGAAAAATTTGAAATGCCATTTGACGTTTGCTAGTCATCTATCAAATAATTTAAAACGTCAGCTGTTGTTCCTTTAATAGAAAAGTTTTTTCCACTGATATTCAATAATTTCCAATGTCAAAAATACTGACGCATGACGCTCATTTTTTACAAAATTGGAAATGTCAATGTCATTTGTCGTTTGACACTCAAATATTTGAAAGTCATTTATTAAATATGTGAAATGTGGGCTGTCATTAATTTAGTAGAAAGGTTTTTGAGGTGTAGACAGTTAAATAACCTTAATCTAACTTTTTTCTAACTCAACATTTTCCCACTCACTTACAAATGTCAAACTTTTTCACGAATAACTGTCACAAACAGTAACTGTCACTAACTAAAAAATTTGAAACGTCAATATCATTTGACCTTTGCTAGTTTTGTCAAATAATTTGAAATGACAGCTGTCACTTCTTTAGTAGAAAGGTTTTTAAGACATAGACAGTTAGAAAACCTTAACCTAACTTTTCAACATTTTTACATTGACAATTACAAATGTCAAAACTGTTGACGGATGACAGTCATTTATCGGAAAATTAGAAATGTCAATGTTATTCAACGTTTTCCAGTCATCTGGCAAATTATCTGAAATGTTAACTGTCACCAGTTTCGTTGAGTGGTTTTTGACGTAGTGGCAAAATCTATTCTTGCAATTCGTAACCTAACTTTTTAAAATTTTTTCCATTGACACTATATAATTTCAAATGTCAAAATCAGTGACAGATAACAGTTATTAATTAAAAATTTTAAATGTCATTTGACGTTTCTTAGACATCTGTCAAATTATTTGAAATGTCAGCTGTTATTACTTTAATAGAAAAGTTTTTGAGGCGTAGACATTTGAAAAACCTTAACCTAACGTTTCAACTTTTTACACTGACAATTACAAATGTCAAAACTGTTGACGGATGACAGTCATTTATTGAAATATTAGAAATGTCATTTAATATTTTAAAGTCATCTGTCAAATAATTTTAAATGCCAACTGTCAGTAATTTAGTCGAGTAGTTTTTCGAGGCGGTGAAAAAATCTCTTTGTCAAACTTTTAATCTATTTTCTTTGACAGTATTTAATTTCAAATGTCAAAATTGTTGACGGATAGGTCAACAAAGGATTAATTATTAACAAATTTGAAATTTCCATGTCATTTGACGTTTGCCAGTCATCTGTCAAATAATTAATGTCAGCTATTACTACTTCAGTAGGCAGGCTTTTGAGGCGTAGACAGTTGAGAAATCTTAACCTAATTTTTGAAAATTTGTTCTCTGACAATTACAAATGTCAAAACTGCTGACGCATGACAGTCATTTATCGCAAAATTAGAAATCCCAAATATCGTTTGCCTGTTACCTGTCATATAATTTGAAATGTCAACTGTCCCTAGTTTAGTCGAGTGGTTTTTGACGTAGTGGCAAAATCCTAACCTAACTTTCTAACATTTTTCTATCGACACTATATAATTTGAAATGTCAAAATTGGTGACAGATGATCGTTACTTATTAATATGTTATTTGACTTATGTTATTTGAATTTAAAATGACAGCTACGATTTTAGTAAACAGGTTTTTCAGACGTAGACAACTGAAAATCTTAACCTAACTTTTCAACATGTTGCCACAATTACAAATGTCAAAACTGCTAACGCATGACAGTCATTTATCGCAAAATTGGAAATGCCAATTGCCACTAGTTTAGTCGAGGGTATTTTTGACGTAGTGACAAAATCTAGTCTTTATTTCAATTGTCAAAATTGTTGATGTATGACAGTTAACTATTAAAAAATTTAAACTGTCAATGTCATTTTATGTTTGCCAGTGATCTGTCAAATAATTTAAAATGTCTGTATTTTGAATTTTGAGGCGTAAACTAATAATCAACTTTAACCTAACTTTTCAACATTTTGCCATTGACAATTACAAATGTCCAAGCTTCTGACGCATGAAAGTCATTTATCGAAAAATTTGAAATGTCACGATCATTTGACGTTTACCAGTCATCTGTCAAATATTTTGGTAACGTAACTGTCTGTGTAGTTGAGTAGTATTTGACGTATAAACTACTACTTTTTTAAATTACTTCAAGGGTATCAAAGGAGTTCAACTGCCAATAAGAAATTAATTATTAATTCCTGGGAGGAAATGCTTTTACTTATTAAAAAATTTAAAATGTCAATGTTCAATCAACTGTCAATACTGCTGACACTTGACAAATGTCATAAAATCGTTTAATTGATGCGGTTTTCAGTGAGCCACGCCTTATATATATACCAGAATGCGCCCTTAAGAGTACCAAATCGTTTTCGCTATTTTGGAAGAAAAAAATCCTTTAAAAAAGCAAATATATTAACATAGAAGTTTATTGCACCACACTGTAGATAAATCTCATATAGAGAGCGTGCTGAGACTATTTTTCTACATATAATTGTAAATAAACTAATCACAAAATGATAATATTAATCAATTATATTCTTATGATAAAATATAACCTACTATAAACGTCACTGTAAAAATGGCACCTTATAGGGGAAGATTTTTTAAATTTAAGAGTTTAAATATCGACCAACTTAATTGTATTTCAAACTTTAAGGGCGCATAGTTTGTAGCATAGAGTGCGCACGTTAAATACCCCTTTCACCCTCTGGCGCCATTTTCGACTGTCATTTTTATGTCAAAAAATGCCACGCCCCTATTAAGAATTAGGGAGGGAGTGGGAATTTAATGGTACGCACTGTATATATTAATAAATTAGGATGTATATTCAAAAAAAAAATAGCAATCTCGCTCGACTCTTTCATTAGTGTGTAGATTTAATGAATAAAAGTGTGATCTAAAAAAAAAACCTTTTAAAACATATTTTTAGATTTAGGGATTTATTTATATATTGTTACTCGATTAATTTTTAAAAATTTTAGTAAGAGATGCAAACCGAGACCATTAAAATATGAGGCAATTCAGGGTAGGTCGTGATTTTTTTAAATTAAGGGTTGTGACATCTATAAAACGCAAATTAAAAATTCTAATATTTTTTTCGATGTATGGGTGTCTTGGTAGTCTTAAGAGATAGACATTTGGTTAGATTCAAACAGACTTATGCCAATAACAATGTGCAAGACAAAGAAAGGCATATTGAAAAAATATTCTTGCCTTTAGAAAGATCCTAAGAAAAATTACTGAACTATTTTAAACCCATGTACAGGATTTTCAATTGTATATCTTACATTTACTAAAGTCTCCATTTACTTCCACACAACACCCAAATATGTATAAACAATACCTCAACCATATACTTACATAAGGGCTTGCATCTCATTTTTGTGATACTATATTATACTACTACTAATACATGCCTATATATTAAATAATAAATCTAATGTACATAAATACTAAAATCGATTATTTAAAAGGCAATTGAAATCCTAGACTAAGAAAATCGTTTTACTTTCTATAAACAACGCAATATCTGGATTATTAAGTGCACACTTTCACTGAAAAAAAAAACTATTTTTTAAACTAATATCTGCTCACCACACTGTAAAAATATAATTATTATTAAATAATCTAGTGATATAGAAACAAACCCTTTGACCAAAAAAAAATTGTTAATTCGCTATAAAAATGTCCATAAATGTAATTTTTCTCTTTGAGTAGTGATTTAGGATATAGAGCACCCTCATTTGATTCCTATACCGTAGTCTGTTGCACCATAGTTATCGCCTAAGACTTTTTAAACTGGTTTTAAGGACGTATGTCATGATAGGCTCAGTGAACTAAAAATGCGCCCTCCGGTGTCACTTCGATAATAAACTAAGACATACAATATCATGGCCACCCCCTGACTAACGTTGATCTGTCATAAACTATATTAATGCTGGTGCAGCAGACTAAACACACTTCTTAGTTCGTATATTCTAGAAGAAAAAAATACTTTTAAAATGATTTTAACATTTATAGAAATATATTTGAAACACGATAATAAATATCTGAACCGCATTGTTGTATTATTTTCCCTACTAATAAAGATTATAATTAGGGACAGGAACCTGAAAATGACCTTGATAATTGACCTCAAGGTCAAAAGGGTCAAGGTTGTTTAAACATTTATGCTTGATTCATCTGTTAAAGTTTTTTTTTTAATTTATTAATTGAAACAGAAACATTAATAAACAGCTCTTTGTAATTTGCCTTTTAAGCTACCGTTATCACCACTTGACGACAAGAACCAGGCAAAATCTTTAAAACCATTAGGAACCCATAAATAAGATGACTATTTCTTTGGGTATCGGGTTACACAAATGGATCTAGGGCAACTTGAACCCAAATGAGAGACACTTGGGTTTTGGCCCGAAAAGCGTGCACTTGTCGGATACAGAACCCTATTTTAGCTTAATTTAGTCGTTTGCGTTTATATTAATATTTTTATTCTCTTCTGTCTTAATCTGATTTCATTGTAATAAAATCCGTGTGTTATTTAGAAATCGTCTTAATTATTTTTGAGTTTTACACTACTATAAGAAAGTTTAAAATATCATTGAATGGTGAATTTCGAAAAGGACTCAACTCGGATTTTGATCAAATTTGACTTTTCCGCAAATTTTTCAGGTTCAATAGTAGGCCAACATTTTATGAAGGAAAAGGGCTCATATCCGATTTTGTTCTTACAAATACGAACTCGTGGTTTTAAAACAAAATTTCGAAAAGGACTCATCTCGCTGAGATGGGTCCCTTTCGTAATGCATTGCGACGCGTTTAGAAAATGAAGCGAACCAAAAAGAGGATTTCTTATTTTTATAAGACGTGAATTTTATTGGAGTATAGGCCTCGTAAAGTTTGCTCGTTTCAGTCGCTTTACGATAGTTGCTTGGTGTACGTCAAGTTTGTCATTTGAATTAGTAAACAATCACATATTTTGGGTACTGTTTTGTTCAACGTTACTAGTTTTTTTCTAAACAATGAGTGAGTCTAGTAGTTCGGACGAGGCAGATACAGGAATAAAGAAAAAGAAGCGAGGAGTAAGAAATAGTGAAATGTATAAAAATGTAATTATCAAAAAAGCCAAAGTTAAGGGATTTGCACACACAAACCACGTGGGTAAAAATATTCCTTGTAGGAAATCCGGGCCTAGTTGTAGGTAAGTGTATACCTATGTTCTATTACATAATTTAAAAATAATAGGAGATGTGGATAGAGGTAGATAAATAATGTTATTTATTTAGTAGGTAGATATTATATTCAATATATAATATATACAAAAATGGTTTTGTGAAAAAATAGTTTTATCTTTGTAGGTGCATTCGAAAATGTTTCGATCTTTCCGATGATGCTAAAAAAGCAATATTGAATCGCATAAATGGTTTTAATACCAAAGATGAACAGGACATATATATTCAAGGATTGATGGAGGCGTTCCCTGTGAAGGATACTTCTAAACGTCAAGAAGATAAAATTAGTAAGCCAAAGAGTTACTCTTATAAGTATTTTATCGAAGCAGACAGAAATAGAAAAGAAGTATGTAAAGTAGCCTTTCTAAACTTGCATGGTGTTACCGACAAGAGAACAAAGAGAATTCGACTACTAAAAATTGCAAATAAAAGCCCCCACGATATGCGAGGAAAATCTGCCGGGTCTAGAAGCAATGTAATGCCCGCAGAAACATGTGCTTTAATTCACAACTTTATCGAGTCAATTCCTGTAAAAGAAATTCACTATTCAAATAACATTGTAAAAAAATACTTATCATCTGTTTTGAATGTGACAATATTACACGAGAGATTTTCGGCAAAATATCCAGAAAGCAAAGTAAATTATCAGTTTTTTAGAAATTATTTCAATGTAAATTTTGACTTGGCATTTGGTAGGCCACAAATTGATGTGTGCTCAAAATGTGAAGAAATTAGCGTTAAGCTGAAGAATCCCCATTTAAACGATAATGCCAAGAGAGTCGCCAGTGCGGAGCTAATCATACATAAGCGTCGGGCATCGAAGTTTTTTAATAAAGCCAAAGCTATTACAGAAAAATATAACGAGAACGGCAGTACCATTTTCGGATTGTCTTTCGATTATATCCAGAATCTACCACTGCCAGTACAAGAAGTGTTCTATTACCGCCAACTTTGGCTATACGAATTCTGCGTACATAATATGAAAACGGGGAAGGCAAATCTCGACATGGCCTTATGTAGTGGCTCTACGCCAATAATAAAACTCAAAGAACATACTGATTTCTTTAAAAATTTACCACATTAGCAACTTCTTACTATACTTAACGTTTTCTTTAGTTTAGGTCTGTTTTAAAGTTCTAGTAGCTTCTAAAAACCACCGTGTTGAGTATGAATTCATTTATTTGGCTTTTTTTTTAATAATAGTAGTTAAAGTTATTAAAGTTTTTTTAAGTAATATGTTTATTTCTTTTTCATGGAGTATTTCAAGTTCACTCAATTTTAATGTCAACCTAATACGATTTTCATAAACAAACTTGAATTTAGTTTTTGTTTTTGAGTGTTTATGTTATTGGTTATATCTAAAAATGAGTATTCTATTTATATGTTTCAATTTATTTCTTCCCTTTTGTTATAACTATAAAGTTTAAGTTGTTTAAAGCAAATTATTTATATTTTTTATAGGGTCAAAGTATGTATTTTCATTCAAGACACATTTTAGCATAAGACCAATGGGCGTATCTCTTTTAAAGGATGATTTCACCCTATCAGATAAAGGTCTGTAACTTATAATAAAATTCTGTAAGCACATATTCTAGTTTATATGTGGCATCTTTAATGTTTAAAGTTTTAAAACTTATTATTTTAAAACTAGTTTCCTCAGAACTATGTAGCTTGAGATACGCCTGTTTGACTTGATAGGGACTAATTTTTCAAATCCAAGTATTTGTTTCTCAGGGTAGTCATACAAAATTTACATTTAGCAACTTTACCAGCGGTGGATTGCATTGAAATCAACCAGTGCTTTAAAATTGGATCTTTCATCCAAACGTCTCCGAATTTTTGATTATACTTAATTATTAATAGTCCGGACTCACTTGCATCAAATGAGAAAAATAAATTTTCCATAAAAAACGCTGTTTCAGTCAAACTTAGACGTATGTCTCCTCAATTATCATGGCTGCCCTTGTTTCTAAAAAATTCGTCTGTGATAAACTATTTTCCTGCCATTTTGCAGATAAAACAGTTATGGGATAATAAGATTACACGATAACACCCTATTTGTATTTATTTAACAGGAAGGGTACATAAAGCTCATACAAAACAATAAAAAAATTAAACAGTAATAAGAAATGCATGTTCAATTTTTTTTTGTTAAAGTCGTTTAGGGTTTACAGTGGTTCAAATATCTGGGATACAAGCAAACTTCTCTGATGTGGTACCGGTTGAGTAACCAGCATAAGAACCGTTCAAGTCCTAAGCCGTAGCCGCCGTGCGGACAGGTGCCGTATTTCCTTTGGTCGGTGTACCAGAAGTACGGAGCGGGGTCGATGCCTTCACGTTTATAACTGGAAATATTTTTTTTGTCCTAGTAAAATTATAATTGATTTAAAAGTTTTCCGGAACTTACCCTTCCAATAGCTCCTCTAAATTGTGTATCCTCATCGATCCTCCCACGATTTCCCCCACATTAGGCAACAAAACGTCCACGCTCTCGGTCAAACGGACATCCTCAGGACACTTGCTCATATAGAACGATTTTATGTTAGCGGGAAAGCGGCACAACATAATAGGTTTGTTGATTTTATCGGTCATTTTACGCTCGGGCATTTCTGGAATATCCTGAAGAGAAAACCCCAATATTTAAACCCTGTTTTGACCCTAAAAAAGTACCGTCTCACACACACCTCGCCGAACTCATAAAAAGAACCATCCTCCTTAGTAATGTTGTTCTCCTTTAAATACTCGATGGCATCGGCGTAATTCATCCTTAAAAATGGCCTCGTGGGCACTTGGAAGGTTGGGTTTAATTCATGCACAATATGCCCGTAAGGAGACTTAAGCACCCGCTCCACCACATCACAAATTAAATCCTCCAACCTGTCTAGCAGGTCATTGAAGGTGAGAAAAGGACATTCGGCTTCCACATGCGTATATCTAAAAAATCAGCAGTACATACACAAAAGAAAAAAATTGGAATTAAATCCGCACTAACTCAGCCAAATGTCTCCTGGTCCTGCTCTGTTCGGCCCTGAAGCTCTCCGCAATGCAAAAAACATCCCCCATGGAGGGCAGACAAGTTTCCAAGTAAAGCTGGGAACTCTGAGTGAGATAAGCTTCCTCACTAACAAAAAAACCTCACATTTACTACCAAATGCCAACCAAACTTTCCAAGAATTTACCCGAAATAGTCCATTTTAAAGAGGGTCGAACCACCTTCCACTTGCGTCTGGACAATCGACGGCGGTGTTACTTCGCAATAACCCCTATCCAAATAATGATCCCTAAATGCCTGTAGGAGGACAGATCTCATCCTTAAAACCTTAGAGGTGTTCTCCCCCCTAATCATAATATGCCTGTTTTCCGCTTGGACGTCTGGCAAAGCCTCCTCGTTAAGAATCGCATCGGCACCACCTGGTGGCGCTAAACCAATCAGCTCCCAATAGTCCACCATCAGTTCATGTCCACCTGGGGCCTACAGAAGGAGATTAGTGAGCGTTTACTCACTAAACTGGAGAAATATTTACAGTTTTTCCTTCAGGCACCGCCGTGAGAGTGCCATACAGCAAAACGGTCGATTCAGTTTGTAACACTAGGGCATCATAAGTTTGACATAGCTGGTTGTTTAGTACGGACTGTAAGAACCCAGTTCCGTCCCTTAAAGTGACGAACATTAAGTTCTTGCCCTGTCGACGGATTCTGTGCGCCCATCCATAGATTTTTACTCTTTTACCTCTGTATTTTTCTCCTATAATTGGTTCGTTTAATTATTTATGAGGTGACAATATCCAATATAATAAAGCATTTATTTCGACAGTATATATTTTGTTATTTTAATCCCCTCCCAGAAACATGCATGCATGCAAATAGAGGCCAATAGATCAGGTGAGTATATAAAATTATTAATAATTATAACAATGGGTTAATCACTTGAGCCATATAAACTATATAATTATGGTTTATATTAGGTCTTATGCTAGGCTCAGTGTTTTATGTTCTCACCTCAATATTATGTTCTTTATTTATTTAAAATAAATTTATAGTTACTATATGAAAGAAACTTACTTATGTATATACATGCATTAGATCATTCAAACAAAAATATATGGTTGTTATCAGACTCATCTGTTATGTCTCAATTTAATTATGCAGATTTTATTAATGAGTTTTATCTTCAACAATCTCATTAGATTAGCTTCAGAATGTAAAAAAATACAAAATATTTGGTGCTATTTAATATTTATTATTAGATAGGGGATCTCTCATAAAATTAATGAAATTCATTGGTTAAACATGTAAAACAGAAGATTTCTGCATCTCGATACTTTTTCCTATGAAATCAAGAGAAAAATGTTTCCATAGCGTTTAAAGGGAAAATAAAAGCCAATACTAAAGTACACCCCAAAAATACTGATAAAGCTAATTTTGTTATCCCTCTAAAGATTTCTTTACAACTATAAAGTTTTACAACTCTTTGCCACAAGATATAAAGAAATACCCAACAACTAAGTATAGATCTGTCTTAAGAACTCAATCAAAATCAGATAGCAGTGTACAGTCTTCTAAAGGTAAGGTATTATTAATATTGTAATCCTTTTTGTAAGGCTTTTTTACCTTGACAAATTTTAATCCTCTGAGCGGATGGTAATGACTCATCTTCAGTAACAATCACTTTCTTGGCTTCCTCTAAGTTTTTAGCTCTCCTCTCGGCATCTTCACTTTCCTGTTTTGTCTTATCTGCTTGTTTATAATTTTCTCTCACCTAAATACATCAGGATAATCTCTAAGAAACCTTGAATAAGGCAGCGATTTTACCCAAATTTTTTGTATCTTCTTCAGTTGTGACTTGGCGGCCACATCGTACTTAACACCATCCTCTTTTCCATCCACATATATGGTGGGAAAGGGTTCGGAACCAGCCGACCTCATGGCCTGCAAGATGGTTTTAAATGGGTTGCTTTCACTGCCATCACCTGAGTTATCATTGCCAGTTTTCTCAGATGTGTAAATTGCTAAAGAATTCAAGGGAAAGTGAATTGTTGGTTATTTTTGGAAATGGTTGTTGTACTTACCTTTTTCAGTGTCTCCGGACATTATTGTAGTGAAAAATCTGAAAAGTTTATTTATTTATTTCCATAGACATGCCAATGCCAAGAAGAAGAAACATAGACATTAACAAGAAGAAAAAATCTCAGGTCAAGGCCAGCTAGCATAGGTTTTAGTACTTTTAAGATAGTTTGGCAGTAGGTTAAAAATCATCAGAGAGGAATCATATGGCTAACCTGAGATAAATGAATCAAAGGAATATAAAATTTATCTGCATTTCGAGATCTGTAATGGTTAACCTCAACCTCAAACCTTAAAAAGCTTGTAGATATTTTTCCTTTCTAAAGGTTTCTTGTCATGACCCTATAAGGAATTTTAAACATGGTATGGATAATGCATTTTTGACAGATCAATGCCCTATCAATAGTGCAGGAGTTACTGCAAGCAAACAAACCATAGGCCTAAGTAGGACGTACTGCAGCATAATAAAAGGTCTTAAGTATCTTATCTGCAAAATCTCAAAAAATTGCATAGCTACTATTATCTAATTTACCACATACTAAGTCCACCTGCTGATTCCAGGACAAATGCTTATTAATAATAAGACCCAAAAATTTAAATGAGTCATGTTGAATTTGTGAAAGAGTTTATCCTTTTCACACCTTACTAGTTAGATGTAATAAAACTATAAAAGGATGCTTGTACTGTGACATTTACAATACCTTCTTTCATGACCGCAAAACAACATTAACATAGATGCATTAAATCTGATGCAATACTTGGAATATGTACCAAGGAGTTTTGATGCAGAATATTTATTTACTTATTTATGGTTACTCTATACTAAATAATAAAAAAGGACTAAACCCAGTAAATATGATAGTATACACAATACTTAATGTTTTGAATATCACCACAGCATATTCTCAATGAGATCTTACTAGTGCATTATATTCAGTTATTATAGAATTAATATTTGTGAAATTTATTGTATTCCTTATAACAAAACCAAGTGCTTGATAAGCTTTATTATTGATATTTTCAAAATGAATATTGAATTTGAAATTGCTTTTGAAATAACTCCAAGATCCTTTACCTCTGTTTTATCAATCAATGGTTGATTTCATCATGAATGAAATAAGTAAATTTAATATCTAGTCTTCTAGTAAAACTTACTGTAAAACATTTACCAATTTTAAGTGACGGGATTTTGCTTGCAATTTCCTACAAAGTTTAGATCTTCTTGCATCAACTTTTCGCAGTATGTTTCTCAGTTTATACATAGATCTTAAGTAGATCTTAGATATAAAGATCTCAATGTCATCAGCACAAAGGATATTTTCTAAGTATTTTACCACTCTCGGAAGGCTATCAATAAAAATTTTAAAAACCAAGAACCCCAAAAATATAGACTATTTACTGAATTAATTGGCAAGTTTATTATCGGATTTTTGTAGCAGAAGGGCTATTTTATTATGATAAGTCCAAAAAGTTGAAAATATATAAAAAAATGTGTCTGATGCAATATGGTCAATACAATTTGAGCAATATTTATCATACTATACACTATTTGAATATGGGGTATTATATGCCAAATAAGGAATAATGGAAAAATTGAATTTTTTGTATAAAATAAACAATAATTTACCTCAATAATATTAATTAGCACAAAAAGACAACTTTGCTTGTAATTTTCGGAACACCGGCCCTAACTAAAAAAATTGATGACAGCTGTCACATAACCTAAAAAAATGTGAGGAGTGTCGAACGTCAAGTTGGGAATATCTCCGTTAATTCAACGAACATATATTAATTATAGTCTTATCTTAGTAAGATAAGGGAATATGTTAATAATTGGACAACTAACTTAAGTCAATTTAATACCTGACTTAGAGTTAAAAGAAAATTAAGGTTAGGGAACGAATTAAATAAATTAAAAAAAACATTGACAAATGTCACTGTGACATTTATATTTAGACTTTATAACCTAAAAAAAAAATTAATGACGCAAGCCATATATGTATAAATTACCTTAGTAGTAATTTATACATATATGACGCAAGCTGTCGTCGCTTAGTAATATGAGACTATGTAAATAATTTAGTTAACTAACTTCAATTTACTAACAGATTTAAGTTTAAAAAACAATAATAAGGTTAGGGAAGGAGTTAAAAAAATTGACAAATGTCACTGTGAGAGTTTGACATCTGTCACAGTGACATTTACGTTTAGACTTTATAACCTGAAAAACAATTATCCCAGGCTGTAACTCCTTAGAAGATAAACTCCCTTTCATTTAGTCTCCTTAGACTAAACCACTCGCGTACTAAATTCAACCAATTTTTATGGTAGTCGCCATTTAAAGCAAAAAATTAATTTTTATGATATAGGAAGGAATTAAACAAAAAAACTGATAACCTTTTTCTATATTTTTTTATTAATAACACCTTACAAAATAGCTTATTTCTTGGCGGCCGCGGCCTCGTCTTCCTTCTGGTAGTTCTGGAGAACTTCCTGCTTCTTGGTGGCTATCCTCTCTTCCCTCCTCTCACGGGCTTGTTTCACCTGTAAATAAAAAAATTCATAAAACACTAAAAAGGTGATTTTTGTTTCAAAAAATCACCTTTTGCCTTCTGGCGTTAGCTTGGTCGGCCAACATCTTGGCACGGGCCTTCTCAGCCTTCTTCTTGTGGATGTATTCCATCAACACTCTCTTGTTCTTGAACACGTTACCCTTGGCCTTCATGTACAGGGCGTGGTACAGATGCCTGTCGATCTTTTTGGCTTCCCTGTATTTTTTCAGGAGACGCCTCAAGACACGCATCCTTTGGATCCATAGTTCCTGGAATCCAGTAATTTTTTCTTCATATATGTGGGATTACATTTTATTTCAATAAGTTATGTTTATTTTTATATTTAACGCCCTCACTATAACTTGTTACATAAAGCATTTAATAAGAAAAAGATACCGGGCGAAAACACTTTTAGAGAAACGCCGTCGTCAAAGGCAGCGAGACATGCAAGCATGTTTTTTTCTAGCGAAACGGTCTTTTTCCAAAAACTGTTATTCAGGTGGTTGCAAGAATACCGCGCCAAGTCAATCGACGAAGGCGTGGTAAAGATCTTTAGGTTAACAAGATTGCATCATTTCAGTGAGTTGGGTTTTTCCGAGCTTTAAGAGCGGTATTTTAATTGATTGACGCAAAGACGTGAAAAAGCATTTTTTCCGGGTTAAGACGAAAGATATTAGTTAAGAGACGCTTGACTAATTACCGGTATTGCTTTAATGATAATTTAATGCCAATTATCCAGACGGGGTCTTGGTGTTATTGGGTATGTACCGTTATCAACTGTCAGTACTGAATTTACTGGACGTCGTTCCGATATTTATTTCAGTTTACTGATTCAGTACTGAGTGACGTCATAAATGCGTCAGTGACGTCATTAATCTTTACTGGATTGACTGGGGACAAAAGCTACTGTAGGTACAGTAAAATAGTGGGGGAATGTCTAAACTGTCAGAAGTGTTGTTGATGTTGATTTTTTGAATATTCTTGTTTACGTTGTGGGAATTATTTTCAAAGTTCAAAACATAAATTGTTCAAAATAAAAGCTATGGCTATGGACCCCTAGAATGTAGCAGCCATGATAGTGGCAAACACCGTTTCCGTTTTATTATTAACTGATGACGAGGAAGATGAACTGGACCAAGACTTTTATATTGCCCAATTACAGGCTTAAAAACAGGCCCGTATTCGCGTTCCAAATTATTTGGAAAACGTGATAAACCTATATTCCGAAGAGGAATTTAGGATGCATTTCAGGTACCTAGGTACAAATTCAAAAGATAATATAGTATATTACATTACTAGTGAAGAAAGTGATATTTTTCACTGAAGTGGTGATGTTTTTGAAATTTACACGAGTGTATGAAATTTACTTTTTTCATGAGTAATGTAGGTATACACAATTTTTCCTAAGACCACAAATTTGCGCTCTTTAGCCCTTAAAATTTTTTAGAAAACTCGTAATTGTGCACATGCTGCACTGCAGAAAGTAAAAGGCACAAAAGTACATGTGTATTTTACTTTCTCACAAGAAAGGAAAAAGAAGGAAATATGTTTGTTCGAAAGTATTATAGGTTATGTTGTGGTTGTGAAAACAGTGTGAAAACTGTTCCTTTTTTGGAGCAAAACAGCACGCTGTATAAAATCGGAACGACAAATTACAGTAAAATCAGCACAGTACAATCCTGTACTGACAGTTGAAAACGGTACATACCCATTATTTAAGACGACAAGACGAGTTGTTGAAAAGTCGCTGTTCCTGGACTGTAAAAGTTGTGTACCTAAAGTTATAATTTTATAAGCTAGTATTGTTAGCTTTTACCGCCGTTGTGACTGTATTCTGTGTAAATCGTTTTTCCTGTGCGTATCTATCCGGATTTTCGAACCTTATGATTATACTTTTTTTTTAAACGAACCCCAGTACTTTCATTCAAATACCCTAGACAACAAGAAATTCCTACATATATATGACAACATTTTGACAAACTTAAAAAGCCTTGAACGGCATATGAAAAACGAATGTGAAGACTAACACCAGGTTCTGATGAAAAAAAACTTAGAGAGCAAAAAAATTACAGATGAGATGAGAATTACTAGACTATCCACCTACTAAATATTAACCAAATGCCATCAGAGAGTATTCAAAAAATACTCATTTATATTACTATACTAACTTTGATAATGGATCTGGGAATCTTTGTTGGACACCAGAATTCCTTTTCAGTATCATTATAATGCAATGAAAATTCTGGGTTTTAAGGTACCCCATTCACGTTCAGGCGGCCGGCCAGTTCTCGCTACACACGTTCGGTTAGGGGACAGGTCGTCGTGGCCTGTCTTCCGTCGCGAATTGTTAAAAACTCAACGTGTGTAGTGTTTTGTGGACGTTATTTGCCGGCCGGCCTGATTTTACTCTAGACTAAAATTTTTACCCCTTTATAAAGCAATAGCTAACAATCCAGACTTTACAAAGGAGTTTATTGAAATGTACGGTGCCCATGAATGTTTATGGAAAGTAAAAGATGCAGTATATGCTAATAGAGCACTTAGAAATAAGGCATACGAGGAGTTATTGCAACTTTACAAAACAGTGGATCAACATGCTACGGTCGATTCTGTAAAAAATAAAATAAATAATATGAAAAGTGCTTTTCGAAAAGAGCTGAAGAAAGTGAAGCAATCGAAAAGAAGCGGTTCTTCTCCAGATGATTTGTATAAGCCAGTGTTGTGGTATTATGACAGTCTTTTATTTACTGTTGAGCACGAAGAGTGTCGAACAACTATTTTTTTAGACAGTGATGTTCAACAAGAAGAAATGCATTACGAAATTAATGAAAATGCGGTAAGTTGATACTCATTCACTTTCACTATATTTATATTTTCTTTATAATCACATAATACAAAGCCATGTTGTTTAATTATAATAAATAGTTATAAACAATAATACACAATAACCAATTCGGTACCGATAACTACAAAAAATTATATTGCCAAGATAGTTTACCGGTAGTTATAAAATAGTTCTTATATTTTTCACGATTTCGTTTTGCATTTTCCGGCACATTTTTATTGTGACCCAGTTGCAGTCCATCTAAAGTGTGACCCTGTTTCCAGTCACCTTGTACTATTTCACCAGTATCTAACATTTCCTGGTCGAAAGTACTTGAACGTGTACGATGGTTTGGAATGCCTGCATAGGAAATTGTGTAGTACGATAAAACCACCTTTTTTTGGATCCATATTTATTGCGGTATGAAAGACTCTGAAACGGTTTGCAAGAATCCCAAAAGCGTTCTCCACAGTGCGTCTTGCTCTGCTCAAACGATAGTTAAAAATTAGCTGCTCCGGAGATAAATTTTTTTGAGGGTATGGTTTCAATATATTTTCGTTCAATGCAAACGTATCAACTGCTACAAATACAAAATTTAAATTTTCCGTTGTATTTTAGTTATCTGGCAAGTTTAATGATTTGTTCAATAGTTTGTCATGAAAATCGGTGCACTCGAAGACACCACCACCTGATACTCTACCATTGCAGCCAATGTTTTCATAAACAAATTTATAGTTAACATTTACAAGGGCCATTAGAACAATACTAAAATATTCCTTATAGTTGAAATAGTAAGACCCACTGTTTCTGGGTTTAACTATACGAATGTACTTCCCATCAAATACACCACCGCAATTGGGAAAATTCCATCTGTTCCACAAATCTGTAGCTATCTCTTGCCATTCATGGGCTTTTGTTATGTGATTATTGAAAATTATATTCAATTCAATTCAATATATTCAACTTCAATATAAAATATTACAATTCTAAGAATATAAAGCACCTAGATACCAGAGTATCTGTATGTGCTATGGTAGAAACAATTTAAAAATTCTAATATATCAATGTTGTTACCCTTAGCAGACTAGCCGTTATATAAATTAGTTTACAATATTTAACATTTTAAATAAGTTTACCCAAAACTACATAACAAAATCAAAACCCAGATAATAAAAATGAGAAAAGAGAAAAAAAAAGATTCATATACTATATACACATACACATTTTACCTACAAAGGTATTATGTAGTATTTTACAGAATTTTCTAGTCTTTGGTACCTAAAACCTATAATATTTGAAACAAAATAAATAATTGAATAAATGTCCATACTGAGATTTTTTCTTTTTCCCTTATGTATTTATGTTGTGATTGCTATCGAGTAAGAAAATAAAAAGTTTGGTGAAAAGCAGAATATTGATACAAGCACATATGATCAATCAACAAAATTTTCTTTTGTTTCCTAATATATAACTTAGGGCATGCTCATTAAACTTTTTGAAGTATTTCTGTTGTTTGACATTCTCTGGGAGAAGGTTATAAAATTTTGGAGCTAAAAATACTGCCGAATGTTGACCAAAATCTCGAATCATATAAGGTAGTACAATTTGCTGGTGTTTATTAGCTCGGGTTTGGTGTCTATGGTTTATTATACTTTGTTTACCATAGAATTTATGAACATAAGAGCAACAGGTTGTTATAAAAAGAGTTTTCAAACCTTGTATTTCAGAATTATATAATTGCTTTGTTGAAAATAACCTAGGTCTCTTTAACATTATCTTTACTATTGAGTTTTGTATTGTTTTAAAGATTTTTTAGACTGTTTTCATATGCCCCACCCCAAATCAATATCCCAGACATTGCATATTTAATATTAATATTGTTATTATTTTTATCTTTATCATTTACAGCAGTTGGAGTATGATGCAGATGATGTGGAGACAACAAGCTATTTTCACCACCATCAACATCATCACCATCAAGAACACCCACCCCGAAAGACAGCAAAACAAAAAATCACTATCAATCCTTGAAAAAGCACCCGAAGTGCTAAACAGAACAGACGATGAGTTTTGAACGATTGGAGCAATGTTGCTTGGAAATTTGCAACACATGACAGAGGATCAACGTAACACCACTGAACATTTGATTAACAATATTTTACATTACCGATTTATTAATAAGTTAATAGATAAGACAACCATAAATCTAAATCTGCCAAATCAAGTTTTAAAATAATTGTGTATCTGCCATTTAGTTAGTAATGTAAAGTAGGTAATGTATATTATGTATTATTAACATGTTTACTAATACTAACTTTTTATTTGATATAATTCGGATTCTAACAATCTTTCTTCAGCGCTGATTGCTTGTCGCATTATTATTTTAGAGACTGTTTGTCTTATCCACAAAAAATATCGCCATCAACTTGGCCCCCCCTCCTCGGGTTACAATCTCCAAACAACCTTCTCTTTACCTCTGCCTATCCCAAAAAGTGAGCAGATTAAGTCCTCTTTTGTGTACGGGGGCAGAAGGCTTTTTAACCACCTACCCCTTTATATAAGGCTAATAAATTGTGAAAAACGTTTTAGGAAAAATATAAAGAAACTCTTGCTTGCTAAAGCATTTTATTCTGTAGACGAGTTTTTAAATACAATTTTTTGACAGTAAAGAGTTTTGCGCAGCGTAATGTGAATTCTTACTACCCTTTCTTTGGGTGTGTTCTATATTCTATGTATGTAAGAATTGTTAAAATTTTTATATTTTTGTAAAAGATTATGTTGTCAACTATCTTTAAGATTTTATATAATGCTTTGTTAACAACAGATGATGTTAAGTAACAATAAAGCTATTTTTGACTTTGACTATTGTGTCTTTTTTTTTGTAATATACGGCTTAACCAAATTTAATAATTATTGAAAACAGTCATTGTCCATTCTAAGGTAATTTTTTAAATCACTGTCGCTTGTTTGCCGCAGTTCTCGTATAAGTTCCAATGTGATAAGGAACTACGTTTTTTTAACTTTAACCATTCCTTCACCCACATTTTCTGTTTTGCCCTTTTCTTTCATTTTTGTGACAATATAATTACAATAGCTGCAGCGTATTCTTCTGACATGTCGTCGATCATTAACTGAATGTGTGTACTCAATGTGAACTAAACGTCCGGCAAATATCGCATCGGATAGAAAACTGTTGACAGAAACCCTAGCAACAAACTGTACGTGTGTAAAGAGCGACGCTAATAGCCGGACAGACTGGCCGGACCGTCCAAGGACTGCCGGCCGCCTGAACGTGAATGGTACCTTTATTCTTCTATCACATGATTTTTCAAACATGAGTGTCAACAGTTTAACTAATTGTGATCTACCTACGGTGTTTTACGTTCGACCAAGAATTAGCTTAAAAGTTCATTATTCTAAGCAAGGGGCAATTTTCACCTTGATAGAAGGTTGGACAGAGCTGGCGAGGTGATTGGATGTATGTATGCAGCTATTTTACAAAAAGCTCTATAAATGCATTCATCAGTGAATACCCAAAAAAAAGGTGTTTCATAATTAGTCTGACAAACTTGGAGGGGTGTAGAGGGCCTCAAAATAAGCAAGTTTGCGCCATAAACCTCTATCTGAATATGATTAATTTTGGGATACATGGCGATAATATTTTCAGCAAAAATCCTATTTTTGACATTAACAATGGCAAAATTCAGTATTCACTTTCTGGTACCGAATTTCATATTAAACGCATGTATTTTATTTCCTTATAATAAATCCCATGAATATTAATGGATGAAACTAAAAATTTAAATTATAATGAGAAATATGGATTGTCGCACAATTGATTTTATTTTTTTATGCAAAAATTATAAAATATATAATGTCAGAATATTTCAGAATACTTTGGCTGTGATTTTCAAAGATCCATTAGTTTTAATAATACATCTAATCAAGAAGGTTTCTATTATGCAAAAATAATAATTGAGAATATTCTCCAGTATTAAGAAACTAAAACAAAAAAAGCCACAGGTATAGTCAATATACCAGCCTCCATTTTTAAAGTAAAGATATGTAGAGGCTCTTTCTGTTCCTCTCACACTAACTTTTAATTTGTCTCTTAAACAAAGCAAATTTCCAGATAACTCAAAGCATGGTAACTTATACAGCTATATTTAAATCTGGTATTGCTAGTAATGGTGAGAATTATAGGCCTATATTTGTAATCAATTCAGTTTATTTATAACAATATTATAAATTACTTTACAGGTAGGTTCTGTTCAAAACAACATGGTTTTTTACCAGGGAACTTGACACTATGACAAATTTGTGTGTTTTTACAAGTTTTGCAACAGAGGTCATAAATAGTAAAACTTAACTAGATGTAATTCATACTGACTGCAGCAAAGCTTTTGACAAAGTTTATCACTCTATACCTATTGACAAACTAAGCAAATTTGGTTTCGCATGTACATTTCTGAGGTCATACCTTTTAGAAAAGTTAAATCAAATTAAAATGAGAAATAGTTTTTTCTAAGCCATTTATATCAAGGGTACCAGAAGGTAGCAACTCTGCTAATTGCTATTTTTATTAACGATTTGCCTCAATGTGTGACATTTTCAATAAGCCTGCTATGTACAGAGGATTTAAAGATTTTTCAAGAAATCTCAAATCTTCAGGTCTCGAAGGTGCTGCAAAGTGATGTGAAGTCAATGGTTTGATGATAACAAAAACGTTTAAATTATCATGTTTTGACTGTGACTCAAGACACAATTCAAAGAGAACCAATACAAAAATTCTTTGTACCAAAACTTTGTAATTAGAAGAAAACACACCTGCAAAGATCTTGGGAGTACTGTTTCAGCAAAATTTGAAATTTAATGATCATTTATGGATCATCTTTGAAAAGGCATAGAGAACTCTTTGGCTTCATAATTTGTTATTCAAATTTGTTTAAAAGAATTGAAACCCTAATATCATACTAAGAAGACCTCACTTAGAGTATGCCTCTATTGTATGGACACCACAAGCCGAATTCAATGTCACTCTGATTGAAAAGGTTCAAAAATAACTGTTAAGGTTTCTTTATGTCAGAAAGTTCATTATATATTCAAACATGATTTCCTATAAAGTTGACTTGGTTTAAAATTCAACAACTGGATAATAGGTGAAATATGCATTTGGCCATTTATATATATATTGTAAATCACATGAAATATAAAGTCTGATTTCTTGATTTTGTAAATACTAAATTCCATTTTCCAAAAATAGCATCTAAGAATAAATAACAACAGACTGTTCTTTACTAATAAAAATCATTGTTCACTTATAAATAAGATGTTAAAAGCCATGTGGAAATTAAGTGTGATAATGACTTTTCCCAACACAATCCCTTAAGTCATTATTAGTCAACCCACTTTCACTTCTGCAGTTACTACTAGCATGCTCATCAAAATAGGACTGTAATATATATGCAGTTTCCATCCTTTTAACACCTAATCTTTCTAAATTTACATAAACTGAACTAACCTTTTGAGGCATACGAGCGTTCGCTGTACCTTTCCTCTTACCGAAACCGCAGTGCCTTCCCTTCCTGCGAGCTTCTGTGTTTTTACGGACACGAGCCCTAGAGTGCACTGCCACCGGTTTCTTAATGATCAAACCATCCTTGATCAATTTACGGATGTTTTGCCCTATAGAGACAAGCATGCATTACAAATAGACCTGTTTATAAAACAAAATGGGGGCACACTTACTCGAGTTGGTGTTGGCAATCTCGTTAATTTCATTAGGGTCCAACCATACTTTTTTCTTGCCGCATCTCATAACAGAGGCTGCCAGCCTCTTTTGCAGTTTTAACGAACTGAAAATAAAGCATTTCTAGTGTTTAATTGTATTTTTTTTTTGGTGAATGAATGACAGCAGCAAAGGCACAATGTGGTGCAACTTCGTGACGGTATAATTTGGTAAATAATGCGGCATGGGCCTTGGAATCGCTTGAATTTTTTTTAATGCGATGCCCGTTTGCAAGTATTTAACAAATTTTTATCGTAAGAGTTGCAAAAATCCACATTATTTAGGAAAAAACTTTACGAACCTCATTTTCGCACGGGCTCACAACGTGCTACACGGAAAAAGAAGGCTTGCTATTTGTCAATTGTCAACGTCACTCGATTGACGTTTGATCCAGTGTTGCCAGATGAATTCTCCTAAAAATCCCCAACAATCTAATTTTTTTTTCCAAGATGTTTATTTTCTTAAGCTAGCTTTACACAGACGCGAAAGTGATTTTTTTTTACGAATTTTTAACAGTTATAATAAATAGATCAATAATCGCAAAAAAAATCAGTTTGACGCTTTTCTGAACATCCGTGAGTGAGAACTTTTGTTCATACTGTCTATTCCACCCTCTATTTGTTCTCCATTACAGACTATTTGAAGTTTAACATCTGTATTAGGCGTTGCTACTACTACTGCAGGTATTTATTTATAGTGTTATAGCATCTAACTGAAACTTATTATGACTACTTTGTGGATTACTACCCCTCTAAAAGAGTTCACAATACTCCAGAGGATTCCTTCTACATAAAAGCAGGGACCCAGTGCCTGGAAGAAATGAACTATTTGAGGTTGAAAGATAGGAATGGTCACCGAGACCTGTATATGGTGAATATTCTGCTTGTTCGATCAAATTAATTGAGTTTTTGGTAAATATCAGAATGGTACTAGCTTTGTGATATGGTGAAAAATTTACAATGAAATCAAATTCTTCAAATTGTATTTTCTTAAGTAAATATATATTTTATATCATAGATATAAATAACATTCAGCACAGCAAATTATTATATTAATATCTCTTTGAAAAATATATTAAAAAGAAGAATTAACTAATAAAAAATCTATAAGTACCTACCCAATCACAAGCTAATCAAGACAATCACTGGGGTTAATTTTTTAATAAAGAGATGTACTGATTTTCCCAAGGAATTCACTGTGACAACGTGGATGCCTTTAGCTATGATTGTTTTTATCAGCAAATTGCGCTTAACGTGATAAAGCATGGTTTTGGAATTTAATATTTTTTTTAATTAAATATAACGAAAGGTATCCGGTATTGATTTAAGTTCATATTTCCTCTAAATGCAAAATAGGTCTATTATCTTCTTCTCTTCGATATTTGATATTGTGTCAGATAGTATTTTCTAAATTATTTTTTACTGTAAAAGTGACGTTAATGCCTAACGGATGAGTGACTCATTATGAATTCGTCACAAAAATACAGATTTCACTTAGAAGAATTTTTATCATGGAAAACTCATATAGGTGATTTTATGTCTAACCCATTCGCGGACAAAACAAAATTTTTTAGGGTCTTCCTGGGACATTTTTTTTTAGAATCGGCATGTCTTAAGGTCATAAATTATATGTCAGAATTTTTTTGTTTGTGGTGTTTTTTCGTAAAGAAACAGTCAGACTGCTATTGCAGACCTGTCCCTTTGGATAACAACTTGCGTTATATAGGGACAAGACTGCTTATGCAGACAATATATCTTTGAAAGGTTGTATAAAAATAAACATTTTTATTCACAAAAGTAAGAAACTACAAAAATATTAATTAATATGCTTATAACATAGGTAGTACAAAAACCGAAATTCATTTATTGGAATGAAAATTTTCAAAGCATTGCCCAACACACAATGGGGGATGCGTTTCGCAAACCTTACATCTCCACGATGTCTGCCCGCGTTTGTCATGCTTAGAACACTCCCGGCATCGCAGGAAATGACTTTTGCGTTTAGAGGGGCGGGACTGGTATTTTTTCTAAGACATGTAGAACTTCAGGTACAATTGTCTCCTCAGCTTTAACGTGTGCCGCAGGGACTGAAACTTTTGAAGCTTTTGCTGCACCTTGGTTCACCAGTTTTCTTCCGTCTCTCAAATTGTTTGGAATCCCAAGTAATCCCCTAATGATACTCTCCCGAAATTGAAGTAAATTTGTTTTTGATTTTGTGATATCTCGATACAGCAAGAAACTATTTATAACTGTAACATCTAACAGATGAAATATCACCTTTTTGTACCATCTGATTGATTTTCTGGGGCAGCTATAATAGGAAGTAAATTGATCACATCTGTCTACCCCTGACATATTCATGTTATATTCGTGAATTTCTTTTGGCTTTTGTAGTTTTTTCCCATAAGAATTCGAAACCTTTATCATCGTTGGGTGAAATTTGGTAGTAATGCACAAAACATCGCGCTTGTCCTTCCATTTGCTGACATACACTTTACCATTTCTTTTCCAAATATGGTCGCTTCTTTTGAGTTTTTTTGTCGTAACTACTTTTGGGTTTTGTTTTCGATTTGATCTCAAAGTATCTGTCGTGTGAGTTTTTCTATGAAGGAGAATTTTGGACAACCCCACGCTATTATAATAATTGTCCATTATCAAGTGATGACCTTTATCTAAAAATGGCTGCATTAGTCTGAATACCAATGCTGGAAACTTCTCCATCGTCCTGTTTTCCTTTATATATTTCAATGTTATGATTGTACCCATTTGGAGAGCATAATTCAAATAATTTAATTCCATATTTGGCACGTTTACTTTTTATAGTTTGCCTAAAGCTCAATCTGCCTCGGTGCAATAAAAGCGACTCATCCAGTGCTAATGCCTCCTCCGGGGTAAAGGCTTTTTGATAATTGCGTATCAAAATTTTTAGCAGAGAAGTAACTTTATTCAGACGATCGACATTTCCTTTTTCCTTGGTGCAGTTGAACGCCCGTAGTAATTGCTCATACCTCCTTCCAGTCATTACGTTGGAAAATATGGGATGGTAGTAAAGGGGATCCAAGGAGAATATTTTTCGCAGAGTTGGAATTTTGCGCATACCTTGCATGGGGTCTGTTGGTCGTTTCCATTTTTTTCCCATACTCATTAGTGCATGATGTCAAAAGATCCATCACTTCATCATCCCACAAAGTTTTGAAAACTTCCAGCGGTGATGGTACATTATCAAATCTTAATTTGATCCCAGCATTTGCGTTGTCAAAGTTGAAATCCGGAATGTCTTCAACGTCGCTGTGCCATTCCTTGTCGCTGTCCGACTGATCAGAGCTTGGCGATGGTAACGAAGGTTCTGCGTCATTCGATGCTGAACTGATATCCTCGTTCTCAGAAGCGGTACTTTCTTGAGTTTCATCAGAGCTATTATTTGATGGAACATAGTCTTCATCCCCACTTTCAGAGTTATGATAAGGATCCTCATCACTTTGTTGACTAGCCTCATCCGAACTAGACGATGCTGATTCAGCAGTCTCGACTTCATCATAAAAGTTTTCTATTATCACCACCAACTCCAGATTGAAACTGGCCAAAACCATATGTAAATACAATTTCCAAAAAAAAAATGAGCCCCTACTACTTATTTTTCACCTCTAAAACTTACCGAACACAGGTGCACTTTATTGGGACACACACCACGTCTGATTGTCTAACCTTATGTAGATTTTGTCTGCACTTGCAGTCTTGGCGCCAAAAGATCAGCTGACTGTCAACACATGCGCAGGTTACATATATGCATACTATACGCTTCGTGGGACGATTCTCAGTATTATTGTAGTATTTAACACAACAGATCTTTCTAAACCTTAGTACACGCTAATAACGACTGCAATTGAAGACTTGTCCTCTGGGGACGATCAAATTGCGTCTTCATATGCAGGCGTGTCCCTGCACGTCTGTCTGCATATGTAGACGTGTCCGTGAATGGGCTAACATAAATTTGAGTACCTAAAAAATTCTTTACCATGCGAATTTTCAGTCAGTTATAAGTTGCCAAATTGTATAAAGTGTATCAAAATTGAAAAACACTTTAAATTTAATATAAAGAAGCATTATTACTATTAATAATAAAAACATTAGTTTCTTATAAAACTTGTTGCAAATTAATTGTTTCTTTTCTCATACTTTTCGCCTACAGGTTTTAAATATAAAATAAAACACACCATTTCATAAACAGAGTCCTTTATTTAAAAAAAAACTAAATTATCATCATCTTTTACCCTTTTTATTTCCCCGCTTGTTTTGCTGAAACTTCGACTGATACCTCAACTTTTTCGCGTTTTTCGTATTAACCAAATCCTCGAAGTGCGATTTCCGTTTCTTCCCTCCGGCTTGACCACCTCCGCCGCCGACCTCGTTCCTCACCGCATTAATCTTCTTCTGTTTGATCTTCTTCTTCACCATTCGGGCTTGTACCGCGGCAATTTTCGCTATTTCTTCACTTTCCGGATCGGGATTTTGACCCCCTTTATCCTTTTTATCTTTCCCTTTTAAAACCTTCTTACCGCCCGCATTCACCTTCAATTTTAAATTATCTTTTTCACTTTTTCGCTCTTTTTTCGTTTGGAACCACGGTCTCACCGGGTCTTTGCTTCCCGCGAGCATTTTTTCCATTTTATTCGCCTGATTCTCGGCTTTACTCAGGAGCCGTTCCTCCTCCTCTTCAAGTAGGATCTGAGTGATTTTCGGTTCGAGTTTCGTGATCTTTTGACGGTATTTTTCAATTATATCGGGCGGTATGACGCGGTTTTTTACCGGGTATTTTGCCCGTTTTATTATATCTTTTACCATTTTACGCTCCTGTTCACCCGCTAGGCTTACTGACACACCTGCTCGGCCTGCTCTTGCCGTTCTACCTACCCTGTATTACACAATTTGTATTATACTCTGATTTACAAGTAAATAGTAGAGTTATGCATTATATAAGTAAATACGAGCTAGAAACCTAATTATACCCGGCATACAAACCACTAAGGAAAAAATTAGGTAAATCCAGTGGTGGCTCTTATGACCTCTTTGACCCCCCAATCAAATACAACCGCACTGGGTAAATCATTTATGAAATGATAGAAATAGTGAAAATTAATTGTGAAAAATAGTGTCCGCAAGTCTTTCAGTGGCCCCTCTGTGATTGTAGTATTTTATTTTTTGTGAAAACTGTAATAATTACACGTCGCTGTGAAATGTAATTCACCGGCGTGAAAAACTGCGTTCTAGATAGATTTACACTTTGCAACCCTACTTTTGTGTCTTGCTTTTTGCTGAATTGGGTAGGTGAATGGTAGGATATGTTCCACTGACAAAATTTGTTATTACTGCAAAACAAACGTGATTGATGGTGTAACTTGCATTCCATTTGCAAGGCTAATTATCATCACGATAGTTGTGCTAAGAAAAATGGAGCTATTAAAGGTAATAATGTTAAATGTGGGGTTTGCATGAAATATGAAGAAGGGAAAAACGGTGAATCTCGTGACAATACTATAGATGCCCCATAAATTCATTTTTACCCATGGCATCCAAGAGAATTTATTGTATATATTATTTAATAAAAGAACTAAAAAACTAGATTAAAATTTTGATTAATCCAAGAACCCAGAATAAGTAATTCATGATTAGAAAGAGCTTCTTGCATAACTTAACTCAAGTGACTTTGGCGTTTTAATTCTAGACATTGAAGAGTAATTTTAGAATGTTATTTCAGCAATGTGATTGCCTCTTAAGTCTTTTAGGTACCTGAAATAATCATTACCTTAGTCCAGGCTCTTAAAATATTTCTTCCAGGGTGGTTTAAAGTAAGACACTTATTCCAAGAACTTAAGTAGCTTTAAGCATTCAAATGCCTGGAAGTGGCTTTTGAGTAAACTTAAAGTCCAAGAACTTGGGGAAAGTGTCTAATTAATTAGAAGGCTTACAGGAATTAAACACGTCCAAAAGACCAAATCGAACTTACCTATGTATATAATGCTCCAACAAAAACGGCATAACAAAGTTGACAACTGTCTTAACCCCCGGAATATCCAACCCTCTGGCGGCGACATCTGTGGCCACCAAAACGTCCACCGATTTATTTTTAAACTTCTCGAGAGCCTCCAGACGTTGTGGTTGCGTGAGATTTCCGTGCAACTCGGCCACTTTAAGCCCCAACAGACCCAACAGGATATGAAGTCTGTGCGCTTGTTTTTTCGTTTGCACGAATATAATGCAACTCTCCCTAAAAGTTCTGCATACGAGGGCTCCTAAAATGGCCTCCCTGTCCGCCTCCTTGCCGGACCTGAAAGATGTCTCCTCAAAAATGCAACAACAAAGGACCTTTCACACACATCAGTTCAGTCTCAGTTACGACAAAAAAATATATCGTTGCCTTTATTTAAACCGACATGTTCACACCCGTCCGGCGCAGTTACGGATTTTGCCGTCGGTTCCGTTTCAGTGTCCGTTCAGTCATAATTCGTCGGCCACGATATTTTCTTGTTTTGACTGACTAAAAAGTTTGTTGTTTTTTTTTAAATAAAAATATGAATGACGAAAGATTAATAGATGAATGGTTCGGGAATATCACCAATAAAAAAAGCAAAAAAAGTGGAAACCCAATTGAGTGCATCTGGAAAATTAATGGACTACTTGTTAAAGAAAAATGAAAGTTATACTGCCGTTCATCCCGTTGACACTTTCTTAGCTTCTATAGATTCAACTCTAGCCATATTCATTACATTTGGCAAAAGCAGAATTATTTAATATTACGCAAAAATATCGGCCACGACAAAGACCAACATCTGACGATAATAGGTCATCCACAGCACAGTATTCAAATAATTCATCAGTAGTTGCTACTCCACTGAATTCATCCACCGATGGAAATGAACAGTATAGTAACAGTTCAGATTCACAGCAATCCCATCAGCATGCAGAAAATCAGTTACAAAATTACTATCAAAATTTCACTCCTTAATAATAAAATATTTTTTCTAAACTTATATTTTCTATCATAACTGGAATAAATTACTATTTAATTTAAATTAAACATTATTTCCTGTTTTCATTAATATGCAGTCCCATAAAAACAAGGTATTTTTCAAACAGAGCAAGTCAAGCATGGCCCTATAGTTACCCTTTTTTTGGCGCCTATATTATGGTAAAATAATGCTAATATTCAGGTAATATGTCATACTTGTCACTAAGTAACGAATTTCGCGGGCATGAAGACTGTTTCGAAATTTACTTACCTTAAACATACAGCTAGTCGCTGCTTTGGTGCAATAGCCCTTCTCCAATGAGTATCTTGCTTTCTTAAGTGAGGTTCGATTTTATTAAGAAGCACATAAAAACAATCTTTAGACATTCTAAAATACTCATAAAATTTGGTTTCATCATCGACTAATTCCCTGTACAGGGTGTTTCAAATTCGAGCCACATCATTGGGATTTCGGAAACGGTAAGAGATACAGGGTCGCTTAAATTGGGGCAAAGTTGCGTATTCTTATGGTTAACAAAATGCCGATTTAAAATTTAAAAAATTCCGACTACGTACGAAGTTATTCGGAAAATACCGAAATTTTGGAAAATCGTTTTTATTTTTTTGTGAGGTTATTTGAAAACATATCTTAAAATAATTGACACTTTATTATTGTCACTTTTTCTCCTCTACCAGATGGCGTCGTCAAATTTAAAATCCGACGTTTCGTCTTTTGGCAACCATCATCAACTTTATTTTTTTAAATACGGTCCTGGAATTTTTTTTACTTATTTTAATTCCTCTTTTTATTTTTAGAGAAATGACATATCACATAGTTTAATTTTCCAATATTTTAATGTCAAAAATTTACTTTTATTAAAAAAAAGTTAATACTGTCCTGTTGTTTGAAATAAAAATTGTCTTGATGTTGTTTTTCAATCAATAACATGGTAAAAATATTGCTAATATGTTATATTATATTATATTTTCACAAATTTTTCTGCAGACCTGATGTCTAAGTCTCCGGCTGAATAACTTGAAAATTCTTATTAGCAAAGATGGCTTTGAATTAGAAAAAAATGGATGACCATCTGTCATTAATTGTTTATATCTGTTAGACATTTGGCTTTTTCGATATTTTGTGAAATCAAAAATGGTATTCTCCAGCAGCGAACAACGTGATATGGTCCAATTCTTTGAATAGAAATTCGCAACGCTCCTGCCAACAATATCTGGAGCAATATCCAGAGCGCCCCCAACCTAATTATACGTATTTCGGAGCTTTGGACAGGAACCTTAGCCTCTATGGAAGTTTCACTAAACCTCGAAATATGTATGGGACTCGAGTGCATCCTGAAACCGAGCAGGCGATTATTAATGCTGTAAGTTTTACAACGATATACTTTCACAATAACTTTTTATCAGATAGCTTTCGTTAAAGGTTACCCAAAATCCGCAAGGTTCAACCAGACAATTTTCCCGTGAATTGAATATGCCAAGTACCCGTATCCACAGAGTATTGAGAAAAAATCGCTATCGCCCCTATAAACTTCATATCAGTCAAGAACTTAGGCATGGAGATACCGATAGAAGGCTTCAGTTTTGCAATTGGTTGACCGAAAAACTGCAAGATAATGAAGACTTTTTAAACAAAATAATTTGGACAGATGAATGTAACTTTTCGACCAACGGGCTATTTAATCGGAATAATGAACATTTTTATTCAGTCGAAAATCCGAGACAAAACCGCGAAGTAAGAAGACAGGGGCATAATTCTTTCAATGTTTGGGTGGGTCTTTACAGGAATCGAATTTTGGGACCCATTATATACGACGGTAATTTAACTGCTGAGCGCTATTTAGATTTAATTCTGCCAAATATATTCGATGTTCTTGAAAATGAACCTCTTGATATTATCCGCGATTTGTGGTGGCAGCAGGATGGTGCACCACCCTATAATGGAAGGAATGTCACACGATTTTTAAATCATAATTTTCCTAATCAGTGGATTGGAAATCAAGGGGTGGTGCGCTGGCCAGCTAGAAGTCCCGATCTTTCCCCGTTGGATTATTTTCTTTGGGGCTATTTAAAGAACAGACTATTTAAGAACACCCCAAATGATATAAACATTTTACGTGCAAATTTATTGACAGAATTAAGGGGTATACGAGCCAGGACTATCCAGCGGGCAGTGTCTGGAAATTTACGTAGAAGGATACAGAAATGTATTGAGGTGCAGGGTCAACTATTTGAATATTTACTTTAAACTTAAAATATTGCATTTTTTCGCATTAAGTTCTATTATTTTTAGTTTGTGTTGTTCAACATACAAATTACCCACATAGCAATGAGAAGCATATTCATATCTATAGCATATACCCAGAATGTGATTGAACGTATATTCTTATTTTCATATTCTTAACATGTTCTACCAAGATATAGTTATGTACCACCTATATTCTTAGACGTATGTTCCCGTGCATTTATTCATAACATATGCTAAGAATATTTCGCCATATTCTTATAAAATACTTTATAGGATATACTTCAGACGATGTGCGTAGCATATGCTTATGATATACCGGGATATATTATACAAAACAACATGACAATAGCGCCACCTGGTGCTACTGCCTCAGCCGGTAGTGGGGCCAGCCGGTATTTTTCACATTTTTGACGCCATCGGTGTCATAGACAAACGATCGAACGAATATCGGTGTTTATTTTTTATTTTCCGTTTTGTTCTCTGTTCTTTTCTTTGAGAAACTTTTATTATCGTATACGAGGCCTGTAGTTCCGTAGTCAAAATCGTGTATAAAAATAGTGTATACCGTGAGGGTTTACTGTAGCAATGTACATAAATGAGGATTGAGGGTTAGGTTTAGGAACATTAAATTCCAAAAAAACATTAAGCAGGGGTATTCTTCAGAAGACTCTGAGTTTTATTGAAATTTCAAAAAAGAAGACTGTCTTGTGTGTTCTAAGGATCTAGGTATTAGTGTAGGTAGGTACACAGCTTTTTTAGTTTGTAATATTTCAATTTATACCTAGTTTGATAGGTTTTAATTTTTCTAATTAGTTTTAGTTATTGTGTTTAAGTTAAGTTTGAAGAGGTATCACATAAAATGTCAACAAAAAAACAACCAAAAAGTAAACGTTCACTTAGACGCATAGTGACCAAAAAAACTGAAACAGAACTTTTGCTGACTTCAGATGACACTCTATGACCCTATCCAGAGTTATAATTGGTAAGTATGTATAGTAGTTTGTGTAATTCCTTTTTTTTCTAACTGTAGAACCATATGGTTATAAATTTAATCCAAGAATTTTATTATCCAAAATTAAAATAGGGCCAGCAAAAAGCTCCTTTATATTGTTGATTTTTTAAAATCTATATTAAGTTTATTAAGGATGTCAGGTTGTTTAACAACAATAAAGACGTCAAATGTTTAACAACGTGTTTAACAACAATAAATTTTTGTAAACCCAGCTGTGGTTCATAGAAAAAATTGTTTTTTTTTTTATATCTCCGTAGTCCAAAACACTATACATCATTAGGAAAAATCACAGATTTGAAATAACTATTAATGGAACTTTTTCTTTTTAGATGCAGTGAGATGTAATAAATGAACCTCAAATGCGTGTGATGATGAAATAATCAGTGAAATAAAAAGATGGCTGGTCAAGGCAAAGGAAAGATTGCAAAACAAAAACAAGAGAAGTGAAAAGTAAGTGCATATGGTTTTATTTATTTTAGATTAGTTATTAGCCTTTTATCATGATTTTTGGTTTGGTTTCAATATTGATATGTAACCGATGTTAAGTAAATTCTGAAAAAACAAAATATATTCTCCAACATTTCTATTTTTTAGATTGGCTGACAAACGGAATACACAAGAGGACAATAATGTATAAAATATGTGGCATTATGTGATTTTTATTGAATAAATTTTATAAGCATATTTTATGTAGCTGATTTTTGTAGCAAGTATGTTCCAAGAATGTGCTATGCATATATAGCCAAGTATTCCCAGTATATTTCTAGAACATTCCTAATCCTAGTGCATAGCATATGCTACTTGCGGCCAAAAGTATATGCTGAGCATTTTCTCAGTACATATAACTATAATTCTTAGCACATGCTCAGCACATATTTCCAATATTCTTATACGTAAAAGTCGATTCTAAGCACATGCTAGGTATATAATTTTGCTATGTGGGTAGTAATAAATTATAGTTGTTACTATTGTTATTGTTAAAATTTAGTATAATATATCAAATTTATACTATTTTTACCATGTTAATAATTAAAAAATTTCGTCAAAAACATTGATTTATTCAATAAATGATAGTGTTAAGATAAATTATTACTTTTTATTTCAAACAACAGGACAGTATTAACTTTTTTTTAATAAAAGTAAATTTTTGACATCAAAATCTTGGAAAATTAAACTATGTGATATGTCATTTCTCTAAGAATAAAAAGGGGAATTAAAATGAGTAAAAAAAATTTCAGGGCCGTATTTAAAAAAATAAAGTTGATGATGGTTGCCAAAAGACGAAACGTCGGATTTTAAATTTGACGACGCCATCTGGTAGAGGAGAAAAAGTGACAATAATAAAGTGTCAATTATTTTAAAATATGTTTTCAAATAACCTCACAAAAAAATAAAAACGATTTTCCAAAATTTCGGTATTTTCCGAATAACTTCGTACGTAGTCGGAATTTTTAAATTTTAAAACGGCATTTTGTTAAGCATAAGAATACGCAACTTTGCCCCAATTTAACCGACCCTGTATCTCTTACCGTTTCCGAAATCCCAATGATGTGGCTCGAATTTGAAACACCCGGTACAGTGTACTGAATTCTCCCTAAGTTTCTCTTTTCAACCACGCCTTATGTACCCACTTCCTCTTTCGGGTTTGGGTCGGTTCTTCTTCTTCTTCATCAAGAGCTATAGCAATCATTGCTAATTCATCCTCTGTAAAACTAGCCATTTCGCAAATTTTTAGAGAAACCCTACTACAACTTAACAATAATCAGTGAACAATTTTTTGACTGATATGTATGAATAGCCGTCACAAATGTTGACTGAATTAGACTGAGACGGAACTGACGTGTGTGAATAGACCTTAATGGCTCAATTTACTAAAGAGACTCGCACCTAATTCTGACAAACTCCTGCCTCAAATTAAAAGCGACGTCTTTGTTACTGTCGACAAACAACCGGACCGGATCGACCAGAGACACCGCCGCCAGGTTTTCCACTTCCTCGGTCATCGTGGCCGAAAAGAGCATCGTCTGTCTCGTTCTGGAGCATTGTTTGATGATCTCCTTCATTTGTTCCGCGAAATATTCGTCCAGCATACGATCCGCCTCGTCCAGGATCAGTACCTCGATCGAATCCAGACCAAAGGTGGGGGTGCTCTTTAAATGGTCGATTAAACGACCCGGAGTGGCTATGACGATATCCGGGTTCTTTCTCAAGATGTTTTCTTGGGTTTTTAGGTCCAGTCCGCCCACAGCCAAACCTGAATAAGTGTCACAGTCGAATTAACCTCGGATTTATGGATTATTTAGGGGTAAAATCATTTTCTTTCCCGACTCAGGTACAAATGTTTCATTGTAGTCAACATTAAAGAAATTTCAATAAAAAATGTATTTTTGTAATAAAGTTGTTCTTATAATTTGAATATTATACAGGGTGTTTTTTTATGTTGCGACAAAATTCAGGGGCGTATTCCTTCGGACGAAATCAAGCAAAAAATTTCCTACGAACATATGTCCTACACTAGAGGGTGGTAAAGTTGAACGAAAAAGACTTACTTTTTTCTGTAAAATAAGATAAATTTGATTCATGTATTCGAATGTTTTACAGGGAAAACTTCAAAAAAAAAATGCTGATAATAAAAGTAACACTTAATCAAGATAATCATAGTTAGGCGTTATGATGGCTATCCACAATATTGGTTTTTTTATGCGAAAACCGTGCATCGGGCGAAACATTACCAACAGATCTTTATTACAAGAAAAATCAGTGGCGTACACGTTCCTTTTAAAAAAATATTCAGTTAAAAGCCCAATTGAACAGAATTGTGTATAGGAAAACCGCTATACACAATTTAAATAGGGAGGTTGTTTGTTTAGTGCATCAACAATCCGAATATCGAAAAATAATGAAAACTATTAATAGCATCAAATGTAATAAATTTTTCAAATCATCAATAGTATCAAGAATGAGTTCTGATAACACGATATTTATGATTTTACTTCAATTTTGTGAAATATGTATAAAATGTCTTAATAATTAATAATTGTTCTATACTAGTAAAAAAAATATTCAACTGTATCTGCTTTGATTTCCTCATCAATAGTTGAAAAAAACAATTAAAGAAAATTAATAGAAATGATTATCAATTGTACCAAGAATTAGTTCTTATGATAAGATTTATCGAAATTTATCATATTTAGTCCTGATTTTGGTAAAATATAGAATAATTAAAAACTGTTGGATAATTACTTAATCATTTCTATGCTGATACAATCTATACAATGATTTTTCTTGAATATTTGATAAATGTTGTTATTTAGCGCATTAATAATTCAATAAAAAACTAAGAAAAATTAACGAAATTGATCATCAATAGCATTAAGAATAGGGTCCTATAATAAGATATATAATAAAAATCTATGTAATTTTCTATTATTAAAATAAAATGTCCTGATTTTGATGAAATCTAGAATAATCAAGAATTATTCCACAGTTTGATGATTGCTTAAATCGGTACAATGGTTATTTAACCAATTCCAGGCCAAGCAAAATTAAAAATTGATTTTTTTTTAAAATAATTATCAATAACATTAAGAATCAGTTCCTTTGATAGTCTCCATATAATGAAATTATGGGAATAGATACAATAATTGTCTTCAATATCTCCTGGTGATACCATAATGATCAGTTAATCAATTTCAGATTTAAAAAATCACTACCATGATTTAAGGAAAAATTATCCTTAAGCCAGCAGAAGCATCTGACTAAATTTGTTATTGTTGTATCTGTTAAAAGTAATAAAAGACATTTTCCATGAAAACCTTATAATAAAGCATTAACAATGAATTCCCGTAATTATGTATATTGATTAAAAAACTACCAAACATTTCTTGATTTTTAAGAAAAATAAGATGAATCAAGAATAATTGAAACCAAAATGATCAGACCAGAAAATATTTGTATTTTTAAGTAGAACTTGACTATTTCTGGCATCACGATGGTGATAATGTAATTAATCAATAATAATCAATTTTAGGTTCATAGATATACTGCATAGATATTTGAAAATCAATTCCAAGTAATAGGAGTATATGAATCGCTCCTTAATTTGCATTTCTTGCATCAATCATTTAAATTTTAAACAAGAATTGAAAATTTCTTGAAAAGCTCTTAATGAGGCGACAGTTAATTATCAGAATGTAAATGGCTTAAGAACAAAGTTTGCAAAAATGCTTCAACTTCAGTATATGGTATTATGATGTTGAGTAAAACTTCATTGAACAGCAACTTCTTGGACAGTGAACTGGGTCTGCATAGCTTTACTATTTATAGACGGGACAGATGTCTTGAACGGACTGGTAAAACCAGGAATGGTGGAGTACTTATTGCTGTTCGCTCGTCTCTATTGCTGAATTGCTGCCTGTGGCTCATGAAGAATCTGAAGCCATCTGGGTTTCCTTAATTTTTGGTAAAGTAAGACGAATTTTTTGTTGCTTTTACACACCTCCCAATTCTAAACCCGAAGACTACCAACATTTTTGGGAGACAACCGAGAGGGTGGCCGGAGACTATGGTGACAGCTCAATTTTGATTGCCAGTGATTTTAATCTACCAAAATTGACTTGGTGTAATGACTTGCTTGGAATGTTTAGTAGTGGTGTGGTGGGGCCTGCAGAATCTTTACTAGAAACAATGCCATACCTTAACATGTATCAGATCAATAACATTCAAAATGCAAATGGGGTATATCTAGATCTAGTTTTTAGTAACAATAGTAATGATACCCTATCATGCTCAAATGATCTTTTAGTTAAATGTGATTGACATCATCCTGCATTGGTGATTTTTATAAAGTTAAACAATTTTGAATCTCTTGATTATTGTGAAGAAATACACGACTTCAGATTATGCAGGTCTTAACAGCTACCTTCTTAATGCGGATTGGGATAGTTTATTCTCATCCGATGTTAACGCTAATGTGGACTGTTTGTATAATGCATTGGGCAACGCTCTCACCTATTTTGTACCTATCATAAAAATTAACAATAAATTCAAGTTTCCAATATGGTTCAGCGCAGAATTGAAATCAAATGTTTTGCAAAAAAGATTGGCACATGCAAAGTATAAACAGTCTAAGGCCGTTGAAGACTATGAAATGTTCGGTAATCTTAGAGCAATCTGTAAAAATCAGGCCGATCAGTGCTACTCACACTATATTGAGCAAACCCAATCTGCTATTTCCGGTGACCCTAAATATTTCTGGAAATATATAAGAGATAAGACACAAAATAACAGTATTCCATCTACTGTGAAATATTTAGATGCAGTGGGTGAAAATGGCCATGAAATAGCACCTTTATTTGCACAATATTTTTCTTCAGTCTACTCTCCTAATGAATTTGATGTTCAGAAATTTTCGCAGCCTGATATTGCATGTTCTTTTGATATTAATGAAATGCATGTACAAATATCTGAAGTCTTTGAAAAGTTAACTAATGTCAATGTTAATAAGGGCCCTGGGCCTGACTGTATTCCAGCTGTCTTCATAAAACACTGTGCTTTTGCTTTGGCACGTCCACTATGGCTGATTTATAATTTGTCTTTCAAGACGGGTAGATTTCCAACCTCATGGAAGTTAAATTATTTGACTCCTATATTTAAGAATACAGGTCAGAGGGATGATGTGAAAAACTATTGTCCTGTTTCTCTGGCTTGTCACTTTGCAAAGGTTCTTGAAAGTTTTGTCACAGATTTTTTATCAAAGAAATTTAAAAACATAATCTCAACTAAGCAGCAGCATGGGTTTGTCAGGGGTAGGTCCATTACCACTAATTTGTTGCTTTACCAAACAGCTTTGTCGGGGGCCTTGGAGAGCGGTATGTCGGTTAATTCCATATATACTGACTTTTCCAAGGCCTTTGACAAGGTTGATCATTCTCTCCTGGTTGCGAAGTTGTCACTCTATGGCAATGGTGGTTGTCTTTTGGCCTGGTTGAAGTCATATCTGTCTGGAAGAACACATATTGTAAAGATAAATAACTTTTATTCTAGTCCTTTTACAGTGACTTCTGGGGTTCCTCAGGGTACCCCCTTTTTTATTAATGATGTTGTTCATTGTTTTGATTATTGTAATGTGTTGCTTTTTGCTGATGATGTTAAGATTTTTAGAATTATAGACAGTAACTTGGCACATCATGAACTTTGTTCTGATCTTCACAAATTTGAATTATGGTGCAAGAACAATAGAATGGTCCTAAATGCTAAAAACTGCATATATATTCAATTTACCAGGAGTTTTAGTCCACCATTTCATCAGTACCATCTAATGAGTTCACTTATTAAGAAGGTATCAGAGATACATGATCTTGGGGTGCTTTTTGATTGCAGACTAACTTTTTCAAAAAATATTGAAAACCTGTGTAATAAAGCTTATAAAATGTTGGGTTTTATTAAGAGGCACACTCATGATTTCAGCAGTATTGATTCCATCAAACTTCTGTATTTTTCATTGGTTCGCAGTCAACTTGAGTCGAATTAATGTATATGGTCACCTTATTATGCTAAATATATAATGTGTCAACGAAAGAGTTCAACGTAAGATTCATAAGATACATTGCTTACAAGCTTAATATTCCTTGTATTGATATTAATTACAGTGAAATGTATATTGCTTGAAAAGTTGGAGACTCGACGTAAAAATGGCGATATTGTCACAACATACAAGATTCTTAACAATGTAATACAGTCTCCTGAGTTGTTGTGTCAGCTTAATTAAAATGTTCCTCCTACTACAGTGCTGAGACAGACTAGATTATTCTACCTTGAACAACATCGTACACTGTATGGTGAAAACTGTGCAATAGGTAGAATGATGATTAACTCAAATAGTGTCAGTATAGATTTGTTTCATTGTTCTCTGAGTTCACTTCAACGAGTTTTAAAATCTGGTTAAGTGCAATATAATTTTATATCTTGACTTTGTGTGTCTTCTTTTCTATTGCAGTTACTTTGTTTTAAACCATTGTTGTCCTTATATTTTATTTAATTTTATTGATGTTACCTGTTATCTGTTATTTATGCTAGATATTTAATGATAGTACTAATACTTCAAGTGCATTATTGCGATATAAAATCTTATTTTGTTGAATATTTTATATACTATATTTATTTTGTAAATTGGTTAATTACCGTAATATACTGAATACTGAAAAATATCAAAGAAAACGTTGATTATTAAAATTTAAAGATTATCACAAACTTTCAATTACATTTGTGAAAACAAAATTTATTAACAATTAAATTGATACTATCATTGATTGGGAGATTGTTGATTGCCTTTTGAATACCTATGGTGATTATTTGATCAATTTTAGGCCTACAGAATTAAAAAAAAAACAATTTTAAATCTATAAGAGTACTTGAACCAGAGCTCTCTAATCTTTCGTGATTTGCGATGGTACATTAATCATTCCAAGAAAAATAGAGAAAACCATTAAGGAAATTAATTATAAAAATGATTGGACAATAATTGAGGCTACAGCAAAATGATTATTAAACAGCCACATAAGAGTTTCAATTAGGGAAATTTTAGACCATCTACCAGCACACCAATCTTCAAAACAATATATACAGGGGTATCAAATTTATCGAAAAAGTAAGTTTCATCGTTCATACCACCCTGCAGTGTAAAATATTATGATTACATAATGCAAGCATTTAGTTGCATATTACATTCATTAAATTAATGTAAAAATACAAGGGAATTAAATAAAAAAATTAAGAAGCTATAAATGCATATAGATTTATAGATATAGAAAGTTATTTTTGTTATATTCATTGGCATGCTTAGTTTCTTCCAGGCATTCAATTGCCTGGAAAAGAAACATTAAGTACCTTGTAACTTGATTATGTGACTTCAGTTAAAGAAACAAAGGTCTTGGTTTGTTTCTTCCAGGCATTTAACTGCCTGGAAAAAAACATTAATTGCCTTGTAACTTGATTATGTGATTTCAAGGGAGTGGTTAATTTCATCCAGGCATTCAATTGCCTTGAACTTGATTAAATGATATCAATTAAACAAACAAAGGGCATGGTTACTTTTTTAAAATGTATACATAATATAGATTCAGATTAAAATAGTTAATTATAAAAAACTGGAAAAAATGTAACACTTCTCAACTCACCTAACTGGATATCAGTATACTGACATAACTGCTTGGATACTTGGTATACTTGCACACCAAGTTCTCTGGTGGGCACTAAAACTAGTACCCTTGTAAGGGACGTTGCTTCTGTAGGTCTGTATAAGAGTCTTTCCAAGGTAGGTAGCATATAAGCGGCTGTTTTACCTGTGCCAGTAGCTGCACAACCGCAAATATCCCTACCTAAAAGGGCTACAGGAATGGTGGCGCATTGAATAGGAGTGGGATGGACAAACTTCATATCCGATATGGATTTTAACAGGGGCCTAGATAAGTTCATTTGTTGGAAGTTCATAATGTCGTTGTTCCCATCGAAATGCTGCTCATTCCCTGGCTCTTCTTCTTCTTTATTATTTTTGCCTAGTATCTTCTTTTTTTTGGCAGTGATTCGATCATGAGCAAGTTCGTCATCTGATAAATCCAATTCGGCACCTGAATCTTGTTTTTCTTCTGCGTCACTGTTGTTTTCTTCATCGTTTTGCTTAGGCCTGTGTTTGTTGATTTTATCGTCGGTTTTCGATTTCGCTTTTCTTTTGATGTACTTTTTTATGTCATTCCAGGAGTCTTTGTTGTATTCCTCTTCGGTGCTGACAAACGTAAAGTCCTCGGCGAAGGTTTCGTTTTTTTTGCCGATTTGTTTTGACGGTTGGAACTAAATAAACACAAACATAATTTATTCATGCCAGATACACAATAAAGCAATATTTACTTGAATGGAATTGTTGTTAGTCCTTACATAAGATTCATATTATTATTATTATTTTGTAATCTGATGAATAGTCTTTTAAAAACTATGAAATGTGCTCCCATACCAATATTGCATGAGAAAATTTTGACTCAATAAATGTTTCATGTTAATTTGCAATTTATTGTACCCCTAAGAAAACACACACTGTCAGACACATTTAGCCATTAGCTGTTTTTGTTTTCTTTAGATGCAGTTGATTACTATTAAACTAATCTGTTGCATTTAATTGGGTCTCACTTATAGCAGCCAAAATCTCTTCATTTTAGGTGTCGCTATTTTCAGAATTGTTGTATTATGACCTTTGGGGAGAAGGTATCATTATAAATCATTTTTTACACCTTGAGGACCTGTGCACAACTCCCGACAGAAGCAGAAACATTTTTAACAATAATACATCAAAATGTATGCTCAATTAGAAACAAAATTGAAGAACTGGAAGTGTTCCTTTTGGAAACTCAAGAAAAGGTGGACTGTGTCTGCCTTACAGAGCACTTCCTTTCTGAAAATGAGCTTGAGTCTTTCTACATCGAGGGGTATAAGCATGTGTCAAGTTATACAAGGAAAACCTATAAGCATGGAGGTGCATTGATCCTAACCAAAACATCTATAGACGCAATGGAAAGAAAAGACTTGGTTGAACTATAGGTGGAGAGGAGCTGCGAGATTGCTGTCATTGGAATAAAAAGCAGAAGTATGGTTAAAGTGGCCCTGTACCGCCCACCAGCAGGTGATTTTAATGTATTTATAAATGTAGTAATTAGCCTTCTTGAAATTTTAACTGTGAACAATAATTTTATCTGTATTACTGGAGATTTTAATATCAATTTTAATACTTTATCAGGAACAACTATATATTTTTTCGATATTTTAAAATCTTATGGGTTTTCACAGGAAATTTTTGAAAATACGAGGCATTTGAATTGCATTGATAATATTTTTTTAGAGATACTCTTACGTTTTCAGTAAATGTTCTCGCGGCTGTTCTATCAGATCATAAAGCCGTTCAAATTAAAGTTCATTTTGTAAACATGCAAAGTACAACTCACACAAAGCAAATTTTTCATAGACCAATAACACAGAGGGGTATCCAAAACATGTTCAAAATTTTGGAAAGTGTTGACTGGGGGTTTTCTATGCTCCCCTGATACTGTAAATGAAATAGCATCATTTTTTATTGGTTTGTTAGTGAATGCAATGGATGCATCATTCTCAGTAAAAAAGAAGAGTGTGGTGGGAAACTGTCAGGTCTCTTGGTTTAATCATTTAAAGCAAATGCGCGAAACCTTGCATTTCTTAAACTCCTTGTATAGCAATAATAAATGTCTACAACTTGCAGAACAGGTCAAAATCTTTAGAAAAAGGTATAGGGAAGAAATTATATCTGCAAAAAGGGTGGCAAACTCTCAATATATACTACAGGCTGATAATAGAACGAAAGCTTCTTGGCAGATTGTAAATGGCCAAAGAAAGAAGGTGAATAGTGAGCGGCCCGTGGGTCTTACTGCATCCGAGTTCAATACATTTTTTTCAGGTATAGCTGAGGAAATTCTCAAGAAGATTCCACTGGCCACGGTCACTGCTGAATCATTTATGGATCAGGTCTGCCTGTCGGGTGTCCCTGTGGGGGGTTTTTCTTTTAGTGAAGTGACGTATATACAAGTTAGAGATGCTATAAGTAATTTAAAAAATAAACATTCTAGAGACATATATGGAATGAATGTCCCTCTTCTAAAACAATTAAAAGAGCATTTAATATATCCTTTAACAAAAATCCAAAATCGAAGGTTTTTGAGCTACTTTTAAAAAATCAACTTTATATCTATTTTGAACAAAATGAAATCCTCAAAAACTTTCAGTATGGGTTTAGGAAAAAATAATCGACTGTTAAGGCTATACTGGATCTTCTGGAGTATGTGGTTGAGGGCTTTGAAATGGGATCCCATGTTGAGGCAATTTTCTGTGACTTTTCAAAGGCCTTCGAATGCATATCTCATAGGATCCTTCTGAGCAAGCTTAAACTTTATGGTCTGATCCCGTCCAGTTTATCACTTCTTGAAACTTATCTTGTTGGATGTGTACAGAAAACCTGTTCGGGTGGAGCTTTATCAGAAGAATGCAAAATAACTCATGGTGTGCCACAGGGTTCACTTTGGGGCCACTCCTCTTTATTATTTATGTCAATGATATCGACAGGTCAATTGAGTCTAGGCTGCTGCTGTTTGCTGACGACGCTACTGCTCTTTGCAGGAGTACTAGTTTGCAAGAACTGGAGCTGATGCTGGTGGAGGTGAAGTCAGATTTGGGTAAGTGGTTCAGTGCAAATAGCCTAAATGTCAACAAAACGGAGGAAGTCCTATTCTCTTTGAGAAATACAGAGGGTACCAATGTTGAGAGTTCAGATGGGGTGAGATTCTTGGGTGTTCACTTAGATCCTACTATGATATTTGATAAGCATGTGGAGTTCATTGCAAATAAATTGGCAAAATAAATATTTCTTTTAAAACCATTAAAAGGCACAGTAGATAAGGATGTTTTGTTAATGGTTTACCATGGGCTAATACAGTCCATCTGCAATTATGGTCTCTTGGCTTGGGGTCATGCACCTCAAGCTAGGAGAATCTTTAAACTGCAGAGAAGAGCTCTGAGGGTTGTCGAGGGTCTGGGTTTCAGGGACGATGTGAGAGATTCTTTGAAAAAACTTAAAATTCTTACACTTCCATCACAGTATATCTTTGAATGTCTAATATATACAAAAAATAATTTACATAAATATACCCAGAGATCAGAAATTCATACTCACAGCACAGCACTTGACAAGTAGATTTCCTGGAAATGCACTTTCTAAGACTCAATAAATCTCGTATCTCAACTACTTATTATGCCCCAAGCATTTTTAATAAACTTCCTAATAATATTAAAGCTCTAAATGAAAAACTTTTTGATGCCTCAGTAAAAAAATTACTTGCTGATAGAGCCTTCTACAGCTTTGATGAGTATCTACAAGCTCAACTGTGAAAATTGGTGAAAATGAAACAAAAATAGGTTTTAGGAAATTGAAATTGATATTGGGGTCTCCAAAATTTTAACTGTTTGTAAATTGTGATTATTTTATTTAGTATTTGTGAAATTGTATCTTGGGTGTTATTTTTTTAATATTTTAGATAAGGATTTTAATTTGCAATGTAAAACTTTAATAATTTGTAAAGTGAAATAATTTTTTAATATGTATTTATCTACTTGTGACGATTGTAAAAAAATTTTTTTTTTCATAAGCATGAATTAACTTTACTTTACTTTAAAATCAACAAGCTGTTTTCTGAGACACATAATATTTGAATGCAGTAATTTAATACTAAACTCATTAAATTTATATTGTCACAACTTACTGATCAGTAAATGAGGTGAGACACAATCAATGGCTTTTGTAAGGTCACAAAAAAGAGCCTCGATATGTTCCTAGATTTTAAGTAGCCTACTTATCACAAACTGTGAGTTGGTAAATAGTTGATTGTTTTTAAAAAAATTTCCTATTACAGTTATAAGCAATTTTATATACTTTTGAAGAATATGGGTACTCACGGTCAATAATTATTGTGTGAATCAATGAGCCTTTCTTGTACAGGTACAGAAATTTTAAGGATAATTGGATGAGCTACTTCCTTAATACAAATATTTATCAACTTTGTTTATGGAGTTATAATTACATTTAGCTTACAAGCACTGGGTTTTGTTACCTTTTAATCTGTTTTTATTTTCATTCTCTCTTTTTCTTCTTTAATTTTTATAATTTCAACAAATTTGGTGAAAATAATTCAAAGAAACAAATAAATATAACAAATATATCACATATAGCATAAACATGAAATGACAACTTCATTTATGACTTATTATTGTTTTTTATCGAAAGGTCTTTTCAGTACAGCATTGGGAAATCGAGACTGGCAGTGAAGTAACGACTGGTTAAAAATAAATTTTTGTGGCTGTGGACCCAAAGACTTTAAAGATGTTGCTAACATTAAAACTTACTAAGCAAAGCTGTACTTTCTACAGCATTGGAGGTTATCTCTGGAGTATAAATGCTTTATAATTACAAGATTTATAGATAGGTATAGATTTATATCTAGATTATATATACTTATAATAGATACTCCAAATTGCTTATTGCACACTGTATAATCTCTCAGGCCCATTAAGCCCCTATTTATACTAAACCATAATATTTAAGTGGTTATAAAGATAAGACACTTGCCTCAACTTCTACATCAGAGCTTTCAGATAGATCCTCCACTTCCTCGTCATCTTCTATGGTTCTTATTAAATCTTTAAAAGTCGTAACATTCTCCATAATTAAATTTTACAATTAAAACATAATATTTTAACAGCTATTTGATTATTTATGAAAAATTGTAAGGCAGTAAGGATCCCAAACAAGACAACATGCAAACAAGAAGTAAAAGTGAGGTTATGGAGAAAGTGTTTAATTTGACATGATGAGGTTAGGATGTATATAGATAGGGATCGTGTTCTTTATAGGCAACCCCCTTGACAATTTAAAAAAAAAAACGTATTTGAAATTCTATATCAAATATTAAATGAACTCGGTTTTGAACCTAGTCATGGCTACTATCCAAATAAGAACACCCATATAGAAACGTATTGCATATATTTTTACATCATAAAAATAAATATAATTTTATTAATAACAATTTTAAAAAAAATCTACGTATAAGTATTATCACTTCTAACTTTGAAGAAAAATTAACCATTTTTTGCAAATTTTTTCTTGTTGGCCATTTCTTAATTCTTTAAAGGGTCCAAACTTTCCAGGAAAAAGTCGTCGTTTCCAAAACTGATGCCTCTGGAAAACCCCGCCTAAAAAAATGCTCTTTTTAGCACATCCGCCGGTGCAAATCAGTCACTTTTTACCTTCATTTCCATTATTTTCTTATCGAGCATCCCGATGGCGTTTTCCATATCCCGGAACGTGGACGAGCTCGATCCAAAATCGCCCATTTCGAATGGGTCGATTTTTGAACTTGAAATGCTAGAAAACAAATACAAATATGGGGTTGGTTAAGAAACGTCTTGAATGGTAGAATATGTAGATTCTTATTACCTATTCGGGGTGGGAACACTGGGTGTAGATGGAGTTAATTGTAGCATATCTGATCCAGTCGTGGTTCCTCCCATGTTCAACGAGAGGTTTGTTCTTTTGGCTGGTTTTGGCGGAGGAGCAACTAAAAATTAATATAATTCATAATCCTGTTCAATTAAAATATGATCAATTACTTACTTAAAGGTAAATTGGTGTTTTGTTTGACATTATTATTGTTTTCAAAGGACCTAGGATCGAAATCGTCGTCATGATCCAGTTCGTTCATTAATAAACCTTCCAGTTTAGTGCCAACAATTGGAGTATTGTCTAATGCTCTAGGAGGAATAGGGGGTGCTGGAAAAAAGGAACTATCCTTTAAATAAATGTTGAAAAACCTTGAAATGCATATGAGAAAAATTTCCAACAAATAACTAGTGGTAATTTTCTTTTCTGCCATGTTTACACATACCTGATCCATTAAAATCAATAATATCAGCCACCTCAACTTCCCTTATCCCATTATTCTGAGGAGGTAAACCGGAACCATTCATCTGCCCCACCTCCAGATCTACTATCGTCCTCAAGTTCTTTTTCCTCAGATACTCCTCCACTTCTAATCGTATCCCAGGCATCCCGCTCAAATCCAATAGCCTCTGCTTATACACCCCCAGTTCCTTTTCCAGTTTTTTCATTTTCTGCTGGATTAATATGGCTTTCTGTTGACTTTCCAACTCTTTTCCGGACGTTTCCAGGAAACGTTTGTAAGCCAGCTCGAAGGCTTGCCCAATCGTTAAGGTGATTTCCTCTGCCAGTTTATCGGATATGAACACGAAACATGAGTGTTTCTCTTCAGGTTCTTCATCTGGAATAAAAATAATTATATGTTAATGGAATGGGAGTATTTGCTCATGTGGGGTTACTTACCGGTATTTTGATGTTTGGCTATAAAGGAAAAGAACCTTTTTTCTCCTTTATCGTCCGCACAGTACGATATCTGGTGCAATGGAAATTGATGGAGAATATTGTGGGTTCGTGGTTCTTGTATGGCCACACCGTCCACACTTACGGTCAGTTCGATTTTCTTGGTTTTTCCGCCGTTTTCGCTCTTTCTGAGTTGCTGAGTGAACTTTAGTTTCCGGATTGCTTCCTTCACTACTTCTATTCCTATTGTGCATAATGTTTTTCTTAAATATTGATTTAATTATGGGTTAATTATTACCTTTGGGTTCATCCACCAGAGTGTTGCCTAAAAACTTCACCAAATAAACGATATGGCCCTTTTGTAAATTCTCGGGTGGATGGATCCATTTCCTCTCGTTATTGTTGTTTTTACTGTTCGTCAGTTTGCCTTGTGTGGTTTGGGCCCATTTTAATAATGTTGACATACTGGACAAAAATGTTTATTAAATGTTATAAAAGTTATGCCTATGCAACTGTCAAGAATTATCCCTTATCTTTGAAAGTGCCAAAAACGTTTCCAGATTTCCATGAAAAGGAATTTTTACAATAAAAACTTAATAAAATAAACACAGCAATTTTTACCTCGCATCTTTAGATATTGTAGTAAACCATTACAGCTTTTCATTAAAACAAATTTTCGCATTAAAAAATAATGGTATTAAATTAAAATACCTCAACTGCCTATGGAAGAAATTAAAAAAAAATTATGGCAAAACTTTTAATCAATTTCGTTTTTGAATTACGGTATATCCTGTACTAATTATGCATTGTTTCTAATTGAAATTCCAATGTGCTAACGTAGTTTATTGTCAAAACCTGTTTTTTTTTTTCTCATTAAGAATAATATGGTAATTTTAAAGAATATTTTTAGAAACCATTGGAGATCCTTGAATTGACTCAAATTTACATATTGTGAAGTCTTTATTTTTTGTCTTTCTTAGTCCAAAGCTCCTCGTTGGGAAAACAGCGGGTAGGCAAGACGCATGACATATCTACATTGCTTAGTAAAAGGACCAATGATGGTGTAAAAAATTGACCTTTAAAACAGTTAAAATTTAATTAAGGAAAAACCTTTACTATTTTTCTTATTAATTTCACAATAGTATAGGCTCAATTTTCAACATATTTTTCTATATATTCCACTAAGACCAAATATTCAAATTCAAAAATTCTTTGTCTGTAATTATTTTTATTGTCCTACTGTTAAATGCGTATCATCTGCATCACATGTAATATTTTCTGTTTGACCATCTGCTATGGAGGACAAATCATTGACAAAACTTATAAAAAATAGCACCCAATATACTAGCCTGTGCTATACTTATTATGTAATATCTTAGACATATAGTATGTGCATCCATCCATTCCTCTCTATTTTTACACTTTGTTTCTTATTTAGCCACATAACAGCTTCAAAGCATTTCCTCTTACACCATACAGTTCAAGCTTTCTCGTAACTCATCATCAATGCTGTCATAAGCCTTTGACAGATCCTATCAGAAGCATAGTCCCAAATTCGTCTTTTCTATCTGTTTTAAAATTGTTTTTGTAAATTGAAAAACCGCTGTTTGACTGTATTTATTTAAAGGCTAGCTATACTGGTGTGGGGTCAATAAATTGCATTTATTTGACAATGTCTTTTGTACATTATTTATTAGATAACACAATATGTTACAAATCTCTGGAATTATTGCCTTAACTAAACATGCCAGGACTTCGTCAATTCTATTGCTAATTTTCTGCTTGAAAGTTCATAGATATGTGAAACAGTTACTGGTGTTATATTATGATTGTATCTATTCGGTTATTATCACAGACTTTTGCCAGAATATTATCCCAGAAGTCAAAGGATATCTATATCCCAGGAACATCTATAATAGTTTTTTTAAGAAAACGAAATTAAATGCACACAAAAGCCTTCAGAGTTCTCATCGGTGTGTTCTTGTCGCATTCATAAGGAGAATATTTTATTCAAATCGTGATGGTATTCCCACAGTTCATCACGCAAGGTGGTACATTTTTTTACTGTTATATACTTGTTACATTAAGTCAAAATAATAGAAATCGGTTCTGTTTCATTGTGATCCTTATAGGCAGTGTCCAAAAATATTGAAAATGCTTCTTAAGATAATTTTAGCAGCCAATGAATTAGTTTTTGAGACGCCTTACTAAAAGTATATATATTTTCTAGTATGCCAGTAAGTACATAAGGCTTTACTATAATAAACTTTATATATAAACGAGATTTAAATTGTCTCATCCGGTGCATGCACGCTATAAATTCCCATTTATTTATCAAGCAATTTTGGTAGCACGACAGCAACTTTCAGTTTCTACATAATGAGTACCTACGTGTGATTTATCCGTTAAATAAATGGCGATTTAATTATGAAAATATTGGTTTCTAGTTTAATAAAAATTAATATGGATGATACGTTCGACTAGAGAAAGTGTTTGGCCAATTACTTCGATCGATTAAACTTTATATAGAGGGAATCAAAAATCGAATTTACATGCTCCAATAAATAACCGCGAAGCAAAACCAAAATCGTCGCGTGTATTATAAGTCGCGATTTTACTTTCTTCACAATAAGGATTGGAATTGTTCGTGACAAGACTTTCCATTATATAATTTTTCTGCTATTCAATTAATTTTTTTTCTAAAACAATTCGTGATCATATACCGGTTTACTCCCGGCAACTACTGCATTTCAAATATAACCGCAATGGCGCGTCTCTATTATTGCCTTGAGCATTAATGTGATATAATCGCAGCAACAACAATTTAATATATATAGAAAATCTTCCAAGCGGAGTGGAGATTATCTTAGTTTTCGTTCAAGGTGATGATGTGAATTTACCGATGGATGTAGATGATCTTTTGGATTTTTTGCTAAGAAGGTGTTCGGACAATAGAAAGTTTTCAAGGTTTTCTGGCTTTATATAAAATCTGTGCAATATACTTTCAGTCAGTTAAAGTAGATCCTGAAGTCCAGATTTTTTCATGAAACAAATAATATTCAGATAATTTAAATTTAAAGCAAAGTAATTGTACAGAAACGATTTTCTAAAAACGGAAGTACGGAATTTGGGAATTGTGTATTTATGTTTGCGCCTAATGTTAATATTGTGAACTGCAGACCTAGTAAGAAAAAGACAATCTAACTGAGTACTATTTATTGATAAATTCATGGTCTTATGTAAAAAACTACCCAAATGAAGTCTCCAACGATTTTTCATTCTGAGCCATTTAAGCTGGTTAACCTTATGTGATATATGATCACGTTTACTCAAGCCAAATATCAGTCTGCAAAAGGCATTTTGCATGACTTGTATCTAATTTTTTTCAAGATATGTAAGACATGGAAAGTAAATAAAATCACAATAGTTGAATCTTGATAGTACTAGTGATTCAGATAGCATTTTTGCAAGATTTTTATTGAGATATTTACGATTTGCGTAAAGCAGTTTTAAGTTGTAAAATGCTTTTTTTCTCATGTTTGCAACGTGATGTTCAAATCTTAGCTGAGAGTCCATTATCAAGCCCAAGTTACGAGTCACCTCAACAAAGTAAAGTGGCACTTGATTAATAGAAATATTAATATTATTCATTAGAAATACAGATTTTTTTTATTTGCAAAAAACATTACGTTAGATTTAGAAGAGTTTAATGTTAGATTATGCTCAGTTGACAAATGCTGAATAATGTCTAATTCTTGATTTACTAAATCATTAACAATTCTATATTCATCAGGTTTGAATGAAATGTACAGTTGTGTGTCATCAGCATAGGTAACCTTTTTACAATGTTTTAAGGAAGCGAGCAAGTCAGACGTATAAATTATAAATAACAGTGGGCCCAAAATAGATCCTTGTGGGACTCCAGTTAAAATATCAATCCTATCGGAAAAGTTGCCTTTATAAAATATGCTCTGGGTTCTTTCCGATAGATAAGACTCTACTAATTGTAATGCTGACGATTCGAAACCATAATATTTAAGTTTAGCAATAAGTAGCTGATGATTTATTGCATCAAATGCCTTCCAATAGTCTAACAAAATAAGCAGAGTTGCAAATCCCTTATCATAAGCCTCGAAGATATCATTAGTTACTTTTGCCAAAGCAGTTGAGGTGCTGAAATCTTGTCGGAACCCACATTGGCTAACTGGCATAATTTCGTTGTCATTGCAGAATTTTAGGATTTGCTGGTATAAAATCTTTTTAAATATTTTTGATAAGGCAGGTAAAATACTTATTATACGTAAGTCGGAAAAGTTTTTTGGATCGTTAGATTTAGGTAAAGGTATGCCCTTTGCATTTTTCCAAATAGGAGGAAAATATTTCTTTTCAAAACAGCAATTAATAATATGCACTATACAGATTTCAATGTGAGGGATACAATATTTAAGAATACGCAAAGAAATGTAGTCAGAGCCGACAGAATTTTTTTTTAAATTAAATAGTATTTCATGGACTTCTTGTTTTGTACACATCGTAAAAGAAAAATTAAGTAAATCATTCTTAAATTTATTGGAACTATAAAAATTTATTTCACTTTGACAGTCATTACTTGAGTTTTGAAAAATCTGGGCAAAATAGTTATTAATACGGTTAGGATCCGATAAATTTTTCGGTAAGTCTTGGCTATTTTTATTATTGACATGAATATTGAGGTTACTTAATGCATTCCAAGTTCTTCGTGGGTTGTTTTGTGCCGATATAAAATTTAGATATTGTTGTTTTTCCCTCCTAATGGCCGAAACCATCAAGTTGCGTAATTGCTTATATGCTTGCCAGTCTGCGTTGTTTTTCGACAACTTATATGTTTGTAGTGCTTTATCCCTGTCTCGTATAAGCATTTTAATATTTGATATTTTTATAATTATTTTTGTATAATTGAAAACCAGTCCAAAGAAAGTAGGTCATGTTTAAACTGCTCTAAATTGAAGTTTCTGAAACAGCAGTATCTAATAATTTTTGAAGGAGTTTTTATCTTAGGTGACGAAATATCGCGATAACACAACTTATGGTCTGAGATATTGTCAGCATTCATCGTCCCAACGAGATTAATCTTAAAACTTTTTGAAAGAAAAATCGGATCGATCAGAGTACAAGATGTTCCTGCAATTTTTGTAGGCTCACTTAGGACTTGGATTAAATCATAAGTTTCTAAACAAGATAAAACTGGATTTGGAATTCTCAGAGTCATTCTCAGTCAATTTGAGTGTTTATTTTTCTCTTAGAAAAATCCAGGATTCTGAGGTAAAGGTTCAGTTGTTCTAGGCAATTGAATTTTTTTTCTAGGTATTTGAGATGTTTTACAATCTTTTATAATTTTTCTAGATTGTCAGACAATTAAACTAATTTGAAACTTTACCACAACTTTACCAGGTATCTACGGTCGTTTTTAATTTTTTTCCAAAACTCTTAAATGAACTTGTAACTGTTTCAGATCTTTGGAGTTTACGTCCTTTTAGGAAATTGATTTTTTTTCCAGGAAGTTGAGACCGATCGTCGAAATCTTTTCGAAGTTTTTCCAGGAAATTAAAAATCCCCTTTTCCAGGCAATTGAAGTGATTTGAAAATGTACTAAGAATTTTTTGCTTTTATTCAGATTGATGGAAGAAAGGCGTGAAGTCTGTAATCTTCAATGAACCATTAAAACTGTAAAGGTGGAGTGGTTCATTCTAGTTATTGACTTTTCCAGATTACTAGGGTAAAGGTTTAGTTCTTCCAGGCATTTGAATTTTAGACAGCCAAAGTAGTGTGCAAATTTACTAAAATCTTTCCAGAAAACTGACGTGGTTTTTTACTTTTCCAGATTCATACAACAAAAGGATGAAACTGAAATAATCAAATTAATTATTAAAATGAAAAAAATGCTGTGGTTTTGAGTAAAATAGTCATTTCCCTAGACGATTAAATAATCTCCTTTAGTTCCTTATTTTACTCTCCTTAGTTAAGTTCTTTCAAGCATTTTCAATTTAATTTTTTTCAGTTCAATGAATTTGCAGTTATATTTAATTTTTTTCCGTAAGATTGTCGCCTTTGAATGATTTACATTTTTTGTTTATTTCATCCAAGCAATTAAGAATTTAAAAAAAGTCTTTCTGCGGTTATTTAGTCTAAATTGTAAGTGCGTTTTTAACCCAGTAATTTCGTTTAAACCACCTAATGAAGCTGTTTTTAAATGCTTTCACATAATTGAAGTACTCGTCAATTTCTTCCAGATTCTTGAAAACACAGTTATTTCTTATCCAGAAAACCTTTCCGCTAAGAAACTTCAATTTCCTGGAAGAAATGAACTTTTTATTCAATATTTTCTTAAGTCGTTTTATCCTTTTCCAGATTTTTGAGGTTAAGGACATGAATGCAATCGTTAATCATTTCTTCCTAATTAGTGAATACATTTTTAGTTGTTTTATTAAACTAATTTTTCCAAGCAGTAATTTAATAAATTATTAACATTGATTTTGCTTTATCCAATTTTTTTTTTTTTTACTTTTACTTTTTCAGGTTTGTCAAGGGTTTAAATGATATGAATCTTTTCTTCCAGATTGTTGGAATACATGTTTATTTCGTCCAGGCCTTTGAATTAACATTTTCCAGGCAATAATTTAGAAATGTAATAACTGTTCCAGGTCATTAAAATTTAAAAAACTACTAGATTTTTCTACTCCATAAAATTGAAGTCGGGTTTTGACTTTTCCAGATATAAAAATAATTTTAAAATAATATGTTTCCAGGCATTTAACCTAATTTGAAAATTTACTATTTTTTCCAGGACACTGAAATCCTTTTGAGTCAAGGTTTATGGTTCTTCTAGAAAATTGATTTTTCTTCCAGGAAGTTGAGATCATTTGCTATCGTTTGTTATTTCTTCCAGAATCCGGGAGTACTTGGCATTTAAAATTATATTTTTTTGCAGTAAAAATTAAGAATTTATAATTTTTTTATCAGGGAATTCCAGATTGCTAGGATAAAGGTTTGGTTTTCCCAGGAAATTAAAATACCTATTTTCCTCAGGCAGTTGTAAAGGTAATTTGAAAATTTATTCAGGAAACTGACTCGAACTTTTACTTTTCCATATTGATAGAGGAAAGGGGTAAAATTGAAATCATTCAGTAGATTATTAAAAGGCTAAAAATGCAGTAGTTTGTGGTGGTATGTTCGGGTTGTTTTTAAATTTTTCCAGAATATAAAAGTCATTGTCGATATCTCCCACATTCTTGATACCCACGATCATTTCTTATTTAGAAAATTTTCCAGCTAAGAAACTTCAATTGCCTGGAAGAAATGAACTGTTTATCAATAAAATTAATTTCATTAACCTTTTCTTGCTGTTTCAATTTAAAAAAATCCAGGTTGAAGTGATGGTGTATATCTGCTTATAAAGGCAATTGAAAAAAATTCCTATTTTTCCATATATAGTCGAACTTATCTAAGATTCTTCCTAATTATTATCGCAGTCGTGCACAGTCGTTTATCCAGATAATTTTCCTTAATTGAGACAATTTAGTTTAACATTTTGTTGTCTTGCTATGATATGATTTACGTTTATTTCACTTTCCAGATCGAGAGATTTATCTCTTCCAGACAAATGTGTCTTTCTTTTTCATACAGTTGAGACATATTTTCTAATACTAATTACCTCAAGACCGATATTAAGTCATAGAGCTTAATCCTTCCATTAAAAGATTATAAAAAAATTCTTCACTTTATTGAAATCATGGTGTATTTCTTCCAGGCAATTGAAGATTTTTCGAAGATCTTCCAGATCTTAACTCAAGAAATTATTTGAAGCAAAAACTTAAACATCAATATGGATTTACTATATAGGGAAAAGAAATAGCAATAAAACATATTTTTTTTGTGGATTGGGCAACAAGGACAACTATAGAAATTTTCCTTGTTAGGTGAAAATTGAAGTATGATGGACTCTAGTTAATTATTTAAATCCAGGAGATTATCTACTGAGATACCCTGTATATTCAGTGATAGTGTTCAAGAATATCGAAACCAATCCATTTAGCCTTGCTCAACCCATTTATTGTACAAAGAATTTTTTACATACAAACGCACGATCCGATTAAACTTACATGCCCATGACCCATGACAACCGATTGTTGTATAGCTAAAAAGGTTGAAAATACCATCGACATTCCTCTATGTGTATATACCATAGAATTACAGAGACATAAAAAAAAGACACCAAATAAAGTGACACAGATACACACACCGCTTTCGCTATATATATTGCAATAATAATTGTTTCCGGCACTATAAATTGTGCTAAGATTTTACGCTATTTACCTGTGTGATCAGTAAACCCGAAAGTCGTCTTATTGTTAGAAACTAAAACTTGGATTGTACACCAACCACACGTCACGGATAAAACGAGGTTTTTTTCTACTATAAACGAAACCGAGTCGTTAAGTGTAGAATGAATGAGTGAGAGAGAGAGAAAGAGAGTCGAACCTGGTACTGGTACGAGCGGTACCATCGATCGGTTCGAGGAACGACGACGACTGAGGGGACTTGGTGCATATTCACGCCTTGGTGCGGAAGTTTTTGATTTAGTAATGGTAATGGTACTCGACGACGGCGTACTCTACTCTCACGCCCACCATTGACAGTATTACAGAGACATATTATGATATGTGGTCATTTCTTTGTCAAATTAATGTTTGGACGGATTTTTTTTTAATAGTACCAAGGTATACACATAATTGTTTCAAAATTCGCGCCTTAAAAAGTCTTTCCCCTCTCTAACTTTTTGGGCGTGGCTTGGCTTGTTTCTAAGAAACTTTTGACGTAAAAATGAAGGTTCTAAGTTGTTGTAAATTTGAGGCGTCTTCAAAGAATCACCTATAGCTCTTATGTTATGCAATTTAGGGCAAAAAGGTATTCTAGCTTTTTTTTAGGTACCTTTTAATATTGCAATAGTAAAAATATCAATTTTCCTTATATTTTCAGAAAAAAACCGGAAAATTGGTTTTAGTGAATTTGCTCGAAAATGGTGAAACATACAATCGTAAAATATTTTGCAATTTCAGTTCTAAAGATTTTCCAAAAAAAAACCGTTTTGTTGAGAGTTTTTCCTGAGGTGAAATTCAAACTAAAATGTTCTTTTGGAAAGTAATTAACAGCAATTCTAACACATTTTCCTTCCTTAAGCCACTTCCTCCTTTCATTCAGAGTTAATGTGTTCATCCTGGTCTACCTCTAATATTGAATTGGATAAAATTGACTTCTTTTCTAAAGGAGGATTTGTAGGATAAGGATCATATTCCTGCTGTAAGCAAAGGAACGTTTTCCTCAAAATCGCTTACACTTTCAATATCTGACTGGCTCCTTTCAAAAACATTAAAAGATTTTTCTCTTCTTGTGCACATAGTTCTACGGTTGAAATCTGAAGTTAAGAATTTAATTAAAATTTATATACCTAAATAGAAATGGTTCATTTAGTCTCAGATTGTAGTTAATAAATTCCGATTGACGCCAAACCGAACCAATAATATAGTAACGTTATGCCTACTAATAATGTAATTTACGTTTATTAAAAACCCTTAAAACAAAAACTTTAAACGGTTTTACACGCAGCACTGTAAATATGGAAGTCTTACCTAAAAAAACAAATGTCACTCGGTGTTTCATGAACTGGCAGGCGCATCGCCATCTGTAGTCTTTCTCCACAGTAGTTTCATGGTATAACTACATTTTTTTCTATAGACATAGCAGGACCAAAAGTCAAACACTACCTCAAACCCAGTGTTTTTGCCAAATTGCAACAGGGCGATCCACAACAAGGTCGAGTATCAATTATTTCATTGTTCAATTACATCATGAGAAAGATGTGGCTGGATCATACAAGAGTAGGATTATCTGTCTATGACAGTAATAGACAAGGTAATATATTGTTAAAAACATTCATTATATTTTTATTAATTTCTTAGCTTTCAGGATATTTAACAGAAACAGAACTGGAAAATTATATAAATGATTTGTTGCCTGGCCTGTGCCAGTTAGACGGCTTAGAGAAATCCTTTCACAGTTTCTGCACTGCTGTAAGGAAATTCTTGTTTTTCTTGGATGGAGCAAGAACTAATAGGGTACATTTTTTTCTCATGTTTTTAAAGCATCATCTAACTTATTCTTTACAGATAAGAATTCTGGATATATTGGCCAGCACCTTTCTAGATGACTTATTAGAGTTAAGAGATGAAGAACTTAGTAAAGAGATGCAAGAACAAAACTGGTTCAGTGCCCCCTCTGCTTTAAGGATTTATGGTAAATTACATCACATTTGATGTATTTTTCTTTAAAGCCATGTTTTCAGGGCATTATTTGAACTTAGACAGAAATCACAATGGAATGTTAAGCAAAACAGAACTTGCTAGCACATTAACAAAACCATTTCTAGATAGGGTCTTTCAGACATGTCTCACCTATGGGGGCGAAATGGATTATAAAACGTATTTAGATTTAGTTTTGGCTCTGGAAAACCGTTCGGAACCGCAAGTCTTGGCGTTTTTGTTTAAAATCTTGGATATAAAAGAGTGTGGATATTTAGATGCATTCACCTTAAGTTATTTTTTTAGGTAGGACTCCTAGAACTTTATTATCAAGTAATTTACTTATTTTCTATATTCTTTTAGAGCAATTCAGGAGCAAATGAAAGCCAGATCAGATCAGCCAGTCCCCTTTAATGACGTGAAAGATGAACTTTTCGATATGGTCAGGCCAAAAGATCCAGAAAAAAATCACCTTGCAAGATTTAATTAATTGTGGACAGAGAGATACTTTCGTTACGATTTTAATTGAATTCTTATGTTGTTACTGGGGTATACAACCATACTGTGGCTACTCCACAGTAGTCTCACTCCACAATGAGTTAGAACCAAATTTTGACTATTTTTTGAAAAATAAGATTTTTCAAAAATGTTTTGGGCCCTTATTATGAAAGTTCTCCCTTTTCGCACTTCCCAGGGTGTGCAAAGTTTCACTTTTTCCGCACTAGTGCCTAAAAGTTGCTCAAAGAGGCCTTAATATATTTTAGAAATAAATAATTACAATATTCTATTCATTTAAAATCAAGATATTTAATTGCCAATAAGAGACAAATTATTTTATTTCTTCCAGGCACTCCTGCCAGAAAAATGTCAATATTTTGATCTTTATTGTATGGATTTCCATAATTTTTTCAGTAGTTGCTTAAATAGGCCTTGGAGTATCCTTGAAATCAATAATTGCAAACTTTTACCCCAAGAACTCAAGATATTTATTTGCAAATAAGAGACAAATTATTTTATTTCTTCCAGGCACTCCTGTCAGAAAAATGTCAATATTTTGATTTTTATTGTATGGATTTCCATAATTTTTTCAGTAGTTGCTTAAATAGGCCTTGGAATATCCTAGAAATCAATAATTGCAAACTTTTACTACAAGAACTCAAGATATTTACTTGCAAATAAGAGACAAATTATTTTATTTCTTCCAGGCACTCCTGCCAGAAAAATGTCAATATTTTGATTTTTATTGTATGGATTTCCATAATTTTTTCAGTAGTTGCTTAAATAGGCCTTGGAGTATCCTAGAAATTAATAATTGCAAACTTTTACCCCAAGAACTCAAGATATTTATTTGCAAATAAGAGACAAAAAATATTTTATTTCTTCCAGGCACTCCTGCCAGAAAAATGTCAATATTTTGATTTTTATTGTATGGATTTCCATAATTTTTTCAGTAGTTGCCTAAATAGGCCTTGGAGTATCCTAGAAATCAATATTTGCAAAGTTTTACCGCAAGAACTCAAGATATTTATTTGCAAATAAGAGACAAATTATTTTATTTCTTCCAGGCACTCCTGTCAGAAAAATGTCAATATTTTGATTTTTATTGTATGGATTTCCATAATTTTTTCAGTAGTTGCCTAAATAGGCCTTGGAGTATCCTAGAAATCAATATTTGCAAACTTTTACCACAAGAACTCAATATATTTATTTGCAAATAAGAGACAAATTATTTTATTTCTTCCAGGCACTCCTGTCAGAAAAATGTCAATATTTTGATTTTTATTTTATGGATTTCCATAATTTTTTCAGTAGTTGCCTAAATAGGCCTTGGAGTATCCTAGAAATCAATATTTGCAAAGTTTTACCGCAAGAACTCAAGATATTTATTTGCAAATAAGAGACAAATTATTTTATTTCTTCCAGGCACTCCTGTCAGAAAAATGTCAATATTTTGATTTTTATTGTATGGATTTCCATAATTTTTTCAGTAGTTGCCTAAATAGGCCTTGGAGTATCCTAGAAATCAATATTTGCAAACTTTTACCACAAGAACTCAATATATTTATTTGCAAATAAGAGACAAATTATTTTATTTCTTCCAGGCACTCCTGTCAGAAAAATGTCAATATTTTGATTTTTATTTTATGGATTTCCATAATTTTTTCAGTAGTTGCCTAAATAGGCCTTGGAGTATCCTAGAAATCAATATTTGCAAAGTTTTACCGCCAGAACTCAAGATATTTATTTGCAAATAAGAGACAAATTATTTTATTTCTTCCAGGCACTCCTGTCAGAAAAATGTCAATATTTTGATTTTTATTGTATGGATTTCCATAATTTTTTCAGTAGTTGCCTAAATAGGCCTTGGAGTATCCTAGAAATCAATATTTGCAAACTTTTACCACAAGAACTCAATATATTTATTTGCAAATAAGAGACAAATTATTTTATTTCTTCCAGGCACTCCTGTCAGAAAAATGTCAATATTTTGATTTTTATTGTATGGATTTCCATAATTTTTTTAGTAGTTGCTTAAATAGGCCTCGGAGTATCCTAGAAATTAATAATTGCAAACTTTTACCCCAAGAACTCTAGATATTTATTTGCAAATAAGAGACAAATTAATTTATTTCTTCCAGGCATTCCTGTCAGAAAAAAGTCAATATCTCGATTGTTAGTATATGGATTTTAGCAATTCTTTACTAAAAAATTAACAAAGTTTAATTTTTTCTTACCCAAAATGATTTTTCAAGTTTCAAAATGGCGGCTGACGGAAGCCATTTTGAAATGATTCCATAATTTCCATTGCCTTCAGGTTTACTACCTTTATTTTAAGATGGCGACCATTTTTACAGCAAAGTATATATTCATATATAGTTGAGGTACTTACCTCTAATGTTAAAATAAAAATGCTTTTTCCTCAATTTTCTCTACTCTTAACTTTCGATTCGCTTTTGGGAGTGGCAACATTCAAAACGTGCCACGCCCAAATTTAAAAAAGACATCACAAAAAAATTACTGGTAAATTGATGACTTACCGCAGGATATGAATAAGACAAGAACATAAGTAGTATTTTAACTTTATTTACCTTTTGACACGTTTCTCGGATCAACAAAAGATAATAAAACTATTGTTTTTAACATATATAGTTAGTCACCTAATAGGGATTTATTGTTAAAAGCATTGTAACAATATCCTTATAAGTATATTTCTCAGTTTTACGATATATTAAAGATATAGTACAAGTCCTTATATATTAACGTTAAAAATCAAAAATTCCACTAGTCTCTAAAAGGTATAAGGCAAAAACGTCAGGTTTTTCCTAAACATATCGATACCATATCAATATACTGCATATATAACCCAATAATTGCTCGTGAAGCCCTAACATACAGTATCTTATTATTAATTGATATCGATCCATCAAAATGTGCAACTTCGTTATTGGAATATGTGTGTTATTTCTTTTTGTACAAGGTATTTATATAACAAACCACCTCCATCAAGTTCATCTAAATATAATTTAATAATATAAACATTTTTTGTAATCCAATATCAGGTGGACACGGACAAATTACATGTTACGAATGTAACTCGTATCACGACAACAATAAAACAGCTTGCCTGGATCCCTTTTACCCCGATCACATTTCCACCAGAACTTGCGCGAGCAACTTCGTCTGCACCAAAGTGTCTTATTATACCCGTAAGTATTATTCAAATTATAGAACTGGACGCATTAAAATGATGTTGTTTCATTGTAGAAGGTACATTTGTAACATCCAGGTCTTGCGACCAAAAAACGTCCAACACCTGCGGAGATATTGAAAATACTATGCGAGATCACTATGATGATTTATCCAGTTATAAATGTCTTGCTTGTGAGAAAGATTTGTGCAATAAGGGTCTTACTATGTCGGGTTCTATGGCCATGGCTTTAGTTAGTACAGTTGTTTTTGTAACAATATTTTAATTATTAAGGTTATATATTTATTAAATATGGAGATTTTTACAAAATAAGAAGTTTTAATAATATGGTCTTCGTATAATTATAGGAAAAATTCCGATGCCTCCACCTCTAAAACCTCCAAAGGGGCCTCCGAAGCCTCTAACACCGAAACCTCCTCTTTCTCCTCCAATGTGTGTTGTTTTTGTACAAGGTGTTTATATAACAAACCAACCCATAAACTACCTCCATCAAGTTCATCTAAATCTAACTTAATAACAATATAAATAAACATATTTTGTAATCCAATATCAGGTGGACACGGACAAATTACATGTTACAAATGTAACTCGTATCACGACAACAATAAAACAGCTTGTCTGGATCCCTTTTACCCCGATCACATTTCCACCAGAACTTGCGCGAGCAACTTCGTCTGCACCAAAGTATCTTATTATACCCGTAAGTATTATTCAAATTATAGAACTGGGCGCATTAAAATGATGTTTTATTGTAGAAGGTACATTTGTAACATCCAGATCTTGCGACCAAAAAAAGTCCAACACATGCGGAGATATTGAAAATACTATGCGAGATCACTATGATGATTTATCCAGTTATAAATGTCTTGCTTGTGAAAAAGATTTGTGCAATAAGGGTCTTACTATGTCGGGTTCTATGGCCATGGCTTTAGTTAGTACAGTTGTTTTTGTAACAATATTTTAATTGTTAAGGTTATATATTTATTAAATATGGAGATTTTTACAAAATAAGAAGTTTTAATAATAGTAATAATATGGTCTTCTTATAATTATAGGAAAAATACCGAGGCCTCCACCTCTAAACCCTCCAAAGGGCCCTCCGAAGCCTCTACCACCGAAACCTCTTCCTCCAAAACCTCCTCTTCCTCCTCCAAATCCCCCAAAACCTCTGCCTCCTCCAAATCCCCCAAAACCTCTACCTCCTCCAAACCCACCAAAACCTAGAAAGAAAATGGGTCATGTTAAAAAATAGGTTTACTACATACAAGCACGTTTTAACCTCTAAAAATTTATTTCTAGTATAAAAAAAAAATTGTTTTACACTTTTACCTCTTCCTCCTCCAAAACCTCCGCCGAATCCTCCTCTTTGGGGTTCTGGAGACCTCCTTTGCCTTACCACGTGATTTTCATCTAAAATAAATCCGCAAATTAGGCCGATAGGCGCACAAATAACGTATGCAATACGTACTTTCATGTTGAACTGCACGATTTTCTTCCAAAGTTAAACACACAATCACAAAAATTAAGAAAAACGTGGCAGAGCTCATTTTCAGTAGTACTGTGAACCCTTTGTATATTAATACGATTGAATTTAAAAGAAAAGAAGTATTTATATGTAACGTGAAATTAGCACCTTAAGGTATCAAACGCATCAAGCAATTAGCATTGAAAAACAGGATTTTGGTTTTTAAACATATTTTGAATGTTTGTTTTATTTGCTTTAGTAATTTAAAAGTCACTATTTTGATGACTCGGGGGATTTTTCTTACAGGAAAGTACCACTGGCTTGCATGAAAACTGCAAATAGCTTCCTTATGGCAATAATTAAATAACATCAGATTATAGACACTTAAACTAAAATTGACAATTTCACCGACATATTAAAAACTATCACAGCACAAAATTAAACCTCTTAATATCAAATAAAGGAAAAACAATTAATACAAATTAAAATCATCATTTACACTTATAAATGTCTAGCCTAACACCTCTCATTCTTGATCGATGGATTTAAGTCATTAAAATAAGAATGTTGCATGGCCTCTTCTGCCGATATCCTCTCAGTGGGGTTGCACACCAGCAATCTTTGCAGCAGATCTCTCCCTCTGTTACCCAGCTTAGACACCACCTAGCAATTTATTTTTTTTTTGGTTATATGGTGTTTCTGCAAGATTTTGTTAATAAAAAACCCACCTGTGACAGGCTCATATTGGGCTGATATGTAGGAAATGGTTTGTAGTCTGGCAACTGGGACATTCCTGGCCAGGTTTCTTCGGTGGGGGTCCCTAAGAGTTTGAAAATCCTTCTTAATTGGTCATCTACGTCAGAGCCAGGGAACAGTGGCCTTCCTGCAAAGAGAAATACATTAGACCAATTACAACTTCTATGTTTATATTGACAATAAAGCATTTCTTGAATTGAGTTGAGTTTAATTTAATCAAACTGTGGTCTACATTACATTAGCTTATGCTACCTACACTAATAATTCAAATTTTTCATAGTTGAAATAAATTGAAGGTATGGAATTGTGAAGTTTCAGAAATAAATAGTTAACTGATCTTAATTTTAAGTTTGTATTGCTATTTGGAATTAATAAATGTTTATTAATTTTACAACTAATTTAGCTACAAATTAGGAAATCATTCTTTTGAAAAGAATTTCTCATATAAGGGGTCCTATTTGACTCCAAAATTACTTTTTCTCTACACATTAACTAGCTAGTTAATAATGGTAATAGAATCTTAGGTTTTATAAAAAGACAACATGCAAACTCTCGAAATTAAAAAACAATGATAATACTTTGTTATATCTAGGAATTAACTAAGCTATAATTTGCATCAATAATATGGAACCCTAGATACAAAAACAACATTAGCAGACTTGAGAAAATCCAGATTGGACATTGGCCCTATCTCGTATTAACATTCTAAGACTTACAAAAAGATGCACTATATCTGACATTTTAGCATTATGTCAGATTATTAATAACTTATTAACCTACAGGCAGGTATGTAGAAATACCTGCATGTAAGAATGGTAAAAGCTTATAACTTGCATTGTCATGCATTTCACATGGATTTCTTGGCGACAAATTTGTTACCATTTAAAAATAAACTAAAACTTTAGTTCCTAGAACTAGATCAGTCATAGGTAATTTGTTTTGTGATACTGTAGCCCAATGATGTTTAGAATTGAATTTGATTTGAAGCATTTACTTGAATATTACTTAAAGATTGTTATTGCTTAATAGTTAGTTTAAACTATTATTGTATATAAGTTTTAAATAATTATTTTGATTTAAAAAAAAATTAAATAATTAATTTGATTCCAAAGTGTTCAGTGCCCTTTCTAACTTCAGTCCAGGTGTCTCCAGAAAACTTGAACTACTTTAAAGTCATACACACTGTACCTGTCGGAGCTTCTATTGATTAATTTGCTCCAATTGAAAAATTAAAATTAAGAATAATTATTTTGCTGTTATTAATTTGTAAGATTAATGAAGACCTTATACAAGTCAAGTATTGACATGATGCTAATCTTTTAACCTTCAATATATCCGAAACTATTCTTTTAAATACTAAATGTAGTGTCAAAGGGGATAATTATTGTGTAGCACACTTAAATGAATCTTCTGGTTCATGGGAATCTTCATTGACAGCAAATTGAAGTATGAAATCCATATTAGTAATATTCATTCACACTGGAAAAATGTGAAATTCATTCACCAAAGAGGTTTGTGATTTATGACAGTAAAAAACTGTTCCTATCAATCCATCAATCCACCTATCAATAATTGGAATTTGATAAATTTTAGACTATGGAAAATTTAAAGGTCATGTGAAAAAATTGATAATTAACTATGAATTTTGTCATATGGATAAATATATCAACCACTAATTTAAAAAAAAAAAAAAAATTATTATTACTTTAATCAGATTCTCTTTTTGGGGTTCTTGGTATTATATGCATATAATATTTTATATTAAATTACATATATCTATGTTTTCTTATGATACTTGCATTTAATTTAAATTGTCTGTATGTATCATTACTTATAGTGGAACAGGGAAAAGTAGACACTTTTTTTCTTTATATTCATATTTTTTGTTGTGATAATAGAGCATATCTTTTTTTTAATTTAATTTGTAGTGATAAATATAAAATATTTGATGGTTAAATTAACACTATTAAATTGCACATTAATCTTGCATTCTGTTGTCATACCTAAATAAAGAAAAAAAACTCCTACCAGCATTAGCAAGTTCAGCAAAAATACATCCAGCAGACCACATATCAATAGATGTAGTATAAAGTTTAGCTCCATAAAGTACATCTGGTGGGCGATACCACAGTGTAACCACTTCAGCCGAATAGCATTTAACAGGTATACCAAAAGCCCTTGCCAATCCGAAATCGGCCAGTTTTAACTCGCCATTTTTATTAATCAACAGGTTCTGAGGCTTCAGATCTCTGTGCAGGACGTTATGGCTGTGACAAAACGCTAGTCCTCGCAACAGTTGAAACATGAACGATTTCACCACGTCCAAATCGATGTCCCCGTTTAAACTGTCGAAGTATTTTTTTAAATCTTGGTCGCAGTGCTCGAAAACCAGGGTGAGTTTTTTGTCGCTGTGCAGGACGTCGTAGAGGCGCACGATGTTTTTGTGTTTCAGTTCTTTTAGGAGGCAAATTTCCCTTAAAGCAGACGAGGGTACCCCCTCGTCGTCGTCGTCTAGTCGCACTCGTTTTAACGCGACGATTTCGTGGGACTCGCGGTTTTTTGCTTTGAACACCGTACCGTAGGTACCTTCACCGATTTTTTCGAGTTTTTCGTATTTTTGCATTGTTATATTTACTTATAATAACCTCTAAATCTAAATAGGGATAAAAAAATATAAACAAAGGGACGTCAAAAGCAGCTGTCAATGTCAAAGTGACAACCGGTACACTTGTATGGTCCTTGTTGCTCTCGCTGGAAGAAAGAGAGAGCCCCACTGCATTTGTCATTTTAACATTGACAGTTGAGAAGTAAACACGTGGGATATTGAGGTTATGTTTAATTTGCCGTGTTGTGGTTTGTAATATTTTCATACAAGTTTTAAATTGTAATAAAACCATTACAAAATGCAACACGACGACGTGAGTACTACTTAATTTAACCAGTCTCTATTATATTTATTAAATAACATTTCACTTTTCAGGTCGTGTGGAGCATCATCAACAAATCCTTTTGCTCACATAAAATAAAGTATGTTTTTTTAATTATAATGGGTCCTAAAATGTGTTAACTCTTTTGGATTCTTTTTTTTAGCACTAAAACCCAAAAACTATGCCGTAACGAATATAACTTAACAGGTTTGTGTAATCGGTCATCTTGTCCTTTGGCAAACAGTCAGTATGCCACTGTTCGAGAAGAAAAAGGTATTATTTACCTTTTTATGAAGACTGCTGAAAGGTGACCTTCTATTTGCTCTATTTTATATTACTAATTAAGCTTCATTGTAGGTCGGCTTTCCCTAAGAAACTATGGGAGAAGGTCAAACTGTCTAGAAATTTTGAAAAAGCTATACACCAGATAAATGAAAACCTGTTATATTGGCCTGGTTTTATTAAATCAAAATGTAAACAAAGATTTGTCAAGATCACTCAGTATTTAATAAGAATGAGGAAGCTAAAACTCAGAAGACAGTAAGCAGCTTAAGAAGTAATTGAGAATGTATTCTTAATTATTTAACCTTTTAGGAAACTACTAGTGCCATTACAAAGGAATATAGAGAGAAGAGAAAAACGGAGGGAAGAGAAGGCCCTTATAGCTGCTAGAATAGAAAAGGGAGTAGAGAAAACTCTATTGGACCGGTTGAAAAATGGAGTTGTAAGTATTAAATTGTCTATATAATTAATACAGAAAAAATGAAAACTCCAAGTCTCAGTCTCAAAATGTCTTTTTAATTAATCAGGTGGTGACAGCAGGTCATCTAGCTATAAGGTCTGATGATGCTTTATTAGCGAAACATGTCACCACCTGATTAATTAAAAAGACATTTTGAGACTGAGACTTGAAGTTTTCATTTTTTCTCTCTTTGAGATAATGGACGAGTTCTTTCAATATATAATTAATAGATTTAACATAAAATTCTGTTTCTAGTATCAAGACCTGTATAATATTAGAACAACAGCGTTTGATGAGGCACAGGAAGAAAATGAAGTGGAAGATGAAGAAGAGGAAATGGAAGAGGAGAAGGAAGTTGAAATGGAAACGGAAGGAGACGATGACAGACTATATGTAGCCGCAGATTCTGATGAAGATAGTGACATTGTAATGATTTAAAGCTTATGCTGTTTTTAATACATTAAAAATATGGATATTGTTTTTTTTAAGGAAAGTAACAGTGGTCAACCAGAAAGTGTAGACTTGGACAGCAGTTTTGAATCTGATGGGTCAGACATAGAGGTACATAAAAATCCTTGTTTTAATTGATTTTTTTACTTAAGAATTATTGTTTTGCAGGATATACCAGCACCATCTACATCAAATTCCAAGAGTAAAAAGGGTAAGAAACCTGCTAAACCGTCCTCATCATCAACCAAAAAAGGCAAGAGACCAAGAGTGGAAATTGAATATGAAGTTGAAACAGTGTCCACCCCTGCAAAAGTTTCTTTGTATTGATAGTTGTTTATTTAAGTGTAAAAAAAATAATTTTAATTTATGATGGTATTGAAATAAAATGTCATATTTTTACGAGTTATTTTATTTAAAAATATTTGGAGATGTTTCAATATCTATGAAATCATCCTCGGGACTCTAAAAAATACAGAAATAAAGTCCTACATTTTGGCATAGTTGTAATTACAAGGTTGACAAAACTTACAAAGGTTAAATTTCTGCACACAATAAAAGTAATAATTAATGCTCAATTAAAAGTAAGTTTTCTTCAGTCAAAATTAAGTATTTTGCATAACATTAATTCTTTAGGTGAAGAATTAATTATTAAGGTGGTATTAAATTACACCTAAAATTTAAGAAAAAATTGTTTAAATTTCTAAGGTTTGGTTTTTTGAAAATAAAAACCAACAATTCTTTATTAAAAAAACTTCGTCTGCACCAAAGTGTCTTATTATACCCGTAAGTATTATTCAAATTATAGAACTGGACGCATTAAAATGATGTTGTTTCATTGTAGAAGGTACATTTGTAACATCCAGGTCTTGCGATCAAAAAACGTCCAACACATGCGGAGATATTGAAAATACTATGCGAGATCACTATGATGATTTATCCAGTTATAAATGTCTTGCTTGTGAGAAAGATTTGTGCAATAAGGGTCTTACTACGTCGGGTTCTATGGCCATAGCTTTAGTTAGTACAGTTGTTTTTGTAACAATATTTTAATTGTTAAGGTTATATATTTATTAAATAGGGAGATTTTTACAAAATAAGAAGTTTTAATAATAGTAATAATATGGTCTTCTTATAATTATTGGAAAAATACCGAGGCCTCCACCTCTAAACCCGCCAAAGCGGCCTCCGAAGCCTCTACCACCGAAACCTCTTCCTCCAAAACCTCCTCTTCCTCCTCCAAATCCCCCAAAACCTCTACCTCCTCCAAACCCACCAAAACCTAGAAAGAAAATGGGTCATGTTAAAAAATACGTTTGCAATAGTTTTCGTCAGAATCACGTGGATGACATTATAGAGTTCGAAACATTTACTACATACAAGCACGTTTTAACGAGGTTTCGATATCTATGAAATCATCCTCGGGACTCTAAAAGATACACAAATAAAATCATACATTTTGGCATAGTTACAATTTGCTACTACAAAGTTGACAAAACTTACAAAGGTTAAATTTCTGCACACAATAAAAGTAATAATTAATGCTCAATTAAAAGTAAGTTTTCTTCAGTCAAAATTAAGTATTTTGCATAACATTAATTCTCTTGAAGAATTAATTATTAAGGTGTTATTAAATTACACCTAAAATTTAAGAAAAAATTGTGTTAATTTCTAAGGTTTGGTTTTTTGAAAATAAAAACCAACAATTCTTTATTAAAAAAAAAAACCAAGCATCTATAAAGGGTTGATCTGACCTAAAAAATGGGTCCAAGACTAAACAGTGATATAAAAACTGCAGTGAAAGAAGCCCTACTCGAATTGCTTCGGTGAAAATTTTGGTTATACTAGGATGTTTTTTTACCAAAAACTCCAATTCCTTTGATCGAACAAGCAGCATATTCACCAGATATCACTCTTTGACTTTTTTCCTTCTATTAATCCCAAATTGTATATTTCTTTCAGGCATTGGTCTCTGCTTTTATGTGAAAGAAAACATGAAGCATTGTGAACTCAAAGAGATATTGAAAGAACCAGTCATAATAATTCTCAATTAGATGCTAATAGTATAAATACTTTTTACTGTTCATCCTTTATAGTTAGTATCTATGAAAAGATTTTTTACTTTAATTCTGAAGAAATTTTGGAAATTATTACAAAGCTCTTCAGCCCAAAACGATTTCTCTAGGCTTACTTTACTACCTACAAAAATTTGAATAAAAAAATATTTATTACAGGAATTTAAATGACATTTCATAGAGATGCTAATGAGAGTCTCAGAATTGATTTAAAAGAAAAAACATGCAAATCGGATCATTAGAACCTGAGTTATGTCAGAGAACTCCAAACAATTTTTCTAGCTTTACATTTTTGAGACATCACCAATAAAAATTGTAATAAAAAAATAGTTATTGAACAGATTTTAATTAAATTTCATCGAGATATTAAGTAAGGGTTCATAATTAATTTACAGTAGAAATCATGTAAATCGGATAATTAGAACTCGAGTTTTAGGTCAGGGAACTCAAAACAATTTTCCTACCCAACAAAAATTTTAATAAAAGACACTGTTATTACAGGGATTTTAATAAAAGTTGATACCAACGTTAAAGGAATTCCCAGGATTAATCTAAACCTATAAGCGATTCAATTGAAGCAATAGAAAAGGAGTTATAAGCCAGGTAAGGCAAAATTACACAGCTTATGAAACATTAGCTGTGTGATACACATGTCTTAAAAAAATTAAATAAAGACATTATTTGTTTCTCGCATAGCAATTTATTGAAAAACCTAATTACATTCTTATCTTAACAAGTATTATGGTAAAATACTCTATCCAATAAAGTTCATTACGACTAAATGCAAAATTACATGGGCAAATATGAAGTCTGCAAATCCTCTCTCGGGGCTGATGCCGTAGAATTGGTTCTTGTTTTCGGGGTTAACTTGCAGTCTTAGACAAACTGAAAAAAAGAACATTCTCTTAGTTTCGTTGTGCGAATGGTGTGTGTAGAATCCCTTAGGACAGATTCACAGCCTCGGTTATCTTTATTATTGAAAGTTGTCTACTTGCTTACCTCCCAAAACGAAGCAACTCACAGTAGATATAAACCCACTCAAAAACGAGTTAAAAGGGAAGGTTCCAACCAAAATACAATACACAAACTGAATAATACCAGTTAATAAGATGTAAAATAGGTAGGCATCGATGACTTTAAGCTTTTTAGAAGTCTTGGCCGAGTAATCGTTGTAGAATTTGGTTAAAACTGTGTTGATTTGTGCCATTTTAGTTTAATTGGTACTTTTGGATACTCGTGGCCTAAGTAATACTCGTTTTTTTAGTGGAAAATCTTGATTAAACGCCCGGCACTTTACAAGTAAGTAAAAGCACACGTCAACAAAAACAAAACATCTGTTAACTGTCAAATGGTGTAAGACGAGTTGCCTAACGATTCTGTCATTCTTGACAAGTGAATTGTCAATGTCAGTGACAAATATTATGACCCCGTCTCAAATGTTATCTAGTTTTATTTATATTTTTTAAATATTTAATCAATTTATATGTTTTTCCTGTTTATAATTATATGATAGTGGATTTTATCGTGTCCCTCAGCTTTTGGCCGTTTTTTTGAATTACTAGCCGCTACCTTACACGCCTCCTTCTTATTCCCTGAAGGTTTTTTCCTGATTCCTAGTGAAAAACCTTGCCTGGCAATTTTGTAATTAACTTAAATCAATATATTTATTATTATATGGTAAGTGTTCTATTGTTCCTTGTGGCTTTTTGTCTCATAGTTTATTTAGCAGTCAGAATATTCAATTTAATACCATCACAATTATATTGGGAAATGATTTCACCTAATTATTATGCATCAATTTGAAGGAGAATGAATACATTTTAATGAAACCACCTTAAAAATTAAAGAGTTTAAATCCCAGTGTTAGTGAGAGTGAGAACCTTAAAGAATCTGAAATGCAGGTAAAAAATTTTCCAGGCTAGTGCCTAAACAGGTGCATAATATTTTTTTACCTTGCACAATATATCATCACAATCATATAATAAATGTTTACCTCTCAACTGTCTTTGTGCTCATGGTCTCGGGTTTACCATTATATACTTTAAAAATCAATTTTTATTTCATTTTATAACAAGCCATTTAGTAAGTTAATAAATCACCCACTTACATGTCGTCTCTCGTTTATCCTGAGAGACCAACAAATAAGATAAATTGGTCTTGTCAAACAGTTATAAATAATGTGATCTCAGGATATTAAACAATAAAAATATACAAGAATTACACCTTATCAGCTTATATTCTATAAAGAAACTTAATAAATTGTCCATTCATTAAGAAAGTTCTCCAGTTTCTGTGAAATCCATTTAAGCTATAAGTAAGTATACATCAGATTTTGTTGGTTTACACCAGAAATATTGTGAATTCAAACTACATAATAGTCCTATTATGTAAAGTAGCTTAAAATAATATGTCGCATTTATTGAGGTAAATATTTGAACAGTGTATGGTGGTATGCCAAGTTTCAATTTGAAAGTGTAGCATGAATCTATTAATTAGTAATTATTTGGCTTCTAATAAGATCAGGTACATAACTATTATTCCTTTACATAATAATTAATTTTTTTTTAAATATTTATTCATGACCTCAAATCAGATTACAATAAGTTTGGCACTGAGGTCTTAGATTATTTAAATATAATGGAGTAAGCAATTTTTAAATTATCATAACAATTTGGTTTTTATAATACACAATCTTCTCATTAGTCTTTTCAAACTTTATAGTATTTGGTATAAAAATAAATTTGTGTTGATGAAAAACAATGGTTTTTTTTGAGGAAAATATATATTAAATATTTAATGAAATAACACTGTCTATTTAAATTTGATATAATTTTATATATAAATATTTAGTACTCAAACAGCATTATTAGATTGGGTAATATGGACAAAAACAGTGATTTTTCAGAAACAGTGTAGTAATCAAGTTTAAAAACTAGATATGTGAATCCCATGTCAATATTTTAAATGTCGAAATTTTTTTTCTTTTATAAACAGTATCATATAAGCTATAGTTTAATATATATACCTTGACCATATATGCAGGTTGATAAAATATACCAAAACCAAAAATTTACTAAAAAATCGTTGAATAAATATATATTTAACAATAATAATATATGATGTGTTGCTTGGGATAAATACAAAAGATGTATATATACAAACAAAAATTAAATTACTTACTTGTTAATATTATGTCAAATTTTACTTATTTTATAATGGATTATATATCAAGTGAAAATAGATATTAACTAAAATGTACATGACTTATTAGATGCTATTACTATCATTTTTACCAGTGCATATAATAGGCCCAAATATTTACTCCTATATAGAATAACATTACTGCAAAGTGACAATAGCCAACCTTAAAAGTCACATTAAACCTATAAATAAAACAGATTGAGGTTCACCTTTATTCACCATGTCATGTTTTGTTTTATAAATTTGCCTAATTACATATGATTATTTGCACTCATTATCCATTTTAATTAGCAGTCCACTGGATTGGACTTTAATGTATTACCCTTGTATATTCGATGCCTAATACTTTAATTTCTGTTTTTTTTTTGCCTATAGTAACTACAGTAAAATGGCAAGTAACGATAGCAAAAAAAGCCCTGAAGTCACCAGAGTTAAGTCCAGACTGCTGAATTCGAATATACAGGCGAGCGATTCGGATGCCAGCTTGGAAACTAATAGTTTAAGTGCAGACAGTGGTACCGAACAAAATCAAACTGGACCCCCTGAAACCAGGAAGAAGAAAAACCGAAAAGGGTCAGAATGGGAGATTATGGAAGGTTTGAAGGACGGGCAGAGGTTCGAGAGTAAACCTAACTTGTTCAATGGTTATTTACATAAAAAGCGAAAGTGGCCATTAAAGGGGTGGCATAAGGTAAGAGTCCACTTCACTTGACACCAAAAAAACTGATTTTTCTCAATTTGTTTGTTACAGCGTTACTTTATCTTAGACAACGGAATCTTGATTTATGGTAAAAACCCGGTGGATATTAAAAAGGGCAAACTTCACGGCACTTTAGACATAGGTTTATCGGTTATTACGACAAAGTCGTCACGCAGAAGGATCGACATCGATGCCGAAGAGTTTATTTATCACCTAAAAGCGAAAACCGGGGAAATTTTTAACGGTTGGGTGGAACAGCTGACGGCACATCGTTTATACAGGCAGCACGTCATCACTTACGGTGTGGGCAATTTGTTTAATTCGTCCGATAGGATGCAAGCGATTTCCCTCACTACGGACATGTCATCCAAGGAAAACTCCCTGCAGAGAAACATTAAGGGGGTGGCAAGTAATTGCGGACGTGTGAACCTCTGGGTGCAAGAATCCAGTACTAGTTTGGAGAAATATCAACGGAGCGTTACGGAAATCGAGAATAAGGTCGATAAAATGACTTGTTTGTTGCAGCAAATGGAAAGCTCACTTGCTTTAGAGGTAAATTGGTTGTGTTAGGTCTAGTAATAATTTTTTTTTGGTTCCAGGCAGTTGGGGTAAGTCTCTGACAAATGCTCAACTGCCTGGCATTGTTTTCATTGAAATTGTTTAGGCAATTGAACTGGTTTTACTATTCCAGGCACTCAGGATGTATAAATCTATTGGGTGCCTCAACTGCCTGGAATAAAAAACTGATTTTATTCTTATTTTAGGCAATTATTGAATGGTTTTACTATTACAGGCAGTTGAGGTAAGTCCTTGACAAAAGGTCAACTGCCTGTTGTAAATAATTGGTTAAAAGCTGCTTTTTTTTTAATTTGTTCAGGCAGCTGAACCAAGTTTCCTCTTCCAGGCCCTCTGCTTGTATAAATTCAAAATTCAAAATAAATTTATTTATCAATAAAATTACAAACATAATTAGCAATTTATTATAAATAAACCATTATGGTAAATAGGACCATGATTGAATGAATGCCATGATTATGAAACCGTATGCTAACGGTGCAAAGCTGTGTAGCAAGGCCCTTTTTTTTAAAAAAGAATAATCGACCTAGAAGAGAAAAAGATGACTCGTCTAAATAAAATATTACTTGTGAAGTCGTAATTTTGATTAATTTTTTCTCTTAAGGTTTCACATAAACTCTAATCGTTTTATTTGATCCTCTGGAAAAATTTCTTGAGTGTTTTTAATTTTATAGGCTTTGTACTTATTTCTTTTCAAAATATCACGCACTGTACGACTTGGAATATCAAGTTCTTCAGAAATTTGGGAGCTAGAACAAGGTTCACTTACTTCCACAAAAGCACACACCTTGACCTTCTTTTCAATCCTAGCGTCAGGTGTACGACGAGCTTCCTGTTCGCCACTAGAACATTTTGCACACCGATTTACACATCCCGACTGCTCAAACTTATGCTAGATATTATAAATTGTTTTAGCAGTAGGGACTTGCTGATCAGGATATGCAAATATAAAACGGCCGACAACTTCTTCTGCGCTATCCGCATGACAATACCATTTAATGATATTAATCTTTTGATCAACAGTGAAAACCATTTTTATTTTATTACTGTATCCGTCTTCGTACCAAAGGTTGAAATAAATTGTAAACATGATCGGCTAACACGTACATAGGTATGCGAGGAATTGCAACCGAACTTTAACCGGACTGATAAGCGCAACGACGACGCGATAGCCGCCCAGGGTGGAGCCAAGTTTGTTCTCGCTCTACTCCGTCTCCTTCTTACACATTACGCAAAAATCATATTCGAAAATTTTCAACCGCCGAACGTGTATGTACATAATAATGAATGATTTTACTATTCCAGGCAGTTGAGGTAATTCCCTGACAAAATTCATTTTTTTGATTTAAATTGTTTAAGGAGTTCAACTGGTTTCACTATTCCAGCCATTCTGAGTGCATACATTTATTGCCTGGGATAAAAAACTAATTTTCTTTTTATTTCAGGCAATTAATGAATGGTTTTACTAGTCCAGGCAGTTGAGGTAATTCCTTGACAAAAGGTTAACTGCCTGATATAAATAATCATTTATAATTTAATTTCAGACAGTTCAGTACATTTGTGACTTCACCTCAACTGTTTGAACCAAAAATTCATTGTTTTCCTTGAAATTGTTCAAGCAATTGAACCGGTTTTACTATTCCAGGCACACTGAAGGCATAAGTTTATTTGCTGGAATACAAAAGTAATTTTCCTCTTATTTCAGGCTATTAATTAAAGGTTTTATTATTCCAGGCAGTTGAGGTAAGTCCCTGACAAAATGCTCAACTGCCTGGAATAAAAAATTAATTAAAAGCTGCTTTTAGGTAGTTCAGTACATTTGTAACGTCACACAGTGAATCAAGCCGTTGCAATAATTAAAAAATCGGGATCTTTGGAATATTTGCTCATACTTTTGTAGCACACTAATCATATCAACACAAAATACCAGTAATTTCTTTGTTATCTATCCGTTTTGGGAGTATTTGGCACCTTAAATGTTAGTTGCCGTCAAGATGCCTAAAAGACTATAACAGATTTTTTAAAACTTTCAAATGAATCGGTGTTGCCATTCTCCTAAAACTTGTAACCTATCATCCACACTAATACTACACCCTGTGTTTTTTTATCATAAATGTGTTTTTTTTTTTTTTAAATGTTGGAGTTTTTAAATGTTATTTATCTTATTTCATTCATATCCGTTCAAAGAACTCTGGAACCGAAAAGTTTTGTTAAACGCGTTAGACATTTCTAGCTCTTCTATTTTTTTACTTTGCTTAAATCGGTTGGGTATAATCCGAGATAGGTATATAGTCATAAGATCAATTTACTGTGCGTCACCTGAACTAAAAATTCATTGTTTTCATTGAAATTACTCAAACTGATTTTACTATTTCAGGCATTTTTTTGGTGCATAAATCTATTGCCTGGAATAAAAAACCGATTTTCTTCTTATTTCAGACAATTATTGAATGGTTTTACTATTCCAGGCAGTTGAGGTAAGTCTTTGACAAAAGGCTCAACTTCCTGGCATAAATAATTAATTAAAATCTATTTGCAGGCAGTTCAGTACATTTGTGACATCACCTCAACTCTCTGAACCAAAAATTGTTTGTTTTCATTTAAACTGTTTAGGGAGTTGAACTCGTTTTACTATTCCATGCACTCTGGATGCATAATAGTTTCAGACAATTGAATGTTTTTACTATTCCAGGCAGTTGAGGTCAGTGCCTGACAAGAGACTTAACTGCCTGACATAAATAATTAATTTAAAGCCAATTTCACGCAGTTCAATACATTTGTGAGGTCACTTCAAATGTTTGAACCGAAAATTCATTATTCTCATTGAAATTGTTTAGGCAGTTTAACAGGTTTTCCTATTCCAGACATTCTGGGTGCATACATTTATTGCCTGGAATAAAAAACTGATTATCTTCTTGTTTTAAGCAATTATTGAATGTAGAATAGAAAAGTTTAGTAGGGGAAGTCTTTTTTTCCAGAAATAAAATGCCAATCCTAATTTTAGGAGTGATGCATTTCAGCAAGTGTTCTTGCCATCATCAGACTCTAAAATAAATTACAAACAATTCAAAAAATTTAACAAATATGTTTTACGACAGATGATTTAAAAAAATACATATTAATATTGTGAAAAAAATCTTAACACATTCATAAAATATAAACAATATCAAATAATTCTCGAATGGTACATTGCACGACATCTAGTAAATAATAAAAATTGCAACAAATTGAGCAATCTCTGATTAGCAGATTTCTACTCAGTACTGGGAGCGAGTGAGAGAGAACCATAGGACTGTAATGTTACAAGGTGTATTAAAAAAAGTTTTTTAAATATGTTGTTGAGTCAACAACATACCTACTAAACTTTTCTATGTTACATTGACTCCACTTCAGAATGGACTCATTCCTTAAAATTACTTCATAGTTTTACTATTCCAGGCAGTTGAGGTAAGTCCCTGACAAAATGCTTAACTGTCTGGCATAAATAATTATTTAGCGCTAATTTCAGGCGGTTCAGTACATTTGTGACGTCACCTCAACTGTCTGAACCAAAAATTGATTATTTTCATTTAAACTGTTTAGGGAGTTGAACTGATTTTACTCTTCCAGGCACTCTGGATGCATAAATCTATTGCCTGGAATAAAAACTTGATTTTCCTCTTATTTCACACAATTAAATGTTTTTACTGTTCCAGGCAGCTGAGGTAAGTCCCTGACAAAAGGCTCAACTGTCTGGCATAAATAATTAATTAAAAGCTACTTTCAGGCAGTTCAGTACATTTGTAACGTGACTTCAACTGTTTGAATGGAAAATTCGTTGTTTTCATTGAAATTGTTCGGGTACTTGAACTGGTTTTACATAAATCTAGTGGGTTCCTTAACTGCCTGGAATAAAAAACTTATTTTCTTATTTCAGGCAATAGATTTACTATTCCAGGCAGTTGAGATCCATGACTTTATAAGCTCAATTGCCTGGCATAAATTATTAATTTAAAGCTAATGTTAGACAGTTCAGTGCATCTGTGACGTCGCTTTCCGTCTGAAAATTCATTGTTTTCATTGAAATTGTTCAGGAAGTTGAACTGGTTTTATTATTTCAGGCACTCTGGATGTACAAATCTAATGTCAATGCCTCAACTGCCTGGAATAAACACTGATTGCTTCTTATTTCAGACAATTATTGAATGGTTTTATTATTCCAGACAGTTGCGAAGTTTCTGCCCAAATTTGGTGGGTCTTCGACCTTAGTGCATAAAATTGCCTCTAACTCGGAGGGTTTTTACAATATCTCAAAAACTAATTTAAATGGACAATTGAAACAGAAACTAGAATAAAGGTACACTACTGGCCTTTAAATTATGTCCCTTGAATAATATCGATATCTCTAATAGTTTTGGTTCCACATAAGTTTTTGTTGGAGAAGTCCCGATAGACTCAACTTAAAATGACAATATCTCAAAAACTAATTTAAATAGACAATTGAAACAAAAACTAGAATAAAGGTACACTAATGGACTTTAAATTATGTCGCTTGAATAAAGTCGATATCTCGGATAGTTTTGGCTTCACATCAGTTTTTGTTGGAGAAGTCCCACTAGACAGACACAACTTTAAAGAAGTGAAACGAAAACTACTAATATAGATGTAAATTCTCGAGCTTCATAAAGTTTTTTACGCTTTTAAATCAGGACTCTAATTATAAGGGTTAAACATCTTACTGTATAATAATAACCTTCAGATCTTAAAAAGAGAACATCAGTCTTACAATTAAGTCTTAGGTTGGCTTGGGAAAACCACTGAATCCACTCCTCTCTGTCGGTGGATCGTCTGTATCACTCTCGTCCAAAGGTTCTTGACTCTCCGGTAGCCTTATGAAGGGCAAATGTTCACTTCCGCTCCACATACGTTCTTATATGAAATTATTGGCCGAAAAATTGCCTTTACTATAAATAAAGCGGGAAAATATTCTCCAAATAGTGAAAATTGCTAAGAAGTTTTGCAAAATAAATCGCTTAGCCAAAACTGTCTTATTACTACCAAAATCATGAATTCAGAGTCAGAAGTCTATATACAAATAAATTCTCAAAAAATCCTCTACATTCATTTAAAAAAAAAGGCAAATATTTTAAATGGAGAGTAAATTATGCCCAAATTCCCTTTTCTCTCACTCGGAGTGTTTTCAGGGACAATAAACGTTCCTATATGCAATTATTGGAAACGGAATGCTCTTTCTTTCGTTACAGCTGTAGATCCATAGAATATCTTCAAGGAATGTTCCTAGAGCATTCAATATAAATATACTTCTGCTGTCTTGGTAGTAGATAAACCAAGAATGTGTAATATTTAATCTATTGAGTGCCTCAACTGTCTGGAATAAAAAACTGATTTTCTTCTTATTTCAGGCAATTATGATATGTTTATGAATGGTTTTACTGAAAATTCATGGTTTTCATTGAAATTGTTCAGGCATTTGAACTGGTTTTGCTATTCCAGGCATTCTGGCTGCATAGATTTATTGTCTGGAATAAAAAACTAATTATTATTTCATTATTATTTCTACCTATATACATATTAGGCAATTAATGAATGATTTTACTATTCCAGGCTGTTGAGGTAATTCCTTGACAAATTGCCGGACATAAATAATTATTTATAACCCAATTTCAGACAGTTCGGTTCATTTGTGACGTAACCTCAATTGTCTGAACCAAAAATTCATTTTTTTGATTGACATTGTTTAGGGACTTGAACTGGTTTTACAATTTCAGGCACTCTGTGTCTATACATTTATTGCCTGGAATAAAAAACAAATTTTCTTCTTATTTCAGGCAATTATTGAATGGTTTTACTATTTCAGGCAGTTGAAGTTCCTGGTACTGGCTCAATTGCCTGAAATACCATAGCACCCAATTTTTTTTTCAATATCCATTGTATATTCAATGCAGCATCAGTCATAAGAGATTACTTTAATGACGCATTTCTACATTTCATGAAATTCTGTGAATCTTTAAGATTTCTGAATTTCCGAATGTCCATGTTATAAGAAAATGCCCTAACTTAACTCACTCTAAATAATATTAATCATTTATTATTTAACTGCCAAGTCTTTGCCATTAAATACATTCTCAGACTTTCCTCCTATTTAGTTGAAAAAAAAATTAAATAACTCGAGGAGTTCTGAAGTTATATGCAAAAATCAGTATGTAGCAGTATGAATTTTTCCAAGTTTTTAGACCTTGGTGCATAAAATTGCCTCTAACTCAGGGAGTTTTAGAGGTACAAGAAACGTTGTTGTATGAAATTTTTGGGTGAAAAAATCCATTTTCTTGGTTAAAATTCTTTTGAGAATATTTCCTGTAAAGAATAGTGAAAAATGAAAAAAGAAGAAAAAAAGGTCTACTAATGGATAGAAATCCTTGGACAGTGGTTGACCAAATTTTCTCTCATTCATGATAAATGTTTCTATATGCAATTATTGAAAACGCAATGCTCTTTCTTTCGTTACAGTTATAGATCCATAGAATGTCTTCAAGGCATGTTCCTAGAGCATTCAATTAAAATATACTTCTGCTGTATTGGTAGTAGATAAACTAAGAATGTGTAATATTTAATCTATGAATATTCCAGGAACAAATGTAAATTATGATTGTGATGTAAATTATGATGTATATAAAATACCAGAATGTTTAGGCTAGCTCTCTATTGCTTATCACTCTTATGTGACTAACAATATTTACTTTTAACTGTTAACCCAACTATTAGCACAACTTTCTCTAACTTATTAGACAATCGAAGCCTCCTCCCCGAATATAAAAAAAGACCGAAGAAAATTCGGCTTGAGGAAAAAGAAAACGAAAACGAATAGCGTGGACCTTAGCTTACAATTTAACCGGGCTAACACCACCGAAATCGAACCCTCCCCACTATCGGTAAGTATTAATAATAACCTTAATTTTTGCCTTACAACCGATATAATAGTTCAAGTAAATAAAAAATAGGAGATAATTAAGAGATTGAAAATATGGTCTTTGTAGAGCACTTTTTGAAGCTTTCTCCTTTTTAAAGCACCCTGTATATTGCAAGCTATTTTTTAAAATATATAGAGAATAGGAGCACGTTACTGACAAATATCTGTTTCTCCGCGTATTTACTAACTTACTTTGTTGATATTTATCTTCCTCGATGTAAAAATGGTACTTTTACATACCTTTTATGCAATCCTTGCAGTTAAATATATAAAAAATCGGAAAGACACGGCAATTTTATTGGTGTGTTATATACTCAATTCCTCAAACAATTCTGCCTAAAATAAATACAATTTTAGCTATAGTAAATGCAATGAAAGACTTACCAAGGGATCAACAGAATTAGGACAAAGATAAAAATTAAAAAATTAAACAAAACTTAAAACTTTAAAGAGACTTTAATCCGATAACACTATCAAATGCTTCTATTAATTGATGATGGTAACTATCCGTAATTACCTAAAGATTCTATAGAAAAAATTGAAAGGCAAATTTATCATTTAATTAGAAAATATAAAAACCAAATTTCTGATATTGATAGGTTTAAATTAATGAACACAATAACACACCTAAAATAAATGTTTGTTCAAAATAGCTTTATTAATTCCAGATTCCAATCTTATCCTAGAAATCGGCTTACTCTAAATACAGAAAATAAGGTTAATATTTCTATGTATTCAACATGGAAAAAAAATCACGTTAAATTAAACGCATAATTAAATTTAATAGAGAAATCTTTGGTTATATTTATAAAATAATGTATATAAAGAAGTAATTGAAATGAAGGAACGTTGTTTAAGTTGTAGGAACGTGGTAAATGGTACATTTGTTTTCTTGCTATATTTTGATTATTAAGTAATGTAACTATGTGCATTATATAATTCTTTTTAAGTAAGTATCCTATCTTGCTAAGTATTCTTACAAGGGGTCATATTTTTGCCCTAATACTATTAGTATGAAAGTTCCATGACAATGCTATCAATTAATAAACCTAGTTATTTAAAAACTGATTAACCTTTAAGTGTTTGGTTACAAAATGAAATTGGCCCATTGTTATTTACATGCTTCCTCCTATAATAGTAAAATGATAAAATATACATGCATATCTGAAAATTTAACTGAAGATGACATAAGGAATTTATATAATGTATTAAGAAGAGTGGTGGTCTGAGTATGGAGCCCTGAAAATGCGTGTGGTACATTAAACATTTGATGCCTATTTGTTAAGTAGCTTTAATTTAATGAAAAAAAAATATATTAGGCTACCGTATCAAAGGCTTTTTTCAAATCCAAGGATACCAGGGAGCACCAATTCCCTTTGCCAATTTTTTCTTGCAATCCTGAAATTAAGTCGAATGCGGCAAACAGGATCCTTATTATTCTTAAGAAACCCAAATTTTTACAGAAAAAAAAACAAACTGCCTAGTTTTCCTTTTTGATGATGTAAGCCCAGGGACATATCACCCGGAAGAAAATATGGAAAAGAGAAGAGGAAGAATTACTTAATTCGCCCAGGCAGTTGAACCTGGGCTCTTTTTACCAAATGGAGCTCCACACTCCCAAATTGACTGAAATGTTTCATTTTTCAACTGCCAGGGAGAAATAAATTATGATCTAAGTCCAGGGACTTATAACCCGGAAGAAAAAAAAAAAAAGAAGAGGTACAATTATTTAATTCGCCCAGGCAGTTGAACCTGGGTTCTTTCCATCCTATAGAGCTCCACACTCCCAAATTGACTGAAATATTTCCTTTTTCAACTGCCTGGAAGAAATTAACTATGATCTAAGTACAGGGACTTATAACCTGTACGAAAATATGGAAAAAAGAAGGAGAATTATTTAATTCGCCCAGGCAGTTGAAACTGGATTCTTTCCACCCTATGGAGCTCCACACTCCCAAATTGACTGAAATGTTTCCTTTTTCAACTGCCTTGAAGAAATAAATTATTATCTAAGTCCAGGGACATATAACCTGGAAGAAAATATGAAAGAGAGAAGAGGAAGAATTAGTTAATTCGCCCAGGCAGTTGAAACAGGATTCTTTCCATCCTATGGAATTTCACACTCCCAATTTGACTGAAATATTTCATTTTTCAACTGCCTGGAAGAAATAAATTATGATCTAAGTCCTGGGACTCGTAACCTGTAAGAAAATATGGAAAAGAGAAGAGGAAGAATTAGTTAATTCGTCCAGGCAGTTGAAACTGGATTCTTTCTACCCTATGGAACTTCACACTCCCAAATTGACTGAAATGTTCCCTTTTTCAACTGCCTGGGAGAAATAAATTATGATTTAAGTCCAGAGACCTATAACCTGTAAGAAAATATGGAAAAGAGAAGAGGAAGAATTAGTTAATTCGTCCAGGCAGTTGAACGTGGGTTCTTTCTACCCTAGGAGCTCCACACTCCCAAATTGACTTAATATATTTCCTTTTTCAACTGCCTGGAAGAAATAAATTATGATTTAAGTCCCGGGACTTATAACCTGTAAGAAAATATGGAAAAGAGAAGAGGAAGAATTGGTTAATTCGTCCAGGCAATTGAACCTGGGTTCTTTCTACCCTATGGAGCTCCACATTCCCAAATTGACTAAAATGTTTCCTTTTTCAATTGCCTGGGAGAAATAAATTATGATCTAAGTCCTGGGCCTCATAACCTGTAAGAAAATATGGAAAAGAGACGAGGAAGAATTAGTTAATTCGCCTAGGCAGTTGAAACTGGATTCTTTCCACCTTATGGAGCTCCACACTCCCAAATTGACTGAAATGTTTCCTTTTTCAATTGCCTGGGAGAAATAAATTATGATCTAAGTCCTGGGCCTCATAACCTGTAAGAAAATATGGAAAAGAGACGAGGAAGAATCAGTTAATTCGTCCAGGCAGTTGAACCTGTGTTCTTTTTACCAAATGGAGCTCCACACTCCCAAATTGACTCAAATGTTTTCTTTTTCAACTACCTGGAAGAAATAAATTATGATTTAAGTCCCGGGACTTATAACCTGGAAGAAAATATGGAAAAGAGACGAGGAAGAATTAGTTAATTCGCTCAGGCAGTTGAAACTGGATTCTTTCCATCCTATGGAGCTCCACACTTTCAAATTGACTGAAATGTTTATTTTTTCAACTGCCTGGAAGAAATAAATTATGATCTAAGTCCAGGGTCTTATAACCTGGAAGAAAATATGGAAAAGAGACGAGGAAGAATTAATTAATTCGTCCAGGCAGTTGAACCTAGGTTCTTTCCATCCTATGGAGTTCCCACACTCCCAAATTGACAGAAATGTTTCCTTTTTCAACTGCCTGGACGAAATAAATTATTATCTAAGTCCAGGGACTTATAACCTGTAAGAAAATATGGAAAAAAGAAGGAGAATTATTTAATTTGTCCAGGCAATTCAATATTCCTTATACTTGTAGTAAATTTTACAAAAGGTGAAACCTGTAGACCATTACCAAAAAAAATTAATTAATATAAAACATGATTTACAAAAATCCAAAATTTCATAATATGCATTTGACTAATAAACATAGAATAAACTGCACTGCTTCCTTAATTTTTAACAAAAGAATATAATTGTATAATTTGAAAATTATACAAATTAAAGCAAATTGTAAATGCATAGCTTCTTATCCTATTGATTTTAATAATACATGTATTTCTTTACGAAAAAGAGAGGTAGAACAGGGCATTCTTAAAATTAATTGATAATTGAAATATAAATCAGGCAATTTTAATTGTCTCTGGAACTTTGAAATGCGATTATTTGGAAACCTCTAGACAAAAAGCAACATAGTAGGGTAACACTAAAAAGAGAATTAAACGCACTTTAAAACGATATGCTCCATTCACATTTAAAAGGTGACATCTGCTACTCCTCCTAGGGGGTTAAAACAAGAAGTTTAAAAGTATTCATTGCCGATTTTCCATATTTTTAACTGCAAAAAGGATATTAAGCGTGGGAAGTTTTCACTTTTTTTGACATCCACATTCTAGACATAAATATTTTAATTTGCATTTAATTATGTGCAAAATTAAAATTACAAAAAAATGCCTCTAAAGCGGTTCAAAAGCAGCGAAATGAACTGTTTTCATCCGCCAGATTTAACACTTTAGATTTATTTTTTGCCTGAACTGTGTGCTATAGTTGCGTCAATATCGGCGCACATTTTGAGCATTTGCTAAAATAAATATTTTAAGCTTCATAAATTTCTTATAAAAATATTGGGTAAAAAAATAAAATTACGATCACGACTTGTGAATATTTTCCGTGTACAATTACATAAGTAATGTTTCGAAATATTTTCCATTTTAATATTTCGATAATTTTATGAGAAATATGATCGGGTTTCTTCAGGTCAAATATTAGTAAGCATTTTGTATTACTTGTGTCATATTTTTGCGAAGAATATCAAGGCAAGAAAAATAGATAAAACTTACAGTAGTTAAAGATTAAAAGAGCGAGTGATTCATCGAAGTTTAAAATTTTTCAAGCTAAACTACTTACGCCTTAACATTTCCACATGTGAACTAAAGTCTAATGAGAGTTAATAAGTATACCAAGATTGCGCGGTAATTCTTCGAACTTTTCTTATCGCTCAGATTTACCGATTTTACGTCTTTTGGTACGGTTAAGTGGCAAATTGAAGAATGATCATCAATAAAACTTCATGAAAAATTATTATGCTATGCTATTTCACCGTGGTCAAATCATTTTTTTAACATATGGGATTTTCTCTGCTTTAAATGTTCTATGGTTACATTTTAGGCAAACTCGTACTCAACCTTATCAGCTTCGCATCAACACATCAACCTTTTGAGTACTTCTTTGCCGGTACCCGTTGCTCCAACTGTGGCCGAACCGTTGACATCGGACAGCTACAGTAATTCTGACGCTGTATCACTACCCCCGGACAGTCATGTTAGGGATGAATTTGTCGCTGTAGCTAAAATAGGTCTGTAGGTTTTATATTAAGTCGGTTCTTTTACCAATATGGAATCGATAGTTTTAGGGGATATAAAAACGGTGGTCCAGAATTTATGTGGTGAACGGGACAAGCTTAAGGTAGCGCTGGATACCGAGCAGTGCGGCATATTCAGCAACAGCAATCAAAACACGATCAGTTTAAAGGACGACGTGGGAAAAATTTTACAGCAAAATATCGATTTGAAAACGAGACTTTTGAAAATACACGAGGCGTCCAACTTGGACGAGTTGGAACATTTAACCGATAAGGTAAGGTCAGTTCACGTTGATTTCCGTTGTGGCTCTTTGAAACTTAGGCAAATTTAGAATTAATCGGATTTTAGGGTAGATATAACACGTCGCTGAGTTATAGTTCGTCATGCGTGAGCGCCACCGAGTTTTTTGACGCGGAAGATATGGCCAACGATAAAATTTTTCGTAAAACGGGCGGCGAGGACGAAAAAGACGAAGAGAGCGAGGTAAAATTTTGAATTTTAATTATTTTGTCCGCATCGTGACGTTTTATAGGGAAACTTTCCAAAGTATATTATATGTTTTGTAGAATATTAATAAGAAGTCTACAAAAGTTAAAAAGAAATCTAGCTCGCGCGGTAAAAAGGTAGGAGAAGTGAGACTGTGACGTTCAAGTTTTTTCATAAGAGTGAGTTAGTTGCTTATTGAGTGGATTTTTTTTCTCGTTGCAATAATATACATTTTTTTTATAACTTAGTAAAATTGTCATAGTGAGATAGAGGACAGAGAAGCGGCAGTATCCTTTGATGTTTTATGTTCGGGTGCCTCCGGTAGATTTTAAGAGATTTTATTAATGTATTATGCTGGTTTTTTGTAGGAGATAATAATAATAAAGATTTATTATTAATTTAACAAGTTAAATTAAAAAAATATTGTGTATCCTAAACTATCACTAGGGCATATAATACAAATAAATATACATATACAATTTAATGAAACAGCACAAAAAACATACTAATTTTAAAATAGAGAATAGAAGGGGGCATATTTAAATTAAAGTTTTATTATAGGTGTATTTTTTAACATTTTATTCTCCTACTGGAAGTAATAATTAAAGATAACGTACGGATAAGAATGGATCTTTTAATCAGTGTTTATAGTACTTTTTTGGAATGTTTACTTGGATAAGGGTGCATTAAAACCCTTGAAAGATCTTTAAATTCTAGGGAGTGGAAACTTTCAACTTGTTTAGGGAAACAAATGGTAAAACCTTTTTTATTTAAGAATTGTTTCAAATTAATTGCTGGTTTATTAGTTTTATTTAACATCTAGAAATTTCAATCCCATGGGTTCCTCGAATCTCCCTTTTTCTTACTCTCTTTTATTTTCTTTTCTTTTTTCCTCTCTCCTTTTTCTATTTTCTTTGTTTCTTTTTTCTCTTTTTCTTGCTTTCTCATTCGCGGAGTTACCATGCATTTAAGTACTTTTTTTATTTCGTCCAGGCACTTAAATCTTCGGGATTTTGGATGGAATTGAATATAGAATTGATATATAAACCTTGTTAAAGCTTTTAGGGTTTTTCTTATTTTCCAGGCAATTGTTTGGTTTTTCCAGGCCGTTGAAATTTCTGTCTAATTTTCTTTCAGTTCTCTTAAGTTTTTCTCATTTCCTTGTAAATATTTTTAATATCTGGACTTTTCTGCACGGCTTCTCTATTCAAAACTAATTGGTCTTCCAGGCAATTTAGGTCGTCATTTATTTCTTCCGGGCACTTAAAGTCTCTCTTCATTTTCTTTCAGTTGTTTTCATTTTCTTGCAACCTTTGCAAAAAAATCGATGTTTCTATTCTAATACCGATTGCACAATTAAATTATTTCCAGGGAATTGAAAATTAAAAGATCTTTCCAAGATTCTGGTGATTTTTTTGTTTGTTTCGTCCAGGAATTTTCGTCAATTTTCATCTATGTTCTTTAAAATTTTGGATAGAATTGGATATTGATACCAATATTGACTTTTGAGAGCTGTTAAAAATTTAAAGATTGTTCTTATTTTTCAAGCAATTGAGGAATTTTTTTCCATTTTCTTGTCAATTTTTTTAATTACCTGGATTTTTTATTTCTCCTTTTCTTCCTGTCTCATTTCAAAGAATTTTCTTTGTCTCTTCCAGGCAATATTCCTGATTTTCATCCCGTTGAACAAAAAATCCCGTTTTCTTCAGAATTCTGGACAGAACTAGGTACTGATATTGGTGTTTATGGTTGCAAAATTGTTACTCGAAACATTTGAGTTTTTTCTCTATTTTCCATACGATTCAGGTCGTAAATTATTGCTTCCAGACACTTGAAGCCTATCTCCATTTTCTTCTAGTTTTTTTCCGATTTTTTTTGTATAAATTAGTAGTAAAACTGTCATAGTGAGAAACAGGAGAGGGGCGCAGTGGTTTCCTTTGATGTTTTATGTTCTGCCGCCATCAGCAGATTTTCAGAAACATTAATAAAGCACTCTGCTGATTTTTTGTAGGGTATTAGGTATGGATAAGGAAGGATCTTTTAATCAATGTTTATAGAGCTTTTGTGGAATGATTACTTGGATAAAGTTCCATTAAAATCTTTTAGTTCTATGGACTGGAAACTTTGAACTATTAAATTTTCTGAAAATGGTAAAATTGTTAGGGAAACACATGGTACAACCATTTTGATTTAACAAATGCTTCAATTTGATTGCTGGTTTTATTTAACATTCTATATATTTCAATTTAATAGGTTTTCTCGAATCTCCTTTTTCCTCACCTTCTTTTACTTTCTCCTTGGTTTCCTCTCAACTTTTTTTATTTTCTTTGTTTCTTTCCTTGTACTTTTCTTGCCTTTTCCTTCTTTCTCGTTCGGAGATTTTCCAGGTATTCGAGGAATTTTCTTGTTTTTTTTTTGAAATATGTTCTGGATATAATTGAATTGAATATTCATGTACCAGATGGATCTTGTTAAAACAGTTAAGAATATCCTTATTTTCTAGTTAATCTAGTTAATTTACTTCTTCCAGGCAGTTGAAGTCATTCTAATTCCCTTCCAGTTGTTTAACACTTTTTCCATTTTCTTGTCAATTATTTAATTATCTAAACATTTTTTTTCTCATTTGCCTTCTTTCTCATTCGCATGACTTTTACAGGTATTTCAGATAATTTTTTTGTCTCTCTCGAAGCAATTTTTGTGATTTTCATTCTGTTAAGGAAAATCCCATTTTCTTCGGGGTTTTGGATTGGATACTTATACATGGATGTATCTGATGACAAAACTGTTCTTAAAAGCTGTTAAAATATTTAGGAATTTTTGTTGTTTTCCAGGCAAACGAGATCATTATTTAGTTCTTCCAGGCTGTTTTAGTATTTATAGTTTTCTTTCAATGTTATTAAAGTTTTTCCCATTTTCTTGTCAATTTTCTTATTATCTGGGCATTTTTTTCTTTTCAATTTCTTTTTTTCTGTTCGAAGACTTTTATTCAATAGACAATTTAGGTCGTAATTTGTTTTTTTCGGGCAGTTGAAGTATCTCTCCTTTTGGACCAGTTATCTTTCCCAATTTTATTGCGATCTCCGCATAAAATTCGATACTGCTATTTTATTCTCCCTTACACAATTGATTCTCAAAATCTCTTAAATTATTTCCAAGAAATTGGGGTCATATTTATCTCTAATAGGCAGTTAAACTGTTTTAGAATTTTTTCAGTTGGTCAGTTCTGAATGATTCCTAAATTCTTTTATAACTCATAAGGGGTTTTTTTCTCGTTTTTGCGCCGAACCCTGGCCACACAATTGGTTCTACAATGCCCTTCCTATTTTCCAGGCATTTTCCTTGACCAATATTACAAATTTACAATTTTTATCGCTACGTATTTCTTAGCTACCTAGTAACTAATTTATTGATTAATTATCTGAAATAACGCCATATTACCTTAAATACAGCACTCTTAATTTAAAGCTCCATTTTTCAACTACAGTATCATACAGTAAAAAGGATTTACATGGCGCTTCTCGGTCATTTATTAATCGATTTTCTCTACATATATAAGTGGCAATATTTTTTTTTGTTAAACGGGACCATTATAATCTTACTTGTCCAGGTTAGGACTAGGTCGGAAAGCAGCTCGGAGGCGGACTCGTTTTCCAGCGGTGAAGGCAGCATCAGTTCAGAATCGGAATTAGGAACGGAACTGCATAATCCACCGAATAATTTAGATACTGGCGGTAAGTAATATTGAATTTAAATCGGTGAATTATTAAAATGTTTTGCTAGATACTTGATAAGTTACCAGATTGAGGTTATGCGTAACTTTTTGCACTTTACTGAAGATTCATTCATTACAATTCGATTTCAAGTTGGCAAGAAATCATTGTTTTTTTCTTCATGGCTGGTATTATGTTTCTTTTTTCTTTCTCTTTTAATTTATGTTTATACTATTTTGTAATTTTAAGTTTTCTTACTCCATATCTACTTTTGCATGTTCTTGAGAATAATGAGGTTAGGCGTACTGTGTTGGATATCTCTGAAGGTTTTTGCTTGGAAGAGTTCAATATACAAAAATATCAGATACATTAAACATTAAAATCGAAAAATTACAGAGTGCAGTTTTGGATCCTATATTGTTTTTGACTTATATGAACAGTTTAGCTAGTTTAAATCTCGGAAATGATTCACACAGTTTGTATAAAAATGCTTCACACCATTATACAAAATTACATATTAAAAATAATAAAAAAAAACAGGCTTTATGTAAAGAACATGTTATTTTTTTTTTAAATATATAGGGAATTTCGCACAAATGTTGATCATAGCTATGAAACTAGAACTAGAACGTAAGATTATATTAAACTGGCAAGGGGTAAGGCAAACACAATAGGGGCGCAACACAAAGGGAAAATAGAACATATATTTATCAAAATAAGCACAAATTTTTTAAAAGATACGACAAATAGTAGTGGCTAGTTTGAATTTTTTATTGTTTCTGTCTTTTATGATTGATTTTAGAATTAATTAATTTTTTATCAATTGTAAAGATGACATTTGAAATTGAAAAGAAATTGAAAGGAAAAGAAATTGAAATTGAAATTGAAAGGTTAGAAAAATTATTTCGCTATTGTAACTTTTTGCATATACAAATGTTCAGTCATCTAGATGCTGAGTTTGATTACTATATGAGTGGGGTCAAAACTGAAGTGGATCAGGTCCATAACATTTGATTCTTAGGAAACAGCAGTTAAAGTTTTATATAATTTATTATATTAAATTACAAAATTATTACTCCGTTAGCTTAAATGTTTAGACCAATTTTTAGTTAATAAGGATATTTTTTGACCATTATGCTGGACTGGTTTTCTTTTCCAGTGAACAGTTTCTAATGAATGAATAAACAAATAGGTTTCAAGTTTCAAAATCTTAAATTTTATTTTACAAGATTAAGGTTATACAACTAAACCTTATTATATTAAGTAAAAATCTAGACATTATAATTAAGGATCATTATTTATTAATAACTAGAATCAACTTCAAAAATAATTTCGCCTTCAGACTGGTTGGTTGTGTTGCGCTTGTACGATGTATATAAGGTAAACGATCAAGCATATGTTTCTTTTTGGTCCTTATAGATCTAGCGTGTAATATAAAGACAGTTTCAATACAAGCCTATAAATTGCGAAAAGTCATTTAAAGTTTCTTTAAACCTTTTTTTCAATTTTATGGCCTCTCTGAAAGGCCTCTATTCAATAGTTTTTATTTTTCTTTTTAATAATTGAGCATATGAGACTATTTTCTAATTTGATTTTTACTATAACAGTGACGTTATACCCAGCAAAATAAGTAACGTTCCTAAAATCAGCTATGTTTCAAAACTTGGATAAAGTTTTATTTGATTCAAATATTTTCGCAGGTATTTATTTTCTCTTATTTGCTTTAAAAAACGTTTTCCGCTATTTCTGAAGCTGGATCGAGCCTGTTTCTGGATCTTTTTCCACCTCGTATGCCATTTTTAGGACTTTCTAAAACAAATCAAAAACCGGTATAGATTTTTTTTACAGAACTTCCTACAGACTAGTAGCTTGTTGTTGATTTATACTTTTGCGGATTAGAAATTGCTAATATTTTTCGTGCAATCTTTTCCTAAATTAAACAACGTAAAATGCATAAAACATTGTTGTGTTAAGTGGAATCTTACCATTGGAGCTGACTACTATTTGTTTTAAGCAAACCAATTGGGTAAGTGGTAGTTCATCTTTAGATTCGCAATCTGAAAAGAAAAACTCGTAAACACTCTTATTTTGGACGTAGATAACATAAGACTCTCAAAGTTATTATTTTTAACACTCAAAAAACGAGTTAGAACAACGTTAAAACAACAATTTCTGGCGGTTATTCACATGTGAATTGCCAAAGTAGATCTGATGGACTGTGGCATGGACCTCTGATAATAAATTTTCAGTGCAGTCGTAGTTTTATCGCCATCTATCGGTAAATATAATAACATCGGACTTACTGTGTTATTGTTGCACAGAAATTTATATACTATTACCACCTTTTAAATGAAATAAAAGGTAAAAACATCATTTATGGATATGCTCCACTTCAGCTTTGTGTCCCCCACATCAATTCATAATCTGGTGGTATAAAAAATTATTATCGTAGTTTTGTTGGGTGCATTCGGTAACGTTTTTTTAGGTTTATAGTTTTGTTTTGGTTTTTTTTAATAAAACTTTTGCAATTATTACTTTTCCTTTAAATAAGCAGCATTGCAAAGGTGATAAGTCACCTAGGTGAGCCACTGCTGTTTAATATTTATTTGATATCATATGGTGGAACATATTCAGATATTTAATTATTATTAAACGTATGATATAAATATACCCTCTAAATAAATTTAATATTAATAATCTATTATTATTTTATAGAAATGTTAGATAGGAGCCTGACTGGTCGCAGAACAACACTACCGGTGCCAAGACCACATGCGGGCGGTTTATCTCTGTGGAATCTCCTTAGCAAAAATATCGGTACTACGTGGTTAAAAATTGAGTTTTCTTTTAGGAAATTCTCATGCATTAAAAATTACAGGTAAAGATTTGTCCCAAGTTAGTATGCCGGTGGCTCTAAATGAGCCCTTGAACGCCCTACAACGGTTGTGCGAAGAACTGGAGTACTCGGAACTACTGGATCGTGCGGCCATCACCGAAGACCCGTACGAACGAATGGTACAAATCGCCGCTTTTGCCGTATCAGCCTACGCGAGTACATTAAGCAGGGCCGGAAATAAACCTTTTAATCCTCTTCTGGGCGAAACTTACGAGTGTATTAGGGAGGATCGAGGATTTCGGTGAGTCGATGACATGTTCTATTACATTTCAAACTTTATTTACGCATATATGTTAGGTTTATAGCGGAACAAGTGTCCCATCACCCTCCGGTAAGCGCGTGCTACGCGGAAAGTAGCAATTTCACCTTTTGGCAGGACGCACGTATAAAAACGAAATTTTGGGGTAAAAGTATGGAGTTTCAGCCGGTCGGTTATGTGCGTCTGCTGCTCCCGAAAACCGGCGATCTGTACACGTGGAACAAGGTCACCACGTGCGTGCATAATTTATTCAGTAACCAACGGTGGGTGGATCAGTATGGCGAGTTAAAGATCGACAATGGAAAGATCACGTGCAAGTTAACGTTTAATAAGGCGAGTTATTGGTCGTCGAAGAGGCACGAGGTACGAAGTTTACTTAAATTAATTGATTTTTGATTAGGTTGTTTATTGATAATAGTTTACTTAAGATGAGGCGTTATTTTTATACTGCCTAAAAAGCTCGTCCATTATGCTCAAAGAGAGCTTGATAAAATTGATAACAAAAGGAAAAATGCAACGTCTCGGTCTCTTTTTATTTATAGGTAACATGTTTCGCTTAAAGAATTAAGCAGCATCAGACCTAAAATGTAAAATACACCTCATTGCAAGACAAAGTTTGTAAAAATATTATCTGAATGGTTAAAAACCAACACTGACACATAGTAACTACATAATAATACTAAGGCGCCTAACCGCAACACTAAGAAAAACTATAAATATTTATATTAAACATTAAATAAAAATTAGAATAAGTTATGTGGTTTGAACCCATAGCTTTCACATTAAGCTTATTATTCACATGAGCTTTATACCGTTGCGCTATCGCGGGCTTAGGACTACAACTAGATATCTCAAAAAACAACATTGGGAATATTAATTTTTAGTAATTTAATAATTTTAGATTATTATTTCTTATGTCTTATTAGTGAACATTTTAGTTAAAATTAAATGATTTTTTCCAAAAAACTCCTTTTGGTTTATGAATAAACAAATTTTTTAGTTGTGTTATTGATATTTCAATTACCAATTTAATTAGTTATCTGGTTGTGAATAAAAGAATTTAAAGGAATTATTTGAAGTGAAAAGTTAATCAAGCCAATTTAGTACAAAAGATAAACACGGATTTTAACAAAATTAATTGACTCTCTTTTCAGCATATCATCTTAAATTAAATAATGAAAAAACGAAATCGTTATGTTTTGGGAATAAAGCTAAAAGATGCTTTGTCAAAAACTCTTTAAATTTAAATATTAATGGCCTAAGTTAGTCTTTTGTGCCAATAATTGACGAGGATCTTAGGTTTCATGAACATGTACAAAATTATGGGAAAGGGATTTTATGCCCTTAAATTAATACATTAAAATAGGCATATTTTAAATTTTTCTTTAAAAAAATGCTTTGTGATAGTGTTGTTTTATCCCACTTTAACTATGCAATATTTTTTATGGGCTCTGCTTAACCGCTATTGAAAAACATAGAATTCGCAAACACGCACAGTTAATATCTGAAAGTAACTGGTTAAATATGGAAAATCGTCGAAGGCATCATCTATCAAATTTTCTTCATAAGTTGCTTAATGCCCTTGAATACTTAAAAACTTTAGAATCTAAATTTTTGCCTAAGACAGTTACTTTAGTGGTATCCAAAATTATTATTCCAGATATTTAAAATGATTCTCTGAAATGTCTGGAATAAAATTTTGAACATGATCTCTTCAAATAATTCTGGAAAAGGTTTAGAAGTTTTTAAAGGTTTCTTCCATGCACTCAAAGTACTGTAAATGTCTAGAAAAGATTTGAGAAGGAGATATAAGTAAGTCTTTCTAATACGTATGAATGTCTTTCAGGCCTTTCTAAGCTTACGTCTCTTTCTTGTTTAACTGCCCGAAAGCGAGAGAAATATCTAATCAATTACAGGCAGTTGATGGAATCACCTTTCTTAAATTTCCCAAAAGACCTAAAAGACGTTTAGCTCATTCTCTCTCTCTGTCTCTCTCTCTTTATTTCAAGTTGCTGGACGAGATAGTGGTAAATAATATTTTACTGATTCCAGGCAGTTGATGGTTTACTAAATCCAGGAATTTTCCAGGACATATATATATTTTTGCAGACTTGTTTGTATTTGGATCTCTTTCAATTTCAACTGCCTGGAAGAGATACTAATTCCAGGAAGTTAATCCAATAATTTTTTTTAATCTCTTTCTCCCTCTCTCTCTCTGTGTTATAAATATGTATTTTTTCTTATTTAAGTGTCTGGAAGGGATAGAAATATTTTGTCAATTACAGGCAGTTCATGAAATCTATATTTTTAAATTTCCAAAAAGACCCAAAGGACGTATAGATCATTCTCTCTGTACATCAAGTGTATTCCTCAAGAGGAATATTACATGTACTCAAAGTGACTTAAGAACCCAATTTAATAGTACTGGAAGAATTATTACAGGCACTCAAGATGACTTAAATGCCTGGAAGAAACTTAATGGAACCTAAATTATTATTCCAGGTACTTTTAATATTATTTTATTATATTTTATATTATTAATAAAATGACACAACGGTATGAAAAATAGAGCAAAAATTTGAATTCACATCTATATATTATCTTTATGAATTAGAAGGGGAAGGAAATAAACTGACATTTTTCTAGTATAACTAGACAAATTAAACCCAAAAAACACTATTTCCAGATGATCCAGACGCTAGCAATAAAATTAAACAATGATATAGAAAATAGAGGAAAAAGTCGAATTTTTTGGTACTCAAATATCTGGAATAAAGCTCAGATATTACTTTAGGATCTCTCTAAATATTTCTAGTTTTTTAAAAGAGGCTTCAAAGTACTCCAGGGTCTTTTCCAGGTACTCAAAGCACTGCAAATGCCTGAAAGGGGCTTAAGAAGTAGATATAAGTAATTCTCTCTAATATATATGAATGTCCTTAAGGCTTTTCTAGGCTTATGTCTTTTTCTTGTTTAACCTCCCGAAAAAGATAGAATTATTTTGTAAGTTACAGGCAGTTAATGAAATATTTTTAAATTTCCCAGAAGACCTAAAAGATATTAAGCATATGCTCACTCTCTTACAGTACTTCAAGTTAATTCCTTAAGAGGAATTATTACAGGTACTCAAAGGAACTTTCAAATACAATGCTTAAAGGGTTGTCTGGTACTTAAATTATTATTCCAGGCACTTAAAATGATTCTCCAAAATGTCTTGAATATAGCTTTAAACTTCATGATCCCTTTATATAATATAGAAGTACTTCAAGGTTTATTCCAGGACATCAAAATGCTGCAAATGTCTGCTCCAGGCATTCGCATTAAGATTTTTCTGTAAAACACTCAGAACCTTGATTTATTTAACTCATCTTTAATTGCATGGAAGAGATTTAAGAGTACTCAGAGTATCAGTCCAGACATTCTAATTGCTTCAAATTATTTTCTCAAGAGATTTGAGAGTACTCAGAATACAAGTCCAGGAGTTCCAATTGTCTTAGATTCTTCTCGAAAAGTCCAAGATAGTGTGATCATTTGCCTTACTCAGCTGATCTTCAATTGCCTGGAAGAAAATTAAGAGTATTAAGAAGATTAGTCCAGATATTCCTACAACCTCAGATTTATCTCTTAAACCATTAAAACAGTGAATCTTTGGTTCATTTAGCTCATCTGTAATTGCTTAAAAGAGAAGTAAAAAGGCTATTCCAGGTATTTCAAATTCCTCAGATCCTTCTTTTAAATGATTTAGATAGTAAGCCTGTAAGAAAATGTAGAGTACTTAGAAGAAGGTTCCAGGCATTCTAGCTGCCTTAGATTCCTCTTTAAAACTCTCAAAATAGTGAGTCCTTACTTTATTTAGCACCATTATCAATTGGCTGTAATCAGAACTCTAGTCGACCAGCATTCCAGCTAAATCAAATTCTTTAAGAAAGGGAATCTTTGACTCATTCACTTTATCACAATTGCTTGAAAAAAGAGTAAGAAGACTATTCCAGGATCACTCAAGACAGTGAATTCTTGGTTTCTTTAACTCGTCAATTGCCTGGAAGAGATTTGAGAGTAATTAGTAAACTAGTCCAGGCATTCCAATTATTCATGTTTACTTGCCTGGAACAGAATGGAGAGCTGTTGGAAGATCATGTAAAAGAATCTGAAGCTATCCGGGATTTTTAATTTAAGATTCATGCAGTAATTAATAAATGACATGAAATATACATTGAAATAACTACGGTCCCAATAATTGCAAGAATTGTATTACATTTGAATTATTGTTTCGGATGAATTATTGGAAGAAAGTCCTGATAACGGGTATAATTTGTCAGGTACAGTTCATGCAAAGAGAAAAAAACTGTCAAATAACAAAATACACAATAGAAATGTAAGATACTGGCAACGCTGTACTATACCACAACATAAAACTGCTATGTTTGAAGATCATTTATATATAACGCTATCTGCATTATACAATTTAATTTCGGATAATTTTAAATCTTTTAATATCAATAAATTTAAATTTAAGTCGCGACAGTTTTTTATGGACATGCAAACAAATAGATAATGAATTGTTAATTTAATTCATTGGTGATTTTAATATATTTTTTATTACCTTAGAACAGCAATATATAGCCAAGGGTTTGCAAAATAGTGGATACTTTTTTTTATGTAGATAGCTTTTACAAATAGTTCTAATTTATCAAATTCTGTGAAATTTGATATGGTTAAGTGAGAACAGTAACATTTATTAGACTTCACCTATCAAAGGTACACAAATATTCTTTTATAGTAACTAATGTATCAATATTTTGTTTTTTGTAATTTTTTTAAATAATTAATAAAAGCCATTTATTATAATATTATCAAGTTATTTTTATTTATAAAGTAATTTATTCATATGTGCAATAAAAAGAAACTACATACTTAACTTTAAACCAGCTAATCACTTTCAGATTCAGATCCGTAGCAATAATTTTTTTGATTTTTTAGTGTGGCAGATTTTTATAAAATAACTTATATTCTATTCCAATTCCTGGAGTGGCCTGTTTGAATAGTCGCCATACTTTTCTTCTGGCAATGTACCCCAGACTCTAAGTATATATTGCCTATAATGTGCAGATTCTTCTGCTGTTAGGGCAGAAGAACACGTAAGCCTTGTTAGGAAAATTTAAAAACATAACTGTTACAGGAACCAAGTCTGCTTTTGCTACACATCTTGTTACTCAGGGCATAATTTTGCTAAATTTGCTTATTTTTATAAACTTGACAGTGCAGTGAGATGTATTTTATATTTTAGGTCTGATGATGCTTAATTCTTTAAGCGAAATATGTTGCCTTTAATTTACTTGATTCGTTTGTGTTTTTGGGGTGCGTGTACCAATCAATTATTTATGAGTGTTTTTATCTTGCAAAAGAGGGCTATCAGATATATTTGCAAAGTAGGTATAAGAGATTCATGTAGAGAACTTTTTATTACTCACAAAATCTTTACGTTGCCTTCTTTATTTATACTGGAAACGGTGTGCTTAATTCACAAAAAAGTACAGAGATCTCAATGATGTTTAATCATCTTCCAGCGGATATTAAGGAAGTGCAAAGTAAGAGTCCTTAGGAAAAGGGTTAAAAATTTGTTGGTTGCAAGAGGCTACTATGAAGTAAATTACTTCTTTTTGGATAGATTTTAACATATGACATTATATATTTTATATTTTCTGACGAATATTTGTCTGTGCCCTGTCAGAAGTTGCTATGTAGTACTTAAGTTTTGCTGTAAGAGATTTTCTTTTTTGAGCATTATTTTAGTTGCTATTTTATACTTATGTATGATTTGTGTATTGTATATGTTTTTTTTTTGTACCTTTGTATGGTAATGCCATTCTTTCCATACAGCTTTGTCGACAAGATTATCTCTTATGAAAATAAAGCATATTTTGATTTGATTTTGATATATAGTTTTTGAGACCGAGACTTTGTATTTTTGTTGTAAGTTCACTTGAAGTTTCTAATATATAAAAAACATTTAAATTATTAAATTTTAGATCTAAAATTCAACTTAATTTCTTGATTTTTAAGGTTGTGGGAGCGGTTTACGACGAATCGGGCAAACCAGTTCGTCGATTGTTCGGCAAATGGTCCGAGTCGTTATACTGCGGCGTGGCGCCGTCGGCCCGTTGCATTTGGCGTGCAGGCAATCTACCGGAAAACCACGAACTTTACTACGGGTTCACCAGATTTGCCATAGAGTTAAATGAGTTGGGTTCTTATTCGAACCTTTTACCTCCGACGGACACCAGGTGAATACTTCATTACCTTCTTGGTACATTATCGATTCGATTTCTTTTTAAGAAGTTTGAAAATTAATTATTTTATGAAAATTTAGATTTACTAGATCGCGAAATGGTAGTGCATATGCAGAAAACGCTATATTAAGATTTTGGATAGAGCAACTTTAAATTATCGTACCTGAGGCATAAAAATGGCAAAAAAGTAAATTTTTTGCTAACTAATAATTTCTCAGTTTTTTTTTATTGATACATAAATATAGATTGAAAGGTCTGCTCCAAGTAGATTTCTCAACTTTTATACTATAATGAAAAGGCTATTTTGGCAACTCATTAAAACCATTTTGTAGATTTATTTTCGTTCGTTATTTTAAATATTTTCAGAGATACGCGGTATTGTTCTGACGTAATAATATTGCTTGTGATTGGTAAAGAATAATGCCAAAGTGCGTTGTTTATTTATTGGCGCCAAACACCGATATTTGAAAAAAATTTGGGATACGACCTATTTCAATTAATAAGCCTTCGTTAGGAAGTTTCGAAATCAAAATCGCTTGAAACATAAACATGGTAAAAAAAGAGAAATTGTGTTTTCTTAGATGCATAAAGATTTCTTTATTATTTTAGGCGCGTGTCAATTATTTTCTCTAACAGTAAATAAATGATTATTTTTTTAAAAATAACTTTCCCGATAGCTCCCATAGAAGCCGAGATATCGACCTTCAAAGTTTGGGTTTTTTCATTTTTCGGGTATACCCCCCCGTATCGAATTTTTCACCAAAAATTCATTTTTTTCGAAATCAAACTAAGTATACCAGCGTCTTATTTGGGTCACCTAGATTACGAAAACACCGGGTTATAACAGGATCCGAGCAGAACTAAGGGAATGAGAGCACTTTGAAAATCCTGAAAAAGTCGTTTTCGACGTCCGCTTTTGAGGCAAAAAATGGGCATCAAAAATGCCATATCTCGGCTATCGTAAAAGCTACGACCTTGCGGATAGTTTCGTTGGATTCAGAATGACGAAACTAAGACAAAACCGTTGGAATTTTCCCGATAGCTCCCATAGAAGCCGAGATATCGACCTTCAAAGTTTGGGTTTTTTAATTTTTCGGGTATACCCCCCCGTATCGAATTTTTCACCAAAAATTCATTTTTTTCGAAATCAAACTAAGTATACCAGCGTCTTATTTGGGTCACCTAGATTAGGAAAACACCGGGTTATAACAGGATCCGAGCAGAACTAAGGGAATGAGAGCACTTTGAAATTCCTGAAAAAGTCGTTTTCGACGTCCGTTTTTGAGGCCAAAAATGGGCATCAAAAATGCCATATCTCGGCTATCGTATGAGCTACGACCTTGCGGATGGTCTTGTTGGATTTAGAATGACGAAACTAAGACAAAACCGTTGGAATTTTCCCGATAGCTCCCATAGAAGCCGAGATGTCGACCTTCAAAGTTTGGGTTTTTTCATTTTTCGGGTATACCCCCCCGTATCGAATTTTTCACCAAAAATTCATTTTTTTCGAAATCATACTAAGTATACCAGCGTCTTATTTGGGTCACCTAGATTACGAAAACACCAGGTTATAACAGGATCCGAGCAGAACTAAGGGAATGAGAGCACTTTGAAAATCCTGAAAAAGTCGTTTTCGACGTCCGTTTTTCAGGCCAAAAATGGGCATCAAAAATGCCATATCTCGGCTATCGTAAAAGCTACGACCTTGCGGATGGTCTCGTTGGATTTAGAATGACGAAACTAAGACAAAACCGTTGGAATTTTCCCGATAGCTCCCAAAGAAGCCGAGATATCGACCTTCAAAGTTTGGGTTTTTTCATTTTTCGGGTATACCCCCCCGTATCGAATTTTTTCACCAAAAATTGATTTTTTTCGAAATCAAACTAAGTATACCAGCGTCTTATTTGGGTCACCTAGATTACGAAAACACCGGGTTATAACAGGATCCGAGCAGAACTAAGGGAATGAGAGCACTTTGAAAATCCTGAAAAAGTCGTTTTCGACGTCCGTTTTTGAGGCCAAAAATGGGCATCAAAAATGCCATATCTCGGCTATCGTATGAGCTACGACCTTGCGGATGGTCTTGTTGGATTTAGAATGACGAAACTAAGACAAAACCGTTGGAATTTTCCCGATAGCTCCCATAGAAGCCGAGATGTCGACCTTCAAAGTTTGGGTTTTTTCATTTTTCGGGTATACCCCCCCGTATCGAATTTTTCACCAAAAATTCATTTTTTTCGAAATCATACTAAGTATACCAGCGTCTTATTTGGGTCACCTAGATTACGAAAACACCAGGTTATAACAGGATCCGAGCAGAACTAAGGGAATGAGAGCACTTTGAAAATCCTGAAAAAGTCGTTTTCGACGTCCGTTTTTCAGGCCAAAAATGGGCATCAAAAATGCCATATCTCGGCTATCGTATGAGCTACGACCTTGCGGATGGTCTTGTTGGATTTAGAATGACGAAACTAAGACAAAACCGTTGGAATTTTCCCGATAGCTCCCAAAGAAGCCGAGATATCGACCTTCAAAGTTTGGGTTTTTTCATTTTTCGGGTATACCCCCCCGTATCGAATTTTTTCACCAAAAATTGATTTTTTTCGAAATCAAACTAAGTATACCAGCGTCTTATTTGGGTCACCTAGATTACGAAAACACCGGGTTATAACAGGATCCGAGCAGAACTAAGGGAATGAGAGCACTTTGAAAATCCTGAAAAAGTCGTTTTCGACGTCCGTTTTTGAGGCCAAAAATGGGCATCAAAAATGCCATATCTCGGCTATCGTAAAAGCTACGACCTTGCGGATGGTCTCGTTGGATTTAGAATGACGAAACTAAGACAAACCCGTTGGAATTTTCCCGATAGCTCCCAAAGAAGCCGAGATATCGACCTTCAAAGTTTGGGTTTTTTCATTTTTCGGGTATACCCCCCCGTATCGAATTTTTTCACCAAAAATTGATTTTTTTCGAAATCAAACTAAGTATACCAGCGTCTTATTTGGGTCACCTAGATTACGAAAACACCGGGTTATAACAGGATCCGAGCAGAACTAAGGGAATGAGAGCACTTTGAAAATCCTGAAAAAGTCGTTTTCGACGTCCGTTTTTCAGGCCAAAAATGGGCATCAAAAATGCCATATCTCGGCTATCGTATGAGCTACGACCTTGCGGATGGTCTCGTTCCATTCAGTATGGCGAAACTAAGACAAAACCGTTGGAATTTTCCCGATAGCTCCCATAGAAGCCGAGATATCGACCTTCAAAGTTTGGGTTTTTTCATTTTTCGGGTATACCCCCCCGTATCGAATTTTTTCACCAAAAATTGATTTTTTTCGAAATCAAACTAAGTATACCAGCGTCTTATTTGGGTCACCTAGATTACGAAAACACCGGGTTATAACAGGATCTGAGCAGAACTAAGGGAATGAGAGCACTTTAAAAATCCTGAAAAAGTCGTTTTCGACGTCCGTTTTTGAGGCCAAAAATGGGCATCAAAAATGCCATATCTCGGCTATCGTATGAGCTACGACCTTGCAGATGGTCTCGTTGGATTCAGAATGACGAAACTAAGACAAAACCGTTGGAATTTTCCCGATAGCTCCCATAGAAGCCGAGATATCGACCTTCAAAGTTTGGGTTTTTTCATTTTTCGGGTATACCCCCCCGTATCGAATTTTTTCACCAAAAATTGATTTTTTTCGAAATCAAACTAAGTATACCAGCGTCTTATTTGGGTCACCTAGATTAGGAAAACACCGGGTTATAACAGGATCCGAGCAGAACTAAGGGAATGAGAGCACTTTAAAAATCCTGAAAAGGTCGTTTTCGACGTCCGTTTTTGAGGCCAAAAATGGGCATCAAAAATGCCATATCTCGGCTATCGTATGAGCTACGACCTTGCGGATGGTCTCGTTCCATTCAGTATGGCGAAACTAAGACAAAACCGTTGGAATTTTCCCGATAGCTCCCATAGAAGCCGAGATATCGACCTTCAAAGTTTGGGTTTTTTCATTTTTCGGGTATACCCCCCCGTATCGAATTTTTTCACCAAAAATTGATTTTTTTCGAAATCAAACTAAGTATACCAGCGTCTTATTTGGGTCACCTAGATTAGGAAAACACCGGGTTATAACAGGATCCGAGCAGAACTAAGGGAATGAGAGCACTTTGAAAATCCTGAAAAAGTCGTTTTCGACGTCCGTTTTTGAGGCCAAAAATGGGCATCAAAAATGCCATATCTCGGCTATCGTATGAGCTACGACCTTGCGGATGGTCTCGTTCCATTCAGTATGGCGAAACTAAGACAAAACCGTTGGAATTTTCCCGATAGCTCCCATAGAAGCCGAGATATCGACCTTCAAAGTTTGGGTTTTTTCATTTTTCGGGTATACCCCCCCGTATCGAATTTTTTCACCAAAAATTGATTTTTTTCGAAATCAAACTAAGTATACCAGCGTCTTATTTGGGTCACCTAGATTACGAAAACACCGGGTTATAACAGGATCTGAGCAGAACTAAGGGAATGAGAGCACTTTAAAAATCCTGAAAAAGTCGTTTTCGACGTCCGTTTTTGAGGCCAAAAATGGGCATCAAAAATGCCATATCTCGGCTATCGTATGAGCTACGACCTTGCAGATGGTCTCGTTGGATTCAGAATGACGAAACTAAGACAAAACCGTTGGAATTTTCCCGATAGCTCCCATAGAAGCCGAGATATCGACCTTCAAAGTTTGGGTTTTTTCATTTTTCGGGTATACCCCCCCGTATCGAATTTTTTCACCAAAAATTAATTTTTTTCGAAATCAAACTAAGTATACCAGCGTCTTATTTGGGTCACCTAGATTACGAAAACACCGGGTTATAACAGGATCCGAGCAGAACTAAGGGAATGAGAGCACTTTGAAAATCCTGAAAAAGTCGTTTTCGACGTCTGTTTTTCAGGCCAAAAATGGGCATCAAAAATGCCATATCTCGGCTATCGTATGAGCTACGACCTTGCGGATGGTCTTGTTGGATTTAGAATGACGAAACTAAGACAAAACCGTTGGAATTTTCCCGATAGCTCCCATAGAAGCCGAGATGTCGACCTTCAAAGTTTGGGTTTTTTCATTTTTCGGGTATACCCCCCCGTATCGAATTTTTCACCAAAAATTCATTTTTTTCGAAATCATACTAAGTATACCAGCGTCTTATTTGGGTCACCTAGATTACGAAAACACCAGGTTATAACAGGATCCGAGCAGAACTAAGGGAATGAGAGCACTTTGAAAATCCTGAAAAAGTCGTTTTCGACGTCCGTTTTTGAGGCCAAAAATGGGCATCAAAAATGCCATATCTCGGCTATCGTATGAGCTACGACCTTGCGGATGGTCTCGTTCGATTCAGAATGACGAAACTAAGACAAAACCGTTGGAATTTTCCCGATAGCTCCCAAAGAAGCCGAGATATCGACCTTCAAAGTTTGGGTTTTTTCATTTTTCGGGTATACCCCCCCGTATCGAATTTTTTCACCAAAAATTGATTTTTTTCGAAATCAAACTAAGTATACCAGCGTCTTATTTGGGTCACCTAGATTACGAAAACACCGGGTTATAACAGGATCCGAGCAGAACTAAGGGAATGAGAGCACTTTGAAAATCCTGAAAAAGTCGTTTTCGACGTCTGTTTTTCAGGCCAAAAATGGGCATCAAAAATGCCATATCTCGGCTATCATATGAGCTACGACCTTGCGGATGGTCTTGTTGGATTTAGAATGACGAAACTAAGACAAAACCGTTGGAATTTTCCCGATAGCTCCCATAGAAGCCGAGATGTCGACCTTCAAAGTTTGGGTTTTTTCATTTTTCGGGTATACCCCCCCGTATCGAATTTTTCACCAAAAATTCATTTTTTTCGAAATCATACTAAGTATACCAGCGTCTTATTTGGGTCACCTAGATTACGAAAACACCAGGTTATAACAGGATCCGAGCAGAACTAAGGGAATGAGAGCACTTTGAAAATCCTGAAAAAGTCGTTTTCGACGTCCGTTTTTCAGGCCAAAAATGGGCATCAAAAATGCCATATCTCGGCTATCGTAAAAGCTACGACCTTGCGGATGGTCTCGTTGGATTTAGAATGACGAAACTAAGACAAAACCGTTGGAATTTTCCCGATAGCTCCCAAAGAAGCCGAGATATCGACCTTCAAAGTTTGGGTTTTTTCATTTTTCGGGTATACCCCCCCGTATCGAATTTTTTCACCAAAAATTGATTTTTTTCGAAATCAAACTAAGTATACCAGCGTCTTATTTGGGTCACCTAGATTACGAAAACACCGGGTTATAACAGGATCCGAGCAGAACTAAGGGAATGAGAGCACTTTGAAAATCCTGAAAAAGTCGTTTTCGACGTCTGTTTTTCAGGCCAAAAATGGGCATCAAAAATGCCATATCTCGGCTATCGTATGAGCTACGACCTTGCGGATGGTCTTGTTGGATTTAGAATGACGAAACTAAGACAAAACCGTTGGAATTTTCCCGATAGCTCCCATAGAAGCCGAGATGTCGACCTTCAAAGTTTGGGTTTTTTCATTTTTCGGGTATACCCCCCCGTATCGAATTTTTCACCAAAAATTCATTTTTTTCGAAATCATACTAAGTATACCAGCGTCTTATTTGGGTCACCTAGATTACGAAAACACCAGGTTATAACAGGATCCGAGCAGAACTAAGGGAATGAGAGCACTTTGAAAATCCTGAAAAAGTCGTTTTCGACGTCCGTTTTTCAGGCCAAAAATGGGCATCAAAAATGCCATATCTCGGCTATCGTAAAAGCTACGACCTTGCGGATGGTCTCGTTGGATTTAGAATGACGAAACTAAGACAAAACCGTTGGAATTTTCCCGATAGCTCCCAAAGAAGCCGAGATATCGACCTTCAAAGTTTGGGTTTTTTCATTTTTCGGGTATACCCCCCCGTATCGAATTTTTTCACCAAAAATTGATTTTTTTCGAAATCAAACTAAGTATACCAGCGTCTTATTTGGGTCACCTAGATTAGGAAAACACCGGGTTATAACAGGATCCGAGCAGAACTAAGGGAATGAGAGCACTTTAAAAATCTTGAAAAGGTCGTTTTCGACGTCCGTTTTTGAGGCCAAAAATGGGCATCAAAAATGCCATATCTCGGCTATCGTATGAGCTACGACCTTGCGGATGGTCTCGTTCCATTCAGTATGGCGAAACTAAGACAAAACCGTTGGAATTTTCCCGATAGCTCCCATAGAAGCCGAGATATCGACCTTCAAAGTTTGGGTTTTTTCATTTTTCGGGTATACCCCCCCGTATCGAATTTTTTCACCAAAAATTGATTTTTTTCGAAATCAAACTAAGTATACCAGCGTCTTATTTGGGTCACCTAGATTACGAAAACACCGGGTTATAACAGGATCCGAGCAGAACTAAGAGAATGAGAGCACTTTGAAAATCCTGAAAAAGTCGTTTTCGACGTCCGTTTTTGAGGCCAAAAATGGGCATCAAAAATGCCATATCTCGGCTACTAGAAGAGTTACGACCTTGCGGGTGGTCTCGTTGGATTTAGAACGACGAAACTAAGACAAAACCGTTGGAATTTTCCCGATAGCTCCTATAGAAGCCGACATATCGACCTTCAAAATTTGGAATTTTTCATTTTTCGGGTATACCCCCCCGTATCGAATTTTTTCACCAAAAATTGATTTTTTTCCAAATCAAACTAAGTATACCAGCGTCTTATTTGGGTCACCTAGATTACGAAAACACCGGGTTATAACAGGATCCGAGCAGAACTAAGGGAATGAGAGCACTTTGAAAATCCTGAAAAAGTCGTTTTCGACGTCCGTTTTTGAGGCCAAAAATGGGCATCAAAAATGCCATATCTCGGCTATCGTATGAGCTACGACCTTGCAGATGGTCTCGTTGGATTCAGAATGACGAAACTAAGACAAAACCGTTGGAATTTTCCCGATAGCTCCCATAGAAGCCGAGATATCGACCTTCAAAGTTTGGGTTTTTTCATTTTTCGGGTATACCCCCCCGTATCGAATTTTTTCACCAAAAATTAATTTTTTTCGAAATCAAACTAAGTATACCAGCGTCTTATTTGGGTCACCTAGATTACGAAAACACCGGGTTATAACAGGATCCGAGCAGAACTAAGGGAATGAGAGCACTTTAAAAATCCTGAAAAAGTCGTTTTCGACGTCCGTTTTTGAGGCCAAAAATGGGCATCAAAAATGCCATATCTCGGCTATCGTATGAGCTACGACCTTGCAGATGGTCTCGTTGGATTCAGAATGACGAAACTAAGACAAAACCGTTGGAATTTTCCCGATAGCTCCCATAGAAGCCGAGATATCGACCTTCAAAGTTTGGGTTTTTTCATTTTTCGGGTATACCCCCCCGTATCGAATTTTTTCACCAAAAATTAATTTTTTTCGAAATCAAACTAAGTATACCAGCGTCTTATTTGGGTCACCTAGATTACGAAAACACCGGGTTATAACAGGATCCGAGCAGAACTAAGGGAATGAGAGCACTTTGAAAATCCTGAAAAAGTCGTTTTCGACGTCCGTTTTTGAGGCCAAAAATGGGCATCAAAAATGCCATATCTCGGCTATCGTATGAGCTACGACCTTGCGGATGGTCTCGTTCGATTCAGAATGACGAAACTAAGACAAAACCGTTGGAATTTTCCCGATAGCTCCCAAAGAAGCCGAGATATCGACCTTCAAAGTTTGGGTTTTTTCATTTTTCGGGTATACCCCCCCGTATCGAATTTTTTCACCAAAAATTGATTTTTTTCGAAATCAAACTAAGTATACCAGCGTCTTATTTGGGTCACCTAGATTACGAAAACACCGGGTTATAACAGGATCCGAGCAGAACTAAGGGAATGAGAGCACTTTGAAAATCCTGAAAAAGTCGTTTTCGACGTCTGTTTTTCAGGCCAAAAATGGGCATCAAAAATGCCATATCTCGGCTATCGTATGAGCTACGACCTTGCGGATGGTCTTGTTGGATTTAGAATGACGAAACTAAGACAAAACCGTTGGAATTTTCCCGATAGCTCCCATAGAAGCCGAGATGTCGACCTTCAAAGTTTGGGTTTTTTCATTTTTCGGGTATACCCCCCCGTATCGAATTTTTCACCAAAAATTCATTTTTTTCGAAATCATACTAAGTATACCAGCGTCTTATTTGGGTCACCTAGATTACGAAAACACCAGGTTATAACAGGATCCGAGCAGAACTAAGGGAATGAGAGCACTTTGAAAATCCTGAAAAAGTCGTTTTCGACGTCCGTTTTTCAGGCCAAAAATGGGCATCAAAAATGCCATATCTCGGCTATCGTAAAAGCTACGACCTTGCGGATGGTCTCGTTGGATTTAGAATGACGAAACTAAGACAAAACCGTTGGAATTTTCCCGATAGCTCCCAAAGAAGCCGAGATATCGACCTTCAAAGTTTGGGTTTTTTCATTTTTCGGGTATACCCCCCCGTATCGAATTTTTTCACCAAAAATTGATTTTTTTCGAAATCAAACTAAGTATACCAGCGTCTTATTTGGGTCACCTAGATTACGAAAACACCGGGTTATAACAGGATCCGAGCAGAACTAAGGGAATGAGAGCACTTTGAAAATCCTGAAAAAGTCGTTTTCGACGTCCGTTTTTGAGGCCAAAAATGGGCATCAAAAATGCCATATCTCGGCTATCGTAAAAGCTACGACCTTGCGGATGGTCTCGTTGGATTTAGAATGACGAAACTAAGACAAACCCGTTGGAATTTTCCCGATAGCTCCCAAAGAAGCCGAGATATCGACCTTCAAAGTTTGGGTTTTTTCATTTTTCGGGTATACCCCCCCGTATCGAATTTTTCACCAAAAATTCATTTTTTTCGAAATCATACTAAGTATACCAGCGTCTTATTTGGGTCACGTAGATTACGAAAACACCAGGTTATAACAGGATCCGAGCAGAACTAAGGGAATGAGAGCACTTTGAAAATCCTGAAAAAGTCGTTTTCGACGTCCGTTTTTCAGGCCAAAAATGGGCATCAAAAATGCCATATCTCGGCTATCGTATGAGCTACGACCTTGCGGATGGTCTTGTTGGATTTAGAATGACGAAACTAAGACAAAACCGTTGGAATTTTCCCGATAGCTCCCAAAGAAGCCGAGATATCGACCTTCAAAGTTTGGGTTTTTTCATTTTTCGGGTATACCCCCCCGTATCGAATTTTTTCACCAAAAATTGATTTTTTTCGAAATCAAACTAAGTATACCAGCGTCTTATTTGGGTCACCTAGATTACGAAAACACCGGGTTATAACAGGATCCGAGCAGAACTAAGGGAATGAGAGCACTTTGAAAATCCTGAAAAAGTCGTTTTCGACGTCCGTTTTTCAGGCCAAAAATGGGCATCAAAAATGCCATATCTCGGCTATCGTATGAGCTACGACCTTGCGGATGGTCTTGTTGGATTTAGAATGACGAAACTAAGACAAAACCGTTGGAATTTTCCCGATAGCTCCCAAAGAAGCCGAGATATCGACCTTCAAAGTTTGGGTTTTTTCATTTTTCGGGTATACCCCCCCGTATCGAATTTTTCACCAAAAATTCATTTTTTTCGAAATCATACTAAGTATACCAGCGTCTTATTTGGGTCACCTAGATTAGGAAAACACCGGGTTATAACAGGATCCGAGCAGAACTAAGGGAATGAGAGCACTTTAAAAATCCTGAAAAAGTCGTTTTCGACGTCCGTTTTTGAGGCCAAAAATGGGCATCAAAAATGCCATATCTCGGCTATCGTATGAGCTACGACCTTGCGGATGGTCTCGTTCGATTCAGAATGACGAAACTAAGACAAAACCGTTGGAATTTTCCCGATAGCTCCCATAGAAGCCGAGATATCGACCTTCAAAGTTTGGGTTTTTTCATTTTTCGGGTATACCCCCCCGTATCGAATTTTTTCACCAAAAATTGATTTTTTTTCGAAATCAAACTAAGTATACCAGCGTCTTATTTGGGTCACCTAGATTAGGAAAACACCGGGTTATAACAGTTAAGGGAGTTAAAATAGGCATTCTTTTATAAGCTTATAAAAATGCCATTTGTTGATCTAATAGACCTATATTTTCTTAAAAATCATACATTTTTAAACCCTATGATATAATAACAGACTATCTGCAAAAAAAAACAATTTAACCGACGTGCGTTTCCAGATTTCGACCGGACCAAAGGGCCTTGGAAGAGGGCGATCTGAACGCAGCGGAATCCCTAAAACATCAACTGGAAAATGGACAACGGGAACGACGAAAACGCCGCGAAGAGTTGAACGTTCCCTATGAACCGAGATGGTTTTCAAATCCGCGCGAAGACTTATGGGAGTACAACGGGAAATACTGGGACACGCGCGAAAAACCGGGCTTTAGCAATTTACAGTTCGAATCCTTATGGTGACGACAATAATTCCGTTTTTTATTTTTATTTTTTTAAATATTTTACTTTCTTAACGAGGTAAGATTTTTGTTTTTAATAAATTGCTTTAAATGGAATTTTAACCGATACAAGAGACGACCGCTCGCAAGGACGTCTTAGCTACGGCATAAAATGCTTCACGTTCCTGGTCCTATAATAGCGGTTTTATATTGCAAGAAAACCATAGTACGTATTACTGTTGAAGCTTTAATAGTTGGCTGTAGATTAATTGTTTGTAGGGTCAAGTTTTTTTTTATTAGAGTTGTATAAAATACATTTATTTATTTATATGGTATTTTTTAAATTGTAAGAGTTTAAATATATTAACGTTGTTGCACTATATAGTGAGTTTATTGCCTCCATTACTTCTCTTCTCGTTATTGCTAAAAATTTCGGTTTAACCCTTTCGTGTGTGTACCCGAACGGTACACATACGTACCAGGCAAATTTAAAAATTGTAAAATAAAGCGTTTTATTTGGTATAAATGTGTAGCGGTCCGGTGTATCAGGCTTCCGCAGTGTATTTACAATATGCATTGTGGTAAATGTGTGGTTATGTTGATTTAGTTGGCACGTGTATTTAGTAGCGGCAGTATTGCTGCAATAAAATTAGTTATTTAGGACACTTAAAGTGCCTACTTATGCAGTTTTTTTATTAAGTTTTATTTATTATTCAATTGCAAGTGCAGTGCTGTTACAAAGGTAGGTCAAAACTATGTTTTATTTTTGTATTTTTGGGTATGTTCGTGTGGTACATATACAGTGCTTTTCTTTGAAGTCCCCCCCCCCATTTATTTTTTGAACGGGTCAAAAAAAATTTTTGAAACTTGGCATAAGTAAATTGGTCTATAGATACTATTTTTCACTGTAAACTAGGTAGTTGTAAATTCCAAGATGGCGGCTGGGCGACATCTTGAGAAAAAATTTTAAATAGAAAGGGGGGTCGTGTGGTACCTCATTTTAAAGGTCTCAATGAGTACTTTATAACCCTGAAATATTAGACCCATATCTTAACTCGTTTCAAAATGGCGGCCTAATAAAAAAGTATTTTTTTTTATTTTAACGTTTTACATTTTTATGATTTTTGAATAGGTAAAAATCAGCGTACGAAAATAAATGCGTCACTATTTTATTTTGACATAAAAACGACAGTTCTAAATGTCAAAATAACACATAAGCGCCATCTTGAATAAATGCATTAAATAGAAATCTTGTGTTACCTCATTTAAAAGGTTTTATTGAGTACTTTTAATATTTATTACATGGACTCGGTGGACTCCGTTTTGACCTGTCTAAAAGTAACAGCCAAAAAAATACACTGTTGCGATTTTATTAACGTTTTTAATAATAATATACAAATAATTTATAATTTTTGAATTTTGGATTTAAAGATTAACTTTTTGGTTTCTAAAGACTTACTGAACCGCCCTCGTATGTCACATTTCACGTTAAAAGTTATTGAACATTATTTAGACATTCCAAAAACCAAATAGCTATTAAAAAAACTCGAAAAAAAATTTTAAGATATTTTTCCTTAACCGGTAAATTACTCTTGTATCGGTCATTGTTAGATATTGTTTAGTGTGTTTGGCAGTTTGAATTTATTGTTTTTTTCAAAATGGTTAATTCTCGTCCATTGGAGGAAAAAGTAGAAGCAATTTTTATTTATGGAGCAACGCGTAATTTTCATGAGACTGAAAGGGTTTTCAACGAACGTTTTCCTGATCGTCCTATTTGCCGTAAATATTTAAGGGAACTTGTAAATACATTTACAACTACTGGTACTGTCCAGGATAAAAAACGCCCAGGCCATATGTCTATTTCAGAAGAAAAGCAAGTCCAAATAATTGGCGAAATAATAGAAAATCCCCAACATTCTACTCCAACTGTTGCTGATATCTGTGAAGTTTCAACTTCGACGGCATAGAGAGTTTAAAAAAAAAATAAGTTTCACCCATACAAGATCCAAATGGTCCATCAACTGACTGAAGATGATCCTGACCGAAGAGTGCAATTCTGTGAAATTATGGCAGAGAGAGTAGAAAGGCAACCTACGTACGTGCGCAACATTTGTTTTAGCGACGAATGTACTTTTTTTTTAAATGGTAATGTCCACAGACAAAATTGTCGATATTGGAGTGATACCAATCCACACATTTTTCGTGAAACCCGATCTCAGTATCCGCAAAAAATCAATGTATGGGCAGGAATATTAGGGAATCATATCGTAGGGCCGCTGTTTTTAGAAGAAAATTTAACAGGTGAATTGTACTTAAATATGCTGGAAAATGCTATCGATCCTCTCATAACAGAAATTGTTGAGGCTAATGTACATGAATTTGACATGGAAATTACATTTCAACAAGATGGTGCTCCTCCGCATTTTGCCAGGAATGTGAGAAATTATTTAAATGATAATTATTTTGGTCGTTGGATAGGTCGTCGGGGTCCTATTGAATGGTCAGCTCGGTCACCAGATTTACCGCCGCTAGACTTTTTTTTGTGGGGATACCTAAAGCAAAAGGTATACGAAACAGAACCTGCCTCAATTTTTGAGCTACGACAAAGAATCACTAACATTTGTCAAAATATTGAGGCAGATGTATTTGAAAATGTTCGACGTGAATTTTCAGATAGGTTATTTATGTGTCAAGAGGTACAAGGAAATCATTTCCAGCATCTTTTAAATTAAATATTGTTTTTCTTTTGATAAATTGTTTATTTGCTAATTGTAAATTAGTATTTCATTGTATTGTATTAAAAACGTTAATAAAATCGCAACAGTGTATTTTTTTGGCTGTTACTTTTAGACAGGTCATTGAGACCTTTAAAATGAGGTACCACACGACCCCCCTTTCTATTTAAAATTTTTTCTCAAATTGTCGCCCAGCCGCCATCTTGGAATTTACAACTACCTAGTTTACGGTGAAAAATAGTATCTATAGACCAATTTACTTATGCCAAGTTTCAAAAATTTTTTTTGACCCGTTCAAAAAATAAATGGGGGGGGGACTTCAAAGAAAAGCACTGTATGTACCAGTAGGTATTTATGACGGTACACATGTATACCAATAGGTCTGTAATTACGTTTATTTAATTTCAGCTTCAATATGGATCGCCGCCGTCCGCTTTCACGAAAAAAACTGGAATAACTTATTGAAGAATCCTCAGATTCGGAACCATTTTTTGCTGGCTCCAGTGATAATTATGAACCAGATTCCGATGAAGAAGCTGGCAGTGATACGTCCGATATGTCTTCGTCGTCTTTATCGGAAACAATGCAAACCACTGTGCATCGAAACTCAGACATAAACTCTGCGCAACCACCACAGGTAATTGTTGATAGAAACCTAGTTCTTGACTGGGTCATTCCTGACGAAAAATTTGAGCCTGCTAAAAACCTTCCTCCTGAAAGAGAGTGTATGTTGGCTCCAGATATCACCAAGCAGTTGACACCTATGCAAATTTTTCATAAAGTATTTCCTCATTCTCTTTATTTGCACATTGCAAATTGTACAAATGAACGTCTGAAAATCCTAAACCAATTTAAAAAAAAAAAGGAATGAGAAAATGACTGACAAAGGAGAAATACAGAAATTATTTAGCTGCATGTTCATTATGTGCTACAATCGCCTTCCAAGCCTAAAAAATTATTGGAGCAAGAAGGAGTCAATGGGAAATAGCACAATTCAAAAAACTTTTTCAAGAGATTGAGCTCAAAAATTTACTTTGCTTCTCCTCAAAAACCCCCAAATGCTTCAAAACATATTATATTGAAGATTTATTATCTTGTTTCAAATACACATTTCCAAAATGTCGCCAGGATAGCCAGTATCAAAGTATCGACGAATCTAAGGGACCAAATTCAAGGGTCGATCTTCCTTGAAACAATATAATATGCCCCTCAAACCAACCAAGAGGGGCATAAAACTATGGCTTCGCTGCCAATCTATATTCTGGAAAAGAGGACCCAATTCCCGCTAAAAATCAATCCCTAACTTTAGGAGAGCGAGTCGTTGCGTCTACAGTTAAAGAAAATGATGTTGTCTTATGTTTTGATCGCTTTTTTACAAGTGTGAATTTGTTACTTTCACTAAACTATGCAGCCTTGGGAACTTGCATGTCCAATCGCAAGAATGTATGGGAGACAAACTCCAAAAAGGGGAATCTCAATTTAGATGCACTTCTTCTGGATTACTTTGTGTAAAGTGGCAGGACACAAAGGAATGTGTAACTGTCATAAGCCCAATTTGAGAACAATTATCAAAAAAAGCAAAACCAAATATCGAATGTCCAGAGGCCATTTCTTTTTCCAGAAAAAAAATGCAAGGTGTTGATCGGGCTGATCAATTTATTGGGCTATATGATCATGATCGAAAATCAGCAAAGTGGTGGAAAAAGCTGTTTTACACATTCCTCAATATGTGTGCAGTAAATTCGTGGATAATGTATAATCAACTGAGACGTAAAAATGAGAGCATTTCTTTTCTTTCCTTCCTTAACACACTCGCAGAAGAATTAGTAGCAGAAGGTATACGATCTACAAGCTTACCATTACCGAAACAAGGCGCTCCTTCAAGAAAAAGAAAATTATACGGATCTTCAGCATTACATCTGTCTGTAGAGAGATCAACCAAAAGAAGATGCACTGCATGTTCTGAAGACAAAAAATAAACAAGAACAAAAACTCTTTGCCGAGAATGCAATATTCCATTGTGCAATTAGGTTCATTTTCTACTTTGCAAAGCCGTTTTTGTATGAATTTTTTAAAATAAATGTTGGTATAGCATTTTTTTCTGTTTTTATGAAATTTTCGATCAAACCTGCTGGTACATATATGACCCACCCCTCCACCATTCCCTGACTATTGACAAAAATTTATATTAATAAAAACTCATTGTTAGGCATCCTAATAATAATACTTTACTCTGTTATTACTTAAACTAAAATATTTTAATTCAGGGACGAAAGGGTTAAGGTACAACAAAGGTGGTTTACCATCAAAAGATCTACAGTATTAGATTGTTCTGCAGTATGTGAGGCTACGATGATGAAAAAGTTTTAGGACTGCAAAAATCGCAGATCTATCTGGAACACGTCGAAGCTTTGGGAACTTGTCTAAAAGGAAACGTTCAAACTCAAATCAAATATGCTTTATTGTCACATAACATATAAAAATGTTGTTGACCAAGCTGACTTAAATATTATATAGAGTAAACCAACGCACAATAAAAGAAACAAATGGGAACACATAAAAAATAAATTTGTCAATAAAATATCAGAATTTAAATATCACATAACAAAACGTAATAAAAACCTTTAAAATAGTAGTAACTGAAATTGGTCAAAAATCTGTATCCATTAAATCAACTTTTTTTTTGCAACAAATTTGATTCTCTTATAATAAAGTTAAATAAAGCCTTTTACAACTAACATCTTTCTTACCTCTCTCCTAAGAAACTGTCTTAAAAAGAGGCCGTGGAAGATGGTTAAATTTGTTGGTTAAGGAAGATGTGAATAAATAATACAAAGTGATATAAGTTCAAAAATAAATCACCTTTAAATAATAATTTACAAAATAATCAATTACTTACTTAGTTAATTCTCTACATTCTTTCAATTGAAGTTTAAAGTTTGCCCACATTTGTTCACTATTGCCTTTTTGCAACACATACATAAAAAAAGCAGATTCTCAGTCTGTTACTGTGTTTCATTCTGAGTTGTGTGATTAAACCCAGATGCATGGAAACAATTAATAAATTTTAATAGAAAAGAAAAATCAACATATATCGTAATTTTGTTGAAATATAGAGTAAATCTCAGCAATTCATCATAAGGCAACTCCTTTTTAAAATTTCAAATGTATTTAAAAAATGTTCCAAGTTTTGGTTATTTTCAGTTTCGTGTTTGTAACCCAATATCTTGAATATTGCGGAGGGTTGTTTTGATTCTAGTTTGCCCACAATAACACTTACAATTTAACCCATGTTAAAAATAATTCTACGCTCCTATTATAAATGTGTTTTAATTATAACTAAAGAAACCTAGACTTAGTGTCCTGAGGATGACTTAATATAAGTCGAAACGTCGACATTTAGGTAAACAGGTTTTTCTTTTATTTTTGACCCCACCCAACAACCCTCCGCAGTATTTAAAAAATACTTACATGTTTTTTATTACTAATAACTTGAAAGGTAAAGTAACTCTATAGTCAAAGGTTTTATTTTGTCACTATCAAATGAAGTAAAAATATTGTCAAAAATTATGGACGATCAATTTTGAATCCTGGATAAATCCTTTATGCACAATTTGAGACCAAAAGACATCAGACTATTTGTACTAACATTATTTCATTGAAATTTAATTTAATTGAAAAATTATTACCATCACCTTTGAGAGCTTGTAAGAAGTTCTCTAGTTAAACCATCAAGTTGAAATATATGTTTTAATGAAAAGTGAAGTTTTCTTTACGGTCTGGTAAAATATTGAGTGAAATTAAACAATTATCTCCGCAGTTATGAACATTAAACATCATCTCAAAAAAGTGTGACGATATTAGCGGCATTTTTTTTAATGAAATGCTATTCTTTTATTTTTATTTTTGGGACTACGTTAGGCTACTTAGTATATGCGCTAAATCTCGCTACTTTGTCATGCGCAGTCTGACAATAAATTAAAAAAAAAGTTAAAAAATCGCTATATCATTTAATTTATTCTTGACACCAGAAGTGTTAATGTAATGCCAAAATTAGGTTAAATTCGGATTCTAGAAGAATAAATGATTACTTTGACTTAAATGGTTTCTTTCTGTCGTATACAGGGAGTTTGTAGTTATCATTCAAATTTGACGAATTTCAAAGCTTCATTTTTCACTTTTTTTAAATGGAACAGCCTGTTTTTTCTTTAAGCATTTAACGAAGAATTAGTAAATAAACATTTTTTATTATGTAAACATATTAGTCGTTTTTAAACAAACACATTAAAAATATTAATAAATTCATTATTATTACATCAAGTGTTCAATATGTCGTCCGTTTTGTTCAAAACATAATTTAATATGTTTTGAAAAAACACATTAAATTATGCTTATGTTTTTTCAAAACATATTAAATTATGTTTACAAAACTTAACTTCATGTAACATTTCTGGAGTTACTTGAGCAAACGTATCTCGTATTCTCTGCACCCGCCATGTCTACTGCCATTGCAGGTGGATTTCTATAAACAACTTCTTTTATAAAACGCCATAAGAAAAAAATCTAATTTCATTACGTAAGGCGATCTGGCTGGCCAATTATCAAATCCATATCCTTCCAATTCATTTTTCTTTAAAGGTCACATTCAAATGTTCAGTGACCTATCGACAAAAATGTACAGGAGCTCCGTCCTGTTGAAACCACATTAATTAATGATTAATAAGTAATGATAATGATAATGTTTATTTATTTAGCATATTGCTAAGTAAAATCTGTATTGTCGTGACGAATTCATATATAATATTGCTACATACAAGTACAATAATATATATTATAATTTTTTAAGACATATTTACAATATCTTGATATAATAATAATAATAATAATAATAATAATATGTTTATTTAGCATATTTGCTACATACATGGTAACAAGGCAAGATTCGAGAAACTACAAACTCATAACAATTAACAATATAAAACCTAAAACTAGTGTATTAAAAGTGTAAAAAATAAAATTACTATAATATTAAAAACTATACTAAAAGGTGTAAAAATAAAAATAAAAGGACAAAGCAAGACAATTTAAACATAAAACATATGCACAGATATAATTTAAAATGATATTAAGAAGTGTAAAAATAAAAGACACACAGAAAGATAATTAAAATATAAAACACTTACATATGTAGATATATGTCTTTTCAATGTTTTTCTAAATATAATTAAGCTTTTACAGTTCTTTATATTATTGGGTAATTCATTAAAATATTTAAGACCTTTGTGCAGTATTTGTCATTCTGTTTGAAGTATGTCTACCCATCCTCTAATGGAATTAATGGATCGCAAGTAATCTAGGCAGTTCATTTTGTAAGAATTGAAGTTATATTCTTCTATTAAGATGTGCATTAGAAAAAATAGGGCCTGATAACAGTGCTTCCAATAATTCCACTTTGCACATTTAATGAACACCTATGCTGGTAATCGATCTGCCGCATAAAATGGGGGTTTTCGGATGAATAGCAATGAAACTTATGTCTGATCTACTTTTATGAAATGTTGCCTTATCTGTAGTCTTTTTGTAATTTATTTCTGTTCCAAGTACAAAATTCAAGTCGGTTTTGGATGTCCCTATCCCTATAGAATGGTTCCTTTTCAAAATTCGTTGGACTGATCTTTCACTTATTCCAACTGCTCTTCCGATATTATTTGCTTGACTTATGTGAAAATCTTCGGTTACCGTTAATAACATATCTAACTCTTGCTCCTCCTAACAAACGTTCCCTGTTAAATTAATTTATATACATTTGAAACTTTATAAGCGTATGTTATAGATTCGTTAACGTTCCAATAATCTACGGGTTTGATCCGTTAATCTCCTCTTATATAGTCGTATTTTAATTAAACGGTAAACTGCAACCATTCGACATTTATCGCTCTTACTTTAGGGGGTGTTTAAGTTCACATACGGTGTGCATATATTTCCGGTGAGTTTATTGTCGAAATATAAGGTCATAGAAAATTCGGTTATGACAATACCGGGGAGGCCATAAACAACAATGCGCCAGACTTTAATAAACTAACTGTATATAAAACGGGCGCGGGCTGTTTATTTTCCAGTTTTGTTATTGTGTAGCAGCAACAAAAACGGACGGGGTTCGTCCTTCTCATAAAAGTCCTTTTAAACGTAAATAAAAAGGTGGAGTTTTGTAAGCTTTGGACGTAAGTACTTAAAAAGCGCATCAGATATAGTCAATCGATCCATCAAACCGGTATGTATTTCGCAATAAAATGATTGTTCCTTATAAAAAAAAATAATTAATCAGACTTCAGTTCCCAATTTCATGCCCTGTCAGTTTCGTGGAGTTCACGTTGCGGTACCAGACGATCGAAAAGTGGGTCGTACCCATGTGAAAAGACAAAATCGCTAAAACTGGTTTCGATACTGGGGTCGAAAGTTTACTTTTTAATTTCATTGAAGTAAAGAGGTCAAACTTTATGCCAATATTGAAAGGTGCTACAAAAAGAAATCCAAATGATGGATGGAAATACTCTTTTGTTATATATAATGTGTTCAAAAGACGTGATTGAACAGATAATAATAACTATGTCTGAAAGAATGTCTAAAAGATAAATGTTTTTCCTAAAGCCTAATAATATTATTTATCAGTGAATAATTTTAAATTCTTTGAACCAAAACAAGAAAATTGTTTGTATATTTATGGATTTACCTAAATCATTTGATACTGTTCCTCATAAAATTCTTCTACAAAAGTTTTATATTATAGGCATAAGAGTATTTGATAAACAACACTTTGATCACAAGAAAACGATAATTTAAGAAATTGCATTTGTGTTGCTTTAATAAAAAAAAAATCTGTTTAAAGTTTTAGAGAACGATGTTTATAAATCCTAAAAAGTCCATAGAAATACTTAGAAAATTATTTGTTTATGGAGTAAACCCACTGAAAAGATACTAAACAATAATTGAATCTTTGCTTAAATAAAAGGGATAATAGCTTACGTGTACCAAAAAATATCTGGTCAATTGTCTTAGTTTTTTTTGTCATGCCGTTCTCTAGTATTTTACAACTAAAGATGTAAATTAATGATTTGTTATTCACGGAATAAACCCAATCAATGGATGATATGTATGTGCCAAACTATCCAAGCTACAGTTCACACATACTTAAAAAATTATTTGATTACGGAGTAAATCCACTCGTTTTAGCTTACGTGTATTACAAAATATCTGTCTTAGTGTTTCTTTGTTGTTACCTCCCATTTTGGACATTATAATAAAATAAAGATATAAATTAATAATTAGTTGACCGAGTAAATTCATTCAATGAATGACTGATGTGTATGCAAAGCTATATATATTATACCCTTTATCTTTGCTTAAGCAAAAAGGACCGAAGGCTTACGTGTATCAATAAAATTGTGTTCTGTTGTGTAAGCAATATTAAAACATCATATTCTTTTAAATAGCCTGATATTTTAGTTATTAGATTTTAAAGGGAATGTTCACCTTGGGGACCAAACAATGTTCATAGACGTCACTACGTAAAAATTCCAATATCTCTTACATGTTTGCCTGGACTGGTGTAAACCTCGAGCAATATTTGTACCGAATATTCTTTTGAATATCATGTGTTTTATTTCATGAGAATATTGTATTTAGTTTTCTAGTTATTGGAGTTTAAAGTGAGTGGTCACCTTAGGAGCCAATGTTTTTAGATGCCTTTATTTAAAAAGTTCAATATTATTTTATTCTTATTATTTGACATTATTTTAATTATTTTTCACAATTTTAATATAAAATTTTCGACTCATGTTTTTGTAGCAAAGTTTTTCATGCTTTCCAAACATTTTAAACGATTTTTCATTTTGTTTCAAGTCTTTAGATACATCTTGCAGGCAACTAAGGCCAGTGCCTAATAATACACTAAAAATTACCTCAAATAATTAAAAAACTGATTGAAATGCCTGGAAGAATCCACAAATTTACTTAAATGCCTGAAGAATTATCTGATATGCCTACAAAAAAAATTAAAAATGCTCTGAAAAAAATAAAAAATAAAAAAGCAGGTCAATGTTTAAAACAATTACTTAAAGTGCCTCAAAAAATTACTTAAAATGCATGGAAAAAACGAAAATTTTCCTTAAATGCCTGGAAAAAAATGGCGTTAAATTACTACCTGTAAATAAATAAGAAAATCCACGAAACTATCTCACAAGCGACTTAAAATGCCTGGAAAAAAGTTACAAACGCTTAAAAAAGTGCCTCAAAATTGCCTGAAAATAGTGAAAAATTTTCTTAAATGCCTGAAAAAAAATTGCCATTAAATTACTGCAAATGCTTTAAAAATTGATTCCAACTTCCTTTAAATGAACAAAAAATCCACTAAACTATCTCACAAAGTGACTTAAAATGCCTGGAAAAAAATTAGAAATGCCTGAAAATTTTCTAAAAAAGTAACAGAAACTACCAGAAAAAAACTGAAAATGCACTTAACTACCTGAAAAAAGTCTTGCAGTACACGGAAAAAATGCCTGGAAAAATTTAGGAAAGATCTTAAATGCCCAAAAAACCGACTGCAACTACCTGGAAAAGAAGCAAAATGTCTGACCAAGTGCGCTAAAAAAAATTAAAATTTACATCACTGTCTAAACAGATGACCCAAAAAGTGCTTGAAAAAAACCAAAATAAAATAAAAAATAAAAAATTACTGAAAAAAAAATGAAAAATATTAAATTCTTAAAATCATTTTAAAGAAAATTTCCCAAATTTTTGGAAAGCAATTAATGAAATCTCAAATAATTAAAAAATTGATTGAAATGCCTGGAAGAATCCACAAATGTACTTAAATGCCTGAAGAATAACCTAATATGCATAGAAAAAAATCTAGAAATAAAAAAGCAGGTCAATGTTAAAGTGCCTCAAAAAATTACTTAAAGTGCACGGCAAAAATGAAAAATTTCCTTAAATGCCTGGAAAAAAATGGCTTTAAATTTCTACCTGTAAATGAATAAAAAATCCACTAAGCTCTCTCACAAAGTGACTTAAAATGCTTGGAAAAATATAAGAAATGACCTCAAATGCCTAAAAAAGTGCCTGAAAATTTCCTAAAGAAGTAACTGCAACTGCCTTGAAAAGAACTGAAAATGCACTTAAATATCTGAAAAAAAATGTCTTGCAAGTACACGGAAAAGGTGAAAAATTTCCTTAAATGCCTGGAAAAATCTAGGAACGATCTTAAATGCCTAAAAAATCGACTGCAACTGCCTGGAACTGCAGACATTTTGGTTTTTAAAATGTCTGACCAAGTGCGTTAAAAAAAATTAAAATTTACATCACTGTCTAAAAAGGTGACACAAAAAGTGCTTGAAAAAAAACCAAAATAAAAAAATTACTTGAAATTATTGAAAAAATGAAAATTATTAAATTCTTAAAATGATTTTAAAGATAAAATAACTACAAAACTAATTAGAGCATTCTCATAAAATAATTCTGTACAAACATAGTTTACAAGTCAGGTATTAATTGGGTTTACACCATTAAATTAATACTTTATTAAAACTTTTTTGTATGATACAATAAAACTGTTTTGTTGATTGTACTTAGGGGGGATCAGAAGTTTCTTAGTACACGTAAGCCATCGCCTCTCTTAAACAAACACATAGGTTAATTGTAGCTTCTCTAGTTTGGCATATACTCGTACATCAGCCATTGATTGGGTTTATTCCGTGAATAATTAACAATTAATTTATAATTTAATTTCATTTCAATAACGATAATGGTTGCTAAGTATTAGTGACCAGAACGAGGGGAGGAGGTAGCTACAAAGAAAAATAGGATAAATATTATTTAAGACACTTAAGGCCGTTTGTTTAAACGAGTGGATTTACTTCATAAACAAATGATTTTTGAAGTATCTGTGAAATGTAGCTTCTATAGTTTGGAATATACATCAGTCATTGACTAAGTTTACTCCAAGAAGAACTCTTAATTTATATCTTCATTTCTTTTCAATGAGCAAATAACTGTTGATACTAGCTCCAAATCGGAAGGTAACACCAATAAAAAGCTAAGACTTTTTTTTAATAATACACGTAAGCTTTTAGCCCTTTTTTTTAAAACAAACATAAATTATTATAAAGCTTCTATTGAGTGGATTACTCCGTAAACAAGTAATGCTATAGACATTTTAGGACTTATAACATCGTTTTTTAAAACTTCAAACAGATTTTTTTTTAATAAAGCAACACAAATGCAATTTCCTAAGTTATCGTTTTCTTGTGACCAAAGTGTTGTTTATTAAAGACTCTTATGCCTATAATATAAAACTTTTATAGACGAATTTTAAACGTATCAAATGCTTTAGGTAAATCCATAAATATACAAAAAGTTTTCTTGTTTTGGTTCAAAGAATTTAAAATTGTTCACTGATAAACAGTATTATTAGACTTTAGGAAATATAGACATTTATTTTTTAGACATTTTTCCCTTATATTCGCGATATTGCTAATCAGCAATATAGGTCGATAATTATTATTATCATTATGAAAATGCCGCAAAACCGGTTTAATTTCATGAGAATATTCCATTTATTTACTAGTTATTGGATTTTAAAGTGAATGGTTTCCTTAAGGACCAGACAACGTTTTTAGACCACACTACCTAAAAAGTCCAATATCTCCTAAATATTTGCCTGAAGTAGGGTAAACCTAATACAGGCATGTCATTGGCCCTCTTTGTTCATACAAGGAAAGAGCCTAAACCTGCGTTCATTTATTTTGCATATACATCAATCATTGACTGGGTTTAAATCGTGGAATTAATTTATATACACAGCTCGCGAACCATGGTCATTAAGGTCACTCCAAAGGAGGAGCACCATTTTATTAAGACGTTTTACAACCGGTGGAAATGAAATGGATGATTATGCCCAAAAAGCATTTTTTTGTGTTTTTTTTCTCTTTTGCCAACCGTAACCTGAATTGCCTAGAAAAGTTACTTACGTCGACCATCTCCTATCAGAAAAATGATTTCTTTACATTACATAGTGTAATACTATCCAAACAAACAAGACTATAATCAGTGACTTTCCGCACTAGTGCGATATTCCTCACTTTCCACACACTATTTTGTGCCCTATGCACGTATTTAACATTCCGCCCGCGTGCATTTTAAAGTTTATTAAATTCTAGCGCATTGTTGTTTACGGCCCAACGCGACGTACTATAGTAGTGTCGTAACAAGCTTTTCAATGACTCTATTTAATCATAAAATTCTGCGAAATTTATGCATCGTTCCCGTAAACCCCATACGCTCGCGCTCTAAACTTGAGGCGATAAATGTCGGATGGGTCTGGATATTTCCAGTTTAATTAAAATGCTACTTTCCCACCTGGGCTATATACATACATAATAAAGGGGTAGGTATAGTACGGATATAAAAGAGGCGAATTTTTTTATTTGAGTTAAATGCATGACTAATTATTATACTGGATCCTTAAAAAAAAAATGAGTAAGCCTACTTATTATTAAGAAGAATTACCTTTAAATATTCGCCAAGATATATGGCTTGCATTTTGCTAGACCGATGAGAGAGTATTTTGATGCTAATGTTAACTGGATAAGACGTGAAAGTCAAAAACCATGGCCTTCAAGAAGTCCATACTTTACCCCTCTAGATTTTCGCCTATGGAGATACAAGAAATAATTTTTTTACGAAAATACAATAAACGCAAGAGAGCATTTAATAATTAAAATATTAACCACTGCTGAGACAATAATTTTTTTAAGATTTGGCGATTTTGCAGTAAAAGTATTTTAAAATGTATTACATGTCATTTACTATATGTTGGTAAATTATTTACTATTATTTATAAGACACACTATATAAAAATTGGTTTGTGTTTTTTTTTACTTAAAGACAATGCAGAAAGAAGAATAAGAGAAGATACAAAAAGAAGATTTGTCCAGCCCTAAATAGGGAAAAAGGTTGATTTTTCTTTGAAAATTCACTTGCCCGATCGATTTGTATAATGTTGTCTCGTGACAGATTTATTAGCTTTAAATGTCGCATATATTTTTTAATTGCATTTTTCATCAAGCCAAATTTCCTTTTAAATCTCAGAAGATTCTTAGGTTATCCTTGGAGCAATGCCTGGTTTATATTTCGTTGGTTAGTTTATTTCAAGCATCTGAATAAATAATTTTATTTCGGCAATTCCAGATAACATCCTTTATGTTTCAAGCATTTAAAGTCAATGTTCATTCTTTCCAGGCATTCAAAGTGATTTTCTTCCAGACATTTCTTACTTTATTTTAGGCATTTCAAGCCATTTTTGCTTTATTAAATTTTTATGATTTTGTTTGGTATCAATTTTTTTTTTCAAATTTAATTTCCATATTCATTAATTTCTTATGCATTTTATGTGTCGCTATATAATTTTTTACTGGTATTTTTATCAAGTCTATTTACAGGCATTTAAGGCCTAATTTTTATTTTATTTCAAGCATTTAAATAAATTTTATTCCCGACATTTTTTAATAATTTTTTTCTTTATTCCACACATTTAAACCCATTTTTCCTTAACATTAATTTTTCTATTTTGTTTTTCAATAAACTTTTCTTAAATCAATTTTCTCCATTAATTTTTGTGCTTTTCAGGTTTTGCTGCATAATTTTTATAAATTTTTTAATGACCTCATCGTCCTTGAAGATTTAAGGAATATCATGGGAAAAGTCCAAATTTTTGTTTATTTCAAGCACTTAAAGTAATTTTGTTGGTAATTTCATTTCAGGCATTTTAGGTCATTTCTTTATATTCCAACCATTTTAAGTCAACGTTCATTTTTACAAAAAAATTTCAGGTATTAAAATTAATTTATTTCAGGCATTCTTTAGTAATTTTTTACTTTATTCCTTGCATTTGAAGCCGTTTTTACTTTATTTTATTTTTTTTATTTGGTTTTTCAACGACCTTTTTTAGAACCATTTTTCCTCACTAGTTTTTTTAATTACTTCATGTTTCGCTGTATAATTTTTAATGGTATTCTTACCAATTAAATAGCTCTTTTATCCCAAGAATGAGTTTTAAATTCCTGGAACATTCTTAGGATAGGTAAAACTTTTATTTTATTTCAAGCATTTGAAATATTTTTTTAAATTTTATTCCGACAATTTCGGGTGATTTATTCCAAGCATTTAAAGTCAATGTTCTTTTAAGCATTAAAGTTGATTTTATTCCAGACTTCTATAAGTAATATTTTACCTTATTCCAGGCATTTGAACTAACTTTTTATTCTATTCCAAGCATCTGGAACTTTTTTTTTGGTACATTTACACATTTTGACGCTTTTCTGGCATTTTAAATAAATTTTCATTTTATTCCAGGCATTTGCTGATACTTTTTTTTCTGACTTTTCTTATTTTCTTATGTCTTGCCAGCTTTTGTAGTAGCTATTTTCTTCAAGAACCAATAAATTTATTTTTCAAGTAAAATTTAGAAAAATATATTATTTTTTTATAGTAGGTCATGAAAATAAAAGAAAAATATTCAAAAAATTGTAGAATTAATGGCTGAAATTAAAAGTGACCACCCACAATAAAATTTAAAATTTGTTAATTTATACGGTGTTATTAGAAAAAGAAGAATAACAAATAGTACAAAATATGGTCATAATTTCGTAATATTTTTCAGTCAGTGCAGTCTTCAAATTATTTAAAAAAAATTGTTTTAAAAAAGGCTGTTGGAAAACAAAATGGAAAAATTAATATAAAGTAAAAATGGCTTTGAATGCGTCGAATGTCTGGAAGAAAAAAACAAATGCTTCAAAAGCCTGTAAAACATAAGAGAAAAAGAAAAGTGTGTAAAAAAATTAAAAGGAACAGCAAATGCTTAAAATAAAATAGAAATTTACTCCAATTGCCTGAAAACCATCAAAATTCTATATGAATGTGCCAGAAAAAAAGTGCCAAATGCCTGGAATAGAATTGACATTTATTTCAGTGGTCTAAAAACTATTAAAATCCTGTGTCAATGTATCTGAAAGGAATTTCAAAGGCTTGAAATAGCATAAAAAAATGTCTTTAAATGCATAAAATAAAATAACAAACTCTATAAAGGAAAAAATTACTTAAAAATGTTTGGAATAAAATAGAAATTCATTTCAGTTGCACAAATGCATTTTGAAGCCTGAAAAATTGAGATATTTCCCAGGCATTAGAAATAATTTTTTATTACAGGCGTTTTAAGTCATTTAAAATTTTTTTCAAGGCATTTAAAAGAATTAATAATCTTAGTACAGGCATTTAAAATTATTTTCCATGTTTTCCAAGCATTTTGAGTAAATTTTGCCATTTTTTGAAGGCATTTAATTAAGGTCTTATAAATATATTGTCCTATAATATGATAAAATATTTCAATTTTTAATAGTTGGGACATAAAAAAATTCCTGGAATAAATTTGTAAAAAATTACTTTAAATACTTAAAATAAAATAAGTTTCATCTTAAATGCCTGGAAACAGACATTTCCAAGGATATCCTAAGAATCTCCTGGGATTTTAAAGAATGTTCTTGGGATGACGAGGTCATTTATATTGATAAAAATGCCATTAAAAACTATAACGCGTAAGATAAAATGCATAAAAAAATAAAGATTTTTAAAAAAAAAATAGTTTGTTGGAAAACAAAATGGAAAAATTAAAACAAAGTAAAAATGGCTTTAAATGCATCGAATGCTTGGAACAATTAAATTAAAAACAGGAATTACTTCAAAAGCCTGTAAGACATAAGAGAAAAAGAAAAGTGTAAAAAAATTAAAAGGAACAGCCAATGCCTAGAATAAAATAGAAATTTATTCTAATTGCCTGAAAATCATCAAAATTCTATGTGAATGTGCCAGAAAAAAAGTGCCAAATGCCTGGAATAAAATCAATTCTAATGCCTAAAAAAACGACTTCCAAATTCCTGGAATAAAATGGAAATTTATTTCAGTTGTCTAAAAATCATCAAAATCTTGCGTCTATTTACTAGAAAAAAAATTGAAAATGTTTAAGTAATTTTTTCCTTTATACAGTTTGTTATTTTATTTTATGCATTTAAAGACATTTTTTTAATGGTTTTCAGACCACTGAAATAAATGTTCATTTTATTCCAGGCATTTGTTGTCCTTTTTTATTTTTTAATTAAATTTGCTAGAATAAATGAAATTCACCACTTGGAGTAGATTGATCATTACCATGGACTACTTCCAAGATTCACTACTGTAATTGAAAAGTATCAGAAAATACATTCAACAGTTAGTTAAAAAAAAGGACAGTAAGATCAATTGAGTGTAAGGACCATAAATGCCAGAAAGAAAAATACAATTTCAACTTTTCTTCTAACCAAATATCCAGGAAGAATAGCCCCTTTCTAAATTTTTAAGGAATACATTATTTTGATGCAAAACATTCTATAAACGATTCGAAATTTAAGTTTCGCTTTTACGGCTCGTGCCATAAACTTTTCTACTGAATCCTCCCGCATCCGCAAGTCATAAATTCCCTCCTTTTGTCGGTAAAAATGCTACGTTATATAGACGTCGCTCTCATCAAGAATTAAATAAAATATATTTAGTTATTTTTTAGCATAAAAGTAGACATTTCTATTCTTAAAGTCCTAATTAACCATCTTGCCCTCTATTTCTATATATACGTTCAGATAAGCCTGTATACCATATAAAATTAAAAAAAAAAGACTCCTAATAAATACAGATTACCAGTCATATTATAGACCGTACACGCAGCCCATAAACGTGTCATTATCGTTCGAAAAAATCAGAACTTTTCGTGCTAGTCGGGGGTAAAAAGTCGTTCAGGCACGTGGACCCACATTTTGTATTAATAAACGCCCGCAAATATTTATAGTTCGAAGGAATTACCCGCAATTTTTAGTAATAAACGTCCGTATATCTTGTATATCAAAGTGAATCGGCTTGTAAAAGTCATGGCAAAAGGTCATTAACAGGTTTTTTAGGAGATGCTGTTGGTGTGACCCTTATTTACTTTAAATAGTTTTGTTAACCCTCGGATATCCTACTATAATGTCTAATATGAATATGGGTCTTTTAATTGTCACGTATATGTTCCAGGAATGTCTCTAGCACATGGCTCTTTTTCAAGATATGCCAGAAAAGTTTTTGGATTTTATGGGTTGTTGTATATAAAATATATGCATGGAAAATTTTTGGTTAGGCTGTATCTACTTTAAAATTAGAAAATCAAGGAAGAATTTCAGAAGTATGGAAAAAGTAAAAATGGAAATTTGTTGCAATGCTCGGATAAAATATCTCAAAAGCCTGTAAGACAGAATGAAAAATTAAAGCAAATGTCTGGAATAGAATCGTTATTTATTCCAATTGCCCGAAAAGCATCACAATCCTGTGTCAATATGTCATAGAAAATCCAAATGCCTGAAATAAAGTGAAATATTACTCATAAATGTCTAGAATAAAATCAATTTTAATGACTGAAAAATGATTTTACATGCCTGGAAAAAATTAACATTCACTTAAATGCTTCAATCATAAAGAAATTATCTGAAATTCCTGAAATTAAATTTAAGAAAAAATCTGCTGAAATAAACATTTAATCTTACATGCTTGGAGACTTTTATATTCAAAGATTCTTAGGATAATCACAGGTGTCATCCATCAATTCATTGCGATGGTCAATGATTTCTGGGTTCTCTGAAAAAGGAGGTCAAAAGTCTAATATTTAGCATTCTACCGCATCTCACCCCTTTAATATGCTATGAATCATCTTGAAATGTCACTTTTTGTATGTAATTGAACCGATCACAAACGTGATCCATTAATTCATTAATTCATTGCGATCGTGGGTCTCAGATAGGTTTTCATACCAAAAAGGGGGTCAAAAGTCCAATATTTGGCATTCTACCGCATATCACCTCTCTAATATGCTTTGAATCATCTTGAATTGTCACTTTTTGTATGTAATGGAACCGATCACAAACGTGAACCATCAACTCATTGCGATCGTCAACGATTTGTGAGTCTCAGATAGGTTTTCATGCCATAAAGAGGGTCAAAAGTCCAATATTTGGCATTCTACCGCATCTCACCTCTCTAATATGCTTTGCATCATTTTAAAATGTCACTTTTTATATGTAATTAAACCGATTACAAACGTGGATCATCAATTCATTCTGATCGTCAATGATTCCTGGATATTAGATAGGTTTTCATGCCAAAAACGGGGTGAAAAGTCCATTATTTGGCATTCTACCGTATCCCACCTCTCTAATATACTTTGAATAATTTTATAAAGTCACTTTTTGTATGTAATTGAACCGATCAAAAACGTGAACTATCAATTCATTGCGATCCTCAATCATTCCTGGATCTCAGATAAGTTTTCATGCCATAAAGGGGGTCAAAAGTCCAATATTTGGCATTCTACCGCATCTCACTTCTCTAATATGCTTTGAATCATCTTAAGATGTCACTTTTTGTATGTAATTGAACTGATCACAAACGTGAACCATCAATTCATTGCGATCGTCAATGATTCCTGGGTCTCAGATAGGTTTTCATGCCAAAAAGGGGATCAAAAGTCCAATATTTGGCATTCTACCGCATCTCACCTCTCTAATATGCTTTGCATCATTTTGAAATGTCGCTTTTTATATGTAATTGAACCGATAACAAACGTGAACTAGCAATTCATTGCGACCGTCAATGATTCCTGGGTCTCAGATAGGTTTTCATGCCAAAAAGGGGGTCAAAAGTCCATTATTTGGCATTCTACCGCATGTCACCTCTCTAATATACTTTGAATCATTTTGAAATGTCACTTTTTATATGTAATTGAACCGATTACAGACGTGAACTAGCAATTCATTTCGATCGTCAATGATTCCTGGGTTTCAGATAGGTTTTCATGCCAAAAAGGGGGTCAAAAGTCCAATATTTGGCAGTCTACCGCATCTCACCTCTCTAATATGCTTTGCATCATTTTGAAATGTCGCTTTCTATATGTAATTGAATCGATTACAGACGTGGATCATCAATTCATTCTGATCGTCAATGATTCCTGGATATCAGATAGGTTTTCATGCCAAAAAGGGGGTCAAAAGTCCATTATTTGGCATTCTACCACATCCCACCTCTCTAATATGCTTTGAATAATTTTAAAAAGTAACTTTTTGTATGTAATTGAACCGATCACAAACGTGCACCATCAATTCATTGCGATCGTCAACGATTCCTGGATCTCAGATAGGTTTTCATGCCAAAAAGGGGGTCAAAAGTCCAATATTTGGCATTCTACCGCATCTCACTTCTCTAATATGCTTTGCATCATTTTGAAATGTCGCTTTTTATATATAATTGAACCGATTACAGACGTGAACCATTAATTCATTGCGATCGTCAATCATTCGTAGCTCTCAGATAGGTTTTCGTACCAAAAAGGGGGTCAGATGTTCATTATTTGGCATTCTACCTCATCTCACCTCTCTAATATGCTTGGAATCATATTAAAATATTACTTTTTGTATGTAATTGAACCAATCACAAACGTGAACTAATAATTCATTGAGATTGTCAATCATGCCTGCGTTTCAGATAGGTTTTCATGCCAAAAAGGGAGTCAAAAGTCCAATATTTGGCATTCTACCGCATCTCACCTCTCTAATATGCTTTGAATCATCTTGAAATGTAATTTTTTGCATGTAATTGAACCGATCACAAACGTGAACTATCAATTAATAGCGATCCTTAATCATTCCTGGATCTCAGATAGGTTTTTATTACAAAAACGGGGTAAAAAGTCCAATATTTGGCATTCTACCACATCTCACCTCTCTAATATGCTTTGCATCATTTTGAAATGTCGCTTTTTATATGTAATTAAACCGATTACAGACGTGAACCATCAATTCATTGCGATCGTCAATCATTCGTGGGTCTCAGATAAGTTTTTATGCCAAAAAGTGGGTCAAAAGTCCAATATTTGCCATTCTACCGCATCTCACCTCTGCTTACATGCTTTGCATCATTTTGAAATGACGCTTTTTATATGTAATTGAACCGATTACAGACGTGGATCATCAACTCATTGTGATCGTCAATGATTCCTGGATATCAGAGATAAAGGTTCTCATGTCAAGAAGGGCTCATGATAATTTGACCATCAATGGTAATAATGGTTACATCGACACTTCGCTACTGCAGCGTTTTGGGATTTGAGTGTCATGACAAAGGCTTTAACTATCGGACTATTAGAGTCATATCTTAGAAAGTAAGCGCCTATAATGAGCGATCAAGTCATGACTCTTTTTAGCGGTCTCCTGAGGCCGCTACTAAACTCGAATTTGAGAACAGTCAGAAGGCAAGCTATCAAACAATTATGAACATGTTGATGTCAAATTTTTTATATTTTTTTGAGTTGAGAAGCATTATATCTTTTAGAATTAATTTATTTAGTTTCTCTATGTTATAAGTTCATCTGTGCTTAGAAGTTCTAAGAAGTGACAATGAGAATCAGATTAATTATTAGTTACTGCAATTTTTGGCTTTCCTTTAGTAAAAGTATAGTATTTACTAAAAGTTAATGATCTTAGGTAATGATCAAGGATAGTAAAGTACTGCAGTAAGAAAGGTCTTAATTAATGACCTAAGTTGCGTCACTACCTGTCTAACTTACCCTGGAGGGGTAAATTTACCTATATTACCAGAGATACCCTGCAATCTACCCATTGTGCAAAAAGTCCCATCATTTTTCGTTAGTTTAGGCAAAAGCCGCTAAACTGCATAATTACCATTAATTAATGTGTAATACCCTTGTAGCATTTATATGCTAATAATAAATACAACAATAATTAATATTTTTATTATTATCAAGATAAAAAAAAGAAGAAAAGCGTCTTAACCCGGTCCTGAAATACCTGCCATCAAAACTCTGTTCCCGATGTTATTACCACATAAAACGCGGCTTCAAACTGCAGTCCGCACATGCAGGTCCCCACCACGCTCAAAGTCGTAAATTCGTCCCCGTCTAGCCGCCGCTGCTGCCGCTGCATTTCCAATGCAATTTCTCTCTCATACTTTACTTTACCTCGTCCTTCTGACTTTGGCTGACGACACGGACTGACAGTTTGATTTTCCCGCGACCCACCACCAAAGTCACTCACTCTGACTCAGTAGTTCGCCGATTCACTTTCGCTCATTCAATATCTACGGCCGCCCCCCCCCCCCCCTTTGGTTTGGTACTATACGCCGTCCGTTTAGTCTTCGTGGTACCGCGTCGTGGTGCGTGTCCACCCCTTTTTCCTCCGGCATTTTCGTACCCACCCGGGTCTTAATAATATAGTGTTAGTTTTTTAATATTTCAATAAAAAAAGTGAAAAATGTCCACTTCAGACGGACAGGAGTACGAAAGTAAAATGGACATCAGTTCAAAAGCCTCCAGTACCTCCTCGAGTACGTCGAACCCCCGTACCCCGCCGAACTGCGCGCGATGCCGGAACCACCGTAAAAAAATCGCCCTTAAGGGCCACAAACGGTACTGCATGTACCGGCACTGTAAGTGCCAAAAGTGCCAACTGACCTCGGAGAGGCAACGGGTGATGGCGATGCAAACGGCCCTACGTAGGGCCCAAGCACAGGACGAGGCGATGTTGAAGAACGGCAATCTGGATATGGCGATGTTACCGCAGAAAACGCCGAGTCCGTTATTGAATGTGGACAGGGCCAGTTTGGATTGCGACTCGTCGGTGTCGTCCGCGTGTTCGACCTCGATCGCGCCGTTACCGAAGAAAGTGTCGCCGGTACTGGCCGCACCCGCTACCAGCAGTACTTCCTCCTCGATGCCCGTTGGACTTGTCAGTGAGGTGGTTCCTTATGAATATAAAGGTAAGTTCATATAACCAGTCCTGGAAAGTCTTTATACAGGGTGTCCATTTAATGCCGCGGTTGGCGATTGCGGCTAAATCTTGAAAAAAACTTTAATAGAGGGAATGTTATTTATGTTAGTAGAGAGGCTACTTTTTAAAATAAGTTTGGTTGATACGGGGTGTCCCAAAAAAGCGTGGAGCATAATTTGAATTTTTTGTTAAAAATAGACTTACCTATATTTTTTTTTTGAAATAGGAGTCTCATTTTCTCTCTCTCTTTAACCCTTAAACAGTTTTTTCCTAATATGCGACGTTGACCATTTAAAGAAATTTTCACGAAAAATAATGTTTTTCTTAAATTTTAATATTTACCACCGACGTTTTTTATCTTTTTGAAAAATCTATGAGTCCTTGGCTAAGTTCATTTTATCTTTCGGAATTCCAAAATGTATTTTTTTATACATTTGATCTTGATAAAACTAGTAAATATAAAAAGTAAAAATAAAAGTAAGCGATTAAATAATAAAAGAGTAAAATACAAAGTTAAACTACACAAATATTAAAATTAGATATAGCTTCCTAACAACCGTTTAAATTCTCTTATATAACTGCATTCCTTAATATTATTTAGTAACTTATTAAATTCGATTAATTATTTATAAAGAATAGCATCTATAATAATAATAATAATAATAATAATAAAAATAATATGTTTATTTAGCATATTATAAAAAAAATTCTTTGACATTTTGCCTGCTATGGTGTATATGGAGTATGTGTATATGGAGAATCAAAATTCATATGTGGATCCAAAATAACACCCAAATATTTAATTTCGTTCTGTCCTACTTGTTTCGTTATTTATCTTTAGTTTTATTACATCCAAATTAACTTTGTTTAACCTAGTTTTACTCCCAAACAGACAAAATTTTGTTTTAGCTGCATTAATGCTCAAGTTATTATCACACAGCCATTTGTATATATTATCCACATAAAACGCGGTGATGTCCTATCCCACAATATGAACATACAGCATAGTGTCATCTGCAAAATATGCTAATATTTAATATACATAAGGAACAGAATTGGACCTAACATAGTACCTTGAAAAACACCATGATGGATTTTACGAAAAATTACTACATTCTTGAAGCAGTTTATTGATTTTACAATTTTCCAGTAATGGACTAAAAACTCCATTGCAACAATTCATGAGTGAATTTTTACCTGAATTTTCATGAGAGATATTCCAGGATATGCTGGGAGTTCTAGTTATGAAAATGACAAAAAATATTTTATCTTAATTGCCTAGAATACTTTTATTATTAAAAATAAATTCCTTATTTAATTTCCTACAAGGAATAAGAAAATACACACAACACTGCTCAGAAATATACATAAAGTCAGTTTTTTTAGTTTAATTGAATTATTTTCAAATGCCTGGGAAAATTTTTCTTTTTTCCCAAATTTTCAGTAAGCTTTCCTCTACTTTCATGCAGTTAAATAAGGAATTTATTTTAATATACAATATGTTATTTTTACATTTTTTCATTGTATTTTCAATGATCTGGCAAATATCTTATTAGTTCCGCATAAGTGTCTTTAAAAAAGGAATTCTTCAATTACCTGGATTAAAAAAAAAAACTGGGTTCTTGGTACATAGCCACATGTCCACTATGTCCTACACATTTCATGTTTTTTTCATGTAAACTGAGACAGATATAGAAGAAAATCTATTGCTCCATCAGGCAGTTATTAATTAAAAACAAATAAAGCTTAAGAAATTACTCTATATAAAGTGCATAATTATTTAGATAACATCTGACAAAAGACAGATATTAATAACTCTACGTTTATATCGCCCATTAATGTCCAACTCGAATCACGGATGTAACTATATTTTGCATTAAATATAATAACGTTTTTTAATTAGTTCTTGAGTGACAGTGATGAGTTTCCTCCTTTTTCTGATTTAAAGTGTCCAGGAAAAGAGTCTTTACGATTTTATCTTAATTACTCCAAGTCTCTTTTTTTTAATTTACGTAAGTTTAGGTTTTTGCTTCAACGTCATTTTTTTCTTATCCAGGCAGTTAAAAATTACAAACGCTTCCTTCAACTGTCAAAGAAATATGTTTTTTAATAATTAATAAATTGCGTGTTAAAAATAACAAAAGTGATTATCTCATTCAAATGCCTATTTCAAAAAATCCCTATTTCACTGCTTGAAATAAATAAAAAAAAACAATTCCAAAAGAAACCATATTTCCTCACTACATCAAAATTTCTGTATCTTCGTGAGTGAGTTGGAAAAAATTAAATTTATTAGTTTTCCCACTTTTAAGATAATTTCCTATTCAATTGCCTGAAAATCCTTATTCGACTGCCTGGAGTTTTGGAACAACAAAATTACTCTTTTGCCTAAAAAATCCTTGTTACCTTACGCAGACAATATCAAAGAATCACTTTAATCGTTAAAGACTTTGTTTTCTCAAAGTTTCACCTTCTTCCTTCGATTCTACCTCGACCAATCAAAGTTTTCCATATAAGTCACCGTTAATTTATAAAATCAATTAAATCAAAACCAGTTTCTTGTCTCTCTTAAACGATCCACTGGGGCGTCAATTCCTAAAATTAAAGATCATTATTAAGTGGTTACAGTTTCTGCACGTACAAGGCTATTTCTTCGTCACATTAACCCGTGGACGATGGTGCATTTCGCGCCCACCGCATTATTTAAAACATCAACACGACGGTACCAGTTTTTTTTATTAAATCAGAATGCGAGTTGAATTGATATACTCGGATCAATCTCTTCATCCTCAAAACTCACTTTTAATTAACATAAATTGGAATAACGGAATTTGCAAAAGTTAATTTTTTTGGTGTTTAATTGGCACTCAAGGGGTCTCTTAAGTCTTCTGCAAGTTCACATTCTTTACAGACCGCTGACCCTATTGGATTAAATGAATTCTATTAGCCAATGAGCGTTATCCTGCATTTTAAAAATTCATTTTCCCTCTCTTTCATTCTTGTAAAAGTACTTAATAATTATAGTTGCGAAGGAGATGACGTATAGTAGCTTCTAATAAATGTTACATAAAAGAAAATTTTGGAATTTTATTTTATTTAAATTTATTAATTAATTACAAAAAAATGCGTAATTTGCACAATCTCATAAGTGCGCTCATTTGGCGCCCAACATGGGGCTTAAAACTTAAGTTTGACTTTTTAGGGTAAATTTGACTCAAAGAATTTCTATCAAAAGTGACTATTTAATTAGGGATTAGGCCTCCAAAATTTGAGTCTAAAGCGGGGAATTTGTGATGCACAAAAACTTTATTACACGTAAAATTTGTAAATAGGAATTGCCTTAATTTTTGATGTAAAATTCGTTAAAATGCCTGGAATAGTTTGAAAATTACATAAGGAAGAAGTTCAATTTGAAATTCAACAGTTTGCCCCTTTTAAGGATGCTAGAATCAGTCAGTGGCGTAAAAAGTAAGAAGCTTGTTAGTTTTCGTAGTCTTCCTTCTTTATCCAATGTTTGAATCTCCTAGTTCTTTGCAGCTTAGCAAGCATTCTTATTTTTTCTCCTTCTTCTTCCTCTGCTTCTTTTTCTTCTTCTTTTTCTCTTCTGTTTTTGTAAACAATAATCAGAGGTTTTACAAATGAATCAAAACAATATCAATGAATAGTGGTAACATATCTTTTACAATTTCTTCTTTGTCATGAAATCATTTACCAATTTTAATTTTTTTTTCTATTTTAATGAGCTATGCCTGACTGATAACAAATCGTACACGTTATCAGCGCTTTCTTGCAATTGTTGGGACCGTAATTATTTCAATGTATATTTGATGTAATTTATTAATTACTGCATGAATCTTAAATTAAAAATACCGGATAGCTTGATATTCTCTTACCTGATCTTCCAACAGCTCTCCATTCTCTTCCAGGCAAGTAAACATGAGCTACATGAGATCTAAGGTAATTGGAATGCCTGGACTAGTTTACTAATTACTTTCAAATCTCTTCCAGGCAATTGGCGAGTTAAAGGAACCAAGAACTCACTGTCTTGAGTAATCCTGGAATAGTCTTCTTCCAAGCAATTGTGATAAGCTGAATGAGTCAAAGATTCCCTTTCTTAAAAAAATTGATTTAGCTGGAATGCCTCGACTAGAGTTTTGATTATAGGCAATTGATAATGGTGCTAAATAAAGTAAGGACTCATTATTTTGAGAGTTTTACAGAGGAATCTAAGGCAGCTAGAATGCCTGGAACCTTCTTCTAAGTACTCTAAATTTTCTTACAGGAAATTAATGATGAACTAAATAAGTAAAGGGCTTACTGTCTAAATCATTGAAAAGAAGGATCTAAGGAAGTTGAAATACCTGGAATAGCCTTTTTATCTCTCTTCCAAGCAATTACAGATGAGCTAAATGAACCAAAGATTCACTGTTTTAATGGTTTAAGAGATAAATCTGCGGTTGTAGGAATATCTGGAGTAATCTTCTTAATACTCTTAATATTCTTCCAGGCAAATGATCACTATCTTAAGACTTCTAGAGAATAATTGAAAGCAATTAGAATGTCTGGACTCGTACAGCTCAATTTTCTTTAAAGTTATTAAAGATGACTATCTAGACTATCTTGGACTTTTTGAGAAGAATCTAAGGCAATTGGAACACTTTGACTTTTATTCTGAGTACTCTCAAATCTCTTGAAAAAATAATTTGAAGCAATTAGAATGTCTGGACTGATATTCTGAGTACTCAGTACCTTGAGTTAAATAAATCAAGGTTCTAAGTCTTTTACAGAAGAATCTTAATGCAAATGCCTGGAGCAGACATTTGCAGCATTTTGATGTCCTGGAAGAAACCTTGAAGTACTTCTATATTATATAAAGAGATAATCAAGTTTAAAGCTATATTCCAGACATTTTGGAGAATTATTTTAAGTGCCTGGAATAATAATTTAAGTACCAGACAACCCTTTAAGCATTGTAGTTGAAAGTCCCTTTGAGTACCTGTAATAATTCTTCTTAAAGAATTAACTTGAAGTACTGAGAGAGAGTGAGAATATGCTTAATATCTTTTGGATCTTCTAAGAAATTTAGGAATATTTCCTCAACTGCCTGTAATTGACAAAATATTTCTATCCTTTTCGGGAAGTTAAACAAGAAAGAGACATAAGCCTAGAAAAGCCTTAAGGACATTCATATATATTAGAGAGAATTACTTAGAATATCTACTTCTTAAGCCTCTTCCAGGTATTTTCAGTGCTCTGAGTGCCTGGAAAAGACTCTGGAGTACTTTGAAGCCTCTTTTAAAAAACTAGAAATATTTAGAGAGATCCTAAAGTAATATCTGAGCTTTATTCCCGATATTTGAGTACCAAAAAATTCGACTTTTTCCTCTATTTTCTATATCATTGTTTAATTTTATTACTAGCGTCTAGATCATCTGGAAATAGTGTTTTGGGTTTAATTTGTCTAGTTATACTAGAAAAATGTTAGTTTATTTCCATCCCCTTCTAATTCATAAAGATAAGGATATATAGATGAGAATTCAAATTTTTGCTCTATTTTTCATACCATAGTGTCATTTTATTAATAATATAAAATATAATAAAATAATATTAAAAGTACCTGGAATAATAATTTAGGTTCCATTAAGTCTCTTCCAGGCATTAAAGTCATCTTGAGTGCCTGTAATAATTCTTCCAGTACTATTAAATTGGGTTCTTAAGTCACTTTGAGTACATGTAATATTCCTCTTGAGGAATACACTTGATGTACAGAGAGAATGATCTATACGTCCTTTGGGTCTTTAGGGAAATTTAAAAATATAGATTCCATTAACTGCCTGTAATTGACAAAATATTTCTATCCCTTCCAGACACTTAAATAAGAAAAAATACATATTTATAACACAGAGAGAGAGAGAGGGAGAAAGAGATTAAAAAAATTATTGGATTAACTTCCTGGAATTAGTATCTCTTCCAGGCAGTTGAAATTGAAAGAGATCCAAATACAAACAAGTCTGCAAAAAAATATGTTTCCTGGAAAATTCCTGGATTTGGTAAACCATTAACTGCCTGGAATCAGTAAAATATTATTTATTACTATCTCGTCCAGCAATTTGAAATAAAGAGAGAGACAGAGAGAGAGAATGAGCTAAACGTCTTTTGGGTCCTCTGGGAAATTTAAGAAAGGTGATTCCATCAAATGCCTGGACTTTGTAAAATACTTCATCTATCTCTTTCAAGCACATGAAATAGAAAGAAAACCCAAAATAAGCCTGAGAGTGATTGTCTCTCTCTAAGAAATTTCAGAGAGGGCCAGAAAAGTGATTCCATCAACAGCCTGTAATTGATCAGATATTTCTGTCTCTTTCGGGCAGTTAAACAAGAAAGAGACGTAAGCTTAGAAAGGCCTGAAAGATATTCATACGTATTAGAAAAACTTACTTATATCACCCTTCCAAAATCTTTTCTAGACATTAACAGTACTTTGAGTGCCTGGAGGAAATCTTTAAGAACTTCTAAACCTTTTCCAGAATTATTTGAAGAGATCTTGTTCGAAACTTTATTCCAGACATTTCAGAGAATCATTTTCTGAAATAATAATTTTGGATACACTAAGCGTCTTAAAAGCATTTGAGGTACTTTGACTACCTGGAAGAAATCTTTAAATGCTCTTAATTGTCGTTATATCATTGGCGTCCAACGTGGGGGTTTAATCGTTATTATAGAAGAGTAAAACGTTCTTATATTAATTGAATTTGATTTAACAATAACATTCTTTACAGACCTTTAGTGCTAAAGCAAGAAAACATTTAACGAATTTTAAGAGAAAGCTTCATATTTTCCTGTATAATATAATAAATCTTTTCTCATTAATTAATGCAAAAAAGGTGAAGTAATGATTAAAATTAAGAATTATAAATTATTTAAATTAACTAAGAGTATATAAATAATGGTACAATTAACATGTTATATATATTACACGTATGATTTATGTTTACATGTTAATTTAAATAATTTCCTTTTAATTAAATGACTTGTGAATTATATATGAATGAATCGCGATTAACGTGGAATTCTGGAAAAAAATTAAAATGATCTTTTGGTTATACTTCCACTCGAAAAACATCAACTGAATTACGGTCTCTTTTAAATATATCAAGACCGGACCTGTTAGCATTACTTTGAAAATTCCCTTAACATTTTTTATCTAAAGAGACAAAAGTAACCGGACATTAAGTCTCCGATCGGAGGGCATGATCATAATATATATGAATATCCCGGAGAAAATCTATATTTAGTGTGGCTAATAATATAATACAAGTCGGTATGTTAAGACAGGGAAATTTATGAGCAGAGTAATTTATAAAGCTTTTCCAGGCTAATTAGGTCTGAAAAGGGAGTTTTTTTAGTAGTAGTAATAGTAATCAGTCTAGAATTGCTCTCTAAAATCCTAAGGAGACAGAAATGTCACATTTCTCTTTAGTTTTTATTGACTTCTCTATCAGGGGGTTTTTCGAGTCAACATATCTGAAAACCTAAGAGGTATATCTGGTGTATATTTTAGAAGTCATTGCAATAATCTTTTGTAAAAATAATTTTATGAGGAATTACAATCCAACTGCCTAAAATACCAAAATATTGTTTAATATTTGGAAAAATACAGCAACTATGTCGGATATGTTGTTTCAATAACCTGAAATTTTTAGAAAATATCAAAAGTAAAAATCCCATTAAAAAGAAAAATTAAATAATATATATTACATATATATAGAAGAATAAGTATAATATCCATTTAAGTTATGCATAAATATAGTAAAAAATATTATTTATTTTTATCTATACCTCCTAAAAAATTAATTCATATTAATTGAATCTAGTTTAAAAAAATCTAAATTTTTCTTTAGTTGAATCTAATCCAAGTGCCTGAAAGTACAACATAGTGTGTAATTTAAAAAAAAAATATTTACAAGCAAAATGTTTATGGTAATTATAGCATTATTCCCTTCTATAACTTCCCGAATTGGGGTTAGAATTTTTTCCTTTAATAAATCTGCGTTTTTCATTAAAATGGCTTTTTTAACACTCTGGGCAATGAATTTTCCAAAGGATTTTTTACTTGGGTATTGGTTATACTTATTTTATATGTTTAACTTTTGACCGGTTCTTTATTGTCAACAAAACCCAGTATTTTAATTAATTAACTTACATGTAGTTTTTTTAATAGGAATACCACTTGAATGATATGATTTTAAGCACAAAAAAATGCATTTAATTATCTTCGTACTTTTTATAAAATTATCAGTATACACTTCAGATATATTGTAATGATGAGTTTATTTAGATGTCTGACGACGATCTTGAAAAACTGATATGTTCCTAAGCAATACTAGTTTACAAGTTATTTTATTTATTTAAATTTGGGTTTTGTTTGCATTTTATTCATTCTTTAGCTTAATAGTCGAATATGTCAACTTAATTACCTGAAATTTTTGGAATTTATTAAGTGAAAATGTCATAAAAATTAAATAATAATTCAAACATCTATAGTAAAATAAGTATCGTGTCCAAATAAGTTATGCATTAATACTGTGAAAAAAAAGCGTTTATTCTTAATCCTTTTTCAGGAAAAATCATTATTTCTTACTGGCGAATTTGGGCTTAGAGGTTTTTTGAAAAAAATCTGGAGAAAATTGCCAAGAAACCATACCCAGAAAGAAAACGAAAATTTCCAAAAAAAATAATAAAAACCTGATTTACGTCTAAGAAAAAAATATTTTGTTATTTTAAACTCTAGGATAAAAGGTCGTATTAACGTTGTTGGTTTAATTTGAAATATTCCTGAAATTATTTGGCCAAAAATCAAATAATGCCAATGCACTTTCAACCATTATTTAACAAATATAAATACTGTAAAAGTATATAAAAATAAAGTTTTCATTTTTTACTAAAGAAAGGCATTATTTGCAATATTTGAAAAAATTAAATTGCCGGTATTCTTAATTAAATCGCGAAAAAATAATAATAATTTAAATTAAATTAGCAAAAAAGCATCTAAAAAAACACTCCTCCTAAAATACAAAGAATCATATATTTATTTCTCTAAAGGAAAACTCCAAGATTTAAAGAAATAAAAAACTAAACCAATAAAAAACTTGGTAAACCCAGTCTATATCCAAGAAAATAATTTTCTTTTATCACTCTAGATTTAAGGTTTTTAATAATTTCTTGGATTAAATCTGGAACAAAATCTATTAATTAAAACTGAACTTTTGGCTAAATAATCGATTATTGATTTTGTTAAATTTTTTCTCGGTTAAATCTAAAGGAAAACTTATCCGTAGACACCAAAAGCTTCTCCGATGTAACTACTGCGTTATAAAGCCTTAAAATAGGAAAATTATTGAATTTCTTGAAAGCCTAATTCTTCCAGAATAATCATTGGCACTCAAATTACTGCCAATGCCTGGAACAGACTTAAAAAGTAAATACTCAAAGAATTATTACAGGTACTAAAAGTGACTCAAAAACTCAGTCATTCTAGGCACTCAAGTTCACTCAAATGCCTGGAAAAGATTTAGTTGTACCTATTGTAAATTAATATTTCAAGCACTTAAATTGACTCAAATGTCTGGAATAAAGGCTTAAAATGACTTTAGAAGCTCTTTTAAATATTGTTGATTTCCTGAAATAGGGATAAATGTACTTCAATGTTTAAAGAATCTTAATAATACCTAAATTATTATTCCAGGTACTTGATGATTTAAAGGGGTTTAGAGGCAAATAAGGATAAGAAGTACTTCAAGGTTTCCTTAAGGCACTCAAGGTATTGTACAATACCTGTTTAATTTTAAAAAAATTATTGATAACAAATATGTCAGTCCAATTTTCCGTATTTTGAAAAACATCGAAAGTAAAAATTACCATAAAAAAGAAAAATTAAATAATAATTTAATTATGTATAGTAAAATAAGTAAAATATTTATTTAAGTTATGCACATATACTGGAATTTTTTTTTCTTTTTTTTATTTCCTTTATAAAAATTATTATTTCTTATGAGTTTGCTTGGGTTTTAAAAGCATTTTTAGGGTAAATATACAGCAAAGTCCCTAGACACCATATCCAAGAAAAAAAAACACGAAAATCTCCAAAAAACCCACCCAATAAAATCTTGGATGTGAAGAAATTTAAGATCTTGAACAAATTATCGTATGAATGTTCTTGGTTCAATTAAAAAAAATAGTTAAAATTTAATTAGAAAAAAAGCATCTAAGATAAAACTCCTTAGAAACCACTATCCAAAGAAATCTAAAGCTAAACCAAGAAAGAACTTTTTAAATTAAGTCTACATCCAGGAGAAATTATCTTTTATCGTCTTGAATTTTTAATCATTTCTTGGATTAAATCTGGAACGAAACCCCCTCATTCAAACCCAACTATTGGTTGAATAATCAATTATTGATTTCCTTGGACTTCCATTTAGTTAAATCTTAATCAACATTTAAATTTTCTCCAACGTAACTCTTGCCTTATCATGCCTTAAAATAGGAAAAAATATTGAACTTGTTAAGATCCCAGAACAAATTAATTCAAATTAATTAAACCCAATTTAAAAAAATCCAGAACAACTTTTTTCAGATAATTCCTAGATACTGTTTAAATAAAAATAACCTCAATTATTACCAAATAATCCTAATCCAGAACGTTCAAATTGAAAATTATTGTCAAAGGTTATCATCAAACACAGGCGTATATATCATCTGCCGCAACCGAACGTGCAAATGTGGGCTCGCGTTACCGATTCTAATACGACCAATTTGTCATTAACTGAGATAACAATTAACCAATACACGTAACTTAATATCCTTGAAATGGTACCACATTAAAACCCCTAGCTTTTGTCACGGATCGATCCAGGAAATAGGCAGATCAGAAAATCTTAAACAAAATCAATCATAGCGGCTCATTTACTTGAAATCAGTTTAACCTGTAAAAGTTAATTAATTAGAAATCCTTATCAAATATTCCAGAAACTAGAATTAATCATAGGTTCGAATCATTGTGAATATTTTCGTCAATTTTGAGGTAATGACGCCTGATATTATTGATATTATTACACCAGAAATAGTTAATCAATCACAGTTAATGAGAGATTTTATAGAATTATTTGATGAATATTTATAATTCTCTTTTGGCTCAACTGAATTACTGAATCTTCATTAATTACGAGATACTGGGTTCCTCGAATCACTATAATGATTTATTGAGTTTAATTAATTAATTCAGAATCAACATTTAAAAAAACAAAACGAGCTTTTTATTTGTCTATTTTATTTAAATTATAATATATCTTAAAGGCTTGTTAGCTGTCAATTTAACGTCACTTTTCTTAATTAACAGCTGTTAGATATTAATGACGTTTGTTTAATATTGTTATTGAGCTATACGAGTCACTTTAATCTAAATCATCTTTTAATTAATATAATATGACCAAGCAAAAAAAACGAGTTTTTTGATCCACAATTACTGTATTTTATGAACAGATGTCAAATTAACGTCACCTCTATTTGAAGTTTTTGACATCTATGAGAAATGATTTAGTACGTCAAGGCGCTCGTTGTCAATCGTCAATTACCTGTCAAATATAAGTGATGTTTATTTGACAGCTGTCACTTATGGAAATTCTTAAAATTCCTAATGAATTATTATCGATAATTTGAGTAAGTTTCTTAAATCACTTTTGTACGTGAATTGTTTTAATACTGAGTTAATACTATCAAAACTTTAATTTTAACATTGAATCCCCTGGAAAAAGTTTTACTATGTTTGACATTTGACATTAGTGTACCCTCCCCCTTTGTACTAATCACCATTTTTTAAAATTTACCCAAAAAAACATATTAATCTTTTGATCACGGGTGATTTAACTAGTCTGAAACACGAGTAGTAGAACTATCACCTAGAAAACGATATTCCCAATAAAAACGTTTAAATCAAATCTGATCTGCATAAAATGTTAATTTTCAGAGGTCCGATGTAAGCATTAGTTAACCTTATTACTATTTCCTTATTAAATTAAACATTTAATAAAGAAATTAAAATACCAAATGCATATACCAGTCCAAGGGAATATTAACATATGATCATTGAACGACGATTGAAATACGGCGGCACGTGTAAGGAAAACTGCAAATCTACGTAATCAATTTATTTATGTAAATGTTTTTTCACACTTTATCTGCATATAAACTGCTAGTAGTATTTACATTGACCATTTGTCCAATATTTGTACTTCAATGGCTTGTATTTGGCGAACATCTAACTGTTCACTTATTCGCATGTATTTGGGTTAAAGATAAAACTAAGGACGGAGATAATATTTGCTTTTTTAAATTTATTTATTTAATTTATTGTATTTTAAAGTATTGCATTTTTTCTGTTTTTTAGCTCGTCCAGATGAGCCACATAGTATATTAACTATAGGTATGTAGATTTTCTATTTATGGATACTCTGGTATATCATGTTTTTGGTTAATATTTAAGGTAAAGTGAGAGAATAATAAGAACATTTTTATTACCGCATGATATATGCATTTGAAATAGCTGCACAGTTAAAAATACCATGAAAAAAGAAAAATTAAATAATAATTTAAATATGTATAGTAAAATGAGTATAATATTCATTTAAGTTATGCATATATACTTTGGATTTCTTTTCTTTTTTTTATTCTCTTTATAAAAATTATTATTTCTTATAAGTTTGCTTTGGTTTTAAAAGCATTTTTTAGGTTAAATCTACAGCAAAATCCCTAGACACCATATCCAAGATTATAACTAAAGAATAAGACAGTACCAGTATGCTCACACATTTATTTACTTTAATAAATTATGAGAAATAACCATGTAAATTACTTTATATGGGGATTCCAATTATATTTACTTACCAGATATTTAAAAGTACATGCTTTTTGATACGATGTATCTATGTTTTTCTTTAACAAATAGTCTTCTATGAAAGTTTGAATGATGCAAACTGCAATTCGAAATGTCAGTAGCAGCCTTTAGAATTACATTGGGATTTCATGGAAAATTCTCTTAAAATCGAATTGGATTTTGATAAAAGTCTCCAAAGATGTTGTAAAAGGTTCAATTTTAAAAAAATATGCATACCTACCATCTTTGTAATTTTGGTATGCCTAAAAATGCGTGTAATAATAGCCTAACTTTGACGTTTTTTTAGCTATGTTATTGGAGGAATTTATATCCAAGGGACAACTTTCTCAATTTTATGAATGATCCATTTTTGGACAAAATCAATATTGATTATAAGGAGTACAATCAAGCATACCTTTCAAGTATAATAAAAATGCTAAAAAATCGTTATTTAACCCCCAAAAACAATATTGCTTTAGAATTTAATCTAAAATCTAAACTTTCACTACACCCCCATCTAAAATATTCCTTAACTTATATACTGCTCCATAAGTTTTAAATAACCAGATATTACCTTCTTTCAGACCAGTAATTGTAGACTGTCTGACTTATGGTGTATTTTTAGCACTTAAGCCGGAACGTTAGAGCTTAAAACAGTAGAAGCAGCATTCGGTCAAAACTAGTATAATATGTTTTTTTAGTCAAATTATTTTTTTTTTATTATTACCTTTAATCCTGTAATCTCTTTTTTACTTGACTGTTTTGCAGGAGTTTTTTTCTTTAGTTTTTTTACATAGTATTTTGCCAATAAAAACGTCATTTTTGTTACGATATTATCGCCATGCCAGTTATAGGACAACAACCAGCATTTGCTTTTTTAAAAAAACAAATTTATTGAGAACAGGGACTAACTAACTTACAACTAACTTGATTGATAGATAATGAGTACATCTATTACTATAATAATTATTGTTGCTCTTGTCTATTATATTATATTTATGGGTCCTAAAATTGATGACAATACAAACTAAGCTTTTTCTAAATAAAGTATGCAGGGTCGGCATAAGGTCGCGGGTTCGTACCCGTAACTCCTCCCTCCTAAGAAATGAGCCCAGGGGTGAATTATATGACAATATGGCTCGGATTCTGTAGTGTTTCTTCGTCGTCACTGGTCGTGGTGGTGGTTTGGTTGGGATGTTTTCTTTTGGTCTGAATTAATTTTCTTGTCTTTCTTAGCAACAGGAAGGCGGCTACAGTGGTCATCAGGATATACAGGATGATGGTCCATACGCTAACATTTGTTATATGGACAGGTCCTTGGCTGTTTTCTTCCATTTTCTTGGCTTGGATGTCCATCATGGTTTGAATGTTCTTAAGTTCATCGAAGTTTAAGCTATTGAGTTCAAAGGGCTGTAAATCAATAGCATTAGGGCGAACATTTAAGTCTAAGGTCAGCTTGGGTAATTCAATGTTGTGAAAATGGGTGTTTGTATCGTGGAAACTTCTAATCTGGAAGTCTTGAATTTGTATGGTGCAGCTAGGGTTTAACTCAAGGACAAGAGTGATATGGATTGGGATATTTTGTTTATTATGGCCACATTGTTGGACAGCTACGGTTTTTTGGGGTGAAAGAATTATCCATTTTTCTAGTTCCAGGTTATGGATTTTCAAAGACTTGACCTCGGTTTGAATGGCTCGACAATTTGAGGGATGTTTTGAATACAACATCATTTGTACTTCACATGGCGGATCCTCGGATACGCTCAGAGGACTGTTTTCTTTGCAGAGGTAGATTTCTGTAGCTACCTCTTGACATTTGGCATTAAACAGTACATATGAGTGTTCATTTAGGATAAGGTATTGACTTTGAGGGATAATTATTTGGTAAATGGAATTTAAGGGTACGGGCAAAGGGTAGAGGTGATATAGTACATAATTTTCAAGTTCAACTATAGGTACCTCTATTATAAAGAATATTTTGTTTTCCTTTGTATAACCCTTAATTTCGACAATTTTTTCGAATAGTAAAATGTTCTCTAAAGTTGCCGCAAATGGTAACTTAGTTTTACTTAAGTTAGGGCCAATTAATTTCATTTCATTTAGAAGTTCTTTTGGGTCGATTATTGAGCTGTGAAATATATTTAATTTCGAGAATGTAATCGCTATTTCGATGTTATCCAAGATATCGTATATATTTTGATCACTTGAGAGACAAATATTTCACTTAAAAAGAAAGAGTATGTATTTGTATTATTCAAATTCATTTGTTTAACCACCAATTCTAGTTTTGTTACACGATTTTCTAAAATACGTTGATTATGTGACAAATTTTTGCTTATGCTTTCGAAATGTTCGACAGATTTTTTAGATACGGTTATTTGCTCTTTTATAAACGTTTTTTGCGAATTTTGGTTATTAGAGATTTCGAAAATAGCTTTGTCATATTTTTCAGCATCTTCTTGCGCGAGATTACCAGTTATGGATTAAGTGCAAGATTATGGATAAGTGTTAAATAAGGGATTTAGTTGTTCAATTTGTAAGTTTACTTTAGCACTTAACGAATTGACAAGATTATAGGAGTTTAAAAAGGAGTTATTGTCAAAGAATTTATGAATTGATTCTATTAGTTTTATAAAAGTCTGTTCTAGCTATTTGGTTTCTTGGATTATGTCACTTACGTCAAAAATTTGTACAAAAGACCAATAGTTTGCTGTGTTTTGGGCGTTGCCGAGTTTAAGTGGTAGTAGTCCAGGGTTCTGGTTGAGGTTATGAAATTGAGGAAGGGCTAGTTCGTGAGTGTGAGGATTCTGTAATAACAGAGAGTTTTCTTAATTCTTTAACGTGAAATGTTGTTACGTTTTTAGATTGTTTATTTTTTACTTTAATTTGATTATGTTGTAGTAGTTGTAGTATTTCGTAGGGGCTTTTAAACTTATTGTTTTTTTTGTTTCTAGCGTTGTTAACTATATAAATAGTTTGACCTATTTTAAATTGTATTTGTTCTGGTCCGGCAGTGTTATGCTTTTCTACGATTTTTCTTTTTGTTTCATCGATATTTTCTGTCACTTTTTGGTAAATGTGTTTGACTTTTTCCTTGTGATTGTTAACGTAATCATTATAGAATGTGGGTTCTATAATACTGATCACCCATTTAAAAGTAATTTAAAAATGGAAAATTGTCCCAAAAACTTATCAATTTTTGCTCAAGATAACCCGTTAATTGCAGAAAATTGTAAAAAATTACGTTCTTCGTGTATAATGAGCATAACGTACATAAATAAAATAAATTAAACTTAAGGTTATTTAGGCCAAAATTGACCAGTAAAATGCAGTAGATCCCTAAAAAATTGGTAAAAATTGACATTTCAAACTCACGAGTCCTTGAGAAAAATCATAAATAAAGACGAGTTAGGTCGAAATTCACATTTAACAGAGTTTTAAATGGTATTTATCTAATCTCACTTTTAGCCCTATATTTCAAGTTGGTACAACCTGCATTTTTATTACTGTTTCTAATTACTTTAATTAATTAACTCTAACAAATAAAGGCGCAACCGTATTTCATGCTCAAATATTCCGATAATAATGTGGGCAATGAATGGCGAAACAGGTACTCGCGACTATTATAATGAAGAAAGGTCAATAATCTCACCGTACAAAAAAAAGGAGATTTCTACTCTTCCACTTCTGATAATCACCCGAAGAAATAGTGCGGTTAATATTAATAATCGTGGTACCCTCTTCACTCTTTAATAAAACAAAAGGACGACGCGTACATATTGGAAACCGTATAATCATAACTTGGGGGTAATTTATGTGCATCCTAAGATAAGTCTCCGTTAACCACAAAATGGCATGTCTTCAATTTAAAATCCATCAAGTGTTCCGCAGGATTGATTTACCACAAATAGCGGGTTAAGAAGACCTGGCTGGATTTTTTTCTCGATTTATTTGAATTGGTTTACTTTACTGACTTAAAAGGGTTAAAATTAAGAAAATGCGACCAAATTCTACTAGAATTAAATTTTAAGTGGTGTTAATACAGTTTTAGGTACAAACACGTGCATAAACATGGAAAATTGTTAAGTAGTTATTAAAATTTGGGGTCATATTGATTATCTGGTGATGTCAATATTGAAAATTGATATGTATGGTATTCCTCTGTTATATGAATAAATTGACCTGACATGTTGTACTTTTAAATGACTTACATCAATTTTAGACTGATATGTAGTGAGAAGTTATAGTAAATTTCGAAGAGTCTTATTTTTACCTATTTTTAAAAGTTATATTAAGCAAAAAAATTGTATATCGGTTCAGAAATATTTGAATATATTTTTTCTAGTTTTCTGGGCCCTGCAGAAGGTCCAGCCTTATTTGCAGAGCTATCTAACATGAGATGATTGGTAATTTTTTCTTTGTACGTCAAAAAATGCCCCCTGATGCAAACAAACACATCTGTAACTTGTTAAATGTGAATAAAACAAACATAATATTAAATTCCTCAACGCATATCACGCGGACATTTTGTCTCATATTTATAGTTAAAGTTCAACCAAAAAGATACATCTGGTGTAAACCAAATATTAACTTTTATTTAACTATCGTGTGTTAATTTGCCTGAAATACAAGGATCGATGATTGAAAGGATAAAATTTAAATTTAAAAAAAAACTATGCATAGAAAAATTAATCAGTTTTATTTATTTATTTAAGTTTTCTTACTACTACTACTACTGCCTAAAGGAATCCATCACTATCTCATACCTTTATTGAGTGCCTACATTTGTTCAAATTTTAAACTAAATACGACATTATATTCGAAAAACAATGCAATATGTGCTACATATTGTTGTTGTCATTTGACATTTGTCATTTTGTCGTCGTGTAACTTTTTAGCTTTCTTACGTACCCAAGTCGTTAATTTAGTATTGTATCGTTACTGTAGTTGTTATTGTTATTGTTAATACTGTTGTCATTGTTGCTGTTAATTGAGTTTTTATATTGTTTTTGTGACTTTCCTTATTTTCGTATCATTATCGCCGCAATGGTTGCATACACTACCGAAGAATACGCCGATATTGTCTTTGCTTATGGAAGAGTCAATGGTAATACGCGAGAAGCACAAAGAATTTATGAGGAGCAATACCCCAATAGGCGTGTGCCCCACCACAACACTTTTGCTAACACTTTTCGTCGATTAAGGGAAACAGGCAATCTAAATTTTCAAGAACCAAGGATCAATCGGAGGCAGTATGATGTTGCTGTAGATGAAAACGTAATTCGCGCATTCGATGAGGATCCCACCACTAGTACAAGGAAAGTAGCTATAGATCTGAACATTTCTACATGAAAAGCGTGGTCAGTTGTCAAGGCAGAAGGAAGGCATCCTTTCCATTACACCCCAATGCAAGGTAATTTCATACTACATCAACAACTTAATTCCGCAATTTTTACTGGGATCGTGATACTCTATTGTAGGTCTTCTACAAGCCGACTATGAACGACGGGTACAATTTTGCCGCTTTTTGCTTCACGCAGACGTTGAAAATGGACACTTTTTAAAAAGCATCTCTTATGGACAGATGAATCAACATTTACACGTGCGGGGATATTTAACCAACATAATTTACATTATTGGGAAAACAAAAACGTAAATCCGCATTTGACCAGAGCTAAGTCTTTCCAAACAAGATTCAGTGTTAATGTTTGGGCAGGTGTGATTGGGAGACACCTCATCGGTCCACACTACTTGCCAAGAAACCTCAACGGGGACAATTACTTACATTTTTTACAAAATGATCTCCCACAATTACTGGCTGATATACCCATATTTAATGAAGACGGGCCGAATCGTCTTTCAGAATGACGGGTGTCCTGCACACTATCGGGTCGCCGTTAGAGAATTTCTGGACAATACTTTTCCCAATTCGTGGATCGGAAGAGCAGGTCCCATCGCATGGCCTCCACGGTCCTCTGATTTAACCCCTCTCGATTTTTACGTATGGGACGTGCGAAAGAACTCGTGTACGAGGTGGAAATTAACAATCTAGACCACTTAATTCAAAGAATCAATGCCGGTTTTCTAACCGTCAGAGAAGAGATGCGACTTCGCCTTACGGCAGTAGAAATGCGAAGGCGATGTAGGGCATGTATAAGAAGACCAGGGGAGCGCAGTTTCAACAAAATATATATAAAACAAATATATATACAAATATATAACAAAATATAATTTTGAAATAAATACATAAAATTAAATTTTTTTTTTTTTTTACTTTACTTTCCTTTAAGTCATGAATTGTGGCAAGTGACTAACTTGCCACAATTCTTTGTGGCTTTGTGTTACACATCGTATATCATTGAAAAGAGTATTAACTGGAGATGTTTTTAAAACTACCTGAACATCTTGATAGAGTTTAGTTTTTTTTTTGCGTCAAGTTAAAGTTACCTTTCATAACTTTTTTTGCTACTTATATTAACTTTTTGAGCTCAAAACGAATTATTTCGGTATTATTTGTACTTGATATTGATTTTTTTAGATTCAGGATACATTACAGACTAAATACAAATGTAAAAAAGACGTGAAAAATATGCTGAAAAAATTTAAAGATGTCAAAAGGCATAATTTTTGGAAAATTTTGAAAATAACACAAAATTAATGATATAAAAAAACCTAAGACTTTTAGAACACAAGTTTATTAAGAAAATATCTTCTATCTGAGCCTATCTATATGCCCACCAAGTTGGGCTAACCCTCCGCCAAATACCCTGTATAATAAACGATAATAACTTATCAAATGTTGCTTGGGAAGAGTCTAATTCCAGGCAGTTGAGCCATAACCTATTTCTTTTTGTCTTAATCGGAGTAATTTTTCTAATTTATTTTTTATAATTTTTTAGGCAGTCAAGTTACACTTTTTATCTTATTTTGAAGAAATAAAGCGGTTTTATTTTTTTAAAAATTCCACACATTTAAGCTATATTGATGTGACTTTTGTTTCAGTTCAGGCAAAATAAGAGTTTTATTATGCATGTAGGTAAACCGTTTAATCATGTAGGTAATCGCTTTTTTTCAGGCAAATTATAGACTTTTATTCCAGGCAATTGAGCCTGAGATAAGCAACTTCTTAAATTTAACTGGCTAGGTTAAACCATAGCTTTTATTCTATCAAAATTCTATCAAAAATTGAGTCATTAATTTTTATTTAATCTAGAATATTTAGCTGGTATTTGTTAGGAAATCAAGCCATTTTTCTCATAACTCAAAAATCCAAATGAAAATCTAAATTGATTAGACATAACTAGATTATTCTTTTCTTTCTTATAAAATCTAAAGACGCTCGATCAGATTACCACTTATTCCAACTGATCTAAAACACTCTTAAGGGGTTTTAATTTTTTTACAATTGATAAACTGAAGCAAAAAGTCTTAAACTTTAATGGATTTATCCAAAGTTGTAGTGTACTTTCTGACTTAACCTGGATCTAAAAATATTAAAAACATATTAAGCGCATAACATACTTTTCACTTCCAAACGCATCCACGTACAAAAGTTAATGACCGAAGCTATTACTGCACTCACAATAATAATTACAAAGGAAAACAGCAATGATTACATCGTAACGAAAACATTAATGAAAACCGCGATGCTTAACCGAGTATGAGAATGATTTGGTTTAATATTAATATTAAAGAAATTTGACGTTTCAATGCATAATAATTTCGTAATTTGTCTTAAGATATTGACCTTAGGTGGTCGCTTAGCAGGACCAGTTTGTCTTTTCTTTTTTTCTTGTTGCATCATATAACCCGTGAAATAATTTAGTATGGAGATATTTATCAGATTACTGCTTTGTTGTGTCTAGACTTGAGTAATTGGGCATATATGAATTATTAATTCGCTAATGGAAACAGAATAAAGTTTAAATGAAATTTAGAAAAATTTGGTTTAAACAAAAGGTACTTAAAATTAAACTTAATTACAAAAGTTCAGTATTTTTTTTTCATTAGCATCAGTTAACTAAAGCTATGCAAAGTATTTTTTTTATTGATATTCATACACAAAAATAGCATTTTTTCAAATACATAATAATTGTACTGTTTTTCACCAAAAAAAAATCAATCTCGTGCACGATTCTCCAACCACAACAATTACATCTAAAAAAGTTGATTTTGCCAATCTAAAACAGCATATTGTTCGTCCAACAATTTTTATACTATCGGAACAAATCAAAATAAAAAAAAGAGAAAAGAAATAATTACGAAGCAATAATTACAATAATAAGAAGAAAGTAGGATACAAAGTTACATATTTTTTATTATGTTTCGCATTAATTCGTATTTTTAGTGCCCTGAAGAAGCCAATATATCTAGCGAAACGTCGGCTAATTTAACACTTTTACTGAGTGTACATAAGATTTCTTAATGTACAAACAAAAGAGGCATGACATTTTAAATAATAAATTATTTAAAAAAAAGAACTAACGTAAAAACATCATAATCTAGTTCACCATCTGTTCTAACCACAATAATTACATCTGATTGTAAAAATGGTACATCGCATGATACAACCTAAAACAATATTTTTTTTTTTAGAAATAAATAAGCCGCACGCAATAGACGCTTTTAGGTAAATTACTTTGATAGAGTGCATACTTGGGGATAAATTTATTTACGTGATAACTCAATATTTGGGGCTCAATTCTGCCTAAAAAAAACGGTTAAAACGTTTTAAAAATTTCTAAGTCTATTTTGTTTTTATAGTACGTCATAGCTCTTAAAGGGATCTTAAATGAACGTTCAAATAAATCCTGTCATTAGCAAAAATTTAAGCTTTAGATAATAAAATAAACTAAATTAATAATTCAAATTTCCCGCCAAATAACTGTCTCTAATATTTCGAATTGTAGTGTCAAACTTTCGTAGGAGACTTTGTATTTAGTCGGTTTGCGTCTTTTACAATGAGTGGAACAAAGATGGGTATATGACGAGCTCATTATTTGATTATAAAGCGACATAAATTGGCATGTACATCTCAGATATCCAACTTAAGTTAAAATGTAACAAAAATTGAAATTTCTTCCCAAATGTGGCTTCAAATGTGTACTGAAAATTTGATAAACGTCAAAGTTACGGTACTTTTACACGCTTTTTTAGACATACAAAAAATACAAAAGGCGTATTTATGCATATTTTTGGAAAAGTTGAACCTTTTACATCATCTTTACATCGATTTTAAGTAAATTTTCCCTAAAATTCCAAAGTAGTTTCAAAGACTCTCGAATTCCAGTTTGCATGAATAAAATTTTCATAGAGGACTTTGCAGTTTATCAGTTTGTGCCTTTTATAATGAGTGGGTATTTGACGAGCTCAGAATTTTATTACAAAGCATCATAAATTGGCCATAGTCTTCAGATATCAAACTTACATCAAATGCCAAAGTCCACATGTATCGAAAGTTGAAATTTCCCACTAAATGTCAACTATGTATTGAAAACATGGTAAACCTCAAAGTTAGGCTACGTTTACATGCTTTTTTAGACATACCAAAAATACAAAAGGGGTATATATGCATATTTTTGGAAAGATTGAACCTTTTACAACATCTTTACATCCCTTTTCTCAAAATCAAAATCGATTGTAAGTAAATTTTCCTTGAAATTCCAAAGTAGTTTCAAAGACTTTCGAATTCCAGTTTGCATGAGTAAAACTTGCATAGCAGACTTTGCAGTAGGTCAATTGTGCCTTTTATAATGAGTGGAATAAAGATAAGTATTTAACTAGGTCATAATTTCATTATAAAGCGACATATGTTGGCATATAATTTCAGATATAAAACTTATGTCAAATTCCAAAATCCGCAATTAATAAAACCTCTAATTTCCCACCAGTCTGGCATGTGTATTGAAAATATGGTAAACGTCAAATTTAAGCTATTTTTACATGCTTTTTTAGACATACCAAAAATACAAAAGGGGTATATATGCATATTTTTGGAAAGGTTGAATTTTTAACATCTCTATATCAATTTTTTCAAAATGAAAATTGATTTTAAGTAAATTCTCCTTAAAATTCCAAAGTAGTTTCGAAGACTCGAATTCCAGTTTGCATGAGAAAAATGTTCATAGAAGACTTTGCGGTTGGTCAGTTTGTGTCTTTTGCAATAAACTAATGTGACAAAACAGCATAAATTGGCCATAAATCCACCTGTAACAAAAATCACGAAATAAAAAATAATGAAATCCTGAAGAGTTTGTATGTTGGAGAAAGTTAAGTTTTGTTTGTTGGAGCAGTCGGTAGGATGCCTAAAAACATGGTATTTAAGTAATGACAGCTTGCAATGCAAATAAAATATCTTGAAATGCCTGGAAAAAATAAGAAATTGTTCTTTCAGGTAGTTGAATAAAATCTGGAGTAAAAAAAGAATGAAATTCTAAGGGATTTGTATACGTTTGTTGGATTAATCTATAGAATATATTTATCCGAAATAAAGCAACCTTAAAAGCATAAAACTGCCTAAAATTCCTGAAAGAAATAAGATATTAACTCTTCCAGGCACTTGAATGGAATCTTGACTAAAAAACAATTAAATGCTGATGAATTTGTATAAATTTTGTTGGAGCAGTAGGTAGGATGCACGGAATTATGCAATTATAGCATTGACAGCTTGCAATAGTTACAAAATACCTTGAAATGCCTGGAAGAAACAAGAAACTATTCTTCCAGGTAGTTGAATAAAATCTGGAGTAAAAAAAGAATGAAATTCTAAGGGATTTGTATAAGTTTGTTGGATTAATCTGAAGAATACCCGGAAGTATCCGAAATAAAGCAATGACAACCTTCAAAGCATAAACTTGGCTTAAATTCCTGAAAGAAATAAGATATTAACTCTTTCAGGCACTTGAATGGAACTTTGATTAAAAAACAATTAAATCCTGATGAATTTGTATAAGTTTTGTTGCAGCAGTAGGTAGGATGCACGGCATTATGCAATTATAGCATTGATAGCTTGCAATACATACAAAATGCTTTAAAATGCCTGGAAGAAACAAGAAATTATTCTTTAAGGCAGTTGCATAAAATCCGGAGTAAAAAAAGAATGAAATTCTAAGGGATTTGTATACGCTTATTGGATTAATCTGTAGAATACTCGGAAGTATCCGAAATGAAGCAATGACAACCTTCAAAGCATAAAAATTGACTTGAAGTCCAGGAACAAATAAAATAATAACTCTTCCAGGCATTTGAGTAAATCGGGAAATAAAAAATAGCGAAATCCACATTTCTTGCTCAATATTATAATGATAATATCTGTATCAGCCATTTTCACATTTATTTTACAATTGAGAGCTAATTTGTTCAAATAATAGACCATTCTTGTGCCTCCCATGTAACTCGGATTTTAGCATTTTTATCATTTTCTACTTCGTATAAATAGCATTTCGCATCAACGGTCAATAATACTTTTTTTTGTTGTAGAATCGATGCGATGCAATAATTATTCCAGTAAACGAAAAGAAATTGAATTAGTAATTGTTTAAGGTAAACACGTTTGTTGGCGCAGTCGGTAGGATATCTGGAAATATCCGTAATAAAGCGATGATAGCCCTTAAAGCATAAAACTGGCTAAAATTCCTAAAAGAAATAAGATATTAACTCTTCCAGGCACTTGAATGGAATCCTGACTAAAAAACAATTAAATCCTGATGAATTTGTATAAGTTTTGTTGGAGCAGTTGGTAGGATGCATGGAATTATGCAATTATAGCAATAACAGCTTGCAATACATACAAAATGCCTTGAAATGCCTGGAAGAAATAAAAAAATATTCTTCCAGGTCGAGTAAAATCTGGAGTAAAAAAGAATGACAATCTAAGGGATTTGTATATGTTTATTGGAGCAGTTGGTGGGATGCTCGAGAATATGCGATTATAGCACTGAAAAAGTAATTCTTCCAGGCACTTAAGCAAAATTTATATATATTTAGAGTACAGCAACATAATGCATAAAAATTGGCTTAAAGTGCCTGGAAGAAATTAAATTATAATCTCTTTATCGTACATATCTCCAGAGAGATAATATTGACTTTTTCAATTTCAAATATAAATTAGCAGGTACAAGAACTCTGCAGAATAATTTCCAAATCCAGTAAAAAAGAACATTTGGTCTCGAAGAAACCTCGTTTCTTAAAAACCGAGAAGCGACCTTAAAAGTAAAGCTTTAAATTAAAAAAAAAAATACAAGTTTCTCTCCTCAATTAAGAGCTTCAAAACCTGGAAGAAAAATTTTAAAATTCCTGAAAAAAAACTACACAAATATTCCAGAAAAAAGTCACATTGCTCATCTTAATTTTTCATTATTAATAGCACTTCTGGCTAAAAAAAAAATTCGGCATGAAAGAGTATATAACCATAATTAATTTTTAAATTCTACTTCATTAATCTCTGTCATCTGGCAGCAGTTAATGCAGCAGTTTGAAGCCTGTAAAGATTGACTTACAAGATAATAACCTTACCGCTAAAATTAAAATCAACATTTTTGCAATATTCTTTTTTTTTTTAAATCATTCCTTTTATTAATAAAGAAAGCGACACTGTTAATGGGTTCGAATAGATAAAGCAAACACAAGTGGCAATATTTGCCATTTATCTTATAGATTTTAAGAGGTTTTCCTTATGTATATGGAAATGCATAGTAATGCAAATAATGACACTGTTGACAATTGCATAAAACAAATTTAGAAGTTGTAAATCAATAAACAAACTGAGAAACCGTAAAAGGCTCTTCGGTGGTGGTTTTACCGATTTCCTCGGGCCTTTTGGCAGTACTTGACCAGCTGACTTTAGTGGTATAGTAAGCAATTTTCCCTAATTTATGCTAATAGTTGAGAATTTTTATTGTTTTTTAGTTACTCATGAAATATAATTAAAGTGTCTTGGAATAACTTTTTTCATTGAGCAAAATATACAACTTAAAAGTATTTATACATGCAAAATTGGTCTGACGGTGTTCTTCTTAATTATATGAGCGCATCGTCAGATTTAGTTTAACAAACTGTGGGTTAATAGCAGTATTGGATTTAGGAGGATTTTAATATAATTCAGATAATCATTATAAACTCATAATTTAACTGATGATTAAATTTAAGCCCTAAGAGTAAAAATAAAATGAAAATATATACTAAGATTAAAATTGTATAAATAAATTTAAATCTAATTGTGTTATAATTTAATATTTTAACACAACAGGTTTATTCACATATTTCCGGGGTCCTACCGACTGCTCCAACAAAACTGCCTGAAATTAAATATAGAGCAACTGCCTAGAATAACAAAACCACTGAAATGCCTAATAAAGATGGAAATAAGAATGGAAAATTAAAAAAAAACTAGGGGTTTCTATTTATAAATACAGGTAACAGACCAGATTTATTTTATATGAGGCAATACTTGCCGCCCAAAATTTATATAATTGTTCTTATTGTTCCAGAAAAAAATAACTAAAATAACATTTAGAAACGGGTCATAACCTCGCTTAATATAATTAATAACTGTAAACCTGCAATGGCAAACTGAAAAAAAGGCCTAAAATCCCGATAAAGGTAACGAAAGAGAAGAAGTAGTAGTTGTAGTGATTTTTCATTTAATCGAAGTTCGTTTCGACTTGGTAAAGCCATTATTAAGGCTTAAAATTGAACGATGACGGAGATTACTTTCTCGTCATTTATTTAAAGTGGGTTATTTAAATCATGCAGTAGACGCGTTTAAGTAAAATTGAGGATAAGTTAAAAGTAACTAAAGTTCAGTTTTTCCTTTGGTTTTATGACATGAAAAGCTCGAATTATGGGAGGCAGTTGCCAACGAACCGTAAGTCCTAACAATTATTTAATTAACCATATATGGATAATTAACACCGGTCTAATGTTTTTTTTTAAGGGAATTAAGTCAATATTTCAATAGTATAAAAACTTGTTTTAGGCCTCCGTTGGCCTGTGCATGCACCCGTTTAAATACTTAATTGGGTTTTAAGGTAGTTACTTATTATGCCCCGTAAATAAAATGTCTAGTTTTCATTGGTTTAACCGACTGTGTCTCCATTATCGTTTTTAATAAGCCCTAAATAATACCTTGGAGGAGGTGGGGTCGATTCAATAAACCGCCTTTTAATAGGGTCCTTAAGATATATAAATTGCTATTTATTAAGTGACTTATAAGGGGAAAATTCGGGGAAATGTTTGCTAAGGATTTACGCGGAAATTGTACTATTAAAAAATAATATTAGAAGCGTTTTCATTGCAGTATATGAGCAAGATATGTATCTGAGGGATAAGTGGTATCCAAATATTTTAATAAAGCTCCCTGTATACTAATATTCAACCCTCTAGCTCCTCTTGTTTTTGAGATATGAGTCTCTAAAAAATGTTTAAAAAATTAATTTTTTTCTCAAATTCAGAGCGCATTTTCACTATTTTGAGACATTTCTCAAAAAAATGCTGAAATAGATATTCAACCAATTTAATTAAACAATCTGCAAACCAGTTTTCAACCCTCTAACCCTTTCAGTTTCTGAGATATTATTAGGGTGGTTTTCGAGATAGACATTCATGGGTCAAATAAGTCTAGTTGATGTTGGGTAACATATGGATAATCAAATCTAAAAATGATTGAATTGACGCACCTGCATCATCTGGAGGGAAGTATTTAAAATTTATTTACTAAAAATGCCAATGATTTATAAAGCTTTCAGTATTACAGTAGAAATAGGAAATTATGTCAAATGTCTGTAATAAAATTGGAAATGATCCCAAAAGTCCACAACATGTAAGAATGCCTGGCAGAAATTAATTAATATTTTAATGGGTTTGAAGGAATGGCTTCATATACCGGGAAAAATTTTAATAGGGATTCTAATTTCTTTTAATTTAATTTCTTGTGTGAATACATGAAAATATGTCGTGGATATATAAAAATTGCTCATCATAATTACTGGAATAAAACGACAGAAAAAAGTGAGTCAATTCCGAGGAAATAAATACCTGGAAAAAAATTAATTTGACTTAAAGTGTCATATAAATATAAAAAAAACTTTTCGAAAATCCTGGAACAAAATTCAAAAATTACTCAAAAAATAACATGTTTATGTACAAAGACACTTATCATTAATCCATGCATCAATCTTTAATAAATTTGATTACTAGTCCAAAAGTCTAAACCATATAAGAAATTATTAAAAACTGAAAAAGTATATTAAAAATTATTTGAAATACCTTAAAGAAACTTATACCGACTCTGGATTAAAATGGAAGAATGACTTAAAAGCTCTGGAAAATATAAAAATTGGCGAATGTACAAGAAGTATTTCTAGAGGTAATTATTAGTTGAAAGAAATTTTAAATAACTTGAAATGCCCGGAAGAAAATTTAGGATTTAATAAAAAAATATCTCAAATTCATGGGAAAAATTAAAATTACACTCCAAATAAAAGAAACTTTTAACATTTCCTAAATGAACAAACTGGAAAATTGTCTCGAAAATATAACAAGTGAAGTGCGTTTTAAAGCCCTAAAGTATTTATGAACTCAGGATCAGTTTAAATTCCTAAAATAAAAATTGTAAATTAATCTGAAGCATATAGGAAATTATATGGAAAAAAAGTGGCAGTAAAATAGAAAAATTACTCAGAACAACGACTTAATCTACAAGTAATAAATACATGAAAGATTTTTTTCAAACACCTGGAAGAAAACATAGACTGCCTTCAAATGCCTGGAATAAAATTGAAAATTATGCCAAAAATCTGGAGCCTATAAAAATTATTTGAATGAAAAGAAGCTTTAAATAGTTCCTGGAATTAAATGAAATAATGATTTAAAAGATCTAGAAAATATAAAAAATGGCGAGGGCATAAAAAGGTTTCCAGAACCAGAACTAAGACCTGGAAAAAACCTAAAATCACTTTATATGTCTGGAATAAAATTAAAAATCTAGAGCATCTAAAACCTGGAAAAATTTTAATTGACTTAAATAAAAGTGAATTCTAAAAGCCTAAATCATATAAGATATTATTAAAAATACCTAGAAGAAAATTTAAATTGCGTTCAAGTACTTGAACTAAATATTATCTATAAATTAAACTATTGTTGCAAAATTCTAGGGCATATTTAAAATACCTGGAAAAAACTTATAATGACCTTAAATGGATGTATATGTGAAGGGAAGTTTTTAATAGTTCCTGTAATAAATGAAGTAATGACTCAAATGCTCTGGAAAAAATATAAAAGGAGCATTAAGTGCTCATGAGCACATAAAGTGTTTCCAGAATCTAGAGGTGATTAATAACGCTAAATAAACGTTATAAATATATTAAAATACTAAAAATAAGATTAAGGAAACTTACATTGATCTGAAATGGTTAGAATAAAGTAAAAATGAGTCAAAAAGTCTAAATCTAGAAAAACTTTAATTGACTTCAAATGATATGGAAATACGTACCATAATTTTGGGAAGTAACTGAAAATGCCGTATACAATAAAAAATGATTCTTATAAAATAAAATAAAAAATCTTCTTACTATACAGTGCTTTCATTTTAAAACGATCCACCCTTAATAACTTAAAAAAAAAAAAAAAAAAAAAAAAAAAAAAAAAAAAACACGTCAAATTAGATATACAGGGGGACGTTTAATTATGCATTTACTGAAGTTCTGTCAATCACCTCCTCACCTCCAGCTAACCTCACTTTAATATGTCAAATGGGAACCCCCATCGTGTGATACATCAAGAATCGGTAAATGTGTAAGTAAATAGTTAGCGAAAATAAAAGCGATAATAAAGAATATTTTATTTACGCCAAACTTTGGTATGTCAAATGGCAAGAAAGTTATTAAGGGTGGATCATTTTGAAATGAAAGCACTGTATAAAATTATTATGATAAAATTAAAAATGTTATAAATTATTAAATAAAACTTAAACTGACTCTAAAGGCTGTGGAAATATGAGAAAAGTCGTGAGAAGAATGACTCAAGAATTAATAGACATCTGAAAGAGCTTTAAAACGAGTTTAAATATCTTGAATAAATATTAAAATTAGTCCAAAAGTCTAAAGCATATAATAAATTATTAAAAATAATTGGAAGAGAATTTGAATTGCCTGGACTAAAATTGAAAATCATTCCAAAAATTCGGAACATATTAATAATGATTTAAAATACTTGGGAGCTTTTACTGACTTTAAATGACATGCATATATGAAAGGAAACTTAATAGTCCCTGGAATAAAATGGAAAAATGACACAAAACCTCTAGAAAATATAAAAAAGAAAAGTGATTTTTAGAGACTTAAGGTAATAAATACCAAGGTAATTAAGGTAATAAATTAATCTAAGGTATGTAGAAAATGTTTTAAAACACCTTGATAAAACTTGACACTAGCTTCAAAGATTATGGAATAATGGAAAAAAAAATTGGAAGTAAAATGAAAAAATTACTCAGAAAAACGACTCAATCTAGAAGTAATAAATACCTTGAAGAAACTTAAAATGACTTCAAATGTTTTGAAAAAAAAACTTCACGAAATATAGTGGATTCGCTTTGGTGGAATGTAGAAACAAAAGAATACTTCCATGAAATGAACCCATAGCTGAACCGATGACCTTTGGAACTCTAAAGCTTATTATTATAGATGGGTTAGAAGAATTTGTTGATTCTATATAATAAAAACACATTTGTATTTTCAATGTTAATATTAATAACTACAACTTTACTAAACATTATTATTACTTTTAAAAGCGACATTCTAATATAAAAGAGTCACTCGGATTATCGTTATCTTGATTAGTGGTAGTTAACAAAACTTTATCACTAGTACAAGGTAAGGATCCTTTTTTATACATAGGTCTAAAGAACTAATTGATTGATATAATTTCTTGACGAATATGATATTTTATTGTAAATATAGTGTGCTAAATTTGGTAAACCATTTTAATAAATAGGATAATATCTGTTAGATCTAGCAATATTTAAACAGTAAGCTCCTTTAGAACTATAACATTTCTTTAGTTTTTAATCGATATTAAAATTATTTACTTTTGGTTGAATCATCATAAGAAAAATAAGTACCTTGAATTTTCCTATTTAAACCAATAGCATGACAACCAATAAGTTGACATTTTTGCACCTGTATCAAAAGCACTCCTATTACTCTAATTTTACATTCTACTTTTCCACAAATAGCCGATTTAGGTGAAGTATGATATTCAGTTTCAGTTCAATAAAAAGGAATTGAATCAACTGGAATCATTGATAAAGAAGTTGTATAAATATTATAAATTATAAAAAATTTATACTGAATTCAAATCCATTATTGCACCGTAAAAAACTTCGAAAGTTACCTCACATAATACCTCAGTTCTTCAGTTAAAACCCCATTATAATATTTTAAAGCCAGACATCAACACTGTACTTAAAGAACAAAACAACTCGATAAAATATCGGGTGGCCAGCATATACACGTAGGTATGTACGTATTAAATGTAAAACGGACCTGGCCACAAAGCCGGTAATCAAACGTGACTTTTCGGGAAAACTTAACGGAAACACGAGCGTACGTACGGATCGTTTGTTAGTTTCATTGCTCAAATTGTTGTAAGTGGTGCGAAGGGAAATTGATCTGCACCGTATTAGATTACACGTAACAACGGGTCAACACAGATTTAAACGTCTAAACTAAAAATAAACCCGTCGAGTGTTTGCTGGATTAGTATCAACCGTAATCAGTTTAGAAGGAGAATTCAATTTTTTGGTGAGATTTTTTTTTTGCTTGCATTAGTTTTTTCTACAAGTTTCTTCCAGGTTTTTATAGTTTTCTTGGGATTTATAATTTTTTATTTTATTCCAGGAATTATCGAAGGTGCATTTTATTATATCCGTTCCTGTTAAAGTCGATCTAATTCCAGGTATTGAAAACATTTTTTTTCTGTTTCAGATTTTTGGAGTACTTGTAAATTTATTCCAGGCATTCCAAGTCATTTTAGGTTTCCTTCAGCTATTAATTCTCTCTAGGTTCTGGAAATCCTATACTTTAGGTATCATTTTCCCTAAAATATTTGTAGACATTTTTGATATGACACAATGAATCGTTGAAGATACTACGTTAAGTCCGGCTTAAGTTAAAATATTTGAATTATTATTCCAAGAGTGCCTGTAACGAAGAAATAAAAAAAAAATCTTCATTGTATGCAACAAATAAATTACATCTATTCTATATACATACAAAGGTGAAAAGTACCGCGTGTTTTAATAACCACCACAATAAATAATAAAAGGACAATTTTCTTAAAAATAAAAATTTAAACAAAAATTATGAACCATACCAGAATCAAAGTTACACCCGTATTAAAATATCAGCAGTCTCCAAAAGTGTTTTTAATTTAGACTTAAAAAATACCATGCCTAAATCTTTAATTTCTGCAGGTAGGTCATTGTAAATACAGGCAGAAGTATATATGAAAGAACTTTTCAGAAATTCAGTCTTATGCTGGGGGATTGCCAGTGTGCTTTTATAGCGAATATTTACATTATGTGTATCTCCCCTTTAAATAAGGAATTCTGACAGATATTCTGGTTCATGAAAATTAAGTAATTTATGTACAGTGCAGCTTATACCCAAAAATCTTCTTTGGGTCATATTAAGACTATAGACCTGCTTTACATGCTCACTAACATGAACTCTCCGAGGCAAATTTCTAGTAAATCTTACACAGGAATACCCATTCCAATTCAACACCATTAATATTTAATTAACTTGGTGCTCCATTATTCAAGGTACTTTCATTTCTTGAGAACAGGATTGCCTGTGCTTTACCAGAATTTATAAAAAGTGAGTTTTTGTCAGCCCAGGCAGGCAACCCACCAATGATGGCAGATAAATTTGCAAATTATCTGCATACTTGTGATACCTGCAGTAAATTATTTTATGAATTAAAACAGCCACAAATATTATAAAGAGAAGGGGTCCCAACACCGATCCTTGTGGGACTCCCTGAGTTACATTTCTCCACCCAGAAGTTACCACACCCTCGTCATTAGTCAGCTTTACTGCCTGTTGCCTGTTTTGAAGGTAGCGTTTCAACCACCCATTTGCCTGAATATTGTAGTGCCTCCGTTTTGCTATTAAAAGTTCTATATTGAGAGTATCAAAGGCTTTTGTCATATGTATCAAAACAGAGAGACAACAGTGTCCATTATCCAGAGATAGAGTAAATATCTGTTGTTACTTTTAGAAGAGCTCTCGTACAGCTATAATTTGGTCTAAAGCAGACTGAAATTTTGGGATAATGGTTCTGCTTAATAAATAATTCAGCAATTGACCTTTTACAATTTTCTCAATTAGTTTAGATAAAGTTGGCAAAATACTAATTTGTCTTAGTTCATAAATATTGGTTGGATTGTTCACTTTAGGTACTGAAGTAACAAGGGCTTTTTTCCAGATGTCAGAGACACACCCAGAAGATAAAGAATTATTAATAATGTTCACTAGAGGTTTTAGGCAAATAAGAATGCAAGCTTTTAACATTTCTATAGAGATCTCATCTACCCCAATAGTCTATAATGTAATCTGTAATTGAGGCGCACTATCCAGAAAGTGATTATTAACAAGTGTTGGCTTTCTTAGATTAAAAGGAATTTCTATTATATTTTTTCCAGATGTCAGAGACACACCCAGAAGATAAAGAATTATTAATAATGTTCACTAGAGGTTTTAGGCAAATAAGAATGCAAGCTTTTAACATTTCTATAGAGATCTCATCTACCCCAATAGTCTATAATGTAATCTGTAATTGAGGCGCACTATCCAGAAAGTGATTATTAACAAGTGTTGGCTCTCTTAGATTAAAAGGAATTTCTATTTCAAAAAATGACTTTGTCTCTTATTGAAAAGTCAATATCTCGGGTTCTAGTATTCAAAATTTTGCAATTATTTATTCATGACCTAATCCGAATACCCTTTTAGTCTTTTTTATAGAAATGAAGATATTTTTTATTGCCTATAATTTTCTTAATAAATTTTTCCTTTAGGATAATTATTTTCTGCAGAAAAGCCGTTTTTCATAAACACTGTCCTTACACCCCCCACCCACCCCAAACATCTTACCAGGAAGAAATTCTTCTGCAAAATATTTGTTTTTTAGAATTTTTTAAAAAATATAGATTATAAAATTATAGATATTTATTATAGGATTCCCGAGGATTGATTTCCTGCACAATAACACTGTTTACTTAAATTTGATATAATTTTTTACATACATATAAATATTTAGTGCAAAAACACTTGTTTTATCCAAATCAACCGTGTCCAATCTATTGGCGAATATTTACATTATGTGTATCTCCCCTTTGAATAAGCAATTCTGACAGATATTCTGGTTCATGAAAATTAAGTAATTTATGTACAGTGCAGCTTATACCCAAAAATATTCTTTGGGCCATATTAAGACTATAGACCTGCTTTACATGCTCACTAACATGAACTCTCCGAGGCAAATTTCTAGTAAATCTTACACAGGAATACCCATTTCAATTCAACACCATTAATATTTAATTAACTTGGTGCTCCATTATTCAAGGTACTTTCATTTCTTGAGAACAGGATTGCCTGTGTTTTACCAGAATTTATAAAAAGTGAGTTTTTGTCAGCCCAGGCAGGCAACCCACCAATGATGGCAGATAAATTTGCAAATCATCTGCATACTTGTGATACCTGCAGTAAATTATGTTATGAATTAAGTCAGCCATAAATATTATCAAGAGAAGGGGTCCCAACACCGATCCTTGTGGGACTCCCTGAGTTACATTTCTCCACCCAGAAGTTACCACACCCTCGTCATTAGTCAGCTTTACTGCCTGTTGCCTGTTTTGAAGGTAGCGTTTCAACCACCCATTTGCCTAAATATTGTAGTGCCTCAGTTTTGCTATTAAAAGTTCTATATTGAGAGTATCAAAGGCTTTTGTCATATGTATCAAAACAGAGAGACAACAGTGTCCATAATCCAGAGATAGAGTTAAATAACTGTTGTTACTCTTAGAAGAGCTCTCGTACAGCTATAATTTGGTCTAAAGCCAGACTGAAACCTTGGGATAATGTTTCTGCTTAATAAATAATTCAGCAATTGACCTTTTACAATTTTCTCAATTAGTTTAGATAAAGTTGGCAAAATACTAATTTGTCTTAGTTTATTAATATTGGTTGGATTGTTCACTTTAGGTACTGGAGTAACAAGGGCTTTTTTCCAGATGTCAGAGACACACCCAGAAGATAAAGAATTATTAATAATGTTCACTAGAGGTTTTAGGCAAATAAGAATGCAAGCTTTTAACATTTCTATAGAGATCTCATCTACCCCAATAGTCTATAATGTAATCTGTAATTGAGGCGCACTATCCAGAAAGTGATTATTAACAAGTGTTGGCTCTCTTAGATTAAAAGGAATTTCTATTTCAAAAAATGACTTTGTCTCTTATTGAAAAGTCAATATCTCGGGTTCTAGTATTCAAAATTTTGCAATTATTTATTCATGACCTAATCCGAATACCCTTTTAGTCTTTTTTATAGAAATGAAGATCTTTTTTATTGCCTATAATTTTCTTAATAAATTTTTCCTTTAGGATAATTATTTTCTGCAGAAAAGCCGTTTTTCATAAACACTGTCCTTACACCCCCCACCCACCCCAAACATCTTACCAGGAAGAAATTCTTCTGCAAAATATTTGTTTTTAGAATTTTTAAAAAAATATAGATTATAAAATTATAGATATTAATTATAGGATTCCCGAGGATTGATTTCCTGCACAATAACACTGTTTATTTAAATTTGATATAATTTTTTACATACATATAAATATTTAGTGCAAAAACACTTGTTTTATCCAAATCAACCGTGTCCAATCTATTGGATATTATCAGCGAAGTCATCTCTTCTTCATGCATACTAATTTGAAAAAGAGAGAATTTGCAGAAGAATTTATTACTGGATAAAGGTGTGGGGTGGGTGGGGGGGTAAGGGTAATTTTGTTAAAAAACTTTTTTACTTCTTCTCTCATCGTTATGAAAATTACAAGCAAAAATACAACTATTATTGAAAAGTGAATATCTCGGGTTCTAGTGGCCAAAATTTTGAAATTATTTATTTATGAACTAATCTGAAGACGCTTTTAGTTTTTTTTTTAAGAAATTAAGATTCATTTATTTCCTATAATTTTCTTAATAAATTTTTCCTTTAGGACAATTATTTTCTGCAGAAAAGCCTTTTTCCATAAACACTATCCTTTCACCCCCCACCCACCCCAAACACCTTACCAGGAAAAAATTCTTGTGCAAAATTATTATTTTTCAGAATTTTCTAAAAAATATGGATTATGTAATAATAGATATTGGTGATAGGATTCCCGAGGTTCAATTAATTTGAAAAAAAGAGATTTGCCATAAAATTTATTATTGGATAAAGGGGTGTAGGGTGGGTGGGAGGGGTAATGGTAATTTTGATAAAAAACCTTTTTGTTTCTTTTGTCATCGTTATGATAATTGCAAGCAAAAATATAACTTCATTAAACTCTAGATCATCGACAGTTTTACAATTCCTAACTGATCACAATCTAATATACTTCATTTTTGAGAAACCCAATATTGACATTTTCAAAAAAAAAAGTCCAATATAGAGACTATCAAAAATTACATGTAAGTCACTTTTTTTTGTCAGAAGGCGATTTAGTCAGATGGGATGAAACATTTACGAATTGAAAGATATCTATATCTTCACTAATAACATAGATGAAGATATAGATATCTTTAATAAAAAAATCGTCGATCAGAAATTTACATAAAAGAAACTCTGAGACCTTATTCTTGAAAAATGTTGAAATTTTCATAAATTTTCTCTAAATGGGGGTCATTTGTCAAATACGTCAAAAATGTCGACTAATTTCTAACGAGATAACAAAAATTCCAATTTATTCTGGAAAAGTGTTGAAATTTTATAAATTTTTTTAAAATGGTAGTCATCTGCTAAATATCGATATTGTTGACTAATATCTAACCTCTAAAAGTAGAAAAAATATAAATTTTAATCTATTATTGACAAATGTTAAAATTTTTGTCAATTACCTTAAAATGGTGGTCATCTGGCAAATATATTAAAAATGTGGAGAAATATGTAGTGACAAAATCAACATTTCAATTTATTCTTGAAATATGGTGAAACATTTATAATTTTATTTAAAATGGTGGTCATCTGTCAACAGTGAAAAGCGTTAGCTATTTTATAACCTCTAAAAGTATAAAAAATTTAAATTTTATTCTTTTATTGACAAATGTTGGATTTTTTATTAATTCCCTTCAAATGGTAGTCATCTGGTGAATATGTTAATGATGTGGACAAATATCTAGTGACAAAATAAATATTTGAATTTATTTTTGAAATATGTTGAAATATTTATAATGTTCTTTGAAATGGTCTACATCTGTCAACAGTGAAAAGCGTTGGCTATTTTCTAACCTCTAAAAGTATAAAAAAATTTAAATTTCATTCTATTATTGACAAATGTTGTATTTTTTGTCAATTCTCTTCAAATGGTGGTCATCTGGTGAATATGTTAATGATGTAGACAAATATCTAGTGAAAAAATAAACATTTCAATTTATTCTTGAAATATGTTGAAATATCTATAATTTTCTTTGAAATGGTCGACATCTATCAACAGAGAAGAGCGTTGGCTATTTTCTAACCTCTAAAAGTATAAAAAATTTAAATTTCATTCTATTATTGACAAATGTTGGATTTTTTGTCAATTCTCTTAAAATGGTGGCCATCTGGTGACTATGTTAAAAATGTGGACTTATTTCTAACCTCTAACAGCGAAAAAATAAATACTTTCATTTCATTCCTGAGAAGTGTTTAAATTTTTATAAATTTTTTTGAAATAGTGATCGTCTGTCAACAGTGAAAAGCGTTAACTATTTTCTAACCTCTAAAAGTGAAAAAAAAATTAAATTTTAATCTATTATTGACAAGTGTTGCAATTTCTATCAATTTTCTTAAATTGATGGTCATCTATCAAATGTCCACTAATTTCTAACCTTTAACCATGAAAAAATTCAAATTTTAATTTATTCCTGGAAAATGTTTAAATTTTTCCGATTTACGTAAAATAGCGGTCATCTGTCAAATTTCAAAAGCTTTGACTAATTTCTAACTTATAAAAGTGAAAACCAAATTGACAAATTGCTTAAAAATAAAACGAAAGAATAGATAAACATACAGAGAGAATAAGGAGGAAACTAAAAACAGCCAAAGAAAAAAGAAACTAAGAAGTCAATTGTGTCACTTATTTTTTTCTCTTTTTAGCCTTTATGACAAACATACATTATCTGACATTTAAAATGAACAATGATACTTGTAAGTATCATCAAGTAGTGACATTATTAAGTTTCAGATTTTCTTGATTCCTTGCTCATAGCATTCTTTGCAGATCAGTTACACTATATGACAGTTATACTGCCTGAAGTTGTTCAACTTTTTTTTTCTATTTCATTGTTATTTCCATCTACAGTTATCAGTAAATTATCTGAGATAATAGCAGTGTGACTTGACCATTCGTTTACTTCTGATAAATCCTTTATATATGACTTACAAAACCTCAGGGGCACAAACTGCAACGGTTGCTAAAGCAACAACGAACCGCATTGTCATTGTAACTTTTTTCGATTTTATGGTCAAAGGATCTGATGTCTGATGAAACCATGACTTGCATTCCCTAACGGGGGCAGATAAGAGCGAGCAGCTAAATTTTAACCTTGTAATTCTGCCATTTTTTTGCTTGCAGAAACCGTTAATACTAAAATAATTTAGAACGTATAACTGTTCAATTATTGACTTCATTAATAATATCTGACCACTATTAATAAACTGTAGCAGGGGCAATAAGACTCAAAAACTGTTCTTCCTCAGACTTTCTTAAATAACAAACAAAACCGCGAACGAGAATGCGAAGGCGAAACGAGAACTTGTTACTTTCGATCCGATTCTGCAATTCATTATTGCAGCAACACGAAAAAAAAATGACAGAGCTGTCATTTTTTTTTCGTGTTGGTTAACCTCATTGAAAATACAGTTCGTCTGAAAGTATTTCATAAGAACTCACCTAGGGGCTGTGTGAAAGAATGAGACAAAAACATCAAACGAGTGCTAATGTTGTTCGTGTCTATTTAAGTTATGCACAATGATTTGATCAAACAAAAGTATTTTTTTTAAGGGAATGTTGCTCGTATCTGCTTAAGTTATGCATAAATGTTTGCTAAGTAAGTAGGGTTTTATGCAGTAGTAAAAGGTTTTCCTTTAAAAAATATGTCATTTCAACTTCAAAGGTTGATTTTTTTACTTGGAAGAAATGTTCAGCATTGCTTCGTGGGTGTTCAATAATTAGTTTATTAGAAATTAGAAGAATCTGTGGTTCAATTTTTAAATTTCTATTTATTTTGAGTTCCAAGCTATAGACGATTTTTTTAATGTCTTCAACTTCCAAGGCAAATTTCTCCATTAAATAAATAAATATTAAAATATGCGTGCAGTGATTTTGTTAGAAGCTGTATTTCAATTTTTAGGCCTCTAGATTTTTTATATTAAAATAGATGTGAAATTTGTCCTTAAAAAATTCACTTAAAATAATTGAAAATTCTTGAACTTCCAGGGCAAATTTATTTATTTTAATTGTTTTTTAAAAGCAAATGCCTTAACAGGTATTCAAAGGTTTTATTAGGAGAACGTGCGATCCAAATTTGAAGTTAGTACCTTCCATGAATTAAGGGATATATAAATATTTTTTTTCTTATTATTTTTATCATCATTTAAAACAAAAAAGTAAATTTTCGATGCATAAAAATTTTAATTAAAAATATATACTCATCCATGTTTCATATATAACTTTTTGGTCAAAGTTCCTCTTTGTTTAACTTATTATATTTAGAAAAACGTGAAGAAAATTAAGGTTATAAACTTATAGTTATTAAATATTACATAAACCTAATAGAAAATAAAATTTTTATTAAAAATACTTAATAAGTTGTAAATACGATGAGTGGAACAAAAAAACTTATAGAAAAACTCACGTGTTAAAGTAAGATGCGTAGAATATAATTTTATTTTTTATAGAAATATATTTTTTGACTATAAAAAAATATTAGATATATCTCTGTCTTACACATAATTTTTGCCACAAGTATATATGAAATAAATAGATACTTATCCTTGTTTCATATGTAATTTTTGTCCCAAGTTTCTCTTTGTTTAACCCATTATATTTAGAAAAATTTAAAGAAAATGAAGTTATTATTTTTATTGAAGCAAATTATATTTATATATATGTATTAAAAAAATTAAAAAAGCATATTATTTTTTTAATAGAAAAAAAAATAATTACAAATACTATATTAATTATACTAATTAATACCTTCTGGACAGAGTGGGAAAAAGAAAAACTTATAGAGAAACTCATGTGCCAGAGAGAGAGAGATGTATAGATTATAATTTAGTTTTTTATAGAAATATAGTTTTTGACTATAAAAAAGTTTAATGAAAAACGTTTTTTTTTTGCAGAAAATATTTGCTTTAGAGAAAAAAAATTAAATTTATTAAATAATTCACTTTTTGATTCATTGGCCACCTCGGCCGCCAGACTTAAAATCACTTGACTTTTATTTTTGGAGTTATACAAAGAATTAGCTATCATAACAACTAATTGGATCAATTGATGGAAGGTCAATTTTAATAGTTACAATGTTTTTTAAAAAACTACCCCTACACCCCCCACCCACCCCACATTTTTAACCAGTAAGAAATTCTTTTGAAAAATCACCGTTTTTCGTGCATATTATCCAATTTAATAACACTGTTTGTTTATTTAAATTTAATATAATTTTATATATATTTATTATAAATATTTAGTACAAAAACAGTATTATTAAACTGGATATTATTAAGGAAAAAATAATGTTTTATTTATAGGTACTGTTGAAAAACAGTGATTTTGCAGAAGGATTTCTTACTGGTAAAGAATGTGGGGTGGGTGGGGGGCTAAGGGTAGAATTTTTGAAAAACGGTTTTTTTTTTAAAGAAAAAATACCGTTTTTCAAAAAAACTACCCTTAGCCCCCCACCCACCCCACAAACTTTACTAGTAAGAAATTCCTATGAAAAATCACTGTTTTTCGTCCATATTATCCAATCTAATAACGCTGTTTTTATATTAAATATTTGAATGTTATTAAATTAAATATTGCATTTATATTTTTTGCAAAAACATTGTTTTTTATCAAAACAATCCTTACCCCCCACCCACACCAAAAAAAAATGTTACTATTTCTGGTTCACTTTTTAAACCTTGACTCATAAAACTCACTGTAACTCAGTGAGTTCTTAACTCACAAACATCATTCATCATTCAAACTCATCCTTGTCTCATATGTAATTTTTTTTAAGTTTCTCTTTGTTTAACTAACTAATTTAGAAAAATCATCAAGAAACTCAAGTTTATTTATTTATACTTATTATAAAATAAAAAAATTTAAAAGCACATTATATTTTTAATAAGAAATAACATTTTAACTAAACATGCTTAATGATTTCTTGAGAGTACGATGAGTGGGCGAAACAAAGAAAAATTTATAGAGAAATTTATGTGTCAGAGAGAAATGCGTAGATTATAAATGTGTTTTTTTATAGGAATATATTTTTTAACTATAAAAGAAGAAATTTTTATCTTTATTTGATACCTCATTTTTGCCAAGTTTACCTTTATCTTACTTATTATATTTTATATACGTGCAATCTAAACGAGAATGAAATTTGTCTATTAAATTTAAAAAAAAATGCTTAAATTTTTGTTCAAAGGTTTTATTAGAAGAACGTATTCGAATTTTAAAGTCAGTAACTTCTTTGAATTAAAAGATATAGGCATCTTGTCCCTAGAATTTTTTTTTCAACTTTAAAGGCGAATTTCTCCATTACTTTTTTATTAAAAAAATTCCTATCGTCCTGAGGATGGCGTAATATAGGCCGAAACGTTTTATTTAACCCTAGATCCAACTCAATTAGCAAGAAGCATATTAAGGAAAAATCATCAAAATAAAAATATAATACTAAAATTTGTTTCCACTGTATTCCTAAAACTAACTACCTTGGGTTCAAAAATGTGCATTCGTATATCAAGCATTTGAACAAAATATTACTCGTATACATTTAAGTTATGCATAAATATTATCTACTGAATATTTATTTATATAATTTCCTACTAAGTAAATAAAGTAGACTTAATACTTGTTACAGTTATTTTTATAGGGTTGGAAAAATCTGCTCATATAACGCAACACAACATGATCATATTAAATATATTTAATGAATATTAAACATTTAAGTTCTATCTGCATAATCATCAAATTTTAACAGTCTTTTAAGCAAACCTATGAAAGATAAGCCAACATTTTGCAAATTTTAAAGCAACGTTGTTCGTATCCGTTTAAATTATGCATTTTTTAAAATAAAAATGTTTAATTTCAATGTTTTTTTCAAACACTATTACCGAATATAAAGTTCACGTAAAGTACAAATTCATTTAATAAAATAATTTTGAACGTGAAAAAGCGAAAATGCCAGATCCGAGTAAATCTATTAGCAACACATTTATGAACCGAGTTATTATTAGGAGTTCTTGCTAATAAATCTTTGTGGCGAGGTAACTAAATACGTATATGTGCTAATTCTGTTTACTTCTTTCTATTTAAGATATTTTGAGTTATATCCTGGATTCTAGGTAATTTTTCATTTATTAAGTAAGTTAATTTTTTGGTTCTAGTTCACGTTAGTCAAACTTTATTAAATAATAACTCCATGATTGAACTCTCTGACGAAAAGCAAAATTTAAATAGTCAAAAGCCAGATTAAATTTTGTGAATAATTATGTTGTTTTTACGTAGGTTAATTAGCATAGAAAAAAATCAATAAATTGAGGAAGACACTCTAAAATTACCCAAATTTATGACTTTTTGTAAAAATTGGGTGAAATATTGAATGGACCTAAATAACATAAATAATAGAAAAAATAATAATAAAATTAATGTATGGAGGTGCCAATTCCTCAGTTTATTTATCAGAAAAACTGATCAAAATATAATACACTTTACGCTCTTTTAAACCCGTCAAAAGACCGACTGGCTTACAGGCCGGTATATGTAAATTTACAAGTTTAATTAATCAGATACAGAGATAACGTCACGTGAACTGCCACTTATACCCGCGTAATCATTCACGTTACAAATTAAGGAAATTGCATCCTATGTGTGAAATATTTTTTAATCTTATATAACCTATTATTTCATTTTTTTTTATTTTCAAATTTTATCAAATTTTTATTCTATTGGAATATACACGTCTGGCAAATATATACGAGCGAAATTCATAGACAAAGCCTTAAGTTAAAGTGAGAACGATAATGCAAGGAAAAATGCTTTCGTTCTCATTTTAATCCATTGATTTTTGCCCTTCAGGCCTGACTTATCCAAGCCTGTATACAGGTGCTGTACAAATTTATATAATTAAGGTCATAGCAACTAGTAAGTCAATATGAAAATGGTATTTTGAAAAATGACTAATGAAAAATGAGTTAATGGGGTTTGTGACAAAATGACGTGCCAAGGATTTAATTTTTGACCCACATTCATAATTTTTATACGGCTGTATAGATAATTTAATTGCCTTTAATTGGACATATAATACGTGAATTTACATTAGTTAAACTTGAACGAAACCACTGAAACTTACTCGACTAAGTAATACTTGAAAAAGAGCTACACCAAGAATTTGACTCTTGACCTCCATTTATAGTTTTAGTACCGCTGTATAAATAATTTAATTGCCTTTAATTGGACACTGAACACCTGAATATATATTAGTCCATATAATTTAATTATCTTTAATTTGATGCATAATACAAGAATATAAATATGTCAGCTTTTGGGTAATTTAAGGTAAACCTTACTGACTGTTTCTTGGATCTGATATGGATAAAAGCTCTCTTAATTACATACAATTTATTAATTGCTTTACATTAATATAAAATCTTATAGAGAAACCCTTTATTTATGGTTGTTCATTACTAACTTAACCCGCATGCAACACGTCAGATTAACAGTTTTATACATTCATAAATAGCCCTTATTTTAAATTGTGCATGTACCCATGAAGTTTATGGTGTTTTTAATTAAGGCAGAATTAACACACAATTTTAATTATAAAACTCAAAAAAAAATCATATCAATAACCTAGACGTTACAGTGCAAAATAATAATTCCATCCCAGACTATAAGCCAACTATAATTTTTACATGCAATTTAATTTGTAAATAAATTTGTATTACTTAGTGATAATAGCGTCAAGTTTACTCACACGTGGCTGTTATCGGGGATTACACGATTACCGGATTCAGATATTAAACAATGTTATTATTTCTAAGTTTATTCTTAAATAAATATATCAATGAAAGAAATATATTTATAATAAACATTTTTTTTCAATTGGCATAAGGTCAAATGTGCTAAAATTTAATTGATAAAAAACGTATTCTTCTTCAGCGAGGCTTATAACACTTGTTGCTATAGGACCGTTTAACATTTCAGTCAATAATACATTTAATATTCTTTACAGATGACACCAACATCATAAACTTTCTTCTACCTAAAATCTTTAAAAAATAGTTCTTCTTTGTAGCATGTTCAAAGCCCACTTGGACCTCAAGAAATAGAAAAAGACTAGGGAACCACCAAGAGATGTTTGGCATAAGTAATTTAAAAAATGAAGAATCTGGATCTTCTGGTTCTGCTCTTGGTTGTAATTTATCTAATGAAAGGAGAGCAGAATATCCAATTCTTGGTTCCAGATGATGATTGGATCTTCGTTAAAGATCTTATTTACGAATTGCTTAAGGAATCATGGATGCCAAGTTATTGGTCTTCCTTTGGAGTAATGGGAGGTTCAAATAGCTCAAGAAAGTCCAGTGGAATATTCCTAGTAATTACCTACTGATTTTTTGGTTTCTTATTGCTATAGCTGAAAGATTACTGAATGGATTTTGGAAAGATTTACCTTAGATTTATCTTATGGTAGATCAAAAGGTTAAATGATTAGGAGCTCTGGATTCAACAACTGAAATTTGAGGTTATGATGATCAAAATCGACATTTCTGGGAAACACTGATGTTATGTTCATTGATAATCAATTTCTAGGAGTTCGTAAATTCAAATTTACCGCCAAAATAGTGGAAAATAAATAAGTCAATCAATAATAATTTTTAAATAAAGATTAAGGGCTTCGTTAGGTCAAATCGCCAAGGAATTATTAAGGTCAAATTTAATATTAAAATTCAGCACCACCAGAAAATTAATTCTTGAATTTTTGGAAATTATTCAAATTTTGAGTCAAAATCATTAGAATAAAACAAAACAAATAAATGATTTTTTTTAAAAATAACTTCAGGGAAAAAATTAATGAAAATGACAGTTGACTTTGACACTTGACAAATATATTATTAACTGATAAACAACCGGTTTATGAAAGGCGAAAAAAATTAATTGATTTATTATTAAACGTCTGAGTGAAGCCGAGAAGTCTAAATACAGCGTCAAAATTCTTCAAAAAGTGGCGACAAGATGACAGATGACGTTCGACAGACTTATAGCGGTGACAGGTTTGACATTTGACGTTGCCAACTGTCACCATCACTAAATGACAGATAATTTTGACAGTTATACCACTCAAAGTAATGACACTCGACAGATGACGTTGACATCTCAGTTTTATCAATAAAAGTTAAATTTTTATCCTGAATCCGTTAAATACATAGAAGATGAACTTAATTAAAAAAAAAGCAGATGAGATTGACTGGACTTTGACAGCTATATCATTGACATTGTTGATACTTGATTTAGTAGTGGTAAATGGCATTGACAGCTGTGATCATCAACTTTAGAACTTTAACCAGAACAAAATTTAAAGTTTTTTTATTAAGCGTTGATGTTTTTTCCTTGAATTCGTTCAATACATGGAAGAATAATTAAATTAAAAAAAAACAGGTGAGATTAAGTCGACTTACGGATATTAGGGGTTTATGAGGTGACAAAAAATCCTCATTTAGAGTTTAATAAAAGAAAATATTTGGATATTTTAATTTTTAAAGCAAATCCTTAATTACTAACCTAAAAATATTTTAAATTTTCATTTTTATTTTTTCAAGGTAAAATCTACATTTTTGGATTTTAAGGCCAATACAAAATTGCCATAAAAAATTGCCCTTAATAGTAAAAAACGAATAAAAACAAGCTGGATTTTACGGTTTTATAAAACTATAAATATAGACTATAGTGCATTAATCAAAAACAGGTTTTAAAAAACGAATTATGAAAAAACTTAATTAAAAATTAACTGAGAAATATTCACATCAAAATATTCAGGACAATAAAGCTTTAAAAAAACTTAAAGAAGCGAATATTTTTTAAATTAAAATATAGGAAAAATATCACAAGGGAATTGAACAACAGACATCGAACAAAAATGAAAATGAATTAATAACGTCAAAAAAAAGCCTCTGAATCATAAAAAATTAAATGAAAAAAATTATACTTCATTAGATGCATAATCAAATTAACGTCTCATTTATTTGACCTACTAAACCGTTCATAACATCCATTTAAATTAAGCAAACATCTCCAAAAAAAAAATCCAAACATTATCTAATTAATGAAAGGAAAAACGTTCAGATAACACTTTCACCAATTCCGCATTCGAAATCTTTATCTAAATTAAACACGCGAATTTCGTTTCATTTAAGCAAACGAGTAAAAATAGTTCATTGCATACACATGTGTGGTGAACGATCTCGTACAATGTCAAGTTCAAAATAGTTAAAATTATCCGCTGATAACGTCTGGCAAATATTAAACTGCATCAATGCTTTTGCCGCTTACGTAACTTTGGCACATAGTAACTGTATAAGCGGACTCTGCACGCGATTCCCGCTGTTACAGGAACGGAGTCAGCAAGAAATTCGACCATTTACTGATAAAACTTCTTTTTTTTCCATTGTATTTATTTTTAATATTTATTTCGATTTAAAAGTCGCGCCAATATTCGTCTCCTAGCGGCGAGGACTAACTTTTTAGGTGTGCCCCGAGATGTCGCTAGGTATGCCCATTACATCAACCACTTTTTGAGCAGTCTGTAGACTTTTTCCTTTTAATTGATCCTTATTGGAGTTTCCACTTTCCAAAGGAGTTGCAGTTACAAGTGTTGTTGAACTTTTCACTTTAGAAGTAATATTCTTGGATTATATAGGATACTATTGGTTTTTTCACGTGATCTGAGCCTCCATTTTAAGATTTTCTGTTCAGCTACACCATTGCAATTCAATTGCTTTGAATGGCGTTCCTCGTGGTGGAATTTAAACTGAGAATTTCTGAAAACGGTGCCAAGACAAGAAATTTAATTTCTCAAAGCTGCTATAATTCTTTTTAAAATGGTTTTTTCATTCTTACAATAGCGTTAAAATTAACGGAGATATCGCTGAAAAACCACGTTGACATCATCTCGTCCGTCGCCTAAACTAGAAGGTGCGACAAGGATGGAGCGATGACCGCACCTATCGACATCTCGCGGCACATGTGAAAAATTGGCACTCGCTCCGCTAGGAGGCGAGTTCAAGTCTTAATATTGGCGCGACTTTTAAATCGAAATAAATAGTAGGAAATAAATACAGTGCAAATAGGTCTTTGTAATTATTGTAATGTTGTTTAATGTGTACGTGCGTCATAAAACACCTGAATATTTTTTTAGGACCTTGAACAGTAAAATTGCTTTAATATAATTTTTTTTATTATGCAATACTATTTATTTATATATTTTCCCTGCCATTATTGGTTGAAATTCATGAATTGTGTAAGTTACATTTAAAATTTATCATACTATAGTAAAGGGTGTTTTTTTTAGAGGTTTGGATTTTAAGTTGTCAAAACTGTTTCTGGTGATTGTCAATTTGGCAGTTGGTGGTCAGTACAGTTTGCCATTTCACAATGAATAGACTTACTCCAGAACACGCTTCAAATTGTGCAAATATATTTTGAAAATCATAGTTCAATTCGCGAAACTTACCGTGCGCTGCGTCCATTTTACGGTCGACATAATCGGCCATCCGAGCAAGTTTTTTGAAAAACCATGAATCGTTTTCGTACCACGCATACTCTAGCTGATAATACGCATCCACAAAAACGCCATACAGTGCGCACAGAAGAAGTTATTGCTGCTGTGGAGCATAGTGTTGAAGAGCACCCGAATGAGTCGATTCGCCATCGTGCACAATGGCGAATCGATTCGATCGACAATTGGGGCTGTGCCCATCCACTTTGTGGAAGATTTTGCGGCAAGATCTTGGCTTGCGAGCTTACAAGATTCAACTTGGGCAAGAACTGAAACCGCGTGACCATTATGCGCGCAGTACGTTCGGTGAATAGGCGGAAAACAGCATTCAACTTGACCCATTTTTACAATCCAAAATTTTGTTCAGCGATGAGGCTCATTTTTGGTTGAACGGCTTCATCAATAAGCAAAATTGCCAAATTTGGAGTGGAGAAAATCCAGAAGCTTTTATTGAGACGGCCATTAAAAGTCACAGTTTGGTGCGCTTTATGGTCAGGAGGAATCATTGGCCCATATTTTTTTAAAGATGATAACGACCAGAATGTTACAGTCAATGGAGAACGTTATAGAGCCATGATTGCCGACTTTTTTGTTCCTCAGTTGAACCGACTTGATGTGGCAGAGCTTTGGTTTCAACAAGATGGTGCAACATGCCACACAGCGCGTAACACTATCAATTTATTGCAGGAAACATTCCATGATCGCATAATTTCACGCAATGGACCTCCACGATCGTGTGATCTCACACCCCTGGATTACTTTCTTTGGGGATATGTGAAGTCACATGTCTTCAAAGATAAACCACAGACGTTGGATCACTTGGAAGCAAACATTCGCCGCGTTATTGCCGAGATACGGCCCCAGATGCTTGAAAAAGTGGTCGAAAATTGGACTTCCCGATTACGCTACATTCGAACCAGCCATGGCGCTCATATGCCCGACATTTTTAAGCACTAATGGCATAACAATATCTTTTAAATAAAACCAATACCATGTCAATAAATTTTTTTTTTATAGTTTTATTTCACTTTTTCACAAATTTGTATACCTCTCAAAAAAACACCCTTTATAAGATAATTTTAAACGTCTTAAAAGGATGCAAAATTAAAAAAAAATTGATTGTTATGATAAATATTGATTTTTATCATATACATCAGATTTTACATGAAAAATATTTTGTTTCTACTTAATTTCTCTACTAAGGGTACCTTTTAAATTTGAGTCGTTCTTAAAATGAAATATTAATTTTTTGTTAAAAACTGGAAAATTCAAAATATTTTTAGGCCAGTAATAAGGGTTTTTACTTATATTAAAATCTCCGGGAATTTTGTTTTATTTAGCCCTATATTTGACCCTAAATAAGGGTGTTTTATGGCCTCATAACGCCTTAAGATCCAGTTTTAGTACAGTGGATCAGTGGGACGATTTCTTTTAATTTTTTTATTCAAACTTAAAAATGTGAATGTTTTCAGACCAGAAGTATTGATTTTGCTATGGAAATTTTGTAAGTTTTTTAAAACAGAGCAATTTTGCCCTTAAAAAATCTAAATTTCAGAATTTTATTTTTTTTTATTCATTTTTTAAAAATGTTTTCTCATTTTGATATTTTTTTTTTAAAATGGTAATTCTTTACTATTTTTTTTACAATTTTTGGTTTTTCTGTGAAGTATTTTTTTTTTAAACTTCAGTTTTTTTTATTTAGTTAATTCCCTTATGAAAAATTGATAAATTTGGATTATTTCCAGACCAAAAGACTCATAGCTTCGGAATATCTCCAGAAAAAACAATATCTATAATTCACTTTGAAAAATTGAAAAATTAAGATTTTAAGGGTAGTTTAATCACATCGGGTAATAATATTGATTTTTCCGTAAAAAAACTGGACATTTTCGAATTTATTAATTTATTACGAAATTTGGCAATTTTTTATAAGAGAGCAGTTTTGCCCTTAAAAAACCTAAAATTTCAGAATTTTAATTTTTTTTATTCATTTTTTAAAAATGTTGTCTCATTTTGATATTTTTTTTTTAAATGGTAATTCTTTACTAATTTTTTTTACAATTTTTGGTTTTTCTGTGAAATATTTTTTTTTTCAAACTCAGTTTTTTTATTTAGTTAATTCTCTTATGGAAAATTGAAAAATTTGGATTATTTCCAGACCAAAAGACTCATAGTTTTAGAATATCTTCAGATAAGGCAATATCTATAATTCACTTTGAAAAACTGAAAAATTTAGATTTTAAGGGCAGCTTGATCACATCGGGTATATATATTGATTTTTCCGTAAAAAAACTGGAAATTGTCGAATTTATTAATTTATTACATAATTTGAAATTTTTGTAAAAGGGAGCAATTTTGCACTTGAAAAACCTAAAATTTCAGAATTTTAATTTTTTTTATTAATCTTTAAAAACGTTTTCTCATTTTGATCATTTTTTACTATTTTTTTACAATTTTTGATTTTTTTGTGAAGTAATTTTTTTTCAAACTTAATTTTTCTTATTTAGTTAATTCTCTTACGGAAAATTGAAAAATTTGGATTATTTCCAGACCAGAAGACTCATAGTTTTAGAATATCTTCAAACAAAATAAAATCCATAATACACTTTGAAAAACTGGAAAATTAAGATTTTAAGGGCAGTTTGATCACATCGGGTAACAATATTCATTTTACCTTAAAAAACTGGAAATGTTCTAATTTATTAAAGGAGTGAAGTTTTGCCCTTGGAAAACCTTCAAATTTTTTTTCAGGCCAGAAATCATTGAAAATTCACTCTAAAAAACTGTAAGCATTGATGGTTCTTAGGCATCTTAATATTAATTTACATTGAGATATTCTTGTTTTATTCTTATTTTAATTTTGGAAATTGGGAATCCTAACCTTCATTACCCTTCCCCCAGAAATCCCAGATTTGCCATCTAAAGATCATCAGTAATATATTTTTTTTTAATTAATCTACTATTGGTGGTATCTATTTCGTATTTGAATTTCAATTAGATAAAATTTTATATTTCTTTGCAACCAAATTCCAATGACGATATCAAACTTTTATTATCAATTTAAAGACTAATTCCCCACAAATCACTAACAATAAATCAATTATTATAAAACGAGTCGCCTATACATCGTATCGCGGTCCGACCCTTAAGGTCGTAAAACTATAATTTTTTTTCCTCCTAGGGGTATTTAAAAAAAAAGGGCGCGGGCCTTTTCCATCTTAAACCATTCCGGACTTTTCCACTCGGTTTGATATAGAAGATTATCTATCTAGTCTGGTTTCCACGGAAAACCGTGCCCTATTCCGAACTGTACGCTCGTAAAAAATACATAAAAGTCGATCTACTAAAAACTCATTTTAATGACCGAAGTTATATTGCCCGGGCATTGTGCAGAAACTTACAATATTTTATGGGTCTTTTTTCGTATTAATGGAATAGTCTGGTGTATCGGCTTCTATAAGGAACGAAACGTCCGTTGCGTTTTCCGAAGGAAATATTTTCAAGTTTCCTTATAACCGTAAAATTACTAATGAAATTGATTTTTATTTCTGCTAGACAAGCAGGACTTTAAAAATAATTTTATTAACGATGATTTACTTGTATATTATGCTCATCTTTTATATAATTTATTAATAATGGTGTATTGAAAATAATTTTAAATTCTAGACACAGTCGAAATTGTCCAGGTTAAAAATATTAACATCTTTAAGTAAAAAAAAATACGAAAGGATTTGGCCCACTGATTGACTGTAGAAAAAGTGGATCCTAAAGGTTTATGAGACTATAAAAAATTCTTATTTAGGGTCAAATCTCAAATCTTCTCAAATCTTAGGAGGTTTAAATAAGAAAAATATCCTTGAGGCAAAATCAATTTTTCTATCCTGAAATTTTAAGATCCAAGGACAATTTGACATTGGGTAAAATATAGAACATTTTAATGCAGAAAAAAACGTTGATTTATTCATTTAAAAATGTTGAATCTTGTAAAGCGCTTAATTTAATTAAAAAAAAATATATGAAAAATGTTTAAGATGGATGGATAATAATTGGAGTATTTTTTTTTGACAAAATTAGGTTAAGTTATAAAAGTTTTTAAAGATTGTTCAAATTCTGAGAATTTTCAAAAAATTCAACAGTTTTCAAAGGAAATTAAAAAAAGGAAGACTTAAATTTTAGCAGGAAGGTTTTGTAACGGAATAAAGTCATTTAAGTCAAAATTCAGGTAATTTATATAAAAAAATTAACAAAACCTCTGGAGAAATCAGTATCTTTTCAGGAAAATTCAAGGCGAGTTTATAATTTATGGAATTTTAGGAAAATTTTGATATTATAATTGGCAATAAATATAAGTTTATTTTTGACTTCTATAAGTGATAAATGGTTTTGTTTTAAGACAATTCATATTAAATTTATAATTTATAAGATTCTAAAATTTTATGATAAAAAATGATGATTGAGGAATGGAATTATTTTTGATAAAGTCAATTGTTTTATAGCAATAATTCTTAAAAAAATCATAAGGAAAATTTGACCATGATATATTTTTTTTCTATTATGTAGTATTTTATTGAACTGTAAAATTCGTATGTTTAGTAATTGAATGGTCCTGTAATTATTTTTTAATATTTTTAATTATTTGTAAATTGTATTGTCTATGCGTTATACCATTCTATAGAATTGTTTTTGTATTACTGTCTTTATAGTGGAGTTTTTGTGTCCCTTTTTTAACTTTTTTTTAAAAAGATTTAATTAAGAAGTTGTGGTAGTTCTTTGTACTCGGTTAAGTTAACAGCATTGCTGCCCTTCGTCGAGGATAAAATGAAGGCCTTTTTATTTATTTATTTATTCTTGTATTTATTTATATACGAGTAGTTGACATTACGAAGGATTTATAGTAATAAATAATCAATTATTGCATGCTATAATTAATACGAATTTTGAAGGTTCTTTTATGGAAAAATAATTAAATTTTTCAATCTTTACCAGACCATAATCCGTAAATTGTCAACATTTCCAACTCTTTGAAATTTAAATTATTTATTTAAGTCAAAGTGTATTAAAAATCGAAAAAAGTTACTTTTAAACTGGAAAATTTTTTATATTAGGATTTTGTTGAAATTCAGAATTCTGGATCTATTGAAAATTTCAAAATTAAAAAAAATACAAAGTGAATGGATTTGGCCCTTTAAATGATTGTAAGAAAGCTGGATTTTAAAGGTTTATGAGAATATAAAAAAACCCTAATTTAGGATCAAATGTGGGGATTACTTATGGCAAATTTAATGCAGAAAGTTTAAGGGAGAATGATTGGAATAATTTTTTTTTTGGATTCCAGAAAAAACTTAATTTTTTAGAGACACTTGTTATGGAATAAAATTGTTTTTGACCAAATTAGGATGATCTGTATGAAATTTTAATGGAATTTTAGAATTCTGTTAAAAATTTAAATATACCCAAATAATTACCAAAAAAAGTCCTTCCATTAATTTTTCTTCCCTGATTGTCGAACTGAGATCAATATACAGGGTGGTCCAGTTTAAGCGTCATTAATTTTAATACGCAATAGAGAATTTAAAAAGAATAGACTAAAGAATAATTATTTTTTTAAGAATTAAGAATAATTATTTGTTTAGTTATCATAATTTTTAAAGCTCAATTTTAATTAAATTTCACATGCAAGTTATTGTAGTGAATTGTCAATTACTGATGAAGCCAATTCTTAAAAAAATTGCCAGTGGCGTAACATACAGAGGGTCCATTTTTGCCCCAAATCTGCGAGGCAATAAAATGTTTTTTTATAAGAAGTCAACTGTTAATTTGGACAAAAAGTTACCCTTGCAAAATTTTGATTTAAGGCACTGTTTTTAAAATATCTTAGTTTAATTGTACACAAACGCTAATTAAATTGCTGCAAAAACTTTGAAAAAAAAAGAAAATTATGCTTGAATTTTAAATAAAACCTGTCAAATAAAATAATGACTTGAGGTAATTTTTGATCATTTTTTATATTCAACTTTTTTGAAAATCACAGCCCGATTTCCTTTATGTATACTGTAAGAAATATGCCGAATAAGGATCACGTGCATATAGCCTGGCTTGGTACCGTCGTCATCGTGGTCTAGGTCAATGGTATATTATGAAAGGGAATATCGATCTCAGCATAATTTAAGAAAAGGAAATACACGCGGGCATTGACAAGGAAAAGACAGATGGGCTTTGACTATTGAAAGTTTAAGTCGATCCCGGTTACTTTTATATTTTGTTTTGCTTTTGTTCATTTTATTTTTTAATCTTAAATTGCAATTAAAATAGTTAATTTTTTTAAAAGTTGGGTTTTATTTTTCTATATTTCTGACAATACTGACTAAATATTATTTATTACATTTTTATTAATATCGTAAATAATGTAATAAAGTTTGATTATCAAAATAATAAGATTTTATATGCAAAATCTTTAATTTAGCAAAGAAATTTACTAAAAAAGGTAAAAAAAGGAGAACAAGATCGAAAAAAAAATTAAATAAAATATTTAAATTAAAATTAGTAAAGTTTTTTTTAGAGAGAAAATATCGAGCTCAGAATAACATTTTCATGGTTTTTGAGATAATTGCATAGAAAATACAAATAAATATCTACAATAAAAATCAATCACGATTTAAAAACGTGATAAAAGTGTAAGTAAAAAAGAAAATAAAATACGAAGAAAAATTAAGAACAAAATCTGACGATCTTTAAGTACATGCAGCTTAGAAAAATAAAAAAAAATTGATTTTGAAATTTTGTTTTACAAATTTATTAATTTTATTACGAAATTATGTTTAAGGATTTATGTTTTTTTAGTTGCTGTGGCGCGTTATAGCTCACACGATTAGTTACTTTATTACCCTTTATTGCGTTATTTTTGTTAGTTATTAATTGTTACTTGTTGCATTAGTGTTAGTTACAGTAGTCTTTATTTATCACTTTAGGCTAAGATGCCTAGACATCAACATTTTTCTAATTCGGAAATGCGAGATATGGTTTGTGTTTATGCCCAAGCAAATTACAGCGGTCTAAGAGCTTGTCGACGTTATGCGCAATTGTATCCAAATAGGAGGCAGCCAGATTTTAAACTCTTTAAAAACGTTTACCAGAGACTTGGGGAAACGGGTTCATTCAGGCCAAAGCGAGATGTTGGGCGTCCAAATACACGTAATGTGGATCAAGAAGAAGAAGTGTTAGTCCAGGTTGCTGAAGATCCAGAAATAAGTGTAAGGCGTATGGCGGCAAGAGCTGGAATTAGTAAGTCCTCAGTTTTAAGAATTTTTCATAGTGAGCGTCTTTATCCATACCATTTTACGCCAGTACAAAATCTTTTGGAGACAGATCTTCCAGCGAGATTAGATTTCGCTAGCTTTATCCAGGAACAACAAAATCAAGATCCCCTATTTATTAATAAAATTATGTTTACGGATGAAGCGACTTTTACCCGATGGGAAATTTTTAATTTTAGAAACAAACATTCATGGGATATTGCAAATCCAAACCTCATTACTGAAAGACACTTTCAACACGAATTTAAAGTTAATATTTGGTGTGGTGTTAAAGACAGATTATTTTAGGACCTTACGAGTTACCTCCAAATCTAAACGGTGAATTATATTTAAACTTTTTAGAAACAAAACTCATTGATTATTTTACTCATTTTATTTCAACTGGATAGGACGTGAAAGTCAAAGACCTCGGCCCGCACGAAGTCCTGATTTCAACCTATTGGATTTTTGCGTATGGGGATACATGAAATCTATTGTTTACGAAAATTAAATAAATACAAGGGAACAATTATTAGAAAAAATTCAAGCCGCTGCTGAGTCATTTCGAAATGAGCAATTATTTTTTAAGATTCTGCGGTCTTTTAATAAAAGAATTTTAAAATGTCTTGAGACAAATAGATAATTTTTATTTTTAAGTAATTATTTAGGTTTTATATTTTTATTTATCAATCATTTAAAATGTAATATAGTTTAAAATATGGTTTTCATGGATGTCTTTAAAATCTTTAAATATAAATATCTAGAAAAAGAGTATTCCTAGAGACATTTTTAAGGTATACCTTTTGTAAGCAAAAATGCTTGCAGAATGCATATTTAAATTAAAAAATAAAATTATACAGGGCGTAAAAAAGCTATGGAGTTCAAAAAACCACTAAAATGTGGCTGGGGACTCCCTCTATGAGATAATTAAAAAAACCTAATAAAATTAGATTTGGCATATAAAAAAACTTTTAAAACTAAAACTAACTGCTAAAGTTATAGACAAAATTCAACAAAAAAACTTAATGTTTATCACCCTGTATCTTGGTTGCATTTCATTTTCGGACTAGGAAAATTTAACCTAACCTCATTATTTTTATGAGAGGAATCTGCTATTAAAATATTTATCATTATTAATGGGACACCCTGTATATTAAATATTTGCATCGAAATTGAAATATTAAAATTAACGTAAGAAATTCCAAAAAAGTCCATTTCAGATCCAAAAATTGTAGTAAAATTATAGTTTTCTTCTATAGTAAATAAAACTACATAAGAAGAAGAATAACATGAGTATAAATTTAAACGTAGTTGAAATTGCATAAAAATTCCAAAAAAATTCCTGAGCGCAAGAATTCATTTGAGATTGAAAAATTGCACAAGCCATAATAAATCCAAAATTATTTAGACAAAAAATTTGACTTTTGATCATAATTTGAAATATCAACATCAAAAAAATAGAAAGTCTCAAAAAAACAGAATATTTTGGTGCTTCTCCTCTATATCGAGTCAAAATAATTCACGTGGTAAATAAAAATTACCAAAAATGAATCTTTATTCCATTTTCACCATATTTCCCCATTCCAAAATTATGCTTTCGCTTATCCTAAGTAAAACCACGTAAGAATAATAACATGGTTGATAAATGAAATGCTGTATAAGTACCATTAAAATTAACTGTTTTCGTCACTTTTCGTCTATTTGGTTAAAACTCTGAAGGCCGCATACATGTTGTTATATTCCCTCCTAAAGCCACATTAGCTAAAAAACATATAAAAAGAAAAAAAACAAAAACGATTCTTTAAAACTAAGAAATTTCTTGTAACAAACGAGTTTATGTCTGACGAATTTTCACGACGCCATTAACGTATCCGACAGAGGGCGCGTTTCGGCTTTTATGGCCGAAAACAAAAGGCATCATTAAAACGTGTCTACCTTACACAAGCACTTTAGTTTAGTTTATGTGCCGAATTGCTATATATACGTAGTTTTCCCTGAGCTTTTTAAGATAGAGAGCGCTTTTATGGGCGCACGTATCGCGGAAAAAGATCGACTCTCGTAACACTATACAAACTTCTTCTTCGGAAAACTACAGTAGAGTGATTAACTGTTGTTGGCGTCTTTAAATAATCTTGATCTAAAAAAGCGTTTTTTCGCAATGGGATCATAAAAAGGGATTTTTAAGCTTTAGGGCTTTTTTTTGTTTAAGAAAATTTATTGAAATTTAAGTATATATTTAGCATCAAGGCTACAAAAAATATACACAGCAATTATAAAAAGTATAAAGGCCATAAAATATGAGAACAACACTAAAAGTTCTTAAATAATTTTGCTTAAAAGCCTCTTGAACTATGTTAAATTATCACAGGTTTTACTAATCACAGGTAATTTGTTGAATTCTATTAAGCCCCTGTATAGGACAGAGTTGAGCAACTGATTTGTGTTACCACAGTTATCACAGATGTAGGTAGGTAAAAGATGTTGTTTTAACTTAAAAAATAAACAAATAGACACTAAACATAATTCTTTGGATGACAGACATCGTATATAACATAGGAGTATAACGATTACATTTTAAAATCAATCTCATAGCTCTGTTTTGGATCATTTCTAATTGGTTAATCCTGTATTGGGGTAAATTGAACAGCAATGTTGAGTAAAACTGCAAATGTGGGAGTGCAATAGCATTATATAACATCAACCTTGTGTGTTGAATTTTCTCATTATGTACTCTGTGCATGATAATTTAAGTGCACATCTAAAATTACCCCCAGTTATTTAATTTCTTTCTCGTAAGCAATATCTTCCCCTTTTATGAATCTGCAACCTCTCAAAAATTAATCTGCAACCTATAAGACGCAAATAAATATGCTACAAAAGGAAGTTAATGATTTAACTAAAATGAATAAGAATATGATCCAGTCTATAAAGGCGTTGGAAGTTGAAAAAGATACTTGCTATTCCGATATTTGTGCATTAGTTTTTAGGATGCTTGTACACAAGATTTTGTTTTGTCTTACGTAATATAGCACATTTTCTTTCTTTCTTTCTTTCTTTGCAGTTATCTACACATTAGCTATGTCCTCCGGATTAATTTTTGATTTTTACTGAATACACAACATTTTGACTTATTTACATTTAAACTTAAATTATTATTACAAAGCCAGTCAAATAGATTATTAGGTTCATTTAATTATAAATTCTATTACATTTTTAAGCACTTTGACGATATCATTAATATATATTAAAAATAATAATGGACACTGTTCCCTGTGGTACACCAAAGATTACACATATAATTACAAACAATTCGCAAACTTAACACGTTGGACTCTATCTAATAAATACGACCTAAACCACTTTAAAACAGTACCCCTAATTCCTGTTCTAGATTTCTCATTAAACTCATATAAACTAAAACTATAAATTCAACTAATATTGAATTTTGAGCATAAAATTTTAAAAGTTGCTCCTTAACACAAACTTCAAGGACCTTCTCGTATACTGACACCGTGTTATTTGGTCGATAATCATTGTGAAGAATTGTGTTTTGGACTTTAGTTACAGGAACGATAGTAGACAGTTTCCATGATTCAGGAAAAACCCCATTGCTCAAAGACGTGTTAAATATATCTAACAAACGATCATCAATAGCTTTAGATAGAAGAAGCAAGAGAGCTATTTTGGATATGCCTTTCTTTCTTTCGCCTTTCCCCACTTTTTTTAAATTTGTTGGGTTTTAATCATTGTTATTTTTTCAAATTGTAAAAAATAATTATTTGGTTCTGGGGTTCTGGTGTTATGAGTAAAATTTGTTGCTTCTGGTATTATTTTTAACTATTATGTCAATACTTTCTATAAAATATTTATTGATTTTTTCTGCAATATCTGCTTGTTGGTGGATTTTTTCTCCTTCAAAAATAATTTGTTTTTTTATTAGGTCATAAGGTTTTTAATTTCTTTTTAAATAGGGACTTAATTAATGGCTTTAATTGTTTTTTTATTTTAAGTCTAACTTTGGAACTCTAAACTTACTGTAAATTTAAAATAATGACACGAAAATTCACACGAGGTTTTCAACGATTTTAACTGTATTCCAAAAAATTAAAATCGTGGTAGTTGAATTTGAATTATTAGGTCTCATAAAACCATATTATCCAGAGTTTTTAGAGTGAGTCAATGAATGAAAATCTATCAAATCGTTTTTGCCTTTATTTTCCTTTAAATTGGCATCTTTCACAAAAATTCTGATCCAGGAAAATTTCCAAATTAAAAATTGATTTTTGATCCAAATTTGTTTGACTTGGATTTCGAAGACATGGAAATGTTAATAATTTTCCGATTTTGATCTTCTTGAGCTAAGTACTTCATGAAAACTAATTTTATTTTTTTTAAAATCATGCTAATGATAATAGCCCTCAAATATCTAAATTTTGATGATTTTTTTTGAAAATTTTATGAAATGTAAATTCTTTGTAAATTTTAATATATTTTTTCTAAAAATTTCAATAATTCTCCGTTTTTTTATTAAAAAATACTTTAATTCCTTTATAAATGTTTGCAGATTCTTTAATTTAATTTTTTTTTAAAGCCATTGATCGTTTACAAAAAATCCATATATAATTTGTCTATCAAACAAAAGTTTATCATTATATATTCACTACCAACCATAATATTTAAATTTTCCTGCAACACCATAAATTATAGATTACCCAGGAGTTTTCTTTAAAAATTATTCATTTTCTGGAAAATTCTATATGATCCATGAGTAACAAGAATCTTTAGAAGTTAAAAAAACCTTTTAAAACTCTTCATATAAATTATTTCAAACTATTCGATATGCATCCCAATAAATTTCCATATTTTTTAAAACAAGGTAAATTGTTACACATGATTCAACATTTTCGAATTTATTTAAAAAATTCACACAAACAATAAAATATTTTTTGTGCATTAAAGCTTCCCAAAATTTATTGTTATTTCATTAATCCCTAAAATCCAGCTTTTCTAGAGTCGATCACTGGGTCAAATCCGGCCGTTTTATATCAAGCATTTTGTTTTTATTTATAATTTTAACGTGAAGATGCAAACTCATTTTTTACTATTTTAAAGATAGAATTTAGGGTAATATTTAAGGCACCTAAAATCTCAGGTTAAAAATATTGATTTTGCCAGTAACAAATTGAAACGTCGCTACTTTAAACCTTCAGCTTTTAGTTTTATACTGAAGCCAAATACCACAAAAAAATCGCTTTCCTTGTTTAAAAACACATTTCTCCATAACCTCAATCATGTCATTTTTGAATGTTCAAAGCATAACTTAAATGGATACGAAGCTCACTTTTTCTTAGATCATTATATGTAGGATTCCTTTGAGCATTTTATATTTTAAAAAGGGTGACTCTACTAGACTAATAACCTAAATAGTAATGATTTTTAATAAGCATAATTTTTATAAAGCTTATTGTTTCTGTTTCTTTTTACAGTGAATTTGATGATGCCTAGTATGGGCCAAACACGTGTAATTCTCTGACTTTAATTTAATAAATTTGAGACCCGTGATTTGGAGTTTGTTTCATTAATGTAAGCCGGTCTCTTTGAGAAAAGATTGACTATTTCTTGGAATTAGACCATTAATGATGATGGGAAAAATTAATTAAAAAAAGTCTGGTAACTCTTTCGTTTTTGTCAACGTTCTCAATCACAAACCCATTTATTTCTTAAAAAAAAACTAGTTGCTTTTATTGGATTTTAACAAAAATCTCTTGAAACATAAAAAATGTACAAGATTCCATATAAATCCAATAAAACAACTCTCCAATAAATATCCCCGTCACTTCACCAACAACGACAACAACAACGAAAAAAAAAATCATCATCATTTTAATATCGTGTTGCGTAATAAAACAACTCACGCAAAACTGTCTTATTTTTTCGCATATAAAAACACCAGAGTCATAAATGTGAAAGGAACGACTATAAAACAACTTCCTAAATACCAAACTAAACTGTTATTTATAGGATCGTAAAATACACTTCACCCTCGGCCCGATACATCTTTACTTCCTTACATGTATAAAAGGGCATTAAAATTATTTAGCGTCGTTATTATGATGTACAGTGCCTATAAAATCTATACACCCTTGTGCAGAAAAGACCAGTCAAAGGGAGATTTTATTAACTTCAATACAATTTCTAGAAGATCCAGACAGTAGTAGAAAAATGGCTGATATCGAAAAATATCTTTTTCTTATCAACTTACTCGTATTTCCCACATATTGTTGGCGTATATCTAAAATAACTGGCTCATCAGCAGTTAGAACTTAATTATAAAGATTCATTGAGAATTAAGCTGAGGTTTTTTTTTGTTAATCAAACTATTGAATGAAATAACCGTTAAAGAAAAATACACAAGTTGGCAAATTTAGGCGATAGCGAAACAGTTAAATGACCATTAAGAGTTAAATTATTAACCGTTAAGGAAGGCCAGTGTAAATAAAATTTAACCATTAATAAGCGCTTTGTTTGTCTTATGCCTTAATAAAGATAAGCAGGGTCGAGATAAAGTTTGGATTACACTTAATAAGTTGACATTCGCACGTTTTTATCGAAATATTTATGACGGGGCATAGGTTTACATTGAGGCAATTACAGAGTGTGTTTATTTAGTCTGTTTTGTAAGTGACTTAGATGGCAAAATGTGATTATTTTATTATTGTAGTAAGAATTGATGGTGGCGAAAGAATTATGTATTTAAGGAACGTGGCGCTGTTTTGTTTAGCCAAAGTTTCCAGTAAAAAACGCGCTTATATGTCTTATTAAGTTAATAATTAAAGGAGTGAGATTCGGACCCATTTAAGTTATGCCTAAATATTAAGAAAATTATTCAGATTTCTGCGTCTGCTATAGAAATAATAATTTGTTGCTTTAAAATGACCCATTCTTTATAATTGTTTCTTAGTAATATAAAGTCGCAAGTTCAACGACAATATGACATTCTTAAATCATTTGTATAAAACTCAAAAAATAATTAAGACGATTTCTAAATAACACACAGGATTTTATTACAATGAAATCAGGTTAAGAACACAAGGCACTGAATAGTTTATTGCAGCGTAACGTTCTTTAGTCGGCTTGATTAAAAAAAAAATATTCAGATGTCTGCATCTGCTATAGAAATAATAATTTGTTGCTTTAAAATGACCCATTCTTTATATGTTTCTGAGTAATTTCATTTTTAATTTAGTCTAGGCGGTCGCAAGTTCAACGGTAATAATTTATTCCGATATAATGTTCCTAAATCGTTTGGTACTCAGATGCTTGGATTTCAAATTTTCTGAGCCATTTGGAAGAGTTTTAGGTATTTTTTCGCTCTGTAAAATGTATCGACTTTTATACATTTACTATGACCAGTTTCTGAGTAATTTAATTTTTCATTTAGTCAAGGCACTTAATAATTTATTTTGATGTAACGTTCTTTAATCGTCTAGTTTAAGTTTCCATTTAAAGGTTCCTGAGTCATAAAGCAAAATTTTAGGAATTTTCCTGCTATATAACATGTATCTTGTTTCATGCATTTACTATGAACACTTTCTGAGTAATTTAATTTTTAATACACTTAATATTAATAAATATTTATTAGTACTAAGTATTTATACGTATAACTTTTAAATATTTATAGTAAGGTACTGAGTAGATGCTAGTTTAATTAAATCTAGCTTGATGTTATAATTTTAATTAATAAAAAGTTCAGTAGCGTCTCGACTGATACCTAAATCAATATTTTTGACTAGAAAAATGCACGTCACTGACTTTGTTAGATTTCTTTTTACTCATATTTCAATAAGATAGTCACCAATAATTCCAACACAGATATTGAAAAAAAAAGTTTTTTGAAAATTCTTTTCTATTAAGGCGTGTGGGTTATTTTCGTCCTATATAATTGCGATGAAAATTAATAATTGAATTTTGAGAAAAACAACCTTTATTTTTAAGCAATTTGATTTTGGAAACCTGGAATTGAAAAATTTTTAAAAAAATCTTTTATTACTAAGGAAGTCTTTTTCCATAAATGTGTCTTGTAGCATTAGTGTTTCCATGAGCTATTCTACAATAAAAATGCGTTATTGCCATTTCACTATTAGTGAATTGAACCATTCTGGATTAAAAAAATACCCCAAAAAGTAACAATAGAATAACAAGGTTAACAATAGGAATAACTTTCAACAAGAACAGGTTGACGACAGTTATTAACTAAATGTGGCAATGTTTTCCAAGACAACCAACTTGATCATTATTTACTACGTATTTCTTAATTACTTAAGTAAAAACTGTTATAGTTTAGGTATTGCAATTTAATTAATTATCTAACAAAATGATAATTGTTATTGTATGTTTCATGTATGGTCCAGATTTATATAATTAATTACATTCAATTGTCTTTTCTTGAACACTAAGCAAGATACGAACAAAGTTGAAGAAATATAAAGCTCTATTTTTAATTGGTTTATCTAAAAAGAATTAGAAAAATCCGTAGGTCACTATGGTGCATTTTTCTAGTAGTCCAGGTCAATTATGTACAACCTCTCCGTTCGGTTCAAGAACTTAAAAAATTAAATTAAACTCGCACTAAATCAATACCTTACTTGTATAAATTATAGCGCCAAATTACAACAAAATTGGATAAAGATAATATTTTAAATAATTACGAAAAGACAATTTTCTATTTAAGTTTAACACCCTGCATCTCGTAAACAACGTCGTTCCGGGCATATATTTATTTGAACTTTTGGTCTTAAAATTACTCAAATAATCGACAACATTTATTTTACTTACTTAATTCATTCCCTGTATAATAGTATACCTCGAGCAGAGAAGAAGAGGAAAATATAATTAAATTTAAGGATAATATTAAGTATCTGTTGGATATGTGTTGTATTTAATGTGTAAGTAATATTGATAAGTTTTAATTATTTTAATTGGTAGTGTCTACAATCAAAATTTTAATTGTGTATATTTTAAAGCATTGCTAAAGTTTAAATTTTACATTTTAAAAGTAATAAATGTATTTCAAGCTAAAATTATGTTTTTTAATCCTTAAGGCATATTTTAAATGGATATGATTCACACTTTTTGATTTTTACATCTACGATTATTTATTCAAGAAATAAAAGTACGTTTCCTGCATTAAGGCATTATGAGTAATTACTTGCCAGAAACCCTGTTAAATTTAGCTTTTTCAGACACTAAAAATATTTTTCCAGAGTTACTCCATCTTATATATTTTAATTTTTAAGGCATAACATAAACAAATACGAATCTCACTTCTTTATTTTTTTTGAATATTACACGATATATGGCTATTTTTAATATTTATTCAAAAAATTTATAGCAATTTAAAATTCTAATATTTTTTACAAATTTTAAAAATTATTTTTCATAAATTCCAGCTGCATCTAGCATCTGGAATAATTTTAAATTTTTATGAAAAACTGTGGAATTCTAATTTAAAATAAAAATTGCAATTTTTGGAAACTATTCCTGGAATACCAAACCAAAATTCCAATTTTTTGGAATTTATTCCAGGAATCATAGTTGCTCCTAACGCCTGAAATAATTTTGTAACTATTTTCAAGTCTATTCCAGAGAGTTTAAGATAATCTAATTGAAGCTGGAACTGTATTGTTAAAATTCCAGTTTTCAAACAAATTAAAATTATATTTCAGAAATTTCAGTTGCATCTAGAAATTATATGAAAAAATCTGAAATTTCAATTTTAAACTGAAAATCCAATTTTTAAAAAATTACTCCAGTAGTCCTAATTAATCAGAATGCCTGGAATAGTTTTAACTATTTTCATGCCTTATCCAGAAAATTTAAGGCAATCTGATTAGATCTGAAATGCTTCATTGAAATTCCAGATTTCTAAAAAAAATTCCAAGTTCGTATTTCAGAAATTTCAGATACATTGAAAAATTTTAACTTTTTATGAAAAGCTCTAAAATTCTAATTTCATACAAAAACTCCAATTTTTTAAAAATTAATCCAGAAATCTTAGTTGCTTTGAGTGCCTGGAATAATTTTTTAAATATTTTTAACTCTATTCCAGACTATTTAAGATGTGATTGAATCTGGAAATTTATTGAAATTTTAGAGATTTTTTAATAAATTTCTAAAATTATATTTAAGCAATTTTAGTAGCAATTTTGTTTGGACTAATTTTCAATTTCTATGAAAAACTCTGGAGTTTTAATTTTCAACTGAAATTCCAATTTTTTGGAAATTATTCGAGGAGTCTTAATTGTGCTGAGTGCCTGGAATTATTTTTTTTAACAATTTTTAAATCTATTCTAGAAAATTTAAGGTAATCTAATTAAATCTGAAATTGATTTATTGGAATCCTAAGATTTCTTAAAAATTATATTTTAGTTGATTCTATAGCCTGGAATAATTTTAAATTTCTATAAAAGACTTTCGCTTTCCAATTTTAAATCAAAATTGCAATTTTTGGAAATTTATTCCAGGATTCTTAGTTGCTCTGAGTGCCTAGAATAATTTGTTAACTATTTTCATACATTTGATGATTTTTAAAAAAAATTCCAAGTTCATATTTCAGAAATTTCACGTACATCGAAAAATTTTAACGTTCTTTGAAAATCCCTAAAATTCCAATTTCAAATGAAAATTCCATTTAATTTGATTAAATTTGGACAAAAAAGGAAAAAAATTTAAAAATTATATTTCAAATATTTTAGTTGCTTGTAGTATCTGGATTTATTTAATATTTTCGTAAAAAATTTTAGAATTCCATTCTTAACCTAAAATTCAATTTTTTGGAAATTATTTCAGAAATCTTAGTTGCTCTTAGTGCCTGGAATAATTTTTGTTTTATTCCGAATATTTAAAATAATCTGATTAAATTTGGAAACGTATTATTGGAATTCCTATATTTTTTTAATTTTCAAAGATTATATTTCAGAAATTTTAGTGCCCGAATTAATTTTAAATTTTTATTAAAAACTCTGAAGTTTCAATTTTAAACTTAAATTCCAATCTTTTGCCTGGAGTTTAAGTGCCTGGAATAATTGTTTCATTATTTTCAAGTCTATTCCAGATAATCCAATTAAATCTGGAAATGTTTTATTGGAATTTTCTAAAAATCTTTTATTTCGTAGAAATTTTAATTAATTCTAGTGCGTAGACTAAATTTAAATATTTATCAAGAATTCTGGAATCTCAATTTTAAAGTTAAATTCCAATTTTTTGGAACCTGAATTGCTGGAATAATTTTTTAACTATTTCAAGCCTATTCCAGACAACTTAAGGTAGTCTGATCAGATCCGGAAGTGACCAAAATTACTATAAAATAAGTACATTCCAGACCCTCAAGGTTCAAAAACTCCTAAAATTAATATGGTATAATTTTTTTAAAAACCACCCTGAAGAACTATAACCATTTCCCAAAAATATCCTCTCTATCTGGATATATCTCACTATAACACACGTTTCAGTATTCCCAAAACAGGCAGCAAAGCAACAATTCCTGGACAAGACATTGCCATTATCAACACTGGTGGACTCCGGACAGACATCGAAATTGGCAGTAAGAATACCATTTTCCCATTTCCTTACCATATAATGATTTGTCAAGAATTGCGTTAAATGTCTGTAATAAGTTGGATAATTTGCTATTAATTTTTCAGATATTAAAAATACGACCCAGGTTGTTTAGTATTTGAATTAGTGAACGTTTTCAATGAATTTATGAAAATGTGTCTTTAATATGATAAAATGCTTATCTGAACAGTAAAGGTTCTGCAGACATCGATACGACAAAATCATCCCAACAGTGATTTGAAAACTTCGTCGTCAATGAGATATTAGACTCTCTTCAATATAATTAAATATTAGTGATCTTAATTCATTGGTCTAAAATTAGTCAAAATAATTTTACTTCCTTACAGTCTTGAACCTTGTAACATCATTACCTCAGCTGTGATTTTATGAATTAATTTACCAAGAATCAATAGAAAAATGATAAAATTTAGGTAATACAAATAATTATCCGGTGAATTTGTTGTTAATGTCTGGGATAAGTGTGATAATTTATATTTATATAGCTTCATTGGTCTAGAATTAGTTACAATTTTTTTTCTCTAAAATCCTTCAATGCAGTAAGAGATTCATCTCAATAGAGATTTTAAAGTTTATCGACCTAGAAACAGGAACTAAATTACTTTAATTGCTGAGCACCTTAAATAAGAAAAATTAGTGATTTTAAAGGTTTTTTGCCTAATTAGGTATATGTGTATATAAAAAAAATTATTTTTTAATTTTTTTAATGACGTAATAGATTCTAGGTCGATGAACTAAAAAACCACTGCTGCGGTTAATATTTTATTTTATTTTATTCTAATAAAGAAAAAACAAATTTTTTTTTAGACCCATATATTTAAAATCATTATTTTAACTTTATTATTTTTTTTTCAGAGAAATAAGACAAAAAAAACATAATTTTATTTTTAAAGACATTTAAAATCATCGCTGAGATAAATAAATTATAAGAAAAGCCTTTTTTTAATCACTATTAGGCTGTAGACATAAATTTAAAAAATCCTTGCTGAGATTTCTATTTTATTTTTTTTTATGATTTACAGATTTCCTTCTGCTTAATCAAGGTCCTTTTAAAATCCCTTCTCATATATAAAGCTTGTTTTCTAATTTCTATTTTTATTATTAATCAGAATATAAATGCATATGAATCTCACTTCTTTATTTTTTAATTTTCTCAAGATGTACAGCTTTTTTTATATTTGTTCATTATGAAATTATTGCAATTAAGGTATGTTTTGTTCATTCAAATATTTGAGTAATTACTTAAAAACTATGCTAAATTTAAGTAAGAGTTAGTAAATAATTGCCTATAAAATTTAAATTATATTTCTGTATCTTAAAGGCATAATTTTAATAGGTACGAAGCTCACGTCTTTATTTTTTAAATTCTTGCACGATATATGGCTATTTTATTATGTTTATTCAAAAAATTATTGCATTCTAAGTACGTGTCCTCCATTTAACCATTTCAAATGCCTTGCAATTTTCCCTATAAAAACTCCAGTTCAAGTAATAATTTTTAGACATAACTTAAATGCCTTTTACTTATTGTCGAACATCCCATAACAGGTGCACTAAAAAAGCATGCCCCAATAGCTTCAAAACCCCCCCTAAAGGAAACATATGCGGTGTAAAACTACCATTTAAGTATCTCCCTCTTATTCTAACGGGGAAGAAGAGACCCGGCCGTTATAAATTACAAACCAAGAGGCCACACTTCCATTCTAAGTGAAAACCAGTCCGGATTTTTATTCTTGAAGAATGCTTTTCAACGATGGTTCGGGCCAATGGTAGGAGCCGAAACGCATAGGCTCCACCTTTATTACATTCTAAATTTTCATTGGGCATAGAACACCCGCCGCGACGTTATAACGCACATGCCGGCTATTCTAGTTATTTATTATGCCCCACATTTCGGTCGGAGTTTCGGTTTTGCCGAGACATTACCGATATCGAAGTAGAATTTTCAAATGGGAAATGGTTTTCGAGTATAGAAGATTATTTACCGTTCTTTATGCTATATAAACCTTGCAATTTATTAGGGAAAATTCTGTTTGGTACTATCCAATTCAACACTATTAAAGACAATTTATCTCTACTTAACTCCTTGATTAAAAAAAAAAATGTTTTAAAGCGCTTAGGCAGTTGCAAATACTTTGTTGAGGGAACTCAAAAATAGTGAGAGTATATGGAAATTAGCAGGGAAAATTGGTAGAAAATCCATATGGAAATAGAAAATTTGGCTGTACATTAAACTACATTTTTGTATTTCTAACGCATAATTTTAATGGACACGACCTTCACTTCCTTAATACTTTTTTTTTACAAAAAGTATGGGTACTTTTTTACTATAGGTTTTTTTAATTTATATAGGGCTTAGGAAATGGCATGAACTCTATTGAAGAACCTCAAAAATCACTTACAAAAAGTGTGCAGGGATATTCAAAACACCTTGAAAGTTAATGATTTTTCATAAACCTAGAAAATATTAAAAAACTACCAGGGAAAATTGCCAGATTATCTATTATATAAAAATAGAAAGTTTGGCTGTACATAATACTACACTTTTGTATCTTCAAGACATAATTCTAACGGACACGATTGTCATTCCTTTATTATTTAATTTTACAACAAATATGGGTCCTTTTAAAATTTTTAAAATGAACTTAGGTCAATTGAAGTAGTTTTCGCTTTTTTTGAGAATTTTAATAATTTTCTTAAAATAAAATTCTTTTACGTATTTTTCATAATTTTTAAATTAAATAAGTAATTTTTAATTTTGTAATAGGCTTACGACTGAATAGATTGCCTGGAATATATAAAAAAAGTCCCATAAATTTAATGAGAATTTGTTTTAAATTGTAAATAAAAAAATATAAATTCATAAATAAAATATTAGCATTAGTATTTACTTAATGCTTAAGAAAATAAGTATTTTTTTGAAATCCAGATGGTATAAGAAATCCTAGAGAAAATTGCCAGAAAATTTCTTTAAAGAATAAAAAGTTTGTGTGCCTAAAAGAAAGAAAAATAAACTGATAGAAACAAATATTAAAATGTCATTAAATTGCAAATAAAAATAGAGAAAAATTAGTTTTTTTACAGGTTCTTAAAATCATTAAAGCAAGGCATAATTTAAATGGATACGATGTTTTCTTTTACTTTTTATTTTAAAATAAGCACTTATTTTAATTTTTTTCGAGACATTTATAAGTGCTTTGAAGTAGACTGATCTTATTAAAAAATGTGATATATTTTCTTATAGCAATCAAAGTTATTTAATTTTTTAGTCAGGTTGCCTGGAAAAATAAAAAGAAAATCGCTTCAAATTACCTAAATTATATAAAAAAGGCCTATAAAAAGCAAAAAAAAAATCTGTTCCGAAAAAAATTGCTTCTACTACCTTGAACTCGAATTTTTCCTATTTTTAATTTCTGGATCAATTTTTCTTCTCTTGAAATCTTTATACTAGTTGATAAATCGATAATTTCTAAATGTTGACTACTACAACTCAAGATATTTATCTACCAATAACATTTTTTGAAAAATTTTGACAAGGTTTTGTGTTTTTTAGAGGCACTCCTGAAATCGGAATTGTAATCTCTTGACTTTTACTGCATCGATTTTAGTAATTTCTTTAAAGAAGACTGCATTAATCTTTAGACTAGTTCATAAATTAATAATTTTTAAATTCTGAGTATAAGAACTCAATATATTTATTTAAGAATAACAGACAAAATTTTGTGTTTCTTACAGGCACTCCTAGAATAAGAATTGTAATATCTTGACTTTTACTGCATCGATTTTAGTAATTTCTTTAAAGATGACTGCACTAATCTTTAGACTAGTCCATAAATTAATAATTTTTAAATTCTGAGTATAAGAACTCAATATATTTATTTAAGAATAACAGACAAAATTTTGTGTTTCTTACAGGCACTCCTAGAATAAAAATTGTAATAACTTGACTTTAACTGCATCGATTTTAGTAATTTCTTTAAAGAAGACTGCATTAATCTTTAGACTAGTTCATAAATTAATAATTTTTAAATTCTGAGTATAAGAACTCAATATATTTATTTAAGAATAACAGACAAAATTTTGTGTTTCTTACAGGCACTCCTAGAATAAGAATTGTAATATCTTGACTTTTACTGCATCGATTTTAGTAATTTCTTTAAAGATGACTGCACTAATCTTTAGACTAGTCCATAAATTAATAATTTTTAAATTCTGAGTATAAAAACTCAATATATTTTTTTTTAGAATAACAGACAAAATTTTGTGTTTCTTACAGGCACTCCTAGAATAAAAATTGTAATAACTTGACTTTAACTGCATCGATTTTAGTAATTTCTTTAAAGAAGACTGCATTAATCTTTAGACTAGTTCATAAATTAATAATTTTTAAATTCTGAGTATAAGAACTCAATATATTTATTTAAGAATAACAGACAAAATTTTGTGTTTCTTACAGGCACTCCTAGAATAAGAATTGTAATATCTTGACTTTTACTGCATCGATTTTAGTAATTTCTTTAAAGATGACTGCACTAATCTTTAGACTAGTCCATAAATTAATAATTTTTAAATTCTGAGTATAAAAACTCAATATATTTTTTTTTAGAATAACAGACAAAATTTTGTGTTTCTTACAGGCACTCCTAGAATAAGAATTGTAATATCTTCACTTTTACTGCATCGATTTTAGTAAATTCTTTAAAGAAGACTGCATTAATCTTTAGACTAGTTCACAAATTAATAATTTTTTAAATTCTAAGTATAAAAACTCAATATATTTATTTAACAATAACAGACAAAGTTTTGTGTTTCTTACAGGTTCTCCTGGACGAACAATTCTAATAACTTGATTCGAAAGACCAAAAAAAAAACAATTTATGAAAACAGATATTAAAAAGCCCTTGAATTGCCAATAAACAGAAAGGAAAAATTGTTATTTTGTCTAAAGAAAATTGTGAACATTTTTGTACTTAATTTCTCTATAAAAAACGCATTTTGTAATATTTTTTTTATTTATTCATTTTAAACAGTCATAAACTTTTAAGATGCATAATTTAATTGGATACGAAATCATTTCTTTGTTATAAGTATTCTTTAAATTTTTTAAAGCAGTTTGGATTTTTGAGAGTTAAGAGTTTAAATTTTTTTAAAAGGAGTTGAAGTAGTTTTATTCTTTTTTGATATATATTTTGATTACTGTTACGGACTGTTGAACATTAAGAATTCTAGGCAGAAGTATTTTTTTTTTAATTAAATAAAGTACATAAAGTTGAACTTTTGTATTTTAAACGCATAATTTAATTGCACATGACCTTTACTTTCTTATTATTTAATTTGACGCAAGATATGGGTATTTTTAAAACGAAATTATGCCAATTCTCGTAGCTTTCTTCTTTTTCGAAAATTTACGCTATTTTTTATTAAAATCTTTACGTAATCTAATAGTTTTTTCCAGGCAATTAAAAATTCATTTTTAATTTCTTACAGGTACCTAAAATCATCAGAGGAAGGCATAATTTAAGTAGATGCGATGCTAACTTTTTAAATTTAACAAGAGCTACGGCTTTTATTTTAATTAAAAAAAATGTTTTTATTTTACTTTTTTTTGTAGCAAATCATACCTAAAATTTCGTAAGGAAATATCAATTTTTCTTAAAAATATATAGAGTTTAAAAAAATTACTCAAATATTAGCAACATACTCAAGAACTAAGACAGTTGAGCTTTTGAAACCTTTATTTCTGCACTTTATTAAGTAAAGTTATCACTTTTATTTATATACTTTTTTCATTTTTAAATTGGTTTGTTAAGTTATAGTTTAAAATGATTTTTTTTGCTTTGCCTACTGTATTTACTGCATATTTATTTTATATATTTAAGCATTTTTTCTCCCATTGAGATGTAGCACTAAAGTAAACGCTTTAATATTTGGGATGCATAACTTAATGCACTATAACTCACACTTTTTAAGTAATTTTCTGTATTTTACTAAAGAACGATTTTTTGTTTATTTCTTAGGTCCTTATAGAGAACTGAATTTAGTACAGGCTGGTCATTTTTGACTAGCTAACATAAAAATAATTTTTGGGTTAAGGAATACCGATTTCACTTGTACAAAAATTCCAATTTTTACTGTGCAATTGTCAATCAATTTTTCAATTTTTGTTTTTAGGACATCAAAGTACAGACCTCCTAGAAGACTGTCATAAGCTCCTAGAGAAATTCAACTACCCGTGGGAAATGATGCCCTTAATGTACGCCATCCTGAAGGACGCCAGGGCGGATTTAGAAGAAGCGTCGCGACGGATAGACGAAGGTAAAATTTGACAAAATCCTAAATAAAATACTTTTAAAAGATCATAATTTGTAAGTTCCGTTTTTCTTTATGCTAAATTTTCGTTTGATTTATAAATTGATTTGTAAAGAAAAAATGAACGGATTGGACTTGTATACATAAATAAGAAAAGTATATTGTTTTATTATATAAAATTATATTGAAACGTATTTGTAAGATATAATGTTAAGTAATGTTTAATGTAATTAGTTTTCTAACCAAACTTTCTGGTAATTAATATATGAAATCAATTTTCCTTGTTTGCAAATTGTAAAGGCTTATGATGTAAGAAAATGGACAATTTTAATATTATTTAAAATAAAATGGTCCCTGGAATTAAATGTCTGGATCTAAAGTACCAAAAAGAGATAGAGAATCGAAAATCAAGCCTGGAAGAATTTCTTTACAAAAAATACGTATACATAAAGTGATAGAAATTTTAAGATTGGAATATGAAATTTATTAGTATTTTTTGAAAGAATATTTTTTACTGAAAAATTCCTGAAAGTTTTTTTAAAAATTATTGGACACTGATGTAGTGAAGTCTGATGTATTGGCAGACAAATATAACTCCTTCATAAGAAATGTGTCTATTTTAGGAAGTATAAAGATAAAAATTCAAATACAGATTATTCCAATAAAGTTACTAGACACATACAAATTCTTTAAATCCTTGGCATTAATTAATATCTTGTTTTTAGAAAAAAAATAGTAATAAAGGATTAGTAGTAAGGGTTATTAGGAAAATACCTACAGCTTTGAAAATTGAAATATTGATAGTTGTAATATTTTAAAATATTCGACAAATATTTGAGAAATGTCTGGAGAAATCAATGTCAAAAATTATAAAAATAAATGAGGTTCTATCCCCGGCAAACTAAAGAGGGTACAGGGTTAACAATTAAATTAAATATTGTTTAATAAAATTATTTATTTATTGCTTATTCCAGTTTGTTTATAAACAAAAAAAAAGTCGAAAAATTAACCTTAGAAAGTGGAACAAATAAATCCTTGGCACTATAGGTCCATCTACATATATCTTACTTATTTTCATAATTAAATCGAAATTACTGAATGAAATTATGTTTATAGAAAAAAAAATATTAAAATTCCATTTTGTCGAGTCCAAATTAAATTTTTAGTAAAAATTACTGAGTAGAATTAAATTTTTTATAGAGATTTATTTTCATATTGGGTCATATGAATTAAAAGTGATTTTGATGCTAAAATGACTAATTTTAACATCACACCATATTTTCAAAAAAAATGATGTTTTGTTCAAAAATTTGATAGTTTTTTGAAAAAACGCTGAAATAGGTGTCTAATAAAATAAATCAAAGAATCTTGTTGTAAATTTTTATGACTATAGATTGGATATTTTTCAAGTTATGGCCATTTTTTAAATTTTTATAGAAAAAAAATATTTTCAAAAAAAAATGTTTGGTCAAAATTTTAATAATTTTTTGAAAAACGCTGAAATAGGTGTCTAATAAAATAAATGAAAGAATCTTGGTGTAATTTTTCATGGCTATAGATTGGATATTTTTCAAGTTATGGCCATTTTTTTAATATTTATAGAAAAAAAAATTATTTTCAAAAAAATAATGTTTGTTCAAAATCTTGATAGTTTTTTAAAAAACGCTGAAATAGGTATCTAATGAAATAAATCAAAGAATCTTGATGTAAGTTTTTATGGCTATAGGTTGAATACTTTTTAAATTAAGAGCATTTTTTGAGTTTTTGTAGAAAAAAAAATTATTAAAAAAAAATTGTTCGAAGTCTTGATAGTTTTTTGAAAAACGCTGAAATAGGTGTCTAATAAAATAAATGAATGAATCTTGGTGTAAATTTCTATGGCTATAGATTGGATATTTTTCAAGTTATGGCCATTTTTTGAATTTTTATAGAAAAAAAAATTTAAAAAAAATTTTTGTTCAAAATTTTAATAGTTTTTTAAAAAACGCTCAATTAGGTGTCTAATGAAATAAATCAAAGAATCTTGGTGTAAATTTCCATGGCTATAAGTTGGATACTTTTTAAGTTATGGGCATTTTTTGAATTTTTAAAGGAAAAAATTTTTTTCCAAAAAAAATGTTTCTTCAAAATTTTGCCAGATTTTTAAAAAATGCTGAAATAGGAATAGGAATCAGAGAACTCGGTGCAAATTTTCAACGCTATAGGGTACTCGCTTCGGGGGTACATATACTAAAATTGAAACGATACAGAGAAGATTAGCTTGGCCCCTGCCCAAGGATGACATGCAAAATCATGAAGCGTTCCACATTTTTAAAATATTAGTCTTATCTGGATTCCCAGTCATATAGGTATAGACGGAAATGAAACAGCTGATAACATGGCAAGAAATTCAACTGGTATTTGTTCTAGACTATCAAATACCTTTTACTACAGAGATCTATTCCTGCAAATAAATAACAAAATTCAAAATTTAACTCAACTCAAACTAGATTTAGACGAAACCGATAATAAGCTCCTTGAGATAACCAAAATACAACCTTCACCTTATTTAGATGTAAATTTAAACAGAAAAGACCAATCAATTATTTTTAGAACTCTGATAGGCCACACTAAAACCACTCATGAATATATCTTAAAGAAGGAAAATCAACCAATATGCCCCTTTTGCAATGATTATAATCTCACCATAAAACATATTCTTGCACATTGCAATAGACTGCATACATTTAAAATAAAACACAATTTACCAATCACCACTAACCTTAAACATATACTTGAACCAAACAAAGAAAATATAAAGAATATAGTAGAATTCTTAAAGGAAGTAAAAATTTTTTTAAATTTTAATTAAAAAAAAAATATTTTCGAAAAAAGACGTTTGTTTAAAATTTTTCCATTTTTTTGAAAAACCCTGAAATAGGTATCTAATAAATTTAATCAAAAAATCTTGGTGTAAGTTTTCATGGCTATAAACTAGATACTTTTCAAGTTATGGGTATTTATTGAATATTTATAAAAAAAAATTATTCAAAATGTTGCTCGTTTTTTGAAAAACGCTGAAATAGGTGTCTAATAAAATAAATCAGAAAATCTCGGTGCAAATTTTCATAGCTATAGGTTAAATACCTTTTAAGTTATTGCTATTTTTTGAATATTAATAAAAAAAAAAAAAAATTTTTGTTTTCAATTTCGAACAACAATCCTCCGCAATATTAAAAAATGTTTGTTCAAAATTTTGCCAGAAATTTTTTTTTTTAAATTTTTGAAAAACTTTTTTGAAAAATAGATGTGTGATGAAATTAAGCAGAGTATTTTATTGCACATTTCCATAGCTCTAGGTTACATACTTTATAACTTATGGGCATTTTTTAAATATTTATAAAATAAACATAATTTCCACAAAAATTTGCATTTAATGAATTTCAATTTTAAGTCAAAATATCTAAGCAAAATAACGATTAACAAAATTCATAAAATTCTTATTTTTTTTTTCAGCCAAATCATATTTATAGAGTCCAATTTTTTAGTTAAAATTAAGGTACTAAGCTTAAATTAAGGAAAATAATAATAACTGAAATGCGATTTTTTATCAAAATTAAATAGACTACGAATCCTTGAGTTTTTATTGAGTCAAACGATTAAAACGCGTTTCATAGTCAAACGACATAGAAACAAAAAAGATTTATAAAATAATATAGCCAATATTTAATCAAAAAAACTAGTATATTATATTAGGAGTATGAAAAGGTTGTTTAATTTTAAACTCTCGATAATATTAATTTTTTAATAAAAAATTACAGAAAAAAGAAAATCCTTGGCAGTAAAGGTCCACCACTATCTTAAGAATTAAAGCAAATAAGTGGAAAAATAAACTCAGAAATTAAAAGAACAACAATCCCTTTTAAAAAACAGATTCAGTATAAATTACTGGTTTTTAAACTTCGAAATAAGCCTATTGAAGTAATTGGTATACCAAAATCCAAAGTACATCTATTTAAAAAAAAAATGTCAATATTTGGTTGACCCATAAAAGCTTTAGAACGTTTGGTTAGAAAACTAAACCCCTTTTAACCTATAAGTTAAAAAAATATATATTTTATTTAACAGGCAAACGGGTAGTAAACGAATATTCAAGACTACACAACCTGAACATGTACGACGGCGTGGAATTACGTCCCTCGACCCGTCAGTATGGATGATTAAAATCTGCTTAAAAAATCAAATTTGCTTTCAATTTTAACAAGACATTCCACCTAAATATAAATATAAGTAAATAAAAAATTGGCTTTAAAAAATTTTTCCCGTTAAATTTTTTTGTTTATAAACGTTTTGTTTTTTTTCTTTTCAACATCCAGATATGAAGACGACTCAAGATAGAAGAATCAGCTCCTTCACAGAAACGCCGTTCAAGTCGGTAAATCTACAGTTCAAGTGCAACCTACTACTATAAACTGTAAATTTTTTTTATTATATATATTTTTTTTATTCGGGCTGTTATACCAAATATAATAAGTATTCAGTTAGTTCCGTAAAGTATTTAATTTTTTATGATCATTAGTATTAAATAAGAAGAAAAAGTTCGATTTTTAAAAGTAGATTTAGCTAATTTAATGTTAACTTGTAAGCTTTCAATCTTTTTGAATTTGAATCTGTAGTAAGAAGAAAGAAAAACTTTGTGGCTTGATAAGGTAAGTGCGGCACTAATGGGTTTGGAGGTTTGTAGTTGATACAGCAGTAAAAGTTTATTTTTTCCAGAAATTATAAGCTAAACTAATATAATTGGGATATTAATTTGGAGCATTATCAGGCTTTAAATATGCATTTTTTCTTATTTCTGTCAAGCATGATGATATTTTGAAGATTATTGATTTTTTTATAAGTGTTTTATTATTCTTCTGTTTATTTTAACTTGAGATAAATATTTTCTCACTATATTTTTCAAAAAGCTTCATTAATAACTATAAATATATCTTTAAGCTTATTTTATCTCAGGCAAAAGTGGCCAACTAATTAATATTTTTTTTTAATTGCGGGCATTTAGAATAAATTTGTATTTCTTTCACAAGTTCAGTTATTTTGGATAACTTTGGGATCTATTGAAATTTAAAAATTTGTTCACAAGAGGTTATTTCAATTTCCTATAAGAAATACGTTTATTCCAATTATATTCCAAGCATTTGGAGTAATTTTTCAATTTAGTCCAAGCATTTGAAGTCAGTTCTTTAAAGCACTGAAAATATTGGTTTATTTCTTCCAGGAATTTTAAGTAATTTTTTGTTATATATTCCAGAGTAATAACAATTTTATTCCAGGTGTTTCTTCGGAGTTCTTTGGATATTTACAATAATTTTTTATTCGTTTTAAGCATTTGGAGTAATTTTTCAATTTAGTCTAAGCATTTAAAGTCAGTTCTTTGAGGATGTGAAAATAATGGTTTATTTCTTTCAATATTTGAAAGTAATTTTTGGTATACGTTTTAGAGTAATACCAATTTTATTCCAGGCATTTCTTATGAGTTCTTGGGATATCTACAATTATTTCTTATATATTTGAAGCATTTGGAGTCATTTTTCAATTTAGTCCATGCATTTAAAGTCAGTTCTTTGAGGCAGTAAAAATAATAGTGTATTTCTTCAAGGAATTTTATATAATTTTTAGATATTTAGAGTAATATTAATTCTATTCCAGGCATTTCTTATGAGTTCTTGGGATATTTACAATTATTTCTGATATATTTGAAGCATTTGGAGTCATTTTTCAATTTAGTCCAAGCATTTGAAGTCAGTTCTTTAAGGCAGTAAAAAAATGTTGTATTTCTTCAAGGAATTTTATATAATTTTTTGAAATTTTTCAGAGTAATATTAATTTTATTCCAGGCGTTTCTTATCAGTCTTTGGGATATTTACAATTATTTCTTATATATTTAAAGCATTTGGAGTCATTTTTCAATTTAGTCCATGCATTTAAAGTCAGTTCTTTGAGCCAGTGAAAATAATGGTGTATTTCTTTAAGGAGTTTTAAGTAATTTTTTGTTATTTTCCAGAGTAATAACAATTTTATTTCAGGCATTTCTTATAAGTTCTTGGGATATTTTTAATCATTTATTATATAATTGAAGCATTTGGAATCATTTTTCAATTTAGTCCAAGCATTAAAAGTCAGTTCCTTAAAACAGTAAAAATAATGGTTGATTTCCTTCAAGAATTTACAATTACTGCTATTACAATTATTGCTACATTTCCATTGTTCCATTTGGTATTTATAGTGATTTTTTAGTGGTTCCAAGCACTTGGAGCAATTTTTCTATTTCTTCCAGTTAGTATTTGAAGTCATTCTAATGAAATTCTTGGTTATACCTTGAATGTTTTTTGATTTACCCCTCTTAAAATTTTTCCAAAAATATTTAAAATCTTTTGGCATTTATTCTATTTAAAATTTAAAAAAAAATGGGTGCGTCCCTGTCTTCTTTGACAAACAACTAAATTTTCAATAATTATTTTGTTCGAAACCGTAAAACAAAAGGTTTTTCGCTAAACGCGCAACGAAAAGCGGCAAAACTGCAAAATGTTTTCAAACAACTGCATAAAATCGTTAAACTGTTATTTATGACGGTCGTAAATGCAAAGACTGTATAATATTTTTAGTATGTGCATGGTATATGCGTGCCGTTGCTGTCACGTTACGGTTATCGAAACTCGCCACTATGGACCGCTACTATTCGGTCTAAATTCGTACAGGTTCATTATAACCGACGTGCATTTCGTACATTTTGTTTGTATTTTGGGTAAATTTAATACATTTTCGAATTACCGGTCGAATGACACGTTTTGCTAATACGGTGACCGTAAACACGGTATATATCGATACGTTTTTATTACCAGAGGGGTGCTGAACATTATTATGGGAATAAAATATTTATATATACACGTTATGGGAATTCTTTATTTGTCATTTTATTATAGTCTAAATGATTTTTTTTATTCATATTTAAATCGACGATTGTCGTTAGTCAACGATCACTTTACTTTTCATCCATATCTTACTGTCTGTGATTTTTTTTCTATTATTAATTTATTTAATTATTAAGTTCCAAGAATTTTTCATTTAATCTGTTTTTTTTCTTTTATCCTTTTTCTTCCTCATCATAATATTTACTTTTTCAATTTTAACTCAATTTCTATTTTTTGTTCTATTGAGTCTACATACCTTGAAAATAGTAATAATGACTCCTCGAAGATTTTAAAGCGATCGCTTTACATTTAATTATTAAAAACTGGTACATTGTCTTATAAACGGAAATATTTTCTAGCAATATTAAGTTATTTTAATTTTAAATGAATTTTTTGAAACTTTGTACATTTTAAGGAAAGGCGTTCGAGATCTCCTGTTTCCTTACAATTACCACTACTAGGAATTACAATTAATCTAAGATGAGTAATAGTACTAATGAATTTCTTATTATATTTTAAAAGAAACACTTGTTTTCTTGTTTAATGTTGGAAAGTTGTTTTTGTGTTTCATTCCTTTATTTGTTTCATCAGTATAAAATCGGTGTAAGGAATTTCCAAGTTAAACATCCTAGCTGTTTTAGCTTTTTTATATACGACTTCATTTTCTAATATGTTTATACATTTATATTTTATTAATAGTATCTGGACCGTTTGGAAATAGTGTTTCTCGGGTTTAGTTTATCTAATTATACCAGAAAAATATAACTTTATTTCTTTCCCCTTTAATTTTCAGACAGAGATAGGGATATATAAATAAAAATTCAATTTTTTCCTCTATTTTCTATATCATGATTTCATTTTCTTGATAGTGTCTGAATCGCCTGGAAATAGTGTTTCTTGAGTTAAATTGGTCTAATTATACCAGAAAAATATCACCTTATTTCCATCGTCCTCTAATTTTTAGACTGAGATAGGGATATATAAATGACAATTCAATTTTTTTCTCTATTTTATACGTCATGATTTAATTTTATTGATAGTATCTATACCGTCTGAAAACATTGTTTTTTGAATTTAGTTCGTCTAATTATACCAGAAAAATATTACTTTATTCTCATTTCTCTCTAATTTTCAGATTGAGATATGGATATATAAATGAGAATTAATTTTTTTCTCTATTTTCTATATCATGGTTTCATTTTATTTATTTATTTATTTATTTACGGGATGTCCCCATTCTAACAAAATTACAAAATAAATTATATCCTAACCCTAAATGTAGATAATTATTCTGCCATCAAAAAATCTATTAAATATCCAAATTTTCTATAAATCAATAATATATCTATCTAAATGTATATAAATATGTAGCAGCCCAAGATATACAAATAAGATAAAACTTTCAGTAACTTAACCAAAAACTTCTAAAAAAAATATAAAGCAACTAAAAACATACCATTGAAATAATCAAAATAAGAAAAGTAAAAGCAATAAAATTTATTTGATACTTAACACATAGTACTCATAAACTCATTCAGACACCTTTTAAGTTTTGAATGCTTTAAAATCCACTTGTATTCCCAACATGTGGAGTCGATTAATTGGAGAAAATTTACCATAGTTCGTATGGTGATATTCAATCAGAAAAAGGGACGTCTCTCTAAGGACTCTGGTATTGCATCTAAAGTTTATCCGCGATAACAATTCAGGGCAATCAATAGCATTATTAATCAACTTGTGAAGAAATATCGTTCGATAGTCCTCAAGAGAAGTCATATTTAGCCTTGACTTAAGTTCCAATAAAGACTCATCTCGTACATTCAATCGCCAGGCACAAGTCCTGAGAAATTTATTTTGGACCTTATCAAGACTGTAAATATGGTTAGCATAATAAGGGGACCAGACTATGGAAGAATAAGGCATGACACTACGAGTAAGTGTAAGATATAAAACCCCTAAGACAGCTACTGAAAAGTCTTGAGTATTTCTAGTTATAAAACCTAGAGTACGAAGGGCTTTACTAGACAAACTATCTATATGGGGTATAAAAGTCAGGGAACTGTCAAACAACACCCCCAAATCTTTAATTAGCGATACTCTTGAAAGTATATTATTATTTATGTGGTAGTCAAATGGGACAACTTTTCTAGATTTAGTAAAAGAAATGATAAAACACTTATCCTTATTAAGATGTAAGCCATTAGAGGCAGACCAATTATATAAAGAATCTATGTCTCATTGTATCATTAAGCAATCAGACAAGTTTGAAATATGTAAAAATAGCTTCAGGTCATCTGCAAATAATAGGAATTTGCATAATTTGATAATACTAGAAATATCGTTAATAAATAAATTAAAGTAGAGGCGTAGAGTAGAGGCCCCAAATGTGACCCCTGAGGCACCCCTGAAGTAACCAAAATAGGAACTGAAAGTGAACCCCTTACATTAACGAATTGTATCCTTTTATGTAGGTAACTATTTAGCCAAGAAAGAAACCATTTAGGGAAACCATAGCATCTTAATTTAAAAATGAGCAATGAGTGGATGACCGTGTCAAAGGCCTTTGAGAAATCAGTATAGATGGAGTCGACCTGATGACCCTTCTCGAAAGCCCTGACAATGAAGTCGTGATATAATACAAGGTTTGTAGAAGTAGATTTACCCTGCCTAAACCCATGTTGCTCGTTGATCAAGAGACCTCTACAATGCCAAGTAAGATATTTGTTCAGGATAAACTCAAAAAGTTTAGGGATAGCAGATAACATAACAATGGGCCTGTAATTTTTGATATCATCCCTGTCACCATTTTTGACTACAGGAGTTATAAAGCTGTCACGCCATTTCTCAGAGAAAGTTTCTAATTTTAAAGACAAATTAAATAATGTACTCAAAGGTCTAGACAAACTATAAACACATCTTTTTAGGAAATAGGTAGGAACATTATCAGGACCATAACTCAGTTTGTCCTTAAGACCAAATATAGATTCAAAAACCTCAGACAGGGTGAACTGGATAAAAGGCATGTCGACTGAATTTGCTACTGGAAAATTAAAGTTAGTGAAATCAACCTCATCAGAGTGATAAACACTAGAAAAATAGGTAGAAAATAGGTTTGCAATATCCTACCCCGAATCTGCTGAAATTTCATTTAAATGCATAGCATTTGGGATACCATGACTTTTATTAAGGGAGTTAATATGATTCCAAAATTGTGTGGTGTCAGATTGAATTGACGCATTTAAGGTAGCAATGTAAGATCTATAGCATTGCTCAGTATGCACTTTACATTGAGTACGTAGGTTAGCAAACAGGATATAATCTTTAGCTAAGTTAGTACTTTTGAATTTAGCATGAGCAGTCTTTTTTGATAGAACAAGATTCCTTAATTCTGGGGAAAACCAACGAGGAAACCTGGAAGGTTTATATATTTTTTTTTGGTACATAGAGTGAGATTGCATATAAAACTACTTCATAAAAGTTATTCACTGAATTATCGATGTCTGAATCATCAAAAATACTAATCCAGTCCACTAAAGAAAAAAAATCATTCAAACTTACAAAATCAGCATTTTTAAAATCAAAACAAGTTGTACTATAATCCAACCTTTTAATCCTAATATCGCAAATTGTTGCTAAGTGGTGAAAGTTGTTCGGAAGAAGATTGTCTAAAGCTTGTTGAACAGTTATTTTATGGCACTCGTCAATACTGTTAAAAATCAGATCCAGAAATACACGATGATTGCTTGGAATAATGTTAGATTGTTACATATTCAGATAAGAAAATGATTCACAAACTATTGTGGCTGGATAGGTCAGTGCGCGCTCAACTAACAAACCCTCTTCAATTGAGTAATTCCAAGTGGCTAAGGGTAAATTGTAATCTCCAAATAGAAATACAGGTATATTGGGAAAATTGTCGTTAATACTTTCAACTGCTGAGCAATGGGCACGGTAGACTTCTTCTGAAGAATTAGGAGGAATGTAAACACAACCCAAAATACTAGATAGCTCACCATAATCCACTTGAACAAAAATGTGCTCCACATTTAAGATATCGGTCTTGAGTTGTTTGGCTTTAAATTTATTGTGTACTAACATTAATACTCCACCACCACGTTGTTTAGTACTAGTTAAGGAATTTTATTAATAGTGCCTTTCATCTTATTATTTTTATCATCTAATTATTTTTATTTGTCATTTCTATTTCACCTATACACACTATTAATAAAATGAACCCATGATGTAGAAAATAGAGGAAAAAAGTTAAATTCTCATTTATATATCCCTATCTCAGTCTGAAAATTAGAGGATGGGAATAAAGTGATCTTTTTCTGGTATGTTTTTCTCATATGTAGAGATTTTATTCTCAGAAAAAGAAGTCATTTTAACATTAATTAGGATAAACAATTGCAATTAAGAATATAGTAATTAAATATAAATAATTTTAATAATTATTATAATTTGCTTTGTTTATCCTATAGCGTGTGCACATTTGTTAGTAGTGTAACTTTATAAATACTTCTCTATCCTTCTTAGTTTTAAAGATATTAATTTAAATTTTTTAATTCAATTTAAAATATAAGTCTCAAAAGAAAGTAAGCGCGGAAATTTTAATTGACAAAAGAAGATTTGTTCTGATACTCTTTAACTTATTTGTTTTATTTTTGGGTTATTTTAAACGATTATCGTTTTTTAAAAATCAACTTTCAAATATTAAATATGTTGTAACCTTATTGTCAGTAAATTTAAAGTGTTTATTACTTTTTTATTGAAAGCGATTATTTAGCTGGGTGTTTTACATCATAACTAAAAAGATTTTTTCTACTACTCATAGTATACCTATAGGTGTAAGTGCATATGTAAACATATCCCTTTATATATCCCACTTTTTTTTTTAATTACAGATTTACAATAAAATGTTTTCAATACCATAAAGCATTTCTAGTAGCATATAGTTCAACAGAAAAGACAGAGGAATGTTCAGGTATATTAAATATATAATGCACTTCCACTTTTGTTGTTTAAAAGTGATCCATCAGTAAAGATTGTCATGATGATGTCTGTAAAAAAAATCATATTGAACCATATCCGTTTTTAATGGATTAATAACTAAATAACTCAATTTACTTTCACTATCATAAGCTCATATACAATTAAACCATCTTAACGAATACAAATGAAGCAAATTACGTCAGTTAATTTGCTCCTCGAATGCATGCATATATCCGTTCATCGGCAGGCCAAGTTTAAGGTCAAACATCATAAACGTGTGGGCTCAATGAAAATAAACCGCAACAGTTTTTTTCCCGGTGAAAATTTTGGCACTAGATCGCGGAAAACCGATAGACAAAGGCTGAAATTTTCAGAAATTTTTGAACGTGTGGACAAGTGTCACTCTTAAGTGATTTAAATAGAGTGATTGTATAATTTAAAATTATCGTTTTTAGTACAGTAAATCAAAGGAAAAACGCTCTAACACCAGAGTTCTATAGAAATAAGTTCATTCTTCCAGAGTTCAAACAGCCGTATTTAAGAGCCTATTGCTCATACAAGAGTAAAACAAAAAACGGTCTGTTCTGTTTTTAAAAAGCTTTATTTTTCTTTAAACACTTTTTTGTACGATTCCAATTTCTCGTGTTAGAAAATGATTTTTTTGATTTTTATGCTGTGTAAAATACATATCTTTGATCACGAATAAATCACCTTTTTATCCTTAAATGAGCCCTTTTGCTTAAAGCTAATGCGCACCTAAAACCCCTTATTTACTGGACTAATAACCGATATGAAACAGAATAACTTTACATGTGTTGTGACCTTGCACTTGGCAATGAATTTTTAACACACGTGCCTAATTTGTTGCTAAGTACACACACGGACACGCGTTGTCTATTTTCATTTTTATTTAATATTTCCTAATACTCATATTTAAGGATTATCATAATTAATTAAGTAAGTTAGTAATTGTACAGTAAAATATACAACTATGATCTTGATGACAATCGGATACTTTAGTAGCTGAGTTATTGGGAGAAGAAGAAGAATGTGAAGAAAACAAAGAAGACACAATTATTGAATTATGGAAATCAATCTTAGTCACTTTTTTATAAAAGATCTCAAAAACCTGTACGATCGTCAAGAATTAAAATCGTTAATAACTTGAAGGAAGGAAGAGAAGCTAAAGAAGAGAAAATGAGTAAGAAGTATCGAGTACCTGGAAAAAAATCGTTATTTTGAATAAATGAGAGCCAACGTAGGTAGAAAAAGAAGGCTATTGATCGGAGGAAAGAAAGAAAAAGACCAGGTAAAGAAAAAAGTAGAGAAGAGCATTAAGTGCTTTTTAATTAATATAGAGTCATTGTAGATAGAAGGAAAAGAGTAGAAAAAGTAACAGTAATGAAAAGAAAAGTAGAGAAAGAGACGCTGAAGAAGATTGAGAAGAAAGAAAATGAGAGAAAAGGATCGAGTGCCTGGACAAAAAATATTATGAAGGGAAGAAAAAGAAAACAAATACTTGTAATGAGAAAAAAAACGGAAGAAGAGAAGGTAAAGAAGAAAAAGAACAAAAATAAAAAAAAATATAGAGTCAATGTAGATGATGGGAGGAGAGAAGAATAGTAATGAGGCAAAGAAGCGGAAGAAAACAAAAAAGAAAAATTTGTGATGTATCAAGTGCCTGGAATATAATCTTTATTTCCATTTAATAATGTAATAAATAGAAGCGATGTAAATTTTAATATCTTATGGATATCTAAGGACAATACACTGAAGAAAATAATTCAAGGAGAAAAAGGCCAATTCTGTAAAAATATTTTATGTACATTCAATGCAGATAGTAAAAGAAGAAAAAGATTATTGAGGAGAAAATAGGAAAAAAACTGGAAAAGGTTAACACAAAAAAATAGACTTAATTTTTTTTTTAAATTATTCATTAATTTAATAATTAATATAAAAGAAGAGATGAATATGTGGAAAAAAAGGAAGAAATAAAGAGGCTAAAATAGACAAATAAGGAAAATATAACCTGAATTGGAAATATCAAGTGCTTGGTTTTTTTAATAGAATAATAAGTTCTTAATAAATCAGGTAGACTATAAACGTGAAATATTGAAAAAAAAATTACAGAGAATAAAATCAAATAAAAAACGTATATAGATAGAATGTATGAAATACAGTATTTAAAGGAAATGATAGAAAAAAAAGTCGAGCCAAGCATTAATTAATAAAGAAGTAGAGAGGTAGAGATTTTTGTAAATGTAAAGAAGAAAGAGTAACAAAAAAAAGAAGACGAAAGAAGCTAAAAAAATAAATAAAAAAATTGTAAACTGCAAATGTATGAAGTGCCTGGAAAGAAGTTATTATTATGTCAAACATAAAAAAATAAAAATTAAAAATAGTATGCGTAAAGAGGAACATAACCAAAATTCTTTAAAAAATTTTCTTATAAAATTTATACAAGCCAGTATGCAAGAAAAAATCACTTGACAGTAAAAGTAATAAACAACAGAGATATAGCACATTATACATATAAAAACACAATAAATAAATAATATATAATAATTGATAAGTTAATACATATTATTTCAAAGATTTTTTAAATATACCTTGGGGGGTTAATCGATAGAATGGACTGTATAATAATTAATAAAAATACCAATAGGTATACTTGACTGGCTAATTATATTAAATTAACATGTAATGACAGTGAAGCTCAAAAGCTATATTAGACAACGGCAGCACTCTCGGCTTTATTATTTGAGTCTATTAGACTTAATTTATGACTTAAAAAAGCTCGAATCTGATGCCGCCAGTTTTGCATAACAGCAAATGTCAATAAACTAAAAACTAATAATTGTTCATACCTAAAGAAATGAGACAAATTAGTAAATTCATAGAGGCCCCTGTGCAATATTAAGTTATACCACTGATTGGCTTTACATTTTTCCATCAGAATAAAATCGTTTTTATATATAGTGTTATAACAGCTATATACATCTTTAGATACTTTGGTTCTAACACAAACATTATTTTTAATTTTAATCATCACTCAATCAATTTTTATACTCGCATTCGTTTACTCCGAATACTTTAGTCCTACGTTCGTGCATTTTAGGCCCATTTACCCTTATAATTTTTCCCAAGTTTATGTAAGATAAGGCCTTCAGTTTTTGTAGCATGACCCATAAATACTCAATGCGAATCTCACTTGGATTAACCATATCCTTTAAAACTCCTTCAATTTGATGAACATGATTTTATTGCCCCTTCTGTTTTACCACTAAGAGCAATGTTTGTTTCCATTGACGTAACTGCTGAATATGATGTATTCGATATAGATACAGCAAATGATCCATTCAAATTATTTTCCTTAGTTTCTATTAACCTAGCTATGTCACTTTTTAGGGTTTGATAATAATAATAATAATAATAATGTTTATTTCAAATGCAATATAACAAAAGAAATACAAGTAAATTTAATAAACATCGGCAATAAATACATAATGCCCCCAGCCCTCAGGAGCTAGTACGCTGTGCGAGGACCTGCTGGTGATATTTTTGTTATTAGAAAATCAAGTTTTTTAACAGAAAGTTTAAAGTTTCTTGTATATCTTTAAATACACTAAGGTTTATAAAACCTTCCACTTTTCTTCATTTCCTTGATCTCTCAATCCTTTAAAAGCTTTTTCCTATTTGTGCTTATGTTTCCATTTCCATGATGACTTTTTCATGTGCGTAAATCCACATACACCATTATAAAATTGATGGATATTGGACTATCGACTTTAAGTCACTAGAAAAAATATTACATTTACAACATTTTCATGATTCTTGACCTCCATCACTACACTCTCGTTGGACTCGTTGACTACGGAACTTATTTCTCGGCTATTGTTCTCGATTATTTTCTGATTTCTAGTTTGATCGATTGTCCATAGAGTTTGCAAGTTAATTAATTCGATTATAGCCTTTAAAGGCTAAATATTGTAGGAAAATCCCGATTTTCAGGCATTAAATGCCGAAAGTAGAAGAAGAAAAAAGATTATTGAGGAGAAAGGCAGAAAATGATGAGAAAAACACTGGAAGAGGTAACCACGAAAAAATAGAGTAAGTACCAGATGCCTGGAAAAAAGTTTTTATTTAATAACTCGATAAATTAAGAAGCACCTTTACTAAATAATCTGAAAAAAAAATAAATTAATAAATTAAAAAAAAATACTGGGTTGTAGATTGAATAATATTCACATAAAGGAAAAAGAATATTGTTAAATCAATTATCAGAGCAGCTAGAAATATGCGATGCGTTAATATTTTCAAATTAAATAAAACATAAAAATGTTTAACTGGCTGCATGGTTAAATGCCACACGGCACCAAAAAAAAATTAAATAAATAAGGACAATTTCAATAGGAAAAAGAAGAAGAAAAAAATATTAAGGAGAAATTAATTAAATAAGGTAACGAAGGCTTTGAAGACGTGTTAAACATTAATTAATAAAGTGATATAATGTCTGCTTTTTGTACCTACATGCGACGAGGAGTATCATAGGTCATCAAAGAATAAAAATAAAAAAAAAAAAAAAAATAAATAAGAAAATAGCCAACTGTAAATATTTGAAGTGCCTGGAACTATGAACAAATAATATGCGCAAAAAGGGACATCAAAATTCTTGTACAAAAGATACAAGCTAGTATTCAAAAAAAAAATAACTTGACAGTGAAAGTAATAAAAAAAAGGAAAACTAATGAAGGACTGAGGGAAATTTAGGATAATTAAAGGGCAAATTGAAATATACAGGATATATTAATGCTACCTAACATGGTAACGGAACACGTGTAGAAATTCAATAAGCGTTCCGCAAATTTCAATTTGGTACTGTATAGCTAAAACCATTATTTTGTATTTCCTTAAAATGCAAATTCACACGTTAACCTCGCGTACATGACTTTAGAGCGAACATAAATTTAATTTCGCGTTAAAAAAAATGGTACCGTGACAGCGGCGGAATAAATTTCACGGTTTAAAAAAAAAATAATAATAATTTATTTATTATTATAGGAAATTGCGAGTGTTAGGGGGTTTTACAGTTTAACGAGTTAATATAATTAAAATGTCTATTTTGGCAAGAGTCCAGGATCGCGCTAGATAATAATGTATTTTAGGACTATTTAGTAGTTAATATTTCTTTCAGTTTTGAGGTAATGTTTGATGTTTTATGGTGAATTATAACACTCCTGGCCAAAATAAATAATGCACTTGAACAACTAAATTATAAATTGAGCCTTAACATTCCGACAAATTACGTATTCAGTAGGGCCAACATAAAAACATATCCCCCCATAAAATATGGAATATATGAATTTTTATGACGCCTTAACCGACTCCATCCCGGCCGTACCGATAAATTTCAACAGAAATCCATAATCCGAACTGGGAATTTCTGGTAAAACGTTTATGGCGAATCGATACATGATAAAATCATTAAATCGGTCGACCCGGCTCGTCTTAAAGGCTCTTTTCGACGGTCGACGTCGACCTTTAGAAAATTCAGTTGCAATCGTTTATTTTGGAATCGTAAACTTTATATGGGTTTTGACTCAGCAGCAGCATCAAAACTAGCTCGCTTTTTAAATTAGGGGTCGTAAAAATGACCGCCCCTGCTATCACTAAATCATCACTTTTTATTTATTTATTTTTTCTGTTGCTTCTCAATTCTCAGGAATATCCTGGAAATCTGAGGATGTTGCTTTAAGAGTTTTTTTTCTGTGGAATCTGTAAGTTATTTCTATATTATTTCTGATATCGTTATCTATAAAATTATATTTTTTTCATATAACCTATTCAATTTTATGTAAAAATCACAATTATTTATTTTCTGAGCAATACATTGGGCTAAAATGGCGAAAAAGTGAAAAAATTAGCGATTTTTTTAAAAATATATCCCTCTATAATTTTTTTATTATCGCTTGCATCTTTTTCAAATTAGATGTTTCTTAATTAGCTTATCCAACTGAAAAATAAAATGATCATTTTAATAAAATTCTGGATAACACAGAAATTATTCCTGAAAAATATTTTATCCCTCTACAGTCTGGGATCCGGTAAAATTAATATTTGAACAGTGCAATTTTTTTCAATTAAGATAAAATAATTATCAATTGCTATAAATGGTTAATCTTGACAGTTATTTCAAAAATTCGTTCGTATTTCAAACCTATCGGCCTAGAATTACTGAAAAAAAATGTATGCTTTTTAAATGTGGTGTCACCTCAGTAGTAATTTTAAGGATTAATTGTTCAGGAATCACTAGGAAAATGATTGTAGATGTAATTAATTAAACAGCGATATTTCATATTGATCCAACAACAATTGTTTGAGGTAAATATCCAATGAAGTCCAGATATTTAAGAAATTTAAAAAATTAAATTTTAAATTAAATTTTTTTAAATCTAGGAGACAATAAAACAAGAATACCAAAAGGAAACTTCCAAAGTTCCAGTAAAAGATAAAAAAAAATACTTAGAATACAGGAATAAAAGCTTTATCAATTTTTAATTAAAATGAAAGGTTACTGTATATATATCTGGAATATATACAGAATTTTGCAATTAATTTTTGTCACTTTATAGCCTCAATGACTTAGCTTTAAACGTTTGAAATAAAACGGAAAATTACTCCAAATGCTTGGAATATAATGAAATATGAGTCTAAATATCTGATAAATATAAAAAAAATTATTTTAATTGTCTAGGAGACAATAAAACAAGAATATCAAAGGGAAACTTAAAATTCCTGTAAGAAATTAAAAAATTATTTGAAATACTCAGGCAACAATTTTAAACATTTTAAATAAAATAAAAAGTGCTTGTATATATCTGGAATATATGAAAAAATTGCAATTAATTTTTGGAATAAGTATAATAATTTGTGTGATTTCATAGCTTCAAACGTTTGAAATCTAATGGAAAATTTCTCCAAGTGATTCCAAGTATTTGGGATATTTCACAGATTAATAAAATTAAATGTCAAATGTCTTTAAAATAATGAAACAAGAATACGAAAGAAAAAACTTAAACATCCTTAAAGAAATAAAACAAAATATTTGGAATACTTGCACAATTTGTTTTAAAAATTTTAAATGAAATGAAAAATGACTGCATATATCTGGAATATATACAAACTTTGCAATATATGACCGGAATCGGTATAATAATGTTTATGACCTTATAGCTTCATTGAACCAGCTTCGAATATTTGCAATAAAATAAAAATTAGTTTTCGAGTCCAAATATCTGGAAATTATGAAACATTAAATTTTAAGTGTCTAAAAGACTAAAACAAGATTACCAAGGAGAAATTTAAAATTTCTTTAAAAAATTAAAAAATTATTTAGAATTCTTGGACAATGGTTTTAAAAATTTTAAATAAAAAGAAAAATTACTACATATATCTGGAATATTTTAAATTTAAAATTATTAAAAAATTCTTGGAAAATATTCAAAAAATACATGAAATGCCTGGAATATAAAAGAAATTCCTTCGAATGATTGCAAGTATTTGGAATATTTGACAGATTCAAAAGACATATTTAAATTTCAAATGTCTTTGAAATAATGAAACACGAATACGAAAGAAAAAACTTAAAAATGCTTTAAGAAATAAAACAAAATATTTGGAATACTTAATAATGAAATAAAACATGACTGCATATATCTGGAATATATACAAACCTTGCAATTTATGACCGGAATCAGTATAATAATGTTTATGACCTCATAGCTTCATTGAACCAGCTTCGAATATTTGCAATAAAATGAAAATTAGTTCTCGAGTCCAAATATCTGGAAATTATCAAAAATTAAATTTCAAGTGTCTAAAAGACCAAAACAAAAATACCAAGGAGAAGCTTAAAATTTCTGTAAAAAATTAAAAAATTATTTAGATTTCTTGGACAATGGTTTTAAAAATTTTAAATAAAACGAGAAATTACTACATATATCTGAAATATTTTAAATTTTAAATTATTGAAAAATTGTTGGAAAATATTTAAAAAATACATGAAATGCCTGGAATATAAAAGAAATTCCTTCAAATGATTGCAAGCATTTGGAATATTTGACAGATTTAAAAGACATATTTTAATTTCAAATGTCTTTGAAATAATGAAACACAAATACGAAAGAAAAAACTTAAAAATCCTTTGAGAAATAAAACAAAATATTTGGAATACTTAATAATGAAATAAAAAATGACTGCATATATCTGGAATATATACGAACTTTGCAATATATGACCGGAATCGGTATAATAATGTTTATGACCTCATAGCTTCATTGAACTAGCTTCGAATATCTGCAATAAAATAAAAATTACTTGTCAAGTCCAAATATCTGGAAATTATCAAAAATTAAATTTTAAGTGTCTAAAAGACTAAAACAAGATTACCAAAGAGAAGCTTAAAAATTCAGAAAAAAATTTAAAAAAATGCTTGGAATTTTTGGAAAATGGTTTCTAAAAATTTTAAATAAAACGAAAATTGAGATATACATATATGGAATATTTTAAACTAAAAATTATCAAAAAATTCTTGGATATATTTTGAAAATACATCAAATGCCTGGAATATAAAAGAAATTCCTTCAAATGTTAGGAAGAAATTGAAAATTACTCCAGATGCCGATCATATATTACAACAATTAAAAAAAAATAAATTTAAAAGCTATTTTAAATGGAATAAAATGAAATATAAATCTAAATGTTTGGCAAGTATAAAAATATTCAATTGCATTAAAAAAATGCAATTATTTTGTGGAATAAGTATTATACTTTGTGTGACTTCTTAGCTTCATTGATCGAGCTTCAAACGTTTGAAATCTAATAAAAAATTACTTCAAATGATTGCCAAGCATTTGGAATATCTGACAGATTCAAAAAATTAAATTTCAAAGGTCTTTGAAATAATAAAACACGAATACGAAAGAAAAAACTTAAAAATGCTTTAAGAAATAAAACAAAATATTTGGAATACTTAATAATGAAATGAAAAATGACTGCATATATCTGGAATATACACGAACTTTGCAATATATGACCGGAATCGGTATAATAATGCTTATGACTTTATTTATTTATTAGCTTCATTGAACCAGCTTCGAATATTTGCAATAAAATGAAAATTAGTTCTCGAGTCCAAATATCTGGAAATTATCACAAAATTAAATTTTAAGTGTCTAAAAGACTAAAACAAAAATACCAGGGAGAAGCTTAAAATTTCTGTAAAAAATAACAAAATTATTTGGAATTCTTGGACAATGGTTTTAAAAATTTTAAATAAAACGAAAAATGACTACATATATCTGAAATACTTTAAATTTTAAATTATTAAAAAAATCTTGGAAAATATTCAAAAAATACATGAAATGCCTGGAATATAAAAGAAATTTCTTCAAATGTTAGGAAGAAATTGAAAATTACTCCTCCAGATGCCGATCATATATCACGAAAATTTAAAAAAAATAGATTTAAAAGTGATTTTAAATGGAATAAAATAAAAAATAAGTCCAAAAATCTAGCAAGTATAAAAATATTCAAATGTCTGTTTTAAATATAAATTCTTCAAAAATTGATGATGACAAATTATTTGAAACACCTGGAAAATATCTTAGAAATACGTCAAATGCCTGGAATATAAAATAAATAGCTTGAAATATCATTAAGAAATTGAAAATTACTCTAGATATTCATCAAAGTCCATGTAAATTTAAAAAATAACTTCAAAAATATTTTAAGTAGCTTCAAATACAATAAAATGAAATATAATTCCAAATATCTAACAAATATATTTTTTTTATAAAATTTCAAATGTCTATTTAAGATTTAAAAATTGTCAAAAAATTTCTGAAAAATTGGCAAAAAATATTTGAAATACCTGGAAAATATTTTCAAATTACGTTAAATGCCTAGAATATACAAGAAATTCCGTCAAATATAAGAAAAAAAATTGAAAATTATGCTACATGTCAGTCATATGCCACGAAAACTAAAAAAATAATTTTAAAATGTCCGTTTTAAATTTAACATTAATTAAATCAGTATAATACTTAATGGAAAACTAAAAAAATAATTTTAAAATGTCCGTTTTAAATTTAACATTAATTAAAAATTCCTGGAAGATATGACAAATTGTTTCAAATACCTGAAAAATATTTTTAAAATACGTTAAATATTTGAAATATAAAAGAAATTCTTTAAAATATACGGACGAAATTAAAAATTACTCTAGATGCTGGTCAAAGTCCATGTAAATGAAAAAAACTAGTTTGAAAAGTTATTTAAAATTTTAAATATCTATTTTAGGTTTAAAATTGTTAAAAGATACCTGGAAAATTGTTAAATTATTTCAAATAGCTGAAAAATATTTTCGAAATACGTTAAATGCCTAGAATATAAAAGAAATTTTGTCAAATATCAAAAAGAAATTATGTCGGCCATATACCAGGAAAACTAAAAAAACAGGTTCAAAAGTAATTTCAAATGGCTACAAATGCCATAACATGAAATATAAATGAAATAAACTAAATTAAATTTCAAATGTCTGTTTTGAATTTAAAATTCGTGAAGGATACGACAAATTATTTCAAATACCTGGAAATAATATTAGAAAAACGTTAAATTCCTGATATATAAAAAAAAATTAATTTAAAAATAAAACCTTTAATAATTTTAAATAAAATGAAAGGTAACTGTATATATCTGAAATATATGCAAAATTTTGCAATTAATTTTTATCACTTTATAACTTCATTGACTTAGCTTTAAACGTTTGAAATAAAATGGAAAATTACTTTAAATACTTGGAATATAATAAAATATGAGTCCAAATATCTGGAAAATTAATTTTAAATGTCTAGGAGACAATGACACAAGAACCAAAGGGAAACTTAAAATTCCTGTAAGAAATTAAAAAAACTATTTGAAATACTTGCACAATAATTTTAAACATTTTAAATAAAATAAAAAGTGCCTGCATATATTTGGAATATATAAAAAAAATTGCAATTAATTTCTGGAATAAGTATTAGACTTTGTGTGACTTCATAGCTTCATTGGTCGAGCTTCAAACGTTTGAAATCTAATGGAATATTACTCCAAATGATTGCAAGCATTTGGAATATCTGATAGATTTAAAAAATTAATTTTTAAATGTCTTTGAAATAATGAAACAATCCTTTAAGGAATAAAACAAAATATTTGGAATACTTGCACAATTTGTTTTAAAAATTTTAAATGAAATAAATAAAGACTGCATATATCTGGAATATATACGAACTTTGCAATATATGACCGGAATCGGTATAATAATTTTTATGACCTCATAGCTTCATTAAACCCAAAGCTGGTTCAATGAAGCTATGAGGTCATAAAAATTATATATATATATATAAAATATAATAATTATATAATATTTAAAATAAAATGGAAAATGATTTTTGAGTCCAAATATCTAAAAATTATCAAAAATTAAATTTCAAGTGTCTAAAAGAATAAAACAAAAATACCAAGGAGAAGCTTAAAATTTCTGTAAAAAATAAAAAAAAAATTGGAATTCTTGGACAATGGTTATAAATATTTTAAATAAAACGAAAAATGACTACATATATCTGGAATATTTTAAAAATACATCAAATGCCTAGAACATCAAAGAAATTCTTTAAATATCAGAAAGAAATTTAAAATTACTCTAGATGCTGGTTATATATAACGAAAATTAAAAAAAAATAGATTTAAAAGTTATTTTAAATGGAATAAAATGAAATATAAGTCCAAATGTTTGGCAAGTATAAAAATATTGAATTGTCCATTTTAAATTTCAAATTCTTTAAAAATTCCTGGAAGATATGATGACAAATTACTTAAAACACCTGGAAAATATCTTAGAAATACGTCAAATGCTTGGAATAAAAAAGAAATAGCTTTAAATATCAGGAAGAAATTAAAAATTACTCTAGATGTTCGTCAAAGTGTCAAAGTCCATGTACATTTAAAAAATAACTTCAGAAGTTATTTCAAGTAGCTTCAAATAGAATAAAATGGAATATAATTCCAAATATCTAACAAATATATTTTTTTTTATAAAATTTCAACTCTCTATTTAAGATTTAAAAATTGTTAAAAAATTTCTGGAAAATTCGCAAAAATATTTAAAATACCTGTAAAATATTTTCAAATAACGTTAAATGCCTAGAATATAAAAGAAATTCCGTCAAATATCAGAAAAAAATTGAAAATTATGCTACATGTCAGTCATATGCCATGAAAACAAAAAAATTAATTTTAAAATGTCCGTTTTAAATTTAAAATTAATTAAAAATTCCTGGAAGATATGACAAATTATTTCAAATACCTGAAAAATATTCTCAAAATATGTTAAATATTTGAAATATAAAAGAAATTCTTTGAAATATAAGGAAGAAATTAAAAATTACCCTAAATGCTGATCAAAGTCCATGTAAATGAAAAAAATAGTTTCAAAAGTTATTTAAAATTTTAAATATCTATTTTAGGTTTAAAATTCTTAAAAGATACCTGGAAAATTGTTAAATTATTTAAAATACCTGAAAAATATTTTCAAAATACGTTAAATGCCTGGAATATAAAAGAAATTTCATCAAATATCAAAAAGAAATTATGTCAGCCATATGCCAAGAAAACTAAAAAAATAGGTACAAAGGTAATTTCAAATGACTACAAATGCCATAACATGAAATATAAATCAAATAAATAACTTAAATTAACTAAATTAAATTTCAAATGTCTTTTTTAAATTTAAAATTCGTTGCAGATCTGACAAATTATTTAAAATATCTAGAAAATATTTTAGAATTACGTCAAATGCCTGAAATATAAAAGAAAATTCTTTAAGTATCAGAGAGAAATTAAAAATTAATTCAGATGCTTGTCAAATGCTTTGAAAATGAAATAAATAGTAATAAGTGTAAAAGACCAAATATTTGACAAATTAAAAAATATATTTTTAATTTCAAATATTTAAAAGACCTGAAGCAAGAATATTGGGAAAATCAAAATAAAATGAGAAAAATGTTTATTATGCTGAATACGTGTTTTTATTTTATTTTTACTTTTACATTATTACACCGTACAACTGACGAAATCAATTCAAACAAAAATATTAAAAAAATTACTTAAATGCACTTAAAATTCCTGGAAGATATGACAAACTATTTGGAATAAATAGAAAATACTTTAAAAATACGTCAAATGTCTGCAATAAAATTAACTAGATCTTGATCGGAAATTCTTCTTTTAACCCAACTTTGCAGAAAAAACAGAAAATTTACAACTGGCTTCCCCTCAAAATTTAATTTTATTGATTTAAATTTTTTTTTTAAACAAATCGAGTTTGAATGCAGATTTATCTAAGACTGCACTGTAAACCTTAAGTAATTCCATAGCAATAAAAAGGTATACGTACTCGACAATTTTATCGATCATAACGTTGTTGTCATGCCCCGTGTCATAAAATAATTTAAATGGCCTTTTCTTAAACGGCTGCACGTTATTATCTATTTAAATTATGAAATATAAAAGTTTTCCCAAAGCAGATACCATAAAATGCACAAAGTAAACATATAAAATAAATCATGTGCCACTTTATTCTTAATGGTTATATGATTTATTTTATGTTGCATACTTGCAGCATACTGGCAAGCTTTTGCTAAAAATATATGGCCGTTTTATGGTCCGATGCGGGGTTGACTTAAAACCATAAAATCTAATTAAATTTCCCTTTAATTAATAATTCACCAAAGATGGTTTAACCATAAACAATGTTTAATATTCATGGGAATTATTGTGCTTTGGATATACTGTCACAACCAACCACAACAATATTATTCTGGAATTCGGTCATAGGTCTTGGATTTTAGGTATTTTTTACTGTAAAGCTAGTTTTTGTTAAATTAAGATCGCAGTAAAGAGTTATTTATTACAAAAATCACATCAATTAATGCGCTAACATTACCTGAAATGAGTATACGCTCATCAATGTTTTGCATAAAATTATAGTTTTTAAATAAGAAAAGAAGTTTTTATGAGAAAAGTTTATTTTAAATATTAAATATTTAAACTGTTTAATAATTTCAAAACTCAAATTAACCTGTAATTAGGTTAAGTCAAGTATAGTCAATGATTTAAATTCATTAAAATTAGTTAAAATATAGTGTACATTCAAATGACCAAATTAAACATTCTGTATTAATGTACCAACCAGGGTGTAGAATTAATCAAATTGATAAAAGTAATATGTAGAAAATAATAGGAAAACAAAAATATATATTGCTAACTAAATATACCCTTCAAAAATTCCAATAAATGATGTTAAACACGTCTTTAATTGTATACTATGATTAAACAGTAATAGGAAATTAAAGTATGTACGTTTGTTGTTATACAATTTATTATACTTGAAAACCCGAAAAAATTAAATAGTCAAAATTTTGTATAAAACAAAAAAAAATTAATATTATAAATCAATTCATTATGTGTAGGTACTTTTTAAATAAATTTTTAAATCACTTCAAGAATTTGATAAATAATGTCATCATAATAAATAAAAGACGACTTCTTATTTTAATATTAGGATATCTTGAAAAATATTGAAATTACATGAATGTTTTATAAGAGTTTTTTAGAGCCAATGTCTCTATCTTCAAGTTTACTTATAAGGAAAAATATCATAAGATCAAGAGCAACTAAGATATCGAGGAAAATATCCAGGTTGACGCTCTAGGAATTAAAGCTATTCACCTTACTTTTATATCAAGATATCTTGAAAACCGTTTAGATATGATGACAAATTATTTGAAATACCTAGAAAATATGTTAGAAATACGTCAAATGCCTGGAATATAAAAGAAATAGCTTCAAAAATCAGAAAGAAATTGAAAATTTCTCTAGATGTTCGTCAAAGTTCATGTAAATTAAGTAAAAGTTATTTTAAGTAGCTTCGAATGGAATAAAATGAAATATAATTCCAAACATCTAAAAAATATAATTTTTCTTTTTAAATTGCAAATTAAATTAAATTAAATCGAATTGAATCAAATTAAATTGAAAATATTTTCGAAATACTTTAAATGCCTGGAATATAAAAGAAATTCAATCAAATATCAAGAAGAAATTGAGAATTATGCTACGTATGCTTCGAAACCTAAAAAAATAGGTACAAAAGTAATTTCAAATGGCCACAAATGCAATAAATTGAAATATAATTTAAATAAATAAAATAAAATAAATTCAAATGTCTGTTTTAAATTTAAAAATTCGTTGAAGATATGACAAATTATTTCAAATACCTGGAAATAATTTTAGAATTACGTCAAATATCTGGAATATAAAAGAAATTCCTTTAAAAATCTAAAAGAAAATAATAATTACATTAAATGCTGGTCAAATTCTAGGTTAATTAAACAAATAGCCTTAACAGTTATTTTAAATAGTTTTAAATAAAATAGAATTCCAAATACCCGGCAAATATGAAAAATTTAATTAAAGTTCACATGTCTACTTTAGATTTAAAATTATTAAAAAATAGCAAAAATATATATAGACAACTAAATATATCCTTCAAAAATGCCAATAAATGACGATAAACACGTCTTTAATTGTATACTATGATTAAACAGTAACAGGAAATTAAGTATGTACGTTTGTTGTTATACACTTTATTATACTTCAAAACCCGAAAAAAATCAAATATTCAAAATTTTGTATAAAACAAAAAAAAATTGAATATCATGAATCAATTGATTATGTGTATGTACTAGTTTTTAGCTAAATTTTTAAATGTCATAATAAATAACAGGCGACTTTCTTATTTTAATATCAAGATATCTTGAAAACTATTGAAATTACATGAATGTTTTATAAAAGTTGTTTAGAGCAAATGTCTTTATCTTCAAGTTTACTTATAAGGAAAAATATCATAAGATCAAGAGCAACTAAGATATCGAGGAAAATATCCAGGTTGACGCTCTAGGAATTAAAGCTATTCATTTTACTTTTATATCAAGATATCTTAAAAACCGTTTAGATATGATGACAAATTATTTCAAACACCTGTAAGAAATACGTCAAATGCCTGGAATATAAAAGAAACAGCTTCAAATATCAGAAAGAAATTGAAAATTACTCTAAAGGTTCGTCAAAGTTCATGTATTTTATTGTTATTCTAAGTAGCTTCAAATGGAATAAAATGGAATATAATTCCAAATATCTAAAAAATATAAATTTTCTTATTAAATTACAAATGCCTATTTTAGATTAAAAATTGTTAAAAAGTTCCTGGAAAATTAAAATAATTTAAATGCCTGGAATATAAAAGAAATTCAATCAAATATCAAGAAGGAATTGAGAATAATGCTACATATTCTACGAAAACTAAAAATATATATGCAAAAGTATTTTCAAATGGCGACAAATGCAATAAAATAAAATATAATTCAAATAAATAAAATTAAATAAATTAAATTTCAAATGTCTGTTTTTAAATTTAAAATTCGTTGAAGATATCACAAATTATTTCAAATACCTGGAAATAGTTTTAGAATTACGTCAAATATCTGGAATATAAAAGAAATTTCTTTAAAAATCTTTAAAAAAAAAAAGACAATAAAAATTACATTAAATGCTGGTCGAATTTCAGCTTAATTAAACAAATAGCTTTAACAGCTATTTTAAATAGCTTTAAATAAAATAGAATTCCAAATACCTGGCAAATATGAAAAATTTAATTAAAGTTTAAATGTCTACTTTGGATTTAAAATTATTAAAAAATAGTAAAAATATATAAAGGCAACTAAATATACCCTTCTCGGATATCATGAATCAATTGATTATGCGCAGGTACTAGTTTTTAAACAAATTTTTAAATTACTTCCAGAATTTGATAAATAATGTCATCATAATAAATACCAGATGACTTCTTATTTTAATATCAAGATATCTTGAAAACTATTAAAATTACATGAATGTTTTATAAGAGTTATTTAGAACAAATGTCTCTATCTTCAAGTTCACTTTTAAGGAAAATATCATAAGATCAACAGCAACTAAGATATCTAGGAATTAAAGCCATTTATCTTACTTTTATATCGAGATATCTTGAAAACCATTTAAGTAACATAAAAGTTGTACTAGAATTTTTAAAGGAATTATCAATGTCGAAATTGTGTTATAGAAAATAAAATAGGATTAACAGCAACAATGATATCAAGGTGGACTTTCTAAGAATTGAATCTTTTAACCTTATTTTTATATTAAGGTTTCTTGAAAACCGTTTGAGTTACATAAAAGTTGTATAAGAGTCTCTTAGAGTAAATATCATTGTCTTTAAGTTTAGTTATAAGCAAAAATATTATAAGTTGAACAGCAACTAATATATGAAGCAAAATGTCCAGGTTTACGCACCAGATAAACAGATCTTCTTTTCCTATTTTCATATCACGATATCTTGAAAACTATTAAAGCTACATAAAAGTTTTATAAGAGTTTCTTAGAGCAAACGTCTCTACCTTTAAGTTTAGTTATAAGAACAAATATCATAAGATCAATAGAAACTGAGATATCGAGGAAAATATCAAGGTTAACTTTTTAGGAATTACATATTTTCATCTTATTTTTATATCAATATGTTTCGAAAACCATTTGAGTTACATAAGAGCTTTTATAGGAAATATCATTATCTTATAGTTTAGTTCAAGTATATTTAGTCAAAATATAGGAATGATATGAGCCCCAATAATCCCCAAGCACAATAAGGAACTTTTTAAAAGAGGATTCTCTTATAACATAGCGTCAACCGTAAATAAATTTCAAGTTACTCATTTTAACACATCTTTATCCTGAAGGATCAGACAGCGGCTTCTCAGTAAATGAGTTTTTATGGGCGTTTATATGCATTTCAGAAAAAATAAGATATTATATACATACAATTTTCTTTTGTTAGGCTTAGGTTAGGTAACTAAATGTAAGTATGGCTTAGAATTTTTCTACGGCCTTAACAGCCTCTCCTTTTGGAGAGAAGCTGACTATCAAGGCCATTTGTTTCATTTATATATTTGTTTTGTATTTGCAAAATTGTTATAATTAATTGGAACAATAAAATGATTTATTATTATTATTACTATTATTATTTATTATATAGTGATCCCAAGAAATACAAAAATAAATATGAAATTAAATTAATAATTTTAATAAGTAGATATCAAAATATATCCTCAAATATATCCTTCAGTAATAGGTCATCCATAAGAGTAACATATTCTATGTTTTCTGTAACAGTTGTACTATTAATTGTTAAAAGATAATATAACTATAATTTTCCATATTATAGATTGATATTAACAAAAATAAAGCTTATCTAACAAATTTCTATAAAATATGTTTACATACTTACTTTATATGGCAACTTAACTAAAAGCGTTTTAAGCTTGACAAAAAGGTGAAGGTTTTAAGCTTCACTTAAGTGTCCGCTAAAAGGTGGTACAAATCGTCAAAATTGCTGACGATACTTAAGGGTCTCATAGAAAAAAGTCGTATTAAATGCGTCTCTTATTTTTTTAAATCCTACTGCTGTACTATTACAAAACCTCATATTCCGTCACCTTCTAGCTGTCCACCAAGGTCTATAAAATATACGAAATGAAATAATGAATTTAAAATATTTTCTCTCTCTTCAGCATATTCGGTTCTTCGTGCCAAGGCAGCAGAGGACGCCCTGAGGAACGCCCGTTTCACTCAGCTGTACTACAGGACGTGGGCGGCTTTCCATCACGCGCCCACGCCCGTGACGGTTTACCATACGCCCGCGCCCACCTCCCTGGGAGCGGTACCACCAGTCTGTTCCTCTTCTCCCTTACCCTCGTCGCCGCATAATTTAAGTGTGAGGAGGATAGTTGATTAGAAATCAAGGTGAGGTAAGGTGTTTTTCTTTTAAGGATTACCCAGAAACGTTATTTTATTAACCTTACTAGTGATACTTACTAGATTGAAATGGGGATCTAGGGTGGCTTCAATGGGGATGATCTTCTTCTCATGACTTCGTAGTTTTAACATGGATGGCATCTTTGAAAAACAGGAGCAATATCATGATAGTGGTGCAAATTGTAGTTATTTTAACAGTTATTATGAAATCTATTGAAGATTTTTGGTTCCCAAGAAATTCGAACAAATACGGAATTTGAAAAAATCGATTTTGTTTTCTTCTGAGCCTGTTTCTTATCTGTTTTTAAAATAATTTGCACTTTTGCATTGCCATTTTTTTCCTGCTATATAATCGTGTTGCTAGATTTTTAACACGGGACGTTTCGTCTTTTGTCAACCATCATTACCTCTGTGTTTTCTTATGGGCACCATATTGGAGTTTTACATTTTTAAAATTTTTGCAAAATTACCTTGTACTTCTTTGTACTAAAAAACTAACAAAACCTACAAACATTTAAAACATATGATATTTATGACAATTTAAATATTGTCTTGTCAGTTTAGGGCGCCTACTGCGTCAAATTTAGATTTCTTCAAAAATTCAGGTTTTTAACAATAAAAATTTTTACTTCTGATATATTATTAAAAATAGAATTTTGTAAAGATTTTAAAAATGCAAAAACCAAATATGGCAGCCATAAGAAAAAACAACGTTTATGATGATTGACAAAAGACGGAACGTCGTATTAATAATCTAAAAAGTTCATTATGTAGCACGCAAAAAATGGCAATGCAAAAGTGCAAATTATTTTAAAATCGGATTAAAAATAGACTCAGAAGAAAATAAAATTGATTTTTGCAAAATTTCGTATTTTTTCGATAATTTTCGGACCCATCCCGAAGTCTCAATTTTTTGGCATTTTTTTGGTTTTTGACCACACTAAACTAAAAATTAAAAAAAAAACTCAAATTCTTGTACCGAAAATTGATAAGGGACCATGGAAATTAAAAAAAAAAAACATTTAATTTTTTTGCAGAAAATCTATGGGTCTACGAAAAAAATGCTTTTGCGAATGCGAAAAAAATGCAAAGTTATTTGGAATAATAAGAGTTACCTTCTCAAAAAGAAATTTGAATTTAATTTTCTATCCAGTGGTAGAAATTCCCGAAAAAATTTAAAATTGTCTTAAAACGTATAAAAAAATATATTTTTTTTTATTGTTGATATCAGTGGCCTTTTGAAGTAGAAATCATAAAGCATTCTACAAAAAGGAAAAAAGTTATTGAGATTTTTTGACCAAAACCCTGAAAAATGTGAAAAATTTTAAAAGTTGTCCGATTTAAATAAATAAATAAAGAAGTTTATTTAGCATAATAGCTACATACATTACAATAATTATAATTATAATATAAAGCAGTACTAAAGTCTACAAAGAAAATAAACTACAATAATAATAATCATAATAAACCAATACATACAGGGCTACATTAGGTATAATAGAGTGGTGATCAGCGTATTAAAAGAAAACGTACACAACAATTATTGGTATAAATAAAACCTAACCTAGGGCAACACAAATGGTATAATCAAACTTATAACTAAAATCATAAAAAGAATATAATGTACAACACAAAAAAATTAAAAAAAAATAAAAAATATAAACTCTCAGCTATATCCCTATTTAAAAGATGTTTTCTTAATATCCTCCTAAGCTGGTTTACATTATCACAGGTCTTAATTATCACAGGCAATTTATTAAGTTCTATTGAGCCTCTAAATAAAATCGAATTAAGTAACTGAACATTGTTACACCTATCCACTATGGCGAAATCTTGACGATGTCTAATATTGTATGTGTGTACATCCTCAAACGATGTTTCAATTTAAATATAAACAAATAGACATTAAACTTTATACGTTCAGTCACAGACATCATATTTAGGACACTTAACATACATTTAATTGGTGTATATCGATCATATTTTAAAATCAGTCTCATAGCTCTATTCTGTATTACTTCCAACTGGTGTATTTTATATTGTGGCAGATAAAACAACAACGTGGAGCAATACTGCAAATGCGGAAGTGCAATGCTATTAAACAAAAGCAACTTTGTGCTCATGGAGAGGTTTCTTCCCACTCTGGTGATAAATCCAACTTTTTCGGAGAATTTTCGCATGACGTAGTCTGCATGTGCACAAAAGTTTAAATTGGCATCTAGAATAGTACCCAAATACTTAATTTCACTCTCATAAAGAATACTATCCCCATTTACAGTAATGCTCACACTATCCATGTCTATTTGATTAAGTCGTGACTTTTTACCAAAAATGCAAAACTTCGATTTAGCTGTATTTAAATTAATTTTTTAGGTCAATTTGCATTTGCTGTAAGTTTTTGCCTGTAATATACACCATTGTATCATCTGCAAATAATACCACCCTACACTTTTCAAAAACTTTTACCATATCATTAATGTACAGTAGAAATAACAATGGTCCTAAAACTGTTCCTTGAGGCACACCATAATTAACAGAAACACACTGAGATATACTATTTTTAAACATTACACGTTGGACTCTGTTGGATACATACGACTTAAACCAACTGAAAGCATTATCCCTAATTTGGTAATTAAAATTTGTCTATCTATTGTTTCGAAGGCTCTCTTAAAATTTAAAAATACCGCTAAAACAAGATTATCATAGTCGATAGCTTTGAAAAAATCATCACAATTATTAACGACAACGGATTCACAAGAATGATGCTCACGAAATCCCGACTGCCCAGGAACAATTATTTTGCCTTTATCACAAAACTCAACAAGTTATTCCTTAACACAATTCTCAAGGAGCTTTTCATAGACAGGTACCGTGTTAATGGGTCTAAATTCATTATGTGTTTTGTACTTTGGGAACAGGAATAACAGTAGACGGTTTCCAATCATCTGGGAAAACACCGTTAGACAAAGAAGTATTAATAATATCTAACAATCTATTACCAACCACAAGAGAGACATCACAGAGGACATGTTTTGATATACCAGATTCACCACCACCAACATTTTTTAGAGTATTTTTCATTTTTAACATAGAGACAGGTTTGAATTTAGAAAAAATGTTAAACGCGGGGGGACATACAACATTATTGAATCTGTTTCTGCTTTGTGGTATATTATTTATAATATCCTCCACACTCTCTACAAAATATTTATTAAATCTGTGGGATATAACTTCTTCATCTTGGAGTATTTCTAAAGTAAAATTAATTTGCTCCGGTAGTGTGCTACTTTTACTCGGCAACAGTGTTTTCAAATTCTTCCATAGTTCCTTCGGGTTCTTTTTATTAGAATCATATTCGCATAAGTTCTCTTATCTCCTCGGTTATCCATTTTTTATCCTATATTTTAATATTTGTAAACATTTAGTCCTCGGACACATTTTATCTAAAATACTCTCTATGTCATTCACAAAATAATTAGCCAATCTATTTACATCAGATATACTGTTATTCCACTCGAATGCAAGAAGTTCTTCTTGTAATTTTACAGAATTATAGTTCTTAAATGATCTTTGATATGATACAAGTTCTATATTTTGATCTTTTTTTTCATTTGGGAGAATTGATAAAATGGAATCACTAATTTTGGGTGTTATATGTACACTAAAAGATAAGTGCTTGTCATTGGTAATTATAAAATCAATTAAAGTTTGGATAGCAGAAACGGGTCTAGTTGGAGTTTTGACTATCTGTGAAAATCCATTTCTAAATAGTATGTCCTTAATTTTGTTGCCGTAGAAAGTATTTTTAAGCAGAATAAAATTGAAGTCACCAACAATTACATTAGTTCCATTAAAGTCACTAACTTCATCTAGGTATTAATAAAAAAACTCCAAAAACTTCTCATCATCTTTCGCATCTGTTTCGGAAAATAAAATTCAAATTTTTTAACCGCAAATCAACAAGAAAATAGCCATGAAAATTTAGAAAAAATCGTATTTAATTTTTTTGCAAAAAAACTATACATCCACGAAAAAAATGGTTTATACAAAAGTTGTTTAGAATTATAACAAATATTTTAATTTTATTTTTCATACAGTGAAAAAATCCGAAAAATCTTATTTTCCAGTTACAACCTGGATCGCTTTGAAATGTGATTTCCAAGATTTTTTACGTTAATAAGTTAAATAAATAAGAGAAACGTCATAAGAATCATGAGAGAATTAAAATTGAATTTAAGTCTGGAAGAAAAAAATTAATATTGCAATTTTTTATTTGAAAATCTGGATTTAATGCTTAGCACTTAAATTACTTGTAACTTAGTTATTGTTATAGGTAGAGTATTTATTTAGGCTTTTTTGGGCAGAGAAAACGTATTGGAACAATTTATGTTCTTACACATTTCCTGAGAGATTAATGGCTTTAGAAATATGCCCTTGACATTATTAGTTGTAGGTTTATTATCGTTATAGAAAAAGAAGCGATAGTTTTATTATTATTATTAATAAAATTCTATCTATAACAGAAAAAAATTGCTTTTTCAAATCAATATCATCTAATCTATTATACCACAAGTAAATTATTGTATTTAAGAATTATCGGACTTATATATCTTATTGGACCTATTTTTAATAATTGAGCGTAGGAGTGTTTTTTAAAGTGATATTTTTCTAATTATTTTATTGGCCTCACTTTTGATACTTTTATAAATCTAGGTTTACACTTTTTTTGTGCCTGGATTATATATAAATTTTATTTTTTTAGCATAATTTCCAATATAAAAGAAACAACATCATTTTATTACCATCTTTGAGATTAGCAAACTGAGATGTCATTTTAAATATAAAATGTTGACTTATATACTTAATTTTTATTAGTATTTTCTGGTATCGTTTAAACTTTATTACACTAAAAATTTTAATTAAATTACCGTTACTTATGACACCCTGAAGTGAGATTAATACATTTCTGAATATTAAACTTTTTAAATGGAAATTCTCAAGAAAAAGATTTATTGAATCAGAGATTATTATTATCACTATTAAAAATCACTGTTGAGATTTATATGTTAGCACCCTGAAACTTGAAAGAACAGGAAACAATAATCATTTTCACGTCGAGGTACCCACAAAATCACTACTGAGATAAATAATTTTTTTAGAGACAAATCACTGATGAACTTAAAATGTTAATATACTCAAGCCAAAAAGGGTTAAAGACAATATTTATTTTCTCGTCTAGGTACTATTAAAATTACTTAAAAAATAAATATTTATTAATTTCTGGCTTCCTATAATTATTAATAAAAAAATTGTTTGTTGCAACTTGACAAACTTTTAAAATCACTGCTGAGATAAATATATTATCATTTTTAATACAACAGGATGAAAAATATTTAGTTTTACTTTGATACAACAAGAAATCAACCTGACTTGCGAAAGCCGATTTGTAACGCATTACTTGAGAAAGGAACAAAACTGAGAATCACTAAAAGAAAATTATAAAAACTTGAGAAAAATGATTTTGGAATGATGGAACGTCTCAGACGTTCAAGCATTTCCGGATGGACTGGATGGTGAAGGTAAAAAAAGGAAGTAGCACATCCATCTAAGCTTGTAGATGCAGTAACACGGGCCTTAAAATTCGAAACTGCCAAGAACATGAATAAGGGCCAAACTCGTTCCCGGAAAATAATTCCAGGAGAGAACAATTTCAAGGAATCGCTTAAGCAGATCATTAGGGAGATTAATTGAGGACGTAGCCACCAGGACCGTAAGTTGGAGTGGTGAAAGTGAGGCAAAGAGATCACATAAGAAAGCTTTGTCCAGAAGGCGGTAGTTCTACTCTCCGCCAATTCAGAAAAACTAAATCAGCCTAGTAAAAGATATGAGAGCAGCGGTATCCTCGCTGCAGCACTATAGCAAGCTGGTATTTTCGCCGATGGAACCCTCCGCACTGTGCTGGTGGATACAGGTGCGACAAAGACAATAACAAAACCCGACATAGTAAAATCTGCAGGTAAGATTGGGCAATAAAATGGCGCCTACAACCAGCGATGCGAGATCGAGCAAATATTCATGGTGAATGAAAGGTCACGTTCACCATAGGAGAAGCTACATTTGAACATCATGTGATAGTGGCTGAGCTTGAGGTGATTATCGGGACCGACTTAATGCATATTAAAAACTTCAAGGAGTCCTGAAGATAGATGTTTTGTCCTGAAGATGCAAGTTGTTTTGAATCCTGAGAGGGACTACAGTGTTCGAGTCCTACTTTCGGAGAAAACTTTGATGCTAGAGCTAAGCGAGATCGTTCTAGAGGCCGCGTTAATAACGAGCGGACGGTGAAATATCGTTGATCGATGGATAGCAGTTAGAAAGACCTTTCTACGCACTGAAAGGAGTATTTCTGTGAGAGTAACGAATGTCAATAATTATCCTATGTTGTTAAATAACAGCCCGGCGCGTTAGGACACTGATCCGCAGTTTTAATAATAATTCGATAAGTTGCGGCTGTGGACATCAATCAGGAAGCTTTCCGAAAAAATTAGATTGTTTCCATCGTCGCCACTCGACCCTGTGTTGAGTTGCTAGCTGTTCTCAAGACGATAGAGCACTTCTACAAATACCTCCTGCTAGGAACTGACCATGCAGCCTTAAAATGGCTCCTTTAGCTTAAAATCCAAAGGGCCAAATTGCAAGATGCATAAAGGGGCTACAGAAGTTTGACTTTGACACTGAACACCGAGCAGGAAAAATCCAGGGAAATACAGATGCCCAATCAAGAAGACTGTAAATATTGTCAGCGGGTAGAGGGAAAAGATGTTCAGTTTATTAGAACCACCATCACCAATTATACTTGGTAAAAAGAGAATCTTATAAGAGGAAGATCCCGATATCCAGACAATCCTTTCCTGGATAAAAAAGGGGACGAAGCTAACTTTAAAAGAAGTTGTTGCCCTAATTTTAGTAAACTCCTGAGGTGGAAATGGTTTACTCCGACGGCAAATAGCAAAACGGCAAATTCTTGTGTCTAAATTTCAGATTTCAAAGTTGCTAGAGGAAATGCATGCCGGTGTGTCAGGAAGACACATTGGAGTATCAAAGACCCTGGAAAAGTAAGGGAAATATTGTACTGGGTCAGTAGCCAGGCAGGCGTAAAGGACTGGTGCAAAAAATGCGCTGTATGTGGGGACATTAGAAAAAGAAAGCAGTCTGATGTCTTGATGAGTACAATGTGGATAAGTTTGTATGATATAAAGTGCACAAATCAGTTGACTTTATAATCTTGACATATTATATACATCAACACTCAAACATTGAGTGCAACTTTGTAAATAAACTCATTCTTCCCCCGTTGCACAACAAAAATTAAAATTTAAAAATTTGTCCAGAAGGAGAACAATTAAAAATTTACTGCGAATTAAAACAATAAATGTTTGTTTTTTTTTTCAAAAAAAATGTAATTTTGCTAAAATATAATGGCCGGGTCGTAAATGGAGCAATGAAAAGTGCCAAGTTTATTTTAAAACTGAAGTTTTAACGGCTATAAACTATTAATTTCATAGGAACGTAAGATGTTTTAAGTTATAATAATAGGTCGGATTTATTGCTCGTCGTTAAGTTTTCAAACTGGCTGACACGTGGACTATTCATCGTAAAATGTTGATTGTCAATGATTAAGTCAATGTAATAAAGTTGTAATTGCTCACCTATGCTTTGTAATTAATTTTTACATACCCATGATATTTCAAACTTAAAGGTTACGTGTATCGAGTAGCTATAGGTCCATTTTAACAACATTTAAATTATTAAAAAGTATGCATTTGAAGCACAACAAATAAATAATAAATCGCAAGAAGTTATATAATTAGCCTTTGGACTATATGCACTGTACGTGGCAAGGTCATGTTTTTTTTCTCACTCTACCGCACGGCCATTGAACAGTGGTCTTTGTCTGACAACAGTTTAGTCCAAGGGTGTTTTTTAAAATAAATGTTTAATGAGACATATGAATGAAAATTGATGACTGAATAAAACGAGTATGTATATAATAAAAAAACTCCGACCACACATAGCCTTTACGCCACACTGAAATACGATAATAACAGAAACATAAATAAACAATTAACCTCGCCGCGTAATTAATTTTCATTAATATTAATTCCAATAATATTGTCGTTTAATTTATTTCTCTTTGAATTTTATAAAATCGGTTAAATTTATTACCGTTTTCTCCGATGGTGTTATTTTACAAGACAGACGGTTTTAAGTGCCAAACGTAAATCTGAATAGATGTGGTGTAAATTACCGCTTTTATAGGGCACTTACGGACGTACAAAATAAAACAAATACCCGTAACGTACATAAAACATATTATTATCGTCCTCAGTTTGCAGGTAGGCGGATATTTATTATTTTCTAAAAAGTGTAAATTGTAAATTTACTGCCTCCCTATTGATATAGTAAAGTATATAAAATCTTGTCTTCGGGACCACCTTAGGTTTATGTCTTACAATAAATGTATATGATTAAATTGAAAAATTGCATATTAATGTTATTATATGAAAGAAGTTTTATAAACTTAAAAATTAAAACTTTATAGGGAAACTAGAGTGATAACTCCTTCGGCACTTCACTCCAATTTAACATCCACTCCAAAGGTAGATTTAAAAGTAATCTGTCCCGAGTGTATCCAGTTTGCTACGAGCTACGATTGGTGCATATAGTATGCTCGAAATGCAATATTTTACAAAAGCTATAAAATGGGTATAAAGTGCGTTTTACGGTGCATTTAATGTCGCGGTACGTGGAACGGAGCTCTACGACGTTATTCCCTTTTGGTCAGTTAAAATTTATTATTTCTCCATCCGGTTTAAGGCAATTAATCCGGGAACGAATTTAATTTTGTTAAATTGTTAAAACGAGGCGGCGGGTCCCAAAGTGTTTCTTCTGTGACGTTAAGTAGCGCTTAAATAATAAAATTATAATCGAGGAATCGTTAATGCATTGATTAAGGTTACCGTTCGTTTATTTTATAGTAGTCCGGCGGTTATATGAATTAGATTATAAACATGTCTTAGGAGCTGCCGAAAAATGGCTCGAGATAATAATATATTTTATTTGCATTAATACAATTTAGAGTCTAGAGTAATTTCCTATCCTATTGCTATTTACATTAATGCAAGAAAGCAGCTGGACGGCAATTTAAAATAACATTCAAAATTACAACACTTATATTACGACTACACCGTAAAATCTAAAAAAGTGAAATACAATCTTTTACCTTATTTTATTTACAATATTATAAAATATTACTTACATTAAGTTAAATATTAAAATGAACCAAAAAAAGAAATTAAATTAAAAACACATAACAATATTTGATTTAGCAAATAAGTCTTAAAGTCCAGACTTAAGTGCCGAAATTATATCACAATATTTTACCAGCCGCATCTTTCTCTAAAAGTAAGACAAAAACTTCATATACAGGTATCTTGAAAGGTGAATCGTTTTCATATTACAGGGTATCTTATATTTCCTATTGAAGATGGTTTTTTTGTTAATATTTTCGAAACGCCTGGTCGTTATTTTTCGAAATTCTTATCGTCTACTACTATTATTGTTACTAACATTTTATGGTAAAATGTATACAGGGTTCTTTAAAATTAGTGGCGAGGAAAGATAAAAATGTCATAACTTTTTTTCTGGTTAATTTTTAATTATTTGGATAGTAAAATTAAAAAGAAACAATATTTTTACATAAAAAAGGTACTCTTGTCTTATTTCGTTAGAAGCCTCTGGTTTTAAGAAATGTTCTGTTTGTTTGTTTTGCTTGGTATTTTCAGGTTTTTTTTCTTAATTAATAAGTTAACTGTTTTAATTATTTACACATTATTTACAATGTTGAAATAAAATTTTAAGCAAAGAAAACAGTTTTTGATCTTAAAAGTATTTGTAATAGCCGTATATCATGTTTATACCTGATAATTTATAACATACCTTTTAATTTTATTAATCGTAAAAAATTATTTATGAGTATAGGTTGCAAAACATTTATGTCTGATTATTTCAAAAACGGACGCTCCTATCGAAATAAGACAAGAGCACTTTTTTATGTAAAAATGTTGGTTCCTTTTAATTTCACTATCCACATAATTTAAAAGTAACCGGAAGAAAAGTTATGACATTTTTATCTTTACTGACCACTAATTTTAAACGACCCTGTATACATTTTAACATAAAATATTATAAAATCAGATAGTAACAATACCAGTAGTATAAGATAAAAATTTAAAAAAAATAGCGACCAGGCGTTTCGAAAATATTAACAAAAAAAACCATTTTCAATAGGAATTATAATACACCCTGTAACATGAAAACGATTTACTTTTCAAGATTCCTGTATATGAAGTTATTGTCTTATTTTTAGACAAAGATATGGCTGGTAAAATATTCCGATGTAATTTCGGTACACCCTGTATATAAATAATGTAATGACTTAATATTTATTGACTGCCAAATAAGGAGAATTAATTTGCTTTGCGGGTGACACGGCCATACTTCTCAAAGGAAGTATTCAACAGAAAGCAGATATTGCCATAAGAGTCATTAAGTTCAGAAAGGCTAGAATTAGTAATATAATAGATATGTTATTCTAAGCGCAAAAATAACATTTTTTTTTAACAATCTCATTCCTAAAACCGCTTCTAAAAAATTTGAACTGGCAACTTCGCTGATGTCATTTTGCGACATGTCATCTTGACTAACGGCTTTGTGCTTACATTCGGAATTTGTGAAGTTCAGTGTTTTTCCTTTAGTTTTTGGTCGAAAAAGGAAAAAGATTTAGTTATTTCAGTGTTTTTGTGAACTGTTACGATAGAAAAAACTTCTGACAACTTGTGACTTGACCATGAGAAAAAAGGCAATTTACGTCGATCTTTTTTTTTATAAAAGGTAAAACACACAATCTACAGCATCACAAATAATTTTGTGTTTTTACCTTTTATAAAAGTGTATGACCAGCATCTTTGGGATAATGGATGAATTTTTCGAGTTAAACCGATCTTGTCACAAGTAAACACCGATTTTGTCATAAAATCATATTAAGGGATAACCGTCGTCATAAACGTAAAATAAAAAAACTCATTAAGATATCTATAATAATTATAAAATATTAAATTTCTATAAAAATGCTTATTATTAGATTGGTACCTTGACTCTAATGAAGTACGTTACATTTAAAATACGTCGGCTTTTTCAAAAGACATATACAGGGTGGTCCGGTTTCGATGGCGGAAAATTAAATGGCTGACGGAGAACGAAACAATAATAAGTTTGCTATTATAAATAATATTCGAAAAATTATTCGTTAAAAAATTACAGGGTGTCAAAATTCTAATTAAAAAAATCAATTTTTTTAATTTTTCTTAAACCCCTTTAGATATTTTAATGAAATTTGGCACGTTTAGACAGTTAATCAAGACGCATCTTTTTGTGCAAAAATTATTAATTTTATTCACCAGTGGCGTGTGTGCGGGCCGATCTTCATACAATTTTAATTAAAAAAATGATGCGCCATTGGTTTTTTTTTAAATTTCTTTTTTTTATGAAATCCTTGTTTAATTTAAAATAAAAAACATCTCTTTACTTATTGTCGTACGACACACTGTTTGCGAGTAAAAAAATAAATTTTTATAAATGGTGATTTTTTTTTATTAAGTAAAAAATATGAAAATACTACGTCAAATTATTGCGTTGGTTAAATTATTAATTTTGCTATTGTTAACAGTGTTGTTAAAAGTATTGTGAAAAATGCGTTTTTCAAGTAATAAATACGCTGATATTCATTTCTGTTATGGATTTTGTGATGGAAATGCGGAAGCGGCAATTCGTGAATATCGAAGACGGTATCCAAATAGAAGAATTCCAGATGCTCGCGTGTTCATTAGAACACATCAAAATTTTAGGAACTTTGGTCTCCGTGGTAATAATGAACAATACCGAAACCAGAGAAATAATAATGAAAATCGTGTACTGCGCACTTTTGATAATAATCCAAGGCTGAGCTCTCGCAAGGCAGCTCAACAACTACAAATTCCTAAATCTCAAATATTGCGAACCTTACACGCTGACCACAGGCATGCATATCAACTACAGCCTGTTCAGGGTTTACACCCTGGTGATGCTGAAAAGAGAGTAAGATTTTGTCACTGGCTTTTAAACTCAACAGAGGAAAATCCCGACTTTTTACACAAGATACTTTGGACGGATGAGTCTTGTTTTACAAGACGCGGAGTGATAAATTTTCATAACATTCATGTTTGGGCACAACAGAATCCTCATGCAATTCGGCCAAGATCGTTTCAAAATGAATTTTCCGTTAATGTTTGGTTGGGCGTTATTCGTGCTAATGTTTGTGGTCCGCATTTCCTACCTGCAAGGCTAAACTCACAACTATATCTGGAGTTTTTAAATAATAGTCTGCCGGACTACATTGAGGATTTACCCATTAATTTGAGACATGAAAGTTGGATACAACTGGATGGAGCTCCCCCACATTTTGGAATAGGTGTAAGAAACTGGCTTAATAATAATTACCCTCGAAGGTGGATTGGCCGGCTAGGGAGGAATGATCTTAATGATCAAAATGGTATTGGACCAATACCCTGGCCACCCAGGTCACCGGATCTTAATCCACTAGATTTTTACGTTTGGGGAAACATTAAGGATAAAGTTTACGCTAATCCCGTATTTAACAGAGAGGAATTAATCTTAAGAATTCAGGAAGCATGTAATGACATGCAAAATCAAAATTTTGTGGTACTGGCTGCAATAAACTCCTTAATAACTCGGTGTAGAAAATGTATTGAGGTCGGTGGGCTGCATTTTAAACAACTTCTTTAATTATTAATTGTTTTTATTTTGTTATTGTTTTTAAACGAATTAAATGTGTTATCTTATGTGTTTTTATAAATCAGCATTTTTACTCGCAAACGGTGTGTCGTACGACAAAAAGTAAAGAGATGTTTTTTATTTTAAATTAAACAAGGATTTCATAAAAAAAAGAAATTAAAAAAAAAACAGTGGCGCATCATTTTTTTAATTAAAATTGTATGAAGATCGGCCCGCACACACGCCACTGGTAAATAAAATTAATAATTTTTGCACAAAAAGATGCGTCTTGATTACCTGTCTAAACGTGCCAAATTTCATTAAAATATCTAAAGGGGTTTAAGAAAAATAAAAAAAAATGATTTTTTTAATTAGAATTTTGACACCCTGTAATTTTTTAACGAATCATTTTTCGAATATTATTTATAATAGTAAACTTATTATTTTTTCGTTCTCCGTCGGTCATTTAATTTTCCGCCATCGAAACCGGACCACCCTGTATATAGTAAGTATCTACAGACATTGTAACATCATCCCTTAAAAATCATATTTTTTCACCCCTAGCAACGATGTCTTTTTACCCTCCAATTGACGAAAATACCGAATTTGGACTCTTTTTTTATCATAGTAAAAAAATTCTAGTTTTTTAAAATACGTCGGCTTTTTCAAAAGACATACAAAGCAAGTATTTATAGATACTATATTAACATTCTTAACAAAATCTTAATTTTTTACCACTTGCAACGGTGTTTTTTTACCCTCCAATTGTCGAATATACCGAATTTGGACTCTTCTTTTATCATAGTAAAATAATTACAGTTTTTTAAAATTCTCAAATGGTTTATCCAGTAAGTTAGTAGAGATATTCAGTTATCATCCCTAAAAAAAATCGAAAGCCGACAATAGGGATGGTACAGAAGTAGCATATTTCTTGAAATTATCCAAATGCCGATTGACAGCTGGTAGGAATTATTTTGGATCATTTTCAATGTGCTTTAAAATTGTATTACTATATGCCAACCACGCTGTTCGTGTTGCTTCAATTTCTATCACAAGCTTTCTACCGTGTTAAATTCTTCCGGTACATTTGGATCACAGAACCAATGAAGGATCCACTTCATTAGGACTTATTAAATTTGATGTATGACAGGTGTCTAAAGTTTTATGTGATTGTAATGGATAAAATAATGTCTTTTTCGGTTCTTTGCCGGAAGCAATTTGATAAAACAATATTTTATTTTCGTCTGTCAAAGTATTAATTACTTTCAAAAGGCCAAATTTTGAAATGACTGCAGCTTGGTGTTTGCAGTGTTTTCCATTATATCCAACTGGACAACTGCACATATATGTTAGCTTACGTCATTCCGAATCGCCTTATCTCGTGGACCGTCGCGGTGTTCTCGTTTCTTATATAAACAAAGTCGTGGTCATCGATATGACCTCCAGGCTTCAGAATTTGCTAATGTTGCATTTTTCACATAAGCGAGTCAGTTCAAGATTGAATTGTAAGCTGGCACGTTGTTGATATAATAAAGTGTTTTTGCAGTAATTGGTGATTTATTTAAATTAAAAAGATTAAATTTAATTGTCATTATTCTATCATATATGTTATCATATCTACCTGATAAGTAATATTAGGGTCACTAAAACTTACAACTTCATATTGATGATTCCTAAGTATTTTATATTCATATTTTCAGTCAATTCTTTTGGAAAATATCTTAGTTTAACTGCTTTACTCTCACGGTTTAAGACAATATCAAGAATCCTTTGTTGATAATATCTTTCAAATCCAGTACATATTAAATTAGCTAATTAAGTAAGATTAAAGGCTTTTGTGCATTCTAAAGGTATATCTTTGAGTAATCGAAACATTACTTCTGTATAATTATTTGTGTTTGAGCCGCGTAAAACCAAATTACGCCTGTAAAACGAACACCAAGTCTCAATTTGTAAATACATATTTTCCACATATTTAAGAAAGTTGGAATGTTGACATTCTTTGCACTAATCCAATAAAAGGATTGTTTAATTAGTTTTGAATTGAAACTAACACTTTTCTTTTACATCTGTAGTAAATTTCTAGTCATCGATATCCATTTCAGCCAAAAACAACAAAATATCTGCACAAGTTTCTTTCGCTAGTCTATGCAAAAATGCAATTAATGTAACAGTCTGGATATCCATTTAAGTGCTATCATGCACGTTACATATAAAACAACGTTCGGCTGCGTTCGGCTCGGCGAAGTGGATATCTTGACTTTTACATCTGAATATGCGGGCCGGCAAGTGCCGTTGCTCGTATTCCGTTGCTAACATTACTCCGGTTAATTTTAATCGATAAGTATATGATAAAAATTTCGAAAAATACAGCCTAGGATTCACTTTTTAATAGTGTTTTTCTGGTATGGTTTGTCAAATTATACCAAAAAAATTGCACTTTGATTCATTGCTCCTTCTAATTAGTAAACTGAGATAAGGATATACAAACGAGAACGCCGCTTTTCAACCCATTTTCTATATCACTGTTTAATTTCTTTAATAGTGCTTGGATTGCCTGATAATAGTGTTTTTCTCTCATGGTTTGTCCAATTATACCAGAAAAACATCACTTGGATTCAATACTCTTCCAATTATTAAACTTTTTGTAAAATTTGATTTACTTTTCATGTATTTTTACTTGCACAACATCACTTAATAATAGCATAACTTTCTCTCATTTTTCTACAATTTTAGTAAGTTAGTCTTATTAATAAATTCTCCAATTTGTTATCGGATTTTTAAAGACTTATATACCTCTTTTCGAATTTTTTTTACGAAATTCAGGTAAACAGGGAAACGTTTGTTTTGTTGTATTCGATTCTTAGGCAAAATAACTGAAGTTTGGGTTTCTATGCTAATATGAATGTAGCTGTCTGAATTTAAAATTATAGGATGTGGAATAAAAAATGCCCAGAAAAATATTTCTTCTATTCCGGACAATATGTGCTCAGATTTTAACAAATTCTGGACCTATATACACTGCAGGACGAAGTTCATTGAGATTTCTAATTCTATAAATAATAAAAAATATAATTATGGTGAAGATATTTCCAACGCATTTAGTAAATACTTTGGTTGCGTTTATACAAATGATTGGGGAACTAACCCTAATATTTTATACAATTTGACATTGCATTATATCTTTCATAAATTATTACATTGTTGTATTTCTTGCTGTTAAATTTTTAAAAGTGAGATAAGGATATATAAATAAAAATCAACAACCATGGGTGGAAAACCATTTTCTATATCATCACTTTATTCCAATACTTTTCTAATTTCCAGTTCATATTATTCCAGAAAAACATTACTTTGATTCAATACTCTTTTAATTATTACTTACTGAAATAAATTATTTATTTATTAAAAAATAAATTTGTGTTTATATTTTCATAGCAAAAATTTGAAAATTTGTTCATTCTGCATAAAGAAGATGACTGGCAGCTATTGGTATTTCTGAAAGGTATATGGAAAGGATTATTATCTTGGTGGAAATTGCCTTTTTGTATGGAAACTGCTTTAATGGATTTTATTTTATTGGTTTCGGCAGTGAGGCAAATCGTGTTTTATGTATAATTTTCATGGAATATATAATGTTTATATTTTTATTAAATATTTGCAATCTGAAGTCCACGTTTTTTTATAGAAATTTTGTATTTTTTTGAAGCTTGTAATAATTACACAATTTGTTGTTAAATTACTTATTATTATTTATGCATTATAAATATTTTGTATGCCTTTACACTTGACAATTTCTTATTAAACCAACTCACTTACCCTCATGGATAGAATTTGAAGCAAACCTTAAAAAAAAAGAGATTTATAAATTCCTGGAAGGTGTTATATGAAATCACTGAAAAACATAAGAAATTTACGTGAGGTGCCTGGAATACGTAAAAGAATACTGCATAGGTCTGGAAAACATGCAAAACTTTTGAACTCCTGAAAGACAGACACAATAAGTATTTTATATCACTGGTGAATAGTGCTTGGAGTAAAATGAAAAATTACCTGACATTTCTGAATTATATAAAATGGTCTGAAAAATTACTTCAAGGCATAAAAACTTGCTACTTCAAAAGCCTAAAAAAATTAAAATTATTTCCAGATTCTGGAAAATATTTTTTTTTTTTTTTTGTAAGCAGTACAGCCCAACAGTATATCCATTTAATGGGCAATATAAATTACATACCTATATATATGTCATTACAAATGTTCAAAATATAAAGATAAACTAAGTTTAAATAGCTTATAAGTACCTAAAAAATTATTTTAAGAAAAAAAAAGAAAAAAAAAACAAGAATTTCAAAGAGAGAGGAAAGAAAAAAAAACAAAAATATCATTTCAACCCGAAATATAAATCAGCTAAGCATACTAAATAGAGTACCATAACAAATGCGATACGTAAACTTTAGAATACCAAGTCGTGAATATAAGTTCATTAAGAAGTAGTAAACAACTCTGTAAAAACTTTAATTAAATTATTACGTGAGCAAACAAATAGATCACAGAATGGCGTTATTTTGTTTGAATTGTCTGACATTACGTATAAGGGTGAACTTAACATTACATTTGTCCTGGCCCCTGGGCAATAAAATAAGTTTGTGTTTTTTGAATTGAGACGCGGCACAGAAAAATTTAGATTCTCTAGTAGCTCAGGACAATCAACTTTCCCATGCAATATCTTATGCACCAACAAGACCGACGATCTATTTCTTCTAATTTCAAGAGGTTCCACGGAAAAGCGAGTTAGGAGAGTTTCGTAAGAGATTCCCTGAGGAGGATAAAATCCGTCAGCCTTAAAGGAAAGATACTTAAAAATTTTCTCTGTATTTTTTCGATAGAATATTTATGAACCTGGCAGTAAGGGTTCCACACTATAGAAGCATATTCCAATTTAGAACGTAAAAGAGTAAAATATAAGTTTTTTAAGGATTCTATGTTACTGAAACCCCGACAGTTTCGCACAATAAATCCAAAGACTCTACTAGCACTGTTTGGTATATTATCTATCTGGTTCACAAAGGTAAGCTTATTATCAAACACCACACCCAAATCACTGATTGATGAACATCGAGTAAGTTTTGTGGAAAGGGTGTAATCGAATTCGATTACATTTTTCCTTCTAGAAAAGGACACCACCTTACACTTAGACACATTTAGATTTAACCTGTTTTCATCACACCACAGACTTACACACCTCAAATCGTTCTGCAAAGACATGCAATCAGTAGTATTGGTTACAGAAGAATAGATTTTTAGATCATCAGCAAATAAGAGCTTTTGTTGATCTAGTTTATCACTTAAGTCATTGATAAATAAGAGAAAAAATAATGGACCTAAATTTGACCCTTGGGGAACCCCCGATGACGCAGTATATTTATAGGAACAGAAACCCCGTTGACAGACATATTGCTTTCTATTTAAGAGATAGCTCTTAAAAAGGATCAAGGAATCCGATAGAAAACCAAAACTATGAAGTTTATTTAAGAGTATATTATGATCCAAACGATCAAAAGCCTTTGAAAAATCTAGATAAATTACATCAACTTGGCTCTGGCTATCCAAGGCATTCGCAATAAATTGAGTGACAATTGTTAAGTTTGTAACAGTGGACCTTCCCGGTAAAAAGCCATGCTGATGTAGAGACAATTTATTAGAGACAAAAAACTGGATATATTAAAAATTACATGAAATACAAAAAAAATACTTAAGTGCCTAAAAAATGAGAACGCAGCTTTAATAGTGTCACATTAAATAGCGTGTGAAGAAGAGAGGAGATCTGAAACCTGCCTTATATTTTCTAGAGTAAGTATCCTCTAGAAAAGAACATAATACATAAAATACATAAAAACATTTTTAAAATGCAATAGACATGTTTAATTAAATAAATCTCTGAATAGTAAAAGACACGTAAAACAAAGAATTGCAAGTCTTATTTTCTCGTGTAAAGACCATAAAATATTTAACATTTGTTTACAATTGAATGAGAAAAATTTAATAAATAAACCGTGTGAGGCATCAGAAGCGGACTCGCGGTGTCCATTAGGAGAAGCCGCCATAAAGCGGACGAGTAATGGTGTAGCGGCTTTTACGTTAAAGGCGAACGAGTAATAAAAACAATCACATATTAAAACGTTAATGGTCCCCCCTTTATTTTGCCATAAAATTAAGAACGACAAGTTCTTAAGATTACGTAAATAAATTTCGTGCGAATTTTTTAAAGGATACCGAACTTGTTAATGAAGTAAATCGATTTAGTTTGATACGAGGGGCAGTCGAGAAGAAGTAGGTTTATATATTTGGGTGTTGGTTGTTATGATTTCTTCATTCGAAGTATTCACTATAATATATATTATAGTCACTTGGTCCTAAGTATGGAAACTAGGGTGGAAAATGGAAATTATCCTATTTGCATTTTTCCAGTAAAGTTTTTGTCTGTTTAAGGCATTGGCAATTCCTTTTTTCACCAAATCGATGCACATTATTCGTGGAATTCAGTACAATAAAACACTCATTTTTAATTTAGAGATTTTCATAATTTTTCTAATTAAATTTAGAGGGATTCTTTAGGATAAATTCTATACGAAAGATAAAAGTACTTTCTTCCTTAAAAATTGAACTTCTATCCCTTATTACTCAAAACGCACTTAAGCCATCTCGATGTGGTTCTTACTCAAAAGTTAAGCAATTCCTACTGAATAAATTGATATATAAAGAATTCCAGGACCTCAAAAACTCTTTGAGCTAAACTCAGATTTACGTAGAAAGAATTAAAATAGACATTTCAAGAATGAATTTCACAATTTATGTCAACATACTCATGGGTATAACTCGGCAAGTTTGCAAGGTATTTTTATAATTTATTTAAGCAAGTGTAGAGGGAATCTTGAGGATGAGTTTTATGCATAAAACATGCTTTTAGGTGAACAATTTCTTAAGCAACAGCATTGTTAATTAATCCAGGTCTGAAAGCACTTTTTTTCTCAAAAATTGAACTTCTATCCCTGATTACTCAAAACCCACTTGAGCCATCTTAATAGGGCTTTCACTTAAAATTTAAGCAATTTCTACTGAATAATTTTATACAGGGTGACGATTTCAAAAGCGTATTTACCAGCCAAAAATAATTTTTTTTTTTCATATAAACGTATGTCCTAACTTGCTTCGTTTTCTTGATACAGAGTGTAAAAGTTTTTTTAAAAAATCGGTTTTTTATCAATATTCCAAATCCTTTTAGCCAATTTAAATAAAATTCGGTAGGCTTATTTTTCGTCATAAAGGCCCTCCTTTGGTCGGAATAAAATAAATTTATTTATTTGGCGTTTACAGTGGCGTTTCAGGGGGCTACCTACTTGATACTTATAGGTAAAATTATGGTACGCCACCGCTTTTTTTGACAATTTAAATTTTTTTTAGATTAAGCGGTCAATAATGTAACTTTTTTGTTTCTTGAGCGTTACTCGTATCTAGCTTTGTTTTCAGGAAAAAAATCAAAATCTATGCCTGACCCTATTAAAATAAATCATAAATTCGCATCGATTATTGAGATTCGCTTAATCAATTTTCAAAATTTAACTTAGCCTAAGTACATACAAAAGCAGATTTTCATTAAAAAAAATTTATTAAAAAACTTTTACACTCTGTATCTAGAAAACGAAACAAGTTAGGACATACGTTTTTATAAAAAAAAAATCTTATTTTTGGCTGGTAAATACGTCCTTAAAATCTTTGCACTCAATTTTAAATCACCCTGTATAAAAAGAATTTCAGGACCTTAAAAACTCTTTGAGCTGAACTCAGATTTATGTACGTAGATGGACCTAAAATGAAAATTCCAAGAACGAGTTTTACAATTTATGTCAACATACTCATGAGTATAATTTGGCAACTATTAAGAAATTTTCATAATTTTTTCAGGCAAATGTAAAGCGATTCCTCAAGATCGATTCCATGCATAAATCATCCTTTTGAGAATATAATTGTTTAAGCTACAGCAGATTTAGTTGAGCTATGCCTGAAACCACTTTTTTCCTCAAAAAATTTACTTTTATCCCTGATTACTCAGCTACCATTTGAAGCATTTTAATGGGATTTTTAATAAAAGCTTAAACAATTACTACAGAATAATCTCATATTTGATGAATTCTAATACTCTTTAAAATAAACTCAGATTTACTTAGAAGGTTCTAAAATAGAAATTTCAAGAGTTAGAGGTTCATAAGACATTGAACAGATATATCAGGTAAATATGCTTAATTTAATTTTAAAAATGACAGCTTTAGACCCTAATTAAAAGAACTTAAAGTCAAAATGCTTTAAGATAAGAAATAAAAGTCGTCTTTAAATGATCGTCAGTTTACTTTTAAGGTGATAGGCTGATAAAAAAACCCATAAACTTTAATCGATTAAGGTGCATATAAAACTGACTGGTCTTACCAATTTGGCATGACTTATACACCCTCTTGTTAAGAAATAACAAGAGGTGGTTTTTTTAAAAGTTCTATTACAAATAATTATATAGGGCGAGTCCCATTTAAAAAATCTTGTTAACGTAAATGTATAATTGCATAGTAATTACAAGTTTGCTGCTAAGTGTATTTAATGATTTTCTTCGGATGGTTGTATTATTTTTACAACCCGACGAATATTACACGGCGGATTATTTAAATTGCTCCGTTAATGGTCGCCGATTGAAATTTAAAAGAAATCGGTTTTAGCAATTTTCAAAACGGTTTACGCGTATATAAATTTTATGGTGTCATAAAAGATTTAGCAGTTCTTAACTTAGTAATTAAATGTCGCCGATTGTTCGAAATTGCCTTTTTGTATGGAAACTGCTTTAATGGATTTTATTTTATTGGTTTCGGCAGTGAGGCAAATCGTGTTTTATGTATTATTTTTATGAAATATATAATGTTTAAATTTTTATTAAAAATTTACAGTTTGAATTGCACGTTTTTTTAATAGAAATTTTGTAATTTTTTAACATTTTTTGAAGCCTGTAATAATTACACATTTTCTTTATACAAAAAAATTGTGTAACGGCAATTGGTGTTTTATAAATAATAGTAAATATAATAACAAAAAAATAATTCATTATCCTGTATCTTGGTTACCTTTGACTTTTGGGCTAGGAAAATTTAACTTAACCTCTTTTTTTTAAAGAAATCTGCTGTTCAATTATTTACCATTATTCATGTAATGAAAATATTTTTTATGCCTTTAAGCCTGACGATTCTTTAGTAAACTCACTAGATACATTCATGAATAGAAGAAGAAGCAAATTTTAAAAAAAGAGTCTTATAAATGCCTTGAAGGTGTAAAAAATTATCTTAAATTGCTGGAAAATATAAACAATTATATAAAATCACTGAAAAGCAAAAGAAAAAAAGTTACGTCAAATGCCTGGAATACGTTAATTGAAAAATCTGAAAATTTTATAATTATTTCAAGCTTCTGGAAATCATTAAAAATTATGCCAAATGCATAAAATACAAAAAAAAAGTTAAGCGCCTAAAAGTCTTGAAAAATTACGCCAAATGTCTGATATAACATAATTTTTAATAATAATAATGGTAAAAGTGAAATTTACAGAAGTTGAAAATTTCCATGATTTGTATAAAATCTTAAAAAAGAATAAAATTTTTATCTCAGCAGTGATAAATAAGGACAACATTAAAAATTACTGCCAAGAAAATTTGTTCAGTCCATCTAAGCCAATAAACCGATATTTTAAAATCACTGCTGGTATAAGTTCAAATTGAATTTTAGCAAACTAATAAGTGGAAAAATATCTTTTTTTTTATTTAAGAAGGATTTACATATCTCGTTTTTAAGTTCGATTATTACACTGAAAATATTTAATAAAATTTTGCCGAAATACAGGCCCTACTATCCAATCTAATAACGCTGTTTTTATACTGAATACTTATATATCAAATTTAATAAAATACAGTTATGAAGTGAAAAATTGAATATATATTTTCTGCATAAACTATGTTTTTCATCAAAAAAACCCTTACCCCCCCACCCACCCCAAGCATTTACCCCGTAAGAAATTCTTTCGAAAAACCACAATTTTTCGTCCATAATGTCCAATCTAATAGCACTTTTTTGAATTAAATTTTAATAATATACATTTAAATGATTATATCAAATTTAAATAAACAAATTGTGTTATTAGATTAGATATTAACGACGAAACCACCTGTTATTCATCTGTATTATTTTGGAAAATCACGATTTTTGAAAACAATTTTTTACTGGTAAGATGTGTGGGGTGGGTGGGGGGCTAAGGGTAGTGTTAATTAAAAACGGTGTTTTTGCAGAAAATAATTGCCTGAGGAAAAAAGGCGTATCGCTATGAAAATTGTTAATTTTTAAGATGAGTCATTAAATTTTAAAAAATATATTTAAATTTAAAAAAAATTGACAAGGGATTTACATAACTAGTCCTTACACTCGATCACTACACCTAAAATATGTGACAAAATGACCCCGATACAGTATTGGTCATTCCAAGTTGGAACTTTTAAAAATTTAAAATTTTTCCAATGTTTTAAATTTATATTTTATTTTTGTACATCCAATCAATAAACATATTTATAAGTAAACAAAAAAGCATACCAGAATTTCAACCTTATCTTGTTTCAGACAATAAGAAATACTTAAAATTTTTGTGCTGGAACTTTTTATAAAAGATGTATTTTACAGGCAGTCTTTGACACACCAGTGTGCAAGTGGGTTTTTTTTATTTATTTTATTTTTTGTTAACATGGGAAAAGGCCATGCCTATTCCAGCGACATTCGCCAAAGAATTTTAGATTTTTACAATCAGGGTGTTAGGCAGCGTAATATTGCTCAAGGACTAAACGTTCCTAACAACACCGTGTCACGGATAATTAAGAAATATCGTATTTTTGGAAATGTGGTACCAGGTAAAAGCACTGGAAGACCTAAAGCCACGACTGCCTGTGTAGATAGGTTAGGGATTGGTTAGGGATTAGGGCCCGTTTTAAATATTTCCCAGAATGACCCATTTTTGTCATCTTCCAAAATTTTACAAAAATTAAATGAAGGTGAGCCTTCGAATATCTCTGCAAAAACGGTAAGAAGGCGATTGTGTTCTGGTGGACTTTACAGCTACAGACCTGCTAAAAAACCTTTGCTGTAGAAGAAAAATGTCAAGTTACACCTACAATTTGCAATGGATCATCTTAACTGGACTGTACAAGATTGGAAAAAAGTGCTTTTCAGTGACGAATCTAAGTTTAATCTGTGTTCCAGTGATGGAATACTTCATGTAAGACGACCAAAAGGTGAAAGACTCAAGAAAAAGTTTATCCGACCTACGGTTAAACATGGAGGTGGTAATGTGATAGTATGGGGATGCTTTTCTTGGTATGGTACTGGGCCAATACATAAAATTATGGGGAAAATGAATCGATTTATGTATCGGGATATTTTGCGAAATATAATGGAGCCTTACACATTTGAGTCTATCTATGCTAGTAAATTTTGTATTCCAGCATGATGACGATCCAAAACATTTGTCAAAATTGGTAAAAGAATGGTTGGACTAAGAAAAGATCACAGTTTTAAAGTGGCCGGCCCAGAGTCCAGACTTAAACCCAATTGAAAATTTATGGGAATATCTGGATCGCAAAATTCAGGCATCTGGAACAGCCAAAAATGCTGATGAACTATTTCATAAGCTTGTTGAAGCCTGGACTCACATTGACAGACAAATAATTAAAAATTTGATTGAATCAATGCCCAGAAGAATGCAGGCAGTAATTAATGTTAAGGGTTACCATACCAAATATTAATTATAATATTATGGTTTCAATAAGTTATGTTTTATGCCGTTTTTGAATAAAAATCATTTAGTTCCAAGTATTTTGTCCAGCTTTTTTTAAATTTTTATTCCGAACTGCTACTGGTGCTGAATTTTTGTCAACATTTAAATTAATTAACACTAGTTTTTCGTGTACAACAACTTTATAAAAGAAAATAAAATGCTAATTAAAAGGCACACAAAATATAATAAATTTTCAAAAGTTCCAACTATTATGGCCAATATTATGGCCACTGTGTAAATAAAAAAACTCAAGAATGCAAATTTGCTCAAAACTAAACGAGGATTTAAAAAATTAAATTTATTTTAGCAAACTGCAGTGGTGTACTTTTTTTATTAAATAATCCCTTATGGACGCCATTGGTAACATTTTTTTTGTAATGCTGCCTGATGCATAAAACACATCTGCAAATTAAAAAAATCTACATTGGTAGTAAAGTTACTAAAAAGTAAAAAAAAAAAAACCATTGCATTAGAGGCATTTTATAAACGTCTTTAAATAGTATGCAATATTGCATACTTAAACTTTTATGAAATAATAATTGTATATTATTAATTAAACCTTCTTGTTTTATTACGCAGACATTTTATCTGGTATTCAGAGTTGAAGTTCAACCAAAAATGTACGAGTACATCTGGTGTAAACCATAAATAAACATTTATTTAACTATCGTATGTTGCTTGGGATTAATGTTAATGGAGAAGAACCAACTTTGTATTGAGTACACCGAAGTAATGAAAATCCTTAATCCTAAACCTTCCATTACCGCATAGACGATCAAAAGAAAAATGTAAGTGATAAAATCACTGCTGTGATTAACACTTAATATTAGATAAATAATCGGAAAGAATGTGTAACTATTAAAATGATTGCTGAGACAAATATTTTATACTGTTAAGGTAATAAATGAAAAAATTGTTCTTTATTTATGTATGTAACAAATGTGTAAAATGATCCTTTTTTATGAATGGGAAATTTGTCAACAATGAATAAAAAAGGGAATTTTACATATGTGTAACATACAACATTTTTAAAAATAATAAATTACTTTATGTTTTACCTATCTATTATTGATTTATAATACCTTAGAAACGGAATGTTATGGTAGCAATAATACCTGCTATCACACCTAGGGCATTATAAGCGGGCATTATGATAATGCCCGGTAATTTTATTGCTTATCCAATTTCATTTCTCTCATAATAAAGAATAAACATCCATTTTATACAAAAAATAATGTTTCATTAAGTACTAAAAATTAAACTTTATTTCCAAAATAAAAATTACAATTTTGAAATGTCCCGGATGATGTAGCTGATCCCACTATAGAATGGTCGGTGTTTTTTGTGATGGTAGAGGTGGCAGCACTAACGCTATTTTGTATAGTTTGTAAATTGTCCATTAAAGAATTTTCAATAGTCGATACGGAATTAACCTCGGAATTAACTGAATTGGCAATCATTTTGGCTACTTTATTTTTGGATGAAATACCTTCTTCTATATATCCTTCAGCTACGATAGTAAAACTTTTTGAAGTTGAAGTTTTAGTTTCTGGTACCTTTATAACCAAGACCGTTCCTCTATCTTCAATATCATCAATGGTCATTTTGACCAACTCATCTCGTCTTAAACCTCCAAAAACACCCATTACCAATATGACTTTGTGTACCACGTAGATATCATCAGGAGCCTTCTTAATAAATTTTATTATTTGTTCTCCTTCCAAAACTTTAGATTTCTTCGGGATATATCCTTTCGACTTAACTTTTAAAAAAGATATGAGACGATGGTATTGCGAGATGTCTATATTTTTATAGACCATTAACGTAGACCTTAGGGTAGAATACTTGGTCCAGAGAGAGTTCGGACTCTATTTTTCCGACTAAAAATATTAAAATTTGTTAAAAATATGTACCTATTATAATAAAATCAATAACTTACCAGTTCCTGAAAATATGCCATTAGAACGGTTTCGGTTATTTGAACAATTGCGTTGGCATCTTTCCAAATACCAAATATGCCATACTCCCGGTCATACTGTTGCCTTGATTTAACTGGCAAAAGATTTTCGGTCACTTTTATGGCCTTTTCTCTTATATTTTGTAGAATTTCTTCCATTTTAAGCAAATATTTAAACAAAAAATGCCAACTGACTAACTGACAGAAACATCAAAGTCAAACTTAAATAATCACTGCAAGTCACTTGATTTTTTAATTAATATTAAAATGATTTTTGTTCATAAACATAATTTCTCAGGTAAAACATTGGATTAGATGGATAGGATTGTATGCACCACGGACATTGTTAGACTCTAATGCCCATCAGGCGGAAACCTATTCCTATGTCCACCTTCCGGGCATTATCGTCCTTACAATGCCCTTGATACATAAATAGTTATTACGCATTAGTCCGTAAGAAAACGTCAAATTTTTTGACAAATTATAGAGAGAATTTCAAATAAACTTACAATGCGTAATTAAATTACGCACTAGTGCCTGAAAATCATTTGGCCCCACTGTATTGTAATTTTTGTCTAGCAAAATGACATACATCGGTCGGCTGTCCCATGAAAATACGGTAAATTCTCAGACGTTTAAAAAAGTCCTTTTAGGCATTAGTGTGCAAAAAGTCAAACTTTATAAACCCTGGGAAGTGTGTAAAGTGAGTACTTTACGCACGGTAAAAAAAATAATGTTTTTTTTTGATCACTGTATAAAAAATAAAATAATAAATTATTTTTCATATTATAGTCTCTATTGTACTGCATAACTTCTATATAAATCGCTATTTTCTTGGATTAATAGTTTTTATGTAAAAAATTAAAATCCTTTTTTTTCTAAATTTCATAGTTAAATTTTTAACCACAAAATAGTTTTATTTTTTTAATTGTTAGGCTCGTAGTACGAGGGTTATTTTAACATTTTATGTTAAAAATTATATAAAAAAAACATAGGTTTTCATGGGAATTTTTTTTCCTGACTTTCTCCTAAAGGATACTTAAAGACTTTTTCCATAACATTTTTTTTAAATATTTTTTTATGGTTATTCGATCATTTTAAAAAAATAATAAATATGTTCAATGCTTAGAAAAACTAAAAAACACCCATAAAGTATTTCTGACTTATTTTTTCGAAGAAAGTGTAATGAACCATTTATTTTCGCATTAATTAAGGCACCGATTGAAAAAATTAAATATATTTTTAAATTTTGCCTTCTTCAAGATTTCCTTCCATTGTAACGTAAAAATTTCCTCTTATTGACTAGGAAATTATCAAATTTTATATCACAGAAGTGATTTTAAGGCTAAGTTACCAAGATTATTATCAAAAAAAATTAATGGGTTGTAGGGGTCGTATAATTAAATTAGTAACAGGAATGATTGAAGAAATTATAATGCTTAAAAATTAAGTTAAAAGAGAGTCTCATAAAGCAGGAGCAAAAGAAGAAGAAGAAGGAGAAGGAGTAATAAAAGGCGACAAAAACTTTTTACGACGTTGCGCAAATACAGTCTTGTTCTAAATTAAATTTTACGTGCCACGGAACAGGCATTCAAAAGTACAAAACTTTTACGGCCCCGTTTTTGTCGTTTCACAACTTGAAAGAAATGAATACGGAATCTTTTTTTTTTTTCTCTCATATTCTTTTTTTTCTTTTGTTTTGTTTAAATGTTACTTTAACAACCTCGCGCATAAAAATAATTAGTTAAGGTCGTAACGTTAATGTCCCTCTCGAAAATACTATGTGTGATGCACATAAAGGGGGTCCGATTATAGGTTTCGAGCAGTTCTTTTTAAAAGAAAGAAAACTAATAAAAGTTTAACACGTGTGATCCGGACCGGTATATACCGACCCGATGATGACTGAATTTCTTTTATTTTAATGTTTTTTTTTTTGTTGATTTTTACGACTTATGGCGGGGTTATTAGATGAAACTGCGTCATATTTTATTTGAAATTTTATTTGGCGTGACTGTATGGGTTTCCTTTGGGGGAGAACCAACCGCGTTTACAAGGACAAATCTTTTCATAGTTTCTTTGTTCTAGTGTTTCAAGCGACACATTTATTTATTTACTATGGCACCTAAATTAACATGTACTTGGTACTTTAGTATATATTGCAGTAGGCGTTATAGAATGATGGATTATTAGAGCAAATCTCCAAGGGAAGCACTCTCCCTTTTGGGATTTTCTCTATCGGAGAAAAGCGCTTATAACTTTGGTTCTAATTAGAATAGAGAAACAATGTTCGCCTTTTTATAATCTAGAAATATTGGGTTACAACTCGATTTTTTACAATTTTTTTTAAGAACAAAAACGCCTTAGAAACCAAAATTTTTTTATTGTTCCATTTTTGTACGCGGCATTCGATACAGGTCGCAACGGTTCTTTGAATCTCATGAAATTTAACGGGTCGATTAGACAGTTCACGTGAACTGTACAGTTTTTGGTTATTTTTAGCCCTTTTTAAGTGTTTCTATTTGACGTCAGAAATTTAAAAAATTTGATATTCTAGCCGCTCTTATGGTTTAACGATTTCTTTGCAAAAATAATGACCTGCAGAAGATATGTGCGTCTCATCGAGAACTACAATTTGTTCTATATAAAGTATTTTTATAAGTAAAACAGGTTTTGAGTTAAAAATTTTTGAACATTTTTTCACTTTGGAAATTAATTGAGCGTACCCTGCAGGTTATAGATGAACCAAAACCAATTGAGCAAATGCGTCATTCATTTTACTACAATATATTAAAAATTTTTTTTCATAAGAGTATCTATAGCGAAAAGTCACCCTGTGTACTGGCTATGACAATGAATGCGTGGATTATAAAAAATACAAAAGATTATAAATTTTTTTTTAATAAATATTTATCAATGCAGTGATTTTAAATGTTAAAAATTGTTATTTTTCAAAAAAGGCTTCGTTGCTATAAAATGTCTATCTCAACTGTGATTTTTAGGGTTTTTTTTTTATTTTTCTCCTCTAATTTAACAAAATTAGTAGAACTATGTTTTTTCCCTGCGATTAAATATTTAACATATGAGCTATTTTTAAAGTTTATCGAATTGTAAAAAAAAATTTCCCTTATACATTTCCATGCAATTAATTATAATTTATTTCGGCAGTAATTACGATATAAATTATCACTGTCTCATCTGGGAGGCTATAAAATATTTATCTCAGCAGTGATTTTAAAAAGGAGGCAAAATCATTGCAAAACGATTTAGTTTGCAATGATCTTAATGGTCATTTTATATGCTTAAACGCACGTTTTCAATTTTTTTGATATATCTGTTGTAAGTCTGTAAATGAACAAAAATCATTTTCCTCTTTCCTCTATGTATATGGTATTGATACAAAAATTTTAATTATCTCAACAGTGATTTTTAATTTTTGTCGACTAAATGTAAAAAAAAAACATTTTTCCGTTTCACTTATTTGGGCGCAATTCGTGTCCCAAATTAATGATATACACTCACAACAGGGATTTTAAATTGCTGCGTGGATGTGAATAAATATTAGTCTCGACAGTGATTTTAATATATTTTTTTTGCAATAAAATCTAATTAATCTTAGCAGTGATTTTGAATAGTCTCTTTAATGACATTGATGCAATAAATTAATAATCTTCTTATTAAAAATTACATCTCATTTCTGGAGTAGTATTTTAAGCGACAAATTCATTTATTTACTATGGCATCTAAATTAACATGTACTTGATACTTTAGTATATCTTGAAGTTAGAATTATATAATCACAAGATTAAACGAACTTACCTGAAGTGAAGTTCAATCTTGATTATATGAAGCCTCGTTGAAGTAAATAAGCTCTAATAATAATCCATCATTATTATTAGAGCAAAGCTATAACGGCAGCACTCTCCCTTTTGGGATTTCCTCTATCGGACAAAAGTGCTTATAACTTTGGTTCTAATTAGGATTGAGAAACGATGTCGACCTTTTTATAATCTGGAAATATTGGGTTACAACCTGATGTTTTTTTAAAGAACAAGAACGCCTTAGAAGTCGAATTTTTTTTTTGTACACGGCATTCGATATAGGTCGCAACGGTCCTTTGAATCTCATGAAATGTTCACGTGAACTTCAACTGCACAGTTTTTGGTTATTGACAGTTGTACCCGAGAAGAAGACTCATTTTTCCACCATTTTTACAAGTACACAAAAATTTTTTTTTTCAAAAGAGTACCAGTGGCAAAAAATCACCCTGTTCACTAGCTATAATAATGAATGCGTGGATTATAAAAATTTATAAAAAATACAAAAGATTGTATTTTTTTTTTAATAAATTTAAATAATTTTTTAAAATAAATTTATTTTTATAGATTTCCAAGTAAAAAATCATTATTTATGGTGGTCATTGTAAATTATCACTGTATCATCTGGGAAGCTATAAAATATTTATCTCAACAGTGATTTTAAAATAGGGATACACGGTTTTGCAATTGGACATTTTAGATGCTTAAACGCAAAAACTCATTTATCACGTTAGTAACTTTTTTATGTCTGTTGTCAGTCTATAAATGAACAAAAATCATTTTCCTCTAGGCATATGGATTTGATGCAAAAATTTAATTTATCTCAACAGTAATTTAAAATATTTACATCAGCAATGATTTTTATCATTTAGTCACTCCTAATAAATAAAAAAATATATGATTAAATTATTTATCTTTACTAAATTAAAAAAAAAAACATTTTTTCTGTTTCACTTATTGGGGATTAATAATCTTCTGATTTTACTAAAGACATGTGACGTAACTTTTCATTTTACTACAGTCATTTAAAATAATTTAGAAAAATAAATATAATTTTTTTAAGGGTTTGATTTTTTATTAAAAATTATTATTTTTATTTATATTTAAAATATTTTAGACATTAAAAAAAAAATTTGCGATTTCAGGTTTTTGGAAATGTTTCTTATTTTACTTCACATATGTGACGTAATTTCTCTTTTTAGTTCAGGTATTAAAATTATAATTAATATTGCAGTTATTTGAATTAATGTTTTAAGATATTGTAGACATTTGAAATAATTTTTGTTGTGCTATTTTTAGTTTTTAAAAACATTTTTCATTTTATTTCAGCCATGTTACTTTTTAAATTTTTCTTCCCATTCCAGGCATTTGAAATCATTTTTCATGTTACAGATACTTGAAGAAGTCAACCTTTAAATCGTCCAGACTTTTGACATCCAACTTTTTATTTTATTCCACACGTCTGAAGGAAATTTTCTTTTTAGTCTTACAATTATTTGAAATCAATTAAACAATTAAATATCATTTCTTTGACTTAGTATGACTGTTGTGTATTTATTTTTTTTAAATAAATTCAGATTTAAAAAGATATTTTTTTTAAATATAAATATTGGGAATTAAAAAAAAATGATAAATTGAAATCCGCTTTCGGTCACTACTAAGATAAATCTTTTACTGCTTCTTAGTTATTATAATATATTTTTTTTTATTTAGCAAACATACTATATACATATCAGAATAAAAATAATTTAAATTTAACACACCTAATTATGACAAATAATTATTAAAGTTGAGATAAGAAAAAAAAATGGGTAGCATAAAGAACCCTTCGAAATCGCCGTTCAGATTAATATTTTATTATTTTCCTTTAAAAAAATCATAAAAGTTCATAATTTTCGTCATAATATTTTGAGACGAAAAAATGTGTAAATTTTTTTCATAAAACATTGAATTAAATCATAAATAAAATTTCCAACTGAATTTAAATTTTTTTTATGTTTGATTTTGTATTTGAAATTATGTTGTTACTCGTGTATAAAATATTCCATTAAAATTATTATTTTATGTTGTTGTAGACATTTAAAATCAATTTCTATAACGTCCAGGCGTTGGAAAATTTTGACGTCATTTTTCGCATACATACATATGCATACGATTAAAATTATTTCATTACGATTCCTCAATGAAAAATTAAACTGAGATGCAGGTTTTTATATGAAAATGGGCCAAATTGACAATTCTTTGGCATTGCAATAATTCTATAAGTGTAGTAAATATGTGGAATCTGAAACAGGTTTTTTTTGTATGAAAATTAAAAGAATTTTTAATTTCTTGGCCTTTCATCGACTTTATCTAAAATAGTTTTTTAACTGTTTGAATTTTCTAAGTTTCTATGTCCTTAAACGAAAAAGTTTTTTTCATAACGGTTCTCTATAATACTGAAATAGATTTTCCTATCTGAAAATAAAATAATTCTCAAATTTTTGGCTTCTCATTAATTTTATCTCAAATGATTTATCAACTTCCTGAAATCTCTAAAAAATCTATTTTTATTCCTTTATTGAATATTATGGATACTATGGTCTAAAAAATTGCATTTTGAAATTTCATATTTTTTCTTGTTCACCATCTTCGTTTTGTTCTTCTATTTCCTCTTTCTTTTCTTAAATTTTTCTTTCGTAATTTTTTTGATGTTGAACAAAAATTATAAAAAAAAATAAATGATTTATGTATAAAAATAACCATAAGTTTGCAATAAAATCTAATTAATCTAAGCAGTGATTTTGTGTAGTCTTTTTAATAACATTGATGCAATAAAATAATAATCTTCTTATTTTACTACAAACATATGACGTAATTTTCATTTTAGTCCAGTCATTTAAAATAATTTAAAAAATTAAATATAATTTTTTTAAGGGTTTGATCTTGTATTTAAAATGATTATTTTTATTTATATTTAAAATATTTTAGGCACGTGGAATTTTTTTCTTACTATTTCAGGTTTTTAGAATCATTTTATTTAATAAAAAAAATTAAATATATTTTTTTTAAGGGTTTGATTTTGTTATTAAAATTATTATGTTTATTAATATTTAAAATATTCCAGACATTTGAAATTTTTTTTTGCTATTTCAGGTTCTTGGAATCATTTCTTATTTTACTTCATATATGTGACGAAATTTTTCCTTTTAGTCTAGGTATTTAAACATATTCCAGTTATTTGAATTAATTTTTTAAGATATTGTAGGCATTTTAAATAATTTTTGTTGTGCTATATTTAGTTTTTAAAAACATTTCTCATTTTATTTCAGCTATGGGATTTTTAAAATTTTTCTTCCTATTCCAGGCATTTAAAATCATTTTTCATGTTACAGATATTTGATGAAGTCAATCTGAAGTGAATTTTCTTTTTAGTCCTACAGTCATTTGAAATCATTTAAACAATTAAATATAATTTCTTTAACTTAGTATGACTATGATGTATTTATTTTTAAATAAATTCAAATTTATACTGGGTATTAAAAATATTTTAAAATTCAAATCCGCACTGCTGAGATAAATCTTTTACTGCTGGGTAAATGTAAATAATAACTCTGAAAAAATGGGTAGCATAGAAAATCCTTCGAAATCACCGTTCAGATTATTATTTTAATATTTTCCTTTAAAAAATCATGAAAGTTATCATTTTCGTCATAATATTTTGTGACGAAAAAATTAAATATATTTTTCACAAAAGATTGAATCAAATCATTAGTAAAATTTAATTAGAATTTAATGTTTGATTTTGTATTTAAAATTATATTGTTATTCGTGTATAAAATATTCCAATAAAATTAATATTTTATGCTTTTGTAGACGTTTAAAACCAATTTTGACCATTCCTTGGCATTGCATTGATTCTATAAGTGTAATGAATACGTGGAATCTGAAATAGGTTTTTCTTTGTATGAAAGTTAAAAGAATTCTCTATTTTTTGGTCCCTCTTTAATTTTATTTCAAATAATTTATCAACCTCCGCAATTCTCTTAAAATTCTATTTTTATTTCTATATTGAATATTATGGATACTATGGTCTGAAAAATTGCATTTAATATGACTACCTAAATCATTTTCTTCTTCATCGTCTTCATTTTATTCTTCTTTTTCTTCATCTTCTTCTACTTCCTTTTTCTCTTCTTATATTTTTCTTTCATCATGACGAACAAAAAAATATAATAAAAATAAATGATTTATGTATAAAAATAACCATAAGTCCCACTCTGTATAACCAACCAAAAAAGATTATAATACTAAATCGAAACACTGATTTTACGGCTCCCCAAAAACCGATCCGTACCCCAAAACTCATCTCGTATTTGGCTTTTGACCGTAAGAACTTTTTACGTGTGCCATTAAATTTTTTTTACCTTTTGTTTTGTTTCTCCATAGAGGTGCGGGGAAAGGGGGCTTTAGAAGGTCTTATTTTTATTGTCGGTTCTTTTACGGACCCGAACCCATATAAACTTTGTAATATATGTGCTTCCCGACGTTTACGGCTCGCTCCTTCTAATTTTTCTTGTAATCTTTGATGTTCTTAGATGAAGAAAACCCGCGCCCGCTCACGGGATAAGAAATTTACGATGTTATTTACTAGCTTAAGAGCTTAATTTTAACTACTTTTCTGGGAGCTTTTTAGCACAAAAATTACACCTAATTCATCCGCTTTAAGTCTCTCTCTCTCGTCTCTCGTTTTTTTTTCTTTAAGACGACGGGGTAATTTATTAGTTTTCGCATAAAGTTTTATGGGCCAGTCTATTCCGGACCTTAATTTTGGATCTTTTTTTTTTGTATTTTTGCCTCTTTTTATTACTGATTTTTTTGTTTCACTACTCAAAGTAAACGCGTTTATATTAAGTTTAAGTAGGAAGAAGTGCTTTTTAATTTAAATATTTTACTTTTTTAATAGTTCTCTTATTAAACAATTATTAAAACTAGGTGACCACCCTGTATCTTCTAATAAGTTATTTCATTTAAAAATAATAATTTAATTTTTATTTTCTATTTCGTTTTCGGATCCTCTATGTAAATTATTAAAGGCTTAAAATATAAAAAAATCATCATCAACTTACAGTTTAGCAAACCTTCAAAATTTCTGCAGAAATAAACAATTTGTTTCTTTTTTAGCAAAAATCACTGTTGGAATAAATTAGAAGGCGCAATTTAATAAGAGATAAAAATTTGTTTTATGTATAGTAAAATAATGAAGACTAAGAATTATTTTTAAGAGGGTTTTTTTAAGTCAATAGAGCGACTAGTCAAAATCACTGCTGAGATTAATATAAAATTACGAATTATTATAATAAGAAAAATATTTTTAAATCACATATATAAGTAATTTTGGAAATAAATTGCATCCAAATTAGTAAAACCATCTTTTTTATATTTAACGAAAATTAAAAATCACTGTTGAGGGAAAAAATACTTTTTTATTGGTAATTCGGTGAACATTAATAAACGCTGGTCAGATTAATATTTTAAAATTTTTTTTTGTATTTTTCATGAATTCTACGTTTTTTTCAGATGATTTTAAATCCCTTATTTCTAGTTTTCTTTTAAGTTGAACAACTATGAAAGTATTTTTTTTTAATTTTTTGAAAATTCCAGAATTAATTCTATTGGAAGTTGTCATAATTATTTTTAGACAATAACTGTCCAGTTCAAACCTAAATAATTTGAATAAAATAAAAATTAAAAATGTGAAATACAAAAGGCCTAAATAGATTAAAATTTATCACTAGTGCCAACAAAATCTTAAGCAAATATTAAAAAATCTTGTCAAGGTAATATTTCTTTATATTCGGAGCGACTGAAAAGGAGAAAATAGTAAAAAAATGGCACAAAAGAAATTGTAAACTTTGGAGGTTAATTTCTCGGTACCTATGTTCTCTATCTTCTTAAATCCAATGGTTTTCTGATACTTTGGTCCTTCTGAATCCACTGAGAGCATCCGCAAAGTCATAGCTTTTACATGCCGAGATATGGCATAATTAGTTCAATATTGAAAAAATTACTTTCTATAAAATTTTTCGTCTAGGTACATACAAATTCCGAAGGTAAACAATTATTAGATTATTAAAGTCAAAAGTTAAAAGTCACTTATTGTCTTAGATACTAGAAACATAGCATAGACACGTCACGATTGCTATACAAAGCAATACATACAGATTACCCATACATGTATTCCTTATTCAGGAATTTGTTAATATATATGAACATACATAAAATAAAAATAAAATAATATATAAAACAATAAACATTAAAAAGTTCTAAGACTGATAAAATTATACAAGTTAACACGTGTTTGGTATGCAGTATACTTAGTAAGAAGTAAGTTGTTTTTACCACAAGTATTGTGCTGATGTCGATCACCCAATATAATCAATTTACTTTTATTTTTAAATATAATGTGAAAAAAATTTTCTCCCCAAATATTCTTCGATAAGACTGTCTAAATAATATAATAAATAAAATCCTAATTATACGTTTTTGAATCACAAACACTCTTTCTATATCCATGGCCCTACCCCATAATACTATGCAGTAACCCAATACACTGTAAACAGAGCTATAGTACACACTCATCAGTTCTTTCATATCAAGTGAATGAATTTTTAGGTTGATTTATAAGATAGACGCTTTTATTTAATTTTTTATATACAATATTAATATGTTCTATGATTTAGCATTAGTTTATTCGATTTACACCAATTATTAATTTCAGTTAGACATGACTTGACTTACTGGACTGGAATACGGATCAGAAATAACAGCTGTTGTGTCATCACAAAATCTGCATGTTGTTCATTTCCTATTTTTACATTAATCTGCCTAATATTGAATTAATATTGCATTGTAATAATAAAAAAAATCATACAGTTGATGAATTATTTGGGATAAAGTTAGTGGAAGGTTTTTAGGTTAGAAGGATGGTTTAGGCAATAGTAAAAAAATGAAATGCGCTAAAGCTGAACAATTTTCTCAATTTTCAGTTATTTTATGATCACAGCTTTGATAGATCAAAAGTGATCCACCAAGAACTTCAGGCTCGATGTAGTCAGCGCCTGCTGACGTGAAGGAAAATGGTCATACCTCAAGTACCATTAAACCAGTCATAATGATTTGATTGAAATCTTCTAGATAATCATGCATCTTTTAATTTAAAGTATTATAATTATTGCTGTGGATCAAATTACAAGTACGTTAACTAAAAGCTGAAGCAACACCACGAACATTGCACTTAGAATCCCGTTGGTTGTATTAATCTTTTAAAGTTGAATGTTATTAATCTAATAAATGTTATTTTATAATAATGGCATCAGTACTTTTATAAAGTAACAAGCTTTAAATAATTTTTTAAAAATTCTAGAGTCTATTCCAGGCAGTTAATTTCAGAAAAAAAACTAATATACTCATCTAGAATTTTTAAACTAGTATGTCCACATAAAAATTAGATAATCGATGAATATCTTTTAAATTTATACTATTTAATAAATTTGTTGAATTGAATTGAATTTCAGTCATTTGAAGTGAAATCACTGTTAATTTATTCCAAATATTTTAAAATTTGTTTTTATTTTATTGCAGGTTAATCTAAACCTCTTATGGCTCGTTTTATTTTGGGTTGTATTTGACTTATACATTTTATATTGTCACATAAAAATTATGTTTTTTTTTTATGCAGTGTGGCCACTTAAAAAACTCCAATTTATTATTCGTTACGATACTTCAAGCGAATTAAACTCTAATGAGCTCTCAACTGCCTGGAATAAATAAAAATAATTTAAATTCTTATCATTTGTTTGAACTGATCAAATGCTTTAAACTGCCTATGAGATAATATAACTAAAATGATTTAGGCAATAACTGAAACATTAAATACAGTAGAGAATAGCCAAAAAAACGTAACTGGAAACACTTCTTCTGATCTTATTACTTCTAACCACTACTGTTTTAATATTTCAGTTTACTCGGTTAAGAAAACATGCCCTGGAAGGCCCTATATCCTATAAAGCTCAACCAGCAGTAATTTTACATTATTCGCATTAAAAGGCTTATCGTGAAATAACATTATGGAACATTCTATATATGTGCCCAGAATTATACGTTTTGATGCCGTAATAAAGTTGTGCAGTGCCGGCTTAAACAATGTGCCTTACGTATACTTGTCCGCGTTTTAACTTTATAGATCGTAAACGTTTTTACCTGATGGCATCTAGTAATTAAACATATTAGGCAATTACTTATACGGCTTAATATTTTATAAGTTACCGGGTGGTCCATCTATTTTTAATTCTTTTTTTTTCTGAATTATCTTAAATAAATTCTTATTTATGGAGATGATTAGTTCCCTTATAGATCTGTTTCTTATTAAATTTTACGATGTCAGGGCCCATAATTACGACCGTATAAAGTTGTTTTATTAGCAGTTATTGTTGTGCAGATTTCCTCGGGATGATTTGCGAGGCACCAGTCAAAAAATGGTCGTAAATTATGCGCAAATATAATAACAATAATAATTTTGCTTTTTGACTTACCTTACTGGGACCCACTGCGGTTTTATGTTTTCTTACCAGAAGGTACAAGGTAATTCGTGGGGAAAGAACAATAAAGTTTTACTATGGGGTTTTTTTTTTGTAGTAATAGAGGGAGGCAGGAGAATTGCTTGTTAGCTGAGGAAATTACAGCCTAGCGAAATATGAAGATCATTTCGTGGGTGAATTTATGTGAAATTTTTTATTTTTTTCTGGCTTTTTGTTTAATGTTTTTAAATTGTATCTTTCTTGTGAAGTTTGTATATCCTTAGACAAAAAACATCATTTCATTACAATGCTCAGGCCCTTATAATTCAAAATGGAGAACATTTACATTTTTTTGGTATTGTCATCAGCCTTAACGCATTTTATTATTTTACTAGCGCTTAAATCATCCTAAAATTATGAATTTATTATGTAGCTTGATCCACTATCTGCATACGACAAAGATTATTTTATTACTGAAATGGATTGTCCTGTCTGTGATTGTTTATTACTGATTGGATTACGTGAATTATAAAAATGACATTTTAAGGTGATCCAAGACGTTGGTGAGGAATGAATTGCGGTAGAAACTGAAAAACGCAATTTTGACCCCTTTTTTGACACAAAACCTCGTCTAATATCAACAAATTTTTTACGATCGCTATGAAATAATTCTTCACGTCTTTAGAGGGATTACGTGAGTTATAAAAATAACATTTCAAGGTGATCCAAGACGTTGGTGAGGAATGAAATGCGGTAGAAACTGAAAAAAACGCACTTTTGACCCGTTTTTTGACACAAATCCTCGTCTAATATCAACAAATCTTTTACGATCGCTATGAAATAATTCTTCATGTCTTAAGAGGGATTACGTGAAATATAAAAATAACATTTCAAAGTGACCCAGAATGTTAGTGAGGAGTGAAATGCGGTAGAAACTGAAAAAATGCACTTTTGACCTCTTTTTTGACACAAATCCTCGTCTAATATCAACAAATCTATTACGATTGTTATGAAATAAATTTTCGCGTCTTTAGAGGGATTACGTGAGTTATAAAAATAACATTTTAAGGTGATCCAAGATGTTGGTGAGAAGTGAAATGCGGTAGAAACTGAAAAATGCAAATTTGACCCTTTTTTTGACACAAAACCTCGTCTAATATCAACAAATCTTTTACGATCGCTATGCAATAATTCTTCACGTCTTAAAAGGGATTACGTGAGTTATAAAAATAATATTTCAAAGTGACCCAGAATGTTAGTGAGGAGTGAAATGCGGTAGAAACTGAAAAACGCACTTTTGTCTCTTTTTTTGATACAAATCCTCGTCTAATATCAACAAATCTTTTACGATCGCTATGAAATAAGGCTTCACTTCTTTGGACGGATTACGTGCATTATAAAAATAAGATTTTAAGGTGATCCAAGTCGTTGGTGAGGAGTGAAATGCGGTAGAAACTGAAAAAACGCACATTTCACCCCTTTTTTGATACAAATCCTTGTCTAATATCAGCAAATGGAAAGAATTCTCAATTTTTTGCCCTTTCATTAACTTTATCTCAATTAATTATTCAACTGTCTGGATTTCTTCAATTGTATTTTTTCTGTGAAGTTTGTATGTCCTAAGACAAAAAAGATCATTTCAAAAAAAATAATTTTTTGAATATCGTAATAATTATACCAGTGGCCTGAAAAAATACGATATCTCAGCAACTGTGATAGCTATGACTTTACGGATGGTCTTATTGGATTTAGAATAGCGAAGTATGCAAAAATCATTGGAATTAAGAAGATAAAGTCAAATAGCTACCGATAAATTAACCCTCAAAGTTTACGTATTTTTTTTTGTTCCAAATTTTTGCTTCTTATTATTTCTTCATCACTGGCTCCAAATTTAAAGACATTTTGCCTTGACAAGATATTATTATGATATTTCCTTCAGATTTTTTAGGCATTTATTGTATAATTCATTTAAGCATCTTATATTTTACATTATTCGTTTGTCATTTATTAATTTAGTCACATTCTTCATAATGTTTAGGTTTATAATTGCCAGTCATTTGAAAATAGAAAAAACAATATATCGGTACATGATACACATACACATAATGTACATACATACCGATGTTATAAACCGACAGTACATTTTGAAAAATTCATGAGAAAAAAAGAAAATATATAAAAAATTGCCTAATAATTAATAAACTAAATAAATTGCAATTAAAGTTAGTTTTAATAGTATATATAAATGCAATAAAATAAAAAAAATAAAGGATTGGGAATCTATTAAGAAAGGAGAATATAAAGATGGAAAATAATGTTTTGGACATATGTTGTAAGAAAGAAAAATATATAAAGAAAAAAAAAAGTATATAAGGTGTTACCTAACAATTATTCCAGCACATATAAATTCTGCAACATTCGGTTTAATAGAAACAAAAAATTGAAAAGGTGAAGTAGAAAAGGGGAAATAGTGAATAAAGGCTTAATAATATTTGGAAAAAAAGCTCCTTTCAATAGTACATTTATTTAGCATTTATCCATGTGACATAAGTATAACGTATTAAAAAATATTTATAGAAAAGGAGCAAATAAATAATGAAAATAAAACGATATACACAATTAAGAAAAACAGAAAATTTAGGGATTTGAAGAAGAAATTCAAGAAAAGGAAATTTGTATTTTGTAAAAATGTACGTATATGAAAATTGACAATTTTAGATTTTTTATTTCTCTAATGGATACTCTCTTTAACGACTAAATGAAAAGTGTTTTACGCGTTTTTCTCAAAAACGAACGAAAAAAGAGTTATTATATTTTTTTTAAATTTTTGAAATTAAAAAAAGATACTTCCATATAGCCATAAATGAATAAAATATTTTTTTAATTCAAAAGAAACAAATATTTAATTGAAAATATTATATATTACTAAAACTATGCTTAAAATTATAAAAACGGATAATTTCCCGCTCAAAATAAACCTTGTGAATATAAAAATAAACACAGTAAAAAAATTGAAATAAAGCCAAGACAAAACAAAAACTAAAGAAAAAAACCGTATGAAATGTCCTATAAAAATAGTTTCTATTCCTCGAATCCCACGACATAAAGTCACTTTTAATTAAAATAAAATTTAAAAAAATAAAATAACAATAATAATAAAACGAAGGAAGAGGAAACGATGATTGCGCAAAATTTCGCATTCATGCCGCGCCTCGTTCCGATAGCGTAGTCCGTAAAAGCCATCTCGAAACGTCATAAAGATCCCTGCACTCTACTACTTTCAACTTTTAAAATAAAATATAAAAAGGACCATTAAACGAAATCTGGTGCTTTTGTGTGTAACTTTAGTTTACTGCCGCTTTTCCTATTAAATGTTTCACCGTTTGAATACCATCTGAGCCGCTATAATACATTTTGATTTAAGGCGAAAGTCCCGGGTATATTTCAAGCAGATAAATTACCGTAATAAATTTATTATTATTTTTTTTAAAGCACAATTTAGCGAAATACTGTGTATGTATATAGTTTTTTTTTTAATTAACTATTTACTTTAATTTAATGATATTTTATAAAAATGCAGAACTTCCTTCTTAATTAATGCCAATTTCCTACATCTTGCTCTATATATTAAACTCATAGTAAAACTTACTTTGAGAGTCGCACTTGACGAAATTGTAAAATATATTTATGGGTAAATTTACGACTTTCTTATTACCGTTTCTAGCTGCGAAAGATCAAATTTCGCAGTGAAAACCGAGCGAATGTCCAAAAGTATAATTTTATTTCCGCTTTTACTGCTCTCCTTGCGGCATCTTATAATAATTTCGCGAAACGTAACGATAATTTTTCTTATGCGAGTTTATCGTCGCTAAAAAATAAAAAAAAATCAAACTTTAATTCCTATGCATTAAAAGACTTGAAACTTTAGGCCGTAAGAGGTTTTAATAGTACACATTTACGATTTATGTTCGATAATTTTTTTAAGTGAGGAACTTAATGTTTGGCTAATTGTAGGTTTTTACATACACACGCCAAGTAAAAATGCCATAAAGGATAATTAGGCCCCATTTAATTTAAGTACCGCTTCGTATTAAGTTCATGTTCAAATAGTAGATTTTTTTTATGATAAGATTGACATTTGAATGCACCCTGTATAAAGTCACAACTTTTATCAAATAAAGAGCTACAAGAAATTAGAAAGGAATTTCTTAAGATTTTTAGGTATTTAGTCAGTGGTATGCGTACGAGATTTATAATTAAATATTCTTAAAGAAAAACTGGTACGCAACCGTTTTTTCTAAAACCAAAAATTATTTCTGAAATCCTCATTCAGTTTCGAACAAATTTGAATATTTATTTTTTACTAAAAATATAAAAACCCTCTCCTACAGATTCTAGGTCAGTGTACATAATTTATTTATCATTAATTTTTACATTTATTCAATCTAATAACGCTGTTTTTTACTTAATATTTATATATAAAGTTATATGAATTTTAAATAAAAAAACAGTGGTATTAAAAAAAATATTAATTATATATTTTTTGCAAAAACAATGTTTTTCATTATGACAACCCTTATCCCCCCACCCACCTCAAATATTTGCCCAGTAAGAAATTCCTTTGAAAAATCACCGGCCATAACATCCAATCTAATACCACTGTTTTTGTATTAAATATATATTAATTTATATATAATTCTATCAAATTTAAATACATAAACTGTATTATTAGATTAGATAATACTAACGAAACCAGTTGTCATTCATGCATATTATTTTGGAAAACAATGATTTTTGAAAACAATTTCTTACTGGTAAGTTGTGTGGGGTGGGTGGGGGGTGTAAGGGTAGGGTAAATGAAAAACGGTTTTTTTGCAGAAAATAATTGCCTGACAAAAAAAATGCCTTTTAAGAAAATTATAGGTGAAAGTAGTTGTGTCACTTTTTTATTATAAATACTAAGTGAAAATTAATTTTTTTAAGATATGTCATTAAGTTCTAAAAAAATTAAGTTTTTGTTCTAGACAACTTTTCATTATCTAGGTTCAAAAATAAAATTTTTCAATTCAAACTATTGGTATATTTATCAACGTATATCGTCAAGGTATATTTATTAAACTGTAAAATATACGTATATCATATATAAAAGGGAGAAAATTTCGATATTTAAAAAAATTGACTCGGAATTTACATACCTAGTTATTAAGCTCGACAACCACACCTCAAATATGTGATAAAATGACCCCGATATCACATACACATATCAATGTTGAGGATACGATATACTGTTCATACACGCATATATCTTATAGTGTAATAATGAAATATTATACACAAAGAAATCTACAAAAAACATAGAAAATGCATTCACGTATATGAAACAATAATTATACCAAATAGGATTTTTAAAATTATACCAAATTCAGTGGTGTACTTTTTTTATAATAATACTTACGATAAATCCTGTATGAACGCCATTAGTAAAAATTATTTTTTTCTTTGTAAGTCGGAAAATGCTTCCTGATGCATACAACTCATCTGCTGTTTAACTTTCATGAAATAATAATTGTATATTATTAACCTGTTATAAACCTTCTTGTTAAAGGTGAATAAAACATAAGCATAATATTACATTTCTCAAGGTATATCACGCGGACATTTTATCCGATAAGTTCAACCAAAAATGTACATCTGGTGTAAACCAAAAATAAACGTTTATTTAACCATCGTGTGTTGCTTGGAAGTTTTCTTATTTTTCAGTATATTGACTTTATTTTATCTATTCTTCAGTTTATCACTTCAAAACTATAAAGCAGAACACAAAACGCAAGCTAACTTATGGCTCTAAGTTTATTTCTGCTATTAAGGTCGGTGTTTAGAATCAGCCTTACTCTTTCTTTGGATAGTGTTTCTTCTGCCTTTTTTTTGATCTATACCATCTCCATCTTCTACTCCTAAATATTTATATGTGTCAACATTCTCAAGCTATTGAAAATCGCTCATTATTCAATTGTCTGTTACTGCCATTAACCTCCTTTCAATATAGCTTTAGTACACTTGTCTAGGTCCTTGTCAAGGGCTCTTTCGCTATTTATTGCCCTTGCTGTTAGTGACTTTAGTGCACACCGAAACACGTGGTTAACAATAAAACTTTGGCTTTCCAATGTAATCCAAAAATCTCATCTATTATTCTCTAAGTTAAGAGACCAACATACAAAATTGACGAAAACAAAGAAAACCACAAAGTCACGGTCTCGCAACATGTAATCGCTAAAATGGCATTAACTGCCTGAAAGAAACTGAAAATCATCAATTGCCTAGACGGTATTAAAAATGACCGCCAATACCATAAATTCTAATGTACTGTGAAGTATGTGGATGGCTTCTAAAGGCCTGATGATGCTCTAATTAGAGCGAAACACGTGTAGCCCGTTTATTAAATGTTGTGAGACCGTGACTTTGTGTTTTTGTTTGTTTTTGTCAATTTCCAATGTAATATTTTATTTCTTCCAGGCATTTGGGATTATTTTTAATACCGTCCAGGCAGTTGATGATTTTCAGTTTTTACACCATCTAGTACCCTCCCTGATGATAAGTATTGCACACCGAAACGTGTGGACAGCAATAAGTGGCTTTTGAATGTAATATTTCATTTCTTTCAGGCATTTGGGGTGATTTTTAATACCGTCCAGGCAGTTGAAGATTTCGGTGTCTTCTTTTAGACAATTGATGCCATTTTTGACTAGCTCCTTCACCATTTATTGCCCTTCCGGATGACGACATTAGTGTACACCGAAACGGGTTCGACATTAACGATTTGGCTCTCCCACGTCATTTTATCATTATTTCCAGGCAGTTAGGATTATTATTGAGTTCGTTTAGGCAGTTGATAATTTCCGGTTTCTACTAGGCAATTGATGTCATTTTTGATTTGCTCCTTCACCATTTATTGCCATTACTGATGATGCTTTAACTGCAGACCGAAACACGTGGTCAACAATAAAAATTTGACTCTCTTGAATATGTTTTTTTCCAGCTAATAAAAGAGATATGCATATAAAAAAAAGTGATAGTGAAAAGTTCCTCTTTTTATCTTAATATCTAATATACTTATTTCTGATACTTGTGTTTTCATATGAAGAGGTTGTTCTAGTTTTTACAGATCTCTATAACCTTCTATGTGCTCCTATTAGTTCTAAACTTTTAATTATGTATATATTTATATATATACAAAAATTATATATATACAAGGAATTTCCTTGGAACCTTTTAAAGTTTCCAAGTTTTCATAATTTTTGATTTTGTCTTCATAAGGTAACGAAACTGTAATGCCTATCAGTTTTTCAAAAATCAGCTAATTGTACAATGGACATATTGAAGGATTAGAGAAAAAAACAGATTTTCCGGTACATTTAAGTACCTAGCAATTCAAAAATAAAATAGTAATTTTTATTTCAGTGAACGGATTATAAAAATCCCAATGAAATTATATTATTACAATGTATTTACGTACATTAGGCAATAAAAATACAATATCGAGAATTCTTAAACAGTAAAAAATAGGTGATATAGAAAAAGAGTGCCCACTTACAAATTATTAAATTAAAAAAAAATCATTTAATCGGTCAATTTCAACAAAATTTTATAGCCCTTTAACATGATTTCCCAATTTAACTAATCACATTTTTTTTCTGTTTCAGATCCGTCTTTTGTATAGTTAATTACATAATATGTAACCTCAAACTAACCTAAACTAACCAACCGAATTACTAGTTTAAAACAAATTTTGTGATCAATACTATGTTTAAGTGAGAACATAATAAAATAAGTCCGTCTGGTGTTGTGTATTCGTCCTATATATAAAACAATAAATATACTGGTGAATTCATTTAATCAAATCGCAATTTAATTAATAAATCTCTTTCGATATATAGTTAAGACAACTTGTTACGTCCACACTATACAATTTATTTATATATTTTATAAATTTATGGCGATTTGATTTTATGTTTTACCTCGTAATGTAATCCACCCATCAGCGTCTATATGTAGTAAATTAATTAGGTTAGTATTAGTATTATATAATGTGAATATAATTATTATTAAGATAAATGTTAGCAATAAGATTTTTTTTTATTATTAAAAAAGTTTGTTGAGTATTTTATTAACGTTTATTTTTTGGTGCACTTAATGGGGCATATAGAAGTGAAATGGCTGTGAAATGGTGAATGTAACGCATATTTAAAACGATTTTTTTTTTGTATATAACTATATTAGTCGTGAATTTTAAGGGTGTTTGTTGTCGGTTTTTTTTTTTAATTATTTCGCTTTTACAACCCCATTAAAGAAGATTTTTTATATGGAGTGTGTCATATTTTAACTATTGATAAAACACGATAATATAATTTCTTTTTGCGTTGTTTAGTTTAATAAGGGAAAATTTAGAAAAAAATTCCAAAATGAAAATTGAACTTTGCTTTTATATATTTTTTTTCTGTAATTGCATTAATATTTCAAAAATATCATTTGGCACTAGAATTTAAAAATTCTTTATCCAAATCGATTTGTATGATAAAGGGGTTTATAATAATTATTTATGTAATTAGTTTTTAACCCTATTTAACATTTGAATAAATTAGCTACGATGATACACTCTGTATATATATATATATATTTATATTAATTAATTAAGCAAATTAATAGCCGTACACGGTAGTGTGTTTTTGAAGCAGTAATTAGCAAGAATTTATATTTTGTTAATTTTTTAGATCCTATTTTATTGTTTTAGTTTTGTAATTGTTTATTTTTTAATTGTTTTTAAATTTGTAAACTTCTGCATCTAATGCACTTTTACTAAAACATCTCGTTTAAATCAGGAGGAAAAAATTACAATTTTCAATTTTTTTGTAGTTTTTATTACAAAATTCAATTAACTTATTTTTACGGAATCTAAGGCCACTGGAAAATTGAAATTTTCCTTAAATTTGAAATTTTCAAAAATAGTAAGTTATATTTTAACTTCAAAAAAGTGGAGAATATAATTTAGAAAAAAATTAATATCAAATTTTTACCAAAATAAAAATACGTTCAACTTGAAAAAACTCAAAAATTAAAAAAAATTGCAAAAATTTATCCTGTTTTAAATAATGAAAAAAAAAAGAATAATTAAGAAATTTTTTACATCAAATACATTCAATTTCATATCTATGTTAGCATTAAATAATTTTTTGATCTTTCAGCGTCCATTCATTTTAATCAAAATAATATACTTAAAAAAATTCAGAATTTAGAAATTTTATATATAAAAAAGGAATTAAACTCTATAATAATTAAGTGAATTGATTACAAATGCAAAAAAAATCAAAAATACATTTTTGAAAAAATTAAATAATATTTAATTTCATACCTGGACGAGCTTTTATAATATTTTTACTAAAATAAAAACCAAAGAATTGTCCAAAAAAATGCCTATGAATTTTTATAGTAAATTTTCCGATTGCTGGTTGATTATTCAAACAATACATCAATTAAACTTAATTGTTAAAATTTAAACTACAAAGCAATTTCTCCAAGAAAAAACTTTATAATTTTCTAGAAAAAATTAAAAAATATGGTAAAAAATTAGTTTTAATTCTCAATATCAATTTTTAAACTTAATTTTTGAAAATTCTGAATAAATTGTTATATTCTATACATTATGGTTCTTCAGAAAAAAAATCCCCAGTTTTCATATATAAAAATGGTTACTAATGTACGGCTAATGCTCAAAAAATCTTTTTGTTATTTAGTTCTAAGATCATAAAAATCAAATTTTCCTCTGCTTTATGTATATTAAACGCCAATAATTATATTTTACATTTTTAATAATAATCATTGTGTTCATTAAAATTAGGTTTAAATAAATCATACATCATAGTTTTGATACGATTTCAGTTCTGCTCGTGAACAATTTTATTATTGTAAATAAACTTATTATTTTTGTAAAAAAAAAACAAACTCTTCTTTAATTAGATTAAGGCATAATTATATTTCATAGAAAAATATCTTAATTAGTAAGTTTAGACAGTGTGTTTTAAAAGAAAAAATTCTTAAGTATATGGTTAAACATGTACTATAATCTTGTTAAATATACTCAATAAAATGATGTTTGGAATGAGATTTTTTTTGTTTTTTTTTTATAGTTACACAAATAAGTAAATATATGATTTTGGTATTTAAGGACCTCTTGTTTTGTGATTTTTAATGCAAAATCTGCCTTCATAATGAAAAATATCAAAATTTATGAATGGACAGTGTGAGTTAGCAAAAAAAACGCCTCAACCAAAACAGTCCTAACTGCCAAAATGTTTAATCTAGAACCATAATTTTACACTTAAATCCCTTCTTAGGAATCCTGCTATATAAGCGTGCAAAAATTATGAAAATAGTCTAAGTGGTTACCAAGTTATGGCCAAAAATGTCCGTCAAAGTCTAAAAATTTGGATAATGCAATATGCGTAATAAAAACCTTAAATATGTTTGCCCTTGGACCTTGGCAGACAAAATTGTTTTTAACTCAAAAAGTTTTTAAGCTACAAAAATTGTTCTTATATGACTTCGTTCATGACGTTCTTATTTTTCGATAAGAAATGCTAGTTTACTGGCTCTAATATATTTAAAAATATTTTAATTATTTTGTGAAAATATTGCCAAAGAAAGTGAAATTTAGACAAAAAAATTGGTCCTAACCAAAACTGCCCTAACTACCAAAATATTTAACCCAGAATCATGGTTTTAGCATTCCACTCCATCTTCAGGAATCTTGCTATCTAAGCGTGAAAAAATTATGAAAATATTCCAAGTGGTTCTCAAGTTATGGTCAAAAATGTTGCTGGATGTTGCAATATGCATTTCAAGAACCTCAGATGTGATTGCTTTTAGCAGATCTTAGCAGACAAAAAATAGCCCCTGACTTAAAAATTTAAGGTTTATTTAAATGTTAATAATTAGTTTATTACACTGTTAATTAAATGGTTTTACTTGACATTTTTTAATATTTAGTTAATCATTTAAAATTCATTGAACGTATTTAACAATGCGTCACTGTAAAGACATAGGGGCGTATATTAAAATTATGCATTTTGAGTTAAGTCACTTTTTATAAAAATCATATGTTTGAATAATTATTAAAATAAAAAAAATTGGAAAGTTAAAAATGTTAGACTTATAAAAAATAGTACTAAAGTATGTAGATTCATGATTTAAAAGGAATATTACTTGGGTTTTTCAAAAAGGGTTAAAAACCCTTCGAAAAAGATACGCCCCTAAGTCCTAAGTTAAAAAAAAAGTGAGATACGCCTTGAGTTACGCCCCTAAGTTATATTTTATAGAATTAAGTTCAAAAGGAAAATATGACATACGCCCAAAATAAATACGTGTTTTCTCGTTAACATCGAGTTTGTTTTATTAATAAATGACAAATTTTTTAGTAGATTTATTTTACGCCGGGAAAAGTATAATATACATATGGGAGTTAATGTAAACAATTTTTTTTCTTTGAGTGAACACAGATCATAGATCTAAACTGAAAAAAAGAATTATAAAATAAAAAAAACAGAACAACAAATATTACAAGTTAGTATTGACTTTTAGTAATAAATGTTTGTTAGTGTGGTAATTCTAATGGAAGTTTTATCACTGGCGTTGAGGCAGTGCACAAGTTCATTAAGTCGTTAAACTTTTCAAAGGAAATTTTGGGCCCAGAGGGATGATTTAAGCGGGGTGGAGCAAATTTAGCTTGCATAGCAGTGCGTTTTAGTGTGATACATTGATAATTAATTTGTAGGTGACTGCTTTTAAAATAAATTTGGTCAATGGTTTCTTTTTTCAACATTATTTCGCCAATAATTTTCCAGTCGATAGGATTTCCGTCATTGTCTTTTCTTACTAAAAGAATCTTCAAATTTTTGACAGCACAAAATCATCGGATGTAAGAGAATGCACAATATAAGGATTTTGGCGCCTTAATATCGGTGTTAGCTGTGAGGGTACAAATAAATCACTAGATTTTTTAATTGCGTTATCAATCGCACTATGTGCAGAATCGCCCTCACTCTGACCATAATATGGCTCAAAAAATCGCAGTGAAATGGTTTCTATGTTTTGTGATGAGCTCACCATATGTAATAACATAAATGCTATAATAGAATTTTTGTTCTGGCCGCTACAGCCATCAGAAAACAAAGAAACATTTTTTGTGCCTTTTTGGTCAAGTTCGTTAAGATAGATATACAAGCAAGTAGAAATTTCACTAGAACCTCGCTTATTCAAACCCTCATGCCATAAAAAACAATGACACTCACTAACCATAATTTATGGTGATAAAGCTATCGAAATCCAAGGAAATACGGTGGCTCTTTTAATCACATTTGGGACACCATGAAGCATGATATTTCCATGCTTTATTATTGAATTTAAGGCATATAAAAGACATTCTTAAATATTTTATTGCAGGTAAGTTGTAGTTTTTATTTAAAATACGTAAATCTTTTATATGACTTTAATTTCCTTAAGGCTTCACATTTTGTGTGCAAAACACTATTTAACTCGTCCAAGGTTAGCAAAATATTTATGCGAGTCCTAATTGCGGCTCTAATTATTATCAAATTTATTTAATAAAATTTAAATTAATAAAGGGAGCACTCTGTTTCATTTAAACCCTCAAAATAATGATTTAATTTTGTCAGTTTATCTTTTACTCAATTATTTTTTTTAGCACAAAATCTGGACGGAAAAACGTCTTTAAGAAACTATTGGTAAACAATATAAAAAAATACGAAACGGAACCGACTTACTTCTTGCTTCTTATGAGTCTCTTTCTTGCTTTATGTATCAAAGTTTAAGCTGTTGAAAAACTTTCTAATTTTTTATTAATTAATTTTTTTCCTAAATTTTAACTTGCTTTAACGAGAATTAAATTTAAACCGCCATAAAAATAATAATATTATTATATAACAAGATATATATGCCATACCTCGTCGTCTCTTGAGCGTTGGCGCACTAAAAATTTTTAGTGCCTCATGTTTAGTACAGAAAGGGCCGTAAAACGAGTCGTTAATATTAATATTTAGAAGTTTGTGTTGCAGAAATTTTAAAGTTAAACCAATAAAACCAAGAATTGAAAATTTTAAAATTTATAACTTGATCAGTATAAAATAATATTTTACTGTCGAAAACGAAAACGTTTTATTGGATTAGACGTAAAATATTCGCGAGATCCTGATCGTTTATCCAAAGGGGTACTTTTTAATAGTCTCCTGATAAGACAACGCGAGTAAATTAAATAATTAAAACAATGCATCAGCAGCTCTTTATTGAACTAAAAATAAACTTATCTAAAAAGTGAATCTCCAATTTCTGCGATATGATCCAATATGAAGTCGACATCTCCCTTGTTAAGGGCGGAATTTTGGGATACGAATCTGAAGAAGTTCGGGAGGGTTTTCAAGGGTTGGTAGTTGAGCATTACCGCCCCATGCTTCACCATGACTCCTTTGATCTGAGGGGCGACCTAAATATTATTTAGTATATTAGGATTCTACATAATAAGTGTCCCAAAGTACATTTGAAAAATAGAGTGTTAAAATGTTTTTTATTTTTGTGAAATTTGGTACGCGCCTTTGGGGTAAAAAAGACGTTTTTTAATATAAAAGATTGTACGTGATTTGCAATTGAATATTCTTGATTAAACTCATTTACGTGTCACTTTACGTGTAAATCAAAAGTATTCTTGCAAACACTACCCAAAGAGAAATACTTCTAACTTCAATTGTTAGATACACAAGTTTAACAAGAGCTTTCTATTTTGACAAATCTTCTTGTAAAGTTTCCGAATATGTTAGAACATGACTAAGTTATTCAATACATTGATAATAAATATCTACAGAGAAATAAAATTAGATTAAAATATTTCTAACTAATATACTAAATTGAAAATCCGTTACGGACACCACTGAAAATTTTAAAGAATCTTTTAAATCAAAAAATGCCTTTGTTACGTCAATGTTACTCCAAATTCGTGCACAAAATTTCAACCAATTTCATATTATAAAAGTTATGACAAAAAAAATGTTTTCTTATTTTAACATGCTGTATTTTGAAAACAAAGTATTTCCCGATATATGTTTATAAAGAAAATTAAGAATTTTTCTGACTACAGGATGCACTTATTATTGTTTTTCATAGTTTAATTGTTCCGGTAATTACAGAAAATGAAGAAAAATTAAAAAAACTTCTACTGTACTAATTTTTTCAAATACCACCTGGATTCGCTTAGAGTGTAATTTTTCTCGAGAATCATAAGATTTGGATTTATATTTTTAAGTATTTTATTGAACCTTAATAAAAAACTACAACCTATTAAAATTAAAATATTTAATAAAAAAAAGTACCCAATAAACAGCTTCTAAAAAAGTAGCATCAATTTTAGCAAGAAGAAATGGACGACTACTTTTAATAATTGTCATTTTATTAGTGCTCTCTATGTGATAATTAGGTCAAAAAATTAGGCAAATAGTTTTGCGGGGTCCATTAATATTATTGAATTGTTGCAAAATATATGTTTTTTGTGTTATATAGTCATAATAACTTAAAATAATTATTATTCATTTGTTACGATTTTCTGTGAAATTTTTCCTGAACAATTGAGTCAAAAACTGAACATAGCGTGATTTTTTTAAGCACTTCTTTGTTTCTATATATTTTCGCTAATAGGATCTTAATCGTTGTAAAGTTTACATTAGCTTTTATTACAACAATTAGCTTTTTATTACGATTTTAGCTATGAATATTGTAAATGTACAGAGAGACAATTAAGTCATAAAATTTCATAGTGTATTTTTTGGCTACTTTATTTTATTTACATTATTAATTAGAGTGAAAATCGTTATTAAATATACAATTTCGTAGTTAGTTATGCCAAGTATAGGCATCGTATAAGTTCTTATTACTTTTCTGCATATATAGTGTGCCTAAACTCTGTTTATAATTAACCCATATTTTACCAGGGCATGAAAAAACAACAATTTTTCGAATAGCAATATTTATTATGTATTAAAATAGGTTAGAAAAGAAGATTATGACACAAAAAAAAAGTTACATTCCAAAACTTTGAAAAAAGGGCATGTTGCGTTTTCGCATCATTGGCTAAATATATGAACAAAAAAAACGTAATTTTACTTTTTATGGTAACGCTCAAAACAATCGGTATTGAGGGGCACGTTGCATTTTTTACATAAAAATACCGTTTGACTACTACATATTTTACATCTACGTCTGGAGTGGAGCTATTTAGTGATAATATGATGATATTATCGTATCTTTACTCAAGAACTGCCCTATGGGTAGTAATAGATGTACGAATGGAAGATTCAGTTTTGATTCAGTTGACTAATATTTTTGTCACTGACAATGTTATAAACCTTCCAACAATTGACTAAAGTGCTATCTATAGTGTTAACGAACAAAGGCCACCACCACTTTTTTCCAGATATCCCTATTCTATAATTGGCTATCCCGTTATCGTGGAGATCTACTCCCCCCATGAATTTGTTGTACATCTTGATAACATTAGGTTGCTGAATAGGATTGTCTTTTTTTGCTTTACTGTTATACCTTTTAGCTCTGTATAATGGTTCGTCATTGTAATGGTTACTTTTTACTGTGACCACTGAATTATCGTTCCATCTAACTAATGAGACCCCACTGACAGTGTCATGTGCCGAAATGTAGTAGCCGCGTTTTTGTTTAGAAACACTTTTGGTCCCTTCTAAAGGACAGCGGAGGGTTCTGTTTTCCCTTATAGTTCCGCTCGCAAAATAACCTTTGTCGGTAAGATATGAAAATAATTGAAACGAAGAAAAATTATTATCAAAAATACCCGATGCTTCATTGGGTCATTCACTATAGACAATAAATCAACAACAACTTGCCCAACCATACCTAATACAGATTTTTGTTTATTTGGATTTGCTCCTGCGTATGGAATGAACTGATATAAATAACCGTCTGACGAACAAATACACCATAATTTAAAACCAAATCTAACGGGTTTACCCCTAATAAACATTTTGCAGGAGTGCCTGCCAAAGTAAGGAACCATTTGTTCGTCAATGGACAGACAGTGTGAAAATATACCAAACTGCAACATTTTCTGATTTATCAGATCAAAAAAAGGCCTAAGCTTACAAAACTTGTAATTTTTATCTAATTGTGCATTATCTGACAAATGAAGGTTTTTTTTATATTGTAAAATTTATTTCGACTCGTACATTTTTTCACAATGTCTATCCCCTTGTCTTCATCAGTTGACCAATATAGTTGTGTTTGTGGTAGTTTTTGATAACCTGTAAATATTAGCAGTCCTATAAACTTTAGTAATTTATATTTATCCAACTCAAAATCATGTCGATTATTGTCTTTTGCATATTTTTCCGAAAATGTTACAAAAAGATTTAATACTTGTTTATCAAAGAACAAAAAGAAAATGTCTAAAGGTGACTTTCCATGGAGTAAATCTATCAATTTCTCAAGCGCAGGGCCTTCATTTGAAAAATGGAACCCTTTTTCCATTTTGGTTCCCTACTTTGAAATTGGCTGGTGTTAGACCTTTCGATTTTCCGTTTCTTTTCTGCCAAACTCTTATCATCAGACAAATCCGAGTCAAATTCATTGTCCTGGCTTATCTGTAATTCCAATGTGCCCGCTATGTCCACGTCATTTTGGCTGTTTTTTTCGTTTACAGCAATTACATCGTCATCTATATTTTCTTTGTCAGTCAATGGTTCTGGAGGAATATAAACAGCATCATTTTCAACTAAAATAATTTCCGTCTACATAACAGGCCTAACAAAAATACTTAGTAGATCTTACCAACATCTCCGGAATGTTCTGCTTCCAATTCATCTACTACTTCATATAAAGCCAGCTCTGCAGCTCTTTATACAGATAACGTATTTTCCCAGTGATGCGTTTTCGCAACATTTACAATTTGGAGTCAAGTATTTTGGAATTTGTAAAATTTTTTTGTTGTCAGCAAAAAAACTTGATTCAGCTAAACAAATCTCGCCTGTATTATGCTTACCAATAAACAATAATATTCGAAAGTATGTTTAGACATTAAAATTTTGCTTGAATTGGAATAAAAATTTAAAAATCAAAACACTGGTTTATTTATTAAGTGTTTTAAAAATCTTTTTAATTCAACCTTAGTTAATACTATAGTACCGTTAAAAATTTCATTTTTTATTTTGTTTATATTATAAAAAAATTAATATGACTGTTGCGTTTTCGCATCATTGGTAAAAAATGGGTTAAGTCAAAAAAGGGACAAACGATTTATATACTATGATAATCATAGTAGAATTAACTATCGAAACATTTGTTTAAATTAGGTTTTCTTATTCAACAAATAAGTTTTTCGTTTTTTTTTAATTTCAATAAAAAATAAAATAGATAGATAAAATCTCAGCTCCCGACATCTTTTAGTTAATAAAATATTCACTTTTTTACAGTTTGTTCTACAAGTCACAACCCAATCATAAATCTATCACTTTTTATGTCAACACGCTATATTTTATAGAAAAAGATAGCTGCTGTAGCCTATTAAAATAAAAATAAAAAAAGGTCACTGGTATTCAATTAAGTTATGCAAGACATTAATAGGAGCACTTTTTTGGCGTAGTTTGTAACTACTTACTTACGTACTGTGAAGTGTGTGAAAAAATCACACTTTTCGTCAATTTTGTATGTTGGTCTCTTGGAGAATAATGGATGAGATTTTTGGATTTACTTAGGCAAATCTGATAAGCCTCATTTTAATTTTTTGTGAACGATTGGTAAATTTAGCAATAGAATATATGTACGTTTTATCGATTTTCTTGTTTAAATTTCGTATGGTTTTTTTACTTTATTAATTTTAAATGTCTTATTATTTTCGTTATTAATTTCGGTTTTTCTAATTTTCATTGCTTTCCTACCTGTTGAGCATTACGCTATCGAACTCAGCACCCAGGCAAGTCTGATACAACCCCATTTTAATTCACGAAAAACGATTTTTTTCTCCGATTTTCTCATTGCATTTTTCTCACATCTATTTTTTCTTTTTTCTCTATTTTAAGATGTTTATTCTCTTTATTTGAAGGGTTTCAATGAAGAATAGTTTATTATTTTTTATAGATTGCTGAATAAACCGAACAAAAAAAATTATATTTGCTAGATTTGTATGGCTTCCTTGTCTATTGAGCATTCCGTCATTGAATTCAGCACCCAGGCAAGTCTAAAATAGTAATGCAGCTATGTAAATTCATGAGAAACGATTTGTTTGTCTAATTTTCCGATTATTTTTCCACTTTTCTCTATTTTGCGAATTCTCTTCAATTGCAAGGTTTTACTAAAGAATGGCTTATTATTTTCATTGGTTTTTAAATCAACCGAACAAAGAAAAAAATTAAATTTTTTAGATATCCATTGATTTCCTGTCTGTTGAGCATTCCGCCATTAAAATCAGCACCCAGGCTAGTCTCACATGGTCCCATATTAATTCACGAGAAATGGATTTGTTTGCTTTATTTTCTCACTACACACTTTATTATTTTTCTTTCTTCTCGATTTCAAAAAAAAAATATTCTTTTATTTATTTGAAAAGTTGCCTTATTTTTTTTATTGGTTTTTAAATCAACCAAATCAAAAACAAAATATTTTTAGATTTTCGTTACTATTCTGCCTCTTCCGTAATTGAATTCAGCACCCAGACTAGCGTGGCATTACTCAATTTTAATTCACGAGAAATGATTTTTTTGTCTGATTTTCTCGCTGCATTTTTGCCACATTGGTTTTCTCTTTTCTCTATTTTCAGATGTTTATTCTTTTTACTTGGTTTATAATTTTCATAGGTTCCTGAATCAACTAAAACAAAATTTTTTTTTTAGATTTGTATTGCTTTCCTATCTATTCAGCATTCCGTCATTGAATTCAGGACCCAATGATTTGTTTGTGTAATTTTCAATTTTTTTTCTACTTTTTTTTTAGTTTATTCCTCTAATTTGCACGGTTTCACTAAAAAATGACTTATTATTTTTATTGGTTATTGAATCAAGCGAAGAAAGAAAAAGAATGAGATTTTTTAGATTTGTTTTGCTTTCCTGTCTGTTGGGCATTTCGCCATTGAATTCAGCACCCAGGTAAATCTTATATGGCCTCATATCAATTCACGAGAAAGGATTTGTTTGCTTTAATTTCTCACTACTTTTTAGACACTTTATTAGTTTTCTTTTTCTCGATGTCAAAAAATATTTTTTCTTTTATTTATTTGAAAAGTTGCCTTATTATTTTTATTGGTTTTTAAATCGAACCGAAGAAAAAAAAATTTTAGATTTTTATTTCTTTCCTTCCTATTGAGCATTCCGCCATTGAATTTAGCACCCAGACTAGCGTGGCATGGCTCGATTTTAATTCAAAAAAACGATTTATTTATATAATTTTCTTATAGCTTTTCTTGCCATTTAGTAGTTTTCTCTTTTCTTTATTTTAATTTTTTTATTCTCATAATTTTGCAAATTATTAAGAGTCTGACTAAAGGTTGACCAAAGGAGGGAGAAAGTAAACTCAAAGTCTAAGTCTCATAAATCAAGCATCTATTTTAGGTTACGCGTTTTGCCGCATTAGGGCATCACCAGACCTAAATAAAATTATCAAAATTAAATGATTCAGAACAGAACGCTAATTTAAAAACATTTATCTAAATACAAAAACCACACACTGACTCACATCAACATAAATTAAGATAATTTTATTTAGGTCTGCTGATGCCCTAATGCGGCGAAACGCGTAACCTAAAATACACGCTTGATTTATGAGACTTAGACTTTGAGTTTACCTTCTCCCTCCTTTGGTCATATACTTAAGTCTTTGAGAGTAATGGATGATAATTTTGAATGACTAAAGAATGCCTTAATATTTTCCTTAATTCCTGAATCAATTAGAAAAGAAAAGAATTAGATTAGTATATTGTATATTGAGCATTTCATCATTGAATTCAGCAGCCAGCCTTTTGGACCAAAACACTATATTTTAATGAAACCTCTTAAAATTGAAATAAAAAAACGTAATTCGTGTACAATTAAGTTATGCATGATTATACGTAAAACCACGGTATTTAAGACAGTAATGGGAACTTTCCTGTATTCTTTGCAAGAAAATTCATTTCCAAATCCCTAGATGGGGTTACCGCAGAAAATCAATATAACCGCTCTGCCCTCTGTCTATAAAACCAAAAGTTAAAATTATCGATTAGCAGAAATCTACGTCTATTTTGCCACTTTAAACTATTACCCTAGAGAGGGCAGTCCACGTTTATTTTTAGAATAATTATTTGTGCATAAGTAATTGATTAAACATAAAAGAAGTCCGCACCAACATGATTCAGAAACTGGTTAAAATTTAAGACTCTTAAGTCGGTATTTTTAATAAACGTCCAATTTAACTATAAATTCTAATCAAAAGAGATTTCTTAAATCTGAAAAATAAAATAAAGGATAGCTGCAGCTCGAAACAAATGAAATCTCCTTTGAAGGCTTCTTCCTTGCACTCGTCGAATTTTAAATTTAAATTTGCGTCTCTCTTATCTAACGAGAATTTATTCGTAGTCCGGCGGACCAATTATGTTTAAATCTGTCGAAATCCCAATTCCGATTCCGTCTTCTATTTTCCCCGCCAATAAAGGGTTTAAAGTGTTTACTTTAAATTTTACAAGATTGGCTCGTCGGTATTATAAACACGTCCGGCGAGTTTTGAGTAGACAATGAAATTAAATAATACGGTTTCGATTCAATAATAAATCGGATTTACAGTTGGATTTAATAAAGAAGAATCTCAGGAAAATGACAAAACTAAATTTAAATTATATGAAATAAAAGTAGGACTTAAAACTATTTTATAATTGAAAAGGCTGTACAAAGGATAAACGCTCCGAAGGACAAAGAGTCAGGAGGGTCTGAAAAATCCCCAACGAGTTCAAAAACCTAATTGGATTCTTAACTTTTATAGTCTGGTTAACTGAAGAGGGACCTAATTCGTTAATAATTCGCTTTGCCCCGAAAAATTCGCTTCTTTTTTTTTCTTGAACTTGTACAGTTTTCGAGATGAAAGGGACCTTTTTAAGCCCTTAAGACCGCTCTTAATGAGGCAAAAAGTGTAAATTTTAAAACAAAAAAGTTTAATTGAGTTTAATCAAAGGACTTTGAATGAGAAAACGACGATGCATTTCATATAATAGGCAAAGTTTTATGGGCGTTTTTATGAGAATTTGACAACATCAATAAGGAAGTAAAAATAATTATATTGAAATTTTTAATAGTTTATAACGGCCTTTTTAAATCTTTATTTAAAGGAAAAAAATGTTAAAAATTAACACTTAGTCTTAGTGTATTTAATTGTACTACTTAAGTTTTAAATAAATGGAAGGGATAGCTTAACGGGGTGTACAAACTTTAATGCAAAAGTAGTGCCAAAGTATGGATTTATATATTCAAACCATTTGAAAATAATTTATTATAGTATCAGTATAGTGGAAAATATTGATAATTTTTATATGTTTATGAGAGCCATTGGGGTTGAATTTGATAGATTTGTACTTACGGAAACACTTTATTTAGAAATTATTATAAATAATAAAAAAAAATATCGGTATTACAGCTATTTATAAGTCATAAACAGTAAATAAAAAAGATTTTAATCAGAGCTTACACGACTATTCAATTAGCAAAAAGAAAAGTAGTTTCCACATGCTAGCTGGAGATATTAATATTAATTTACTTAATGACTCGGATTATGCTGAAGAATTTCATTTTTTATATAAATAAAGTAACAAGGCAAGGGCAATCATGTATGGATAACTTTTTTATTAAGTGTCCTAGCTTTACAAAACATGGCATTGGCTTATTTGCTTTTGAAGATATAATAGTATTTCGGATCATTACCCAATAGCTATATCTATACCAAATAATAGTAAAATAGATAAAATTGAAAATACTGCAAAATATATTAAATTCTGTGGATTAAATGTCCTGAAAAATGGTACCATATCGATGAGTCTATTCCTATTAGAAAAGAAGTTATTTTTTAGGCCAGGAATTAGATGTATTGAAATTTTGCCCTATCCACCTATATAAATTATTTAGGCAAAATTGGCTTAAAATGATTATCATATCAATTGACTTACTTTAATTTTTTTTAAAGTAACATAATGACGACTCTCCAATTTATAACATGTATATATTAACATGAACTCCATAACTATTTTTTATTATATACAACACGAAAATATGATAACATGTAGTACATATTAGCACAAAATAACGTTTACAGGGTGGCTGAATAAATTTTCCGTATATATGGCGTGTTGTTTGGCTTCTCAATATAAACTTTTCAGGTACCCCCATAGAAACTAGTCGCAGGGATTTAGGTCTGGTGACCTGGCCGGCCACTTTATTCGCCCTCTTCGTCCTATCCATCATCCTGGTAACACTGTATCCAAGTAATTACGTCATCTGTCGGGACAGCAGGGTCTTGTTCGTCTGGGTATAGGACAGTCAAAGCAAGGATAAGATCTTTTTGAAGAAAATTCAAATAGCGTTGTCCTGTTAAGTTTTCTTCGAAAAAGTATGGCCCTATTACTTTATTTTCCACGATACCAGCCCAAACATTAATAGATTTACGGTACTGTGTATGAGCCTCAGTTGCCCAGTATGGATTTAACACTGACCAGTACCGACAATTTTCCCGATTTACGACACCGTTTAAACAAAAAGTTGCTTCATCAGAAAACAAAACTCGTAACACAAACTGATGGTTATTATTGCAAATGTTCATCATTTGCTCGCAAAATTGGTGTCTTCGATCAGGATCGTCCTCATTTAATTCGTGTATTAGTCTAATTTTATAAGGGTAGTATTCATTTGCTTTTAAGATGCGTCTTACTGACGTTCCGGCTATATTATTATCAACTGAAATTTGTAAAGTTGCATTGTTTGGATTTTCTTCAACGATAGGGATTTGCCAAGATCAGGTCGTCCAAAAATTTCTAAAGAAACAAACTTAAACGTTCTGCTGTTTAAGTTTGTTTCTTCAGAAATTTTTGGACGACCTGATCTTGGCAAATCCCTAACATGACCTGAAGTTATGAATTTGTGCTCTATTCTTCTAACTGTTGACTGAGAAATAGAATGATTTGAGTATTTGGCATTAAACAGTTCACTTACTTTTTTTTGCGTACGCACTCGATCCCCGTACCCTAGCATCATCAAAATTTCAATTCGTTGGGTTTCCGTTAAATTAGCCATAATTTATTCTGATAAAAACTATTAATGTTCGAACTGACAGTGACATTCGAAAATGGAGATTCTTTGCAAGTGCAACCATGGAAATAGAAACAATTGGCAGTGTTTATGACATTATTTTTATCCTCGATTTTACCTTAATTTGTAAATAGACGTACTTATTTGTTTTCTTGTTATTTAAATGTATATATTTCAGAAATAGTTGAGTTTTGAGATAAGGTGTGTTAAACAAAACTTGACGAATTGAGAACTTGAAATTTGATGACGTCATATCTTTTTTTTGTTCCACCCTGTATACAAAAATTTATCTGAAATAATGCGCAACTTAAAATAAAAATTGAGAGGTCCGAGCGTTTTCTTAAAAAATCATGTCTCTAATTTTTATCGAATTTATGCGGAACTTTAGGCGGTTACTGTATATAGATCATTAGACAGTAGCGACTGCTAAAATTGCGAAAACAGCACCCATAGAAAGTACATAGTGAAAATAAGAGACTTACTACGAATCATGAAAAACAATATCAATAGAAGGATTAATAAGAACTACTCCTGTTAGTCTTCCTATTGTAAATAGAAAAATGAATCCTACGGCTCACAAAGCTGATGGATTTAAAAAAAATTATACTACAAATGTTTTAATTCCTATTGGAATAGTAATTACTATAGTTGCTGATGTAAAGTACGCTCTAGTAGTAAATATATGGCGATGATAAAACAACAAAACTTATCAATCTTTGTGCAGTTTGCAGCTTTTTTACATAATTGCTGATTAAATTTTACATCCAGATATAATTCGTTCGGGTATTCATTTTTTACAAGACATTTCGGGTAAATGCTTTGATTACTTATTTACTGCACTTTACAGAATTGCTACAATGAATAAGTCCAATTACAAAGTAAAAAAAAAATATAAAAAATAAGTTCAAATAATAAAAATGAAAAATACTTTACAATAAAGAGCCTGATAATATGCTAAAGTAAGGATATTAAAAAAAAATGATTTTTAGAAAAAACTTTTTTTTTTAAATTTTACAAAATATGCAAAAATCGAGAACCGCTTAAAGTCCATATTTGAAAATTCATATATAGAGTTTTTTCAAAAAATTTACCAAGTATTGAAAAAAACGGTTTTTTAAAGAAGACAATTTTTTTAAAATTTATCAAATTTAAAAATCTGATGTACAGATTGTCTAAACAATTTGGTTAAAAACTTATTTAAGCCATTTTAAAAAATTACACAGAGTACTGCAAAAAATTGAATTTTTAAAGGAAAAATATTAAAAATTCCACAAAATGTCTATTACTGAAAGACTACTTAAAATACAAACAGAGTATTGAAAAAAGACGGGTTTTTAATGAAAAAAATTATTTTTTTAAATTTATCAAAATGACAATAACTCAAAAATTACTTTAAATACAAATTTAAAAAATTTGTAGGCACATTGTCTGAATAATTTGGTTAGATAAATTAGACTATTTCAGTGATTTTCAAAAATTACACAGGGTACAAAAAAAATAGATTGCTAGACGAGGCTTTTTCGAAAAAATTCCACAAAATGCCTATAACTAAAAAACTACTTAAAAAAACAAATGAAAAATTTTGTATAGATATTGCCTGAATAATTTGGTTAGACATCTATTTCAGCGATTTTCAAATTATATACAGGGTATTCAGAAAAACCAGATTTTTAGAGAAAACATATTTTTTTTCGAGAAATTCCACAAAATGCCATAATTGGTTAAATACCCATTTCCGCAAGTACTAAAAATACACAAGATATTAAAAAAATTGATTTTTAAACAAGACGATTTTTCTTCAAAAAAATGCCCATAACTCGAAAATCTCTTAAAATCTAAGTTTAAAAATTCGTATACACATTATCTGAACAAATTTGGTTAGATATTAAATTATTAATAATCCAACAAAAACCACAGCTACTACTTCCATATTTATTGGTGTAATAATAGTTACAAATAACTTAATTATTCAGACTGAGAAAACTATATAATTTGCTGATATTTCCGATCATGATCTGGTATGCTGCGACCTTCTCTGAATGCCAAACTCTTATTTAAGAATTTAGAGATTTGAAGAATATTAATTAAACATTATTCAACGCACACTTAAAATTAATACCGTAACTTGGCGTAATTTATATGACCTTAGTTCCGTTAATGAAAAAATATATTTCTTCACGTTTTAAAAAGTCAAAACCAGTATAAAAGCATTTAAATTATCACAACTGTTACAATTAACGAAGAAAAAAAGACATTTTAAGAGCATATATTTTTTTATACTAATATTGTCTCAGTTAATAATAATTTAAATTTTCTAAATATATACAAAAACTCTATACATAAAAGAATATATTCTTATTTATCTCTAGGCAAAGTAATCGAAATTGTCCTTCAAATATTACAAAAGATAAAATGGACGGTACGAGTTTTTATCTCTTAAAACTCGGTTGTCCTTATTTAATACCCTATTTTTTAATTATTGTATTGAACAATAAGTTTTTCCTAAATACTAGAAAAAAATTTTAGAGAAAATTATACAGTTCCAGCTGATAAAACATAGGGAAATAAATAATTAACTTTCTGAAACACAATTAGGGTTTAAAAAATTTATGGCTGTTTGACAGTATTAACGAATGTATAAGACGTTGTGACCTACTGTTTTGAACAATAGATAATGGAAAGATGACTATTCTTGCCTTACTATGACACCCAATTATCCTTCGACAGGATCGATTTTACTGAGGGCCGTAATACTGTAGAACTTAATAAACTCTCCTTACATCAATCTCTTGCGTTAAATCTAAATAAATGTGGCGTAATGTTGTTTGGGCAAAAACCCAACATTGACTTATAGGGATATTAAAAGGCTAAAATCCGTGAATTAATTTATAGAATCCAAGAAACCCAATAACAGATGTAGCATAAATTATTCCTATTGCAAACTCCAAATGCTTTTTTTTCCTTTTGCTTGATTAATAATGTGGGAAATTGTTATATATAAGTCAAATTAAAATATATATATATATAAATATATAATAAAATATATACTTCTGGGTGTCAAAATATAAAAATAAGTATTGATAACTAATTGGCATTTTGCAGCTTTTAGCGTCGTCGTTTTTCATTTTATTCCAGGCATTTTAAAATCAATTTTTTTATTATCCAGATATTTAAAAAAAGCGATTTAGTTCCAGATTATTTTTTTTAATTCCTAATTTATTTAATGATGCTGCAAAAAAGTGATCTTAAACAAAAAACGTGGCTAGATCTTTATAGTGAGATAGATAAAATTAAAACTCTGTTCAAAGAATCATATTGAATAAAAATACCATATATATTAAATGAAAAAACAAAAAAAAAAACAAAGGAATAAATACAAAATAATCAAAATACAAACACAGCCTGCAACTAAGTATATGATAAAAATTTATTTTACCGTAATTAAATAATTTAAAAAAATCTCGTGACTAAAAATAAAAATATATTTTTAATTTAAGAGCAATTATCACAGTAGATTAAAATTTGCTCTTACATACCGGTACTATGTACGTATTTCAAATAATATAACACTACTACCTCCTTTTACACCTTATGCTATCCATAAAAAAAATAATTTTATTTTGGTAACTAAAAAGCGCAAAATAATAAAAAAATATGAAGATCTTATACAAGGAAATAATAAAAAGGATTGCAGTGACTTTCTGAAAAACATAAATAAAGGCAAAACAAATACATTATTGAAGACAAATAAAATCCCAATGAGGAAACCTTGTATAAAATCTTTTATTCATTAAACTTCAGGCGTTTATGCCGTTCTGCCTTTTAACGTATGTATGTAACCATCTTTTTTCAGCTTTATTAGAAAGACATTTGTCATGGACATTTTTATTTCCACATATCAAAGAATTTCAGCCATTTGCTCTTCAAGGCTTATGTTTGACGCAGTAAAGAAATTCTGCACTACTTACATCCGTGACCTTCTAACTTTGTTACTAAATAATTAAATTATTTTATTTGGATATTATGGAAGAAATATGACAGTGGTCTTAAAATTGCTTATATTCTAATTTATGTGATCCTTCATAATTAGGTAAAATTTACTCAAAGGTATTTTATAAGAACTAAAAAATGTCCATGCATTTACGATGCCTTCTTAGTGTTTAATTTTGTTGTGCAAAACTGAATAAACCCAAATAGAAAAGTCGTAGTTACGAAAAAACTAAAAAAGCTAATCAATGTATAAAGAAACCTACCTTTTGCAACTGAACATTATAATCAGAAATATTCGCCTTTCCTCTCAAATATCTCGGCAAATACCAGAAGCAAACGTTCATGTACTGCCTTTTTGACACCAGCACGAAATCCTGCCTCATATTCACCTGCTGCTCAAAATACTCCGCCAGATCCATTAGAGTGTCGATGTGATTGGCAAATCCAGAAGACCCCTGTAAAATATGATTCTCAGTTAACATTCATTCTAGCAATAAGAAGAAAACAAGAAACTCTCTAGTTGTCATGTCAAATTAGTTAGTGCTCACAGCTGTGGTGATACCTGTGAAAATTTTCAAACTAAACCCGCGTTAACTTCGATGATTTCCAACTAATCCACTCAGCTAATTGCCGTACCGCTAAGCTGCATCCAGCGACAGCTAAAATATAGCTCGCAGCTAAGAAATTGCATTTTAATTACCCCTTAATTATTAAATTTTAAAGGGTAGATTACCTCCTTTGATTAATTATTCTAAGCTCTCCTTCTGGAAGTTTAATGTACAGCCTTTAAGTCGGCATCTCGAAAATGCATTAGGGATTAACCGGAGTTACTCCTTTTCTCTCTCTCTCTACCTCCCTCCCGCCATATTTATGGACTGTGCAGGTGAACGTGATAGAACGAAAAAGGAAGTCGCTTGAGTGCATGTTTTAGATGCATATATTTTTTTCTCATTAATTTTTGGAAAAATTAAAAAGATATTAGGGCGACATTTGGGCCATTACAAGCAGTCTTAAACGGGCTTCATATTGAATTTTATAACGTTATTAAAGTTTACGGACGTTAACTCGAGGTTAATAGTTTTATCATGGGCACTTATATGGATATGAATTGGATATTCTGAGGAGATTGTCCTGAAATTTGTTGGTAACATTTAGATGGGCTTTGAAGGTAGTTTATTTGGAATGAATTATAGTTTGAAGCTAATTTATATGTAAAGGGAAAGATGCTTGAGAGGCATAGGAATAATTGTAATTATTTCTAGTGATTTGGTCAATATTTATTTTTTTTTTAAATTTCTAGTAAAATGTTCAAGAAATTTGATTTTTTTTGTTTGAGAATTTTTTAGGTTTTCTTCCACTATATAAATCTATTTTTTTTGATAAATTTAGCAAAAAAAAAACAGTATTCAACTTAACTTTTTTAATTAAACTTTGTCTGATTTTTAAACAAAAAAAATTTTTGACAAAAATTTCATAGGTGCTTCTTTATTTTCGCGGAAGAATTTCTTACATATTCAAAAAAATTATTTGATGAATTTAGAAAAATTCAAAATTTTCTACATACTCCAATAGATTCTTATTAGAATACCGTTTTTGCTTCAACAAATTTGAGCTAGTTTTGCCTGAAAATCCGAATCTGTCTTAAAGTATTTTTTTTTGTTTGTGATATTTCTAAATTTCTTAATACATTTGTGGTGAATTTCCCAATTTTTTAAAACACTTCTTTATCACCTTTATATAATCTGTAGTCTATACATAAAAAAATTACATAATTAGAGAAGTTCTAACTACAATTTCCTATTTTTTCTTGGATTTAACAGAAAAATGATATATTTTCTCCCTATGGAACTATATATTCCTCAAAAATGTATTTTTGTTAAATCCTACTAATCTAAATTCCTTTTTTCTCTATATATAAAGACATATCTCTAATAAAAATACAAGTACAATATAACCACAAAATTCTATGGATTTAGATACGTATTTTCATTGCATAACTTAAATGCATATGATCAACACTTTCCTATACAAAAATTATACTCTAATATAAGCTTATATTAATTAGGTAATAAACCTTGTTAAAAGGGTTATATTCAAATAAGAATTTTTAACGTTAAAAAAATTAACCTGATAAAATTGTAATTAAATTATTATTAGGAATATTCAATTATTGTAACAAATTACAGAAAAGAAATAAAGAAAAAGAAATAAGAAAACAAAAAAAAAAGAGTTAAGAAATAGCAAAAAATTAAAGCGTTTTAACTAAAACTACTATGGCAAATATATTATTTCTGATTTTAATTTCTCAAAATGCCAAAACGATACATACAAATGCATAATTTAAATGGACACGATCACCATTTTCTTACATAAAATTTTAAGTGATTTTTAGTTTTTAATGCTTAAGCAAGTAAGTTGGTTTCCTTTACTTTCCTTATAAGGCAAAATTTAAAAAGTTATAAAAATTACTAACGTTTTTGCATGCAAATTATAATGTATTTTATAGTTATTAAATATAAAATATTGACTTTGGATTTATTTAAATTAATGTAAACGCATAACTTCGTTTAATAAACAGACACATCTTGATTTTTATCGTTACCTTATTTAGCAGTAATATTAATTTTTGCATTGTTATGTGAAAATCTCATTAAAATACGTCAATTTTGTTCCTTTCTTATTTCCTTACATTTAAATTTAGCTATTTTTTATTGTATTTTGTCTATAAACCTAATTTTTAAATATTGTTTTTTTCAGCCCTATTTGAAAACAAATTATGATGATTAGTGACATTTTGGCGCCCAACAATAAAACAGAAAAACTAAATTAAATATTTTTTTGTAAGAGTATCAACATAAATTAATACATAATAACAAATTAATAGGTATAACATAACATCAAAATAATCACTCATAATTTAAATGGATACGACTATTGCGTTCTTACATAATGATGGATCAGGGTATGTTTGCCTTTTACACAAGCCAGAACTTAAAAATTTATACTCAAAGGCCAAAATTATAATAAATGATGCATAATATAAATGGTTATGACTCTCATTTTCTTTTAAAAAATCATATTTATTTATTATATCTTATTGCTCTAACAATCGAATGGAGTAGCTCTTAAGTATGGCAGTGAAATCAGCATTGAACTATGTCATTGGTGTACCTTTCCAGATTATTTAGTATTCCAAATTTTCTGGATTACCTCTTGGGGCTTGCTTGGAGAGCCTGGAATATTATTTAAACTAGTTTAAGAAGAACCTGGATAGTTTTTCATAGCTTTTTAGATTCTCTGAGATAACTCTTGTGGTTGACGTCGAGAGCCTGTAATAATTTATTTATTGTTCTAAGGTGAAATTGCAGTGTTTTTTTTTTAATTTTATTATTGCTTCTTCTAAGTGAAATGGAATTTGAAATAAGCAAAGTATGACAGTGAGATCACCTTTGAACTATGCCATTGGTGTACCTTTCCAGATTATTTAGTTTTCAAAATTATCTGGATTACCTCTTGAGGCTTACTTGGAGAGCCTGGAATATTATATAAACTAATCTGAGGATCACCTGGAGAGTTCTTTAGAGCTTTTTATCTTCTTTAACTTGATATGCCTGATTATTTGAAAAAGGAGCAAAACAAAGATTGATGCATAATATAAATTGATCCGGTCATCAATTTCCCATACAAATAACTACGTAACTCTTAGTTTCAATTGCTTAAACAAGAAAGTGAGTATACCTGGAAGGGATACTCTGCATTGCATACGATTGACTCTTGTTTACTTAAAAATTGTACTTTATCGTAGAAAATAGCTTCATAATAATAGGGGATTAAAAACGCGTAATAATTGCAAAATTAAAGAAGAAAATAATAAATAATGTCGTAAAATAAAATAACTGTGAAAAAATAAAAATTAATGAAAAAAAGAGAGAACACAACGAAAAAGAGCTAAGAAAGGGTAAGAAATGAAAGCATTGCAATCAAAAACATAAACTAATTTTTTAATATATACTAAAAAGACTACTAATGTATTGTTTAAAGGGATAGATCACCATTTTCAAACATAAGTTCTTAAGTGATTTTAAGCTTCTTATAATTAAACAAATAAGGTGGTTTCCCCTGCTTTCCTAAGGCAAAATTATAATACAGTTAACAAATATAAAATATTGACTCTGGCGTCATTTAAATAAATGTTGGCGCCCAACGTCGGTCAATAAACAGATAATTATTTAATTATTTAATTTATTTTCTCTTAAAGGAAAGATTTTAGAATTTATTAAAATACGCCTATTTAATTAATTAAAAAAAACTGTATTTTGATTTTAAATTGGTACAATTAAATTGAGTTAATTTCTTTTTAGTTCTGGTCCTATTTGTAAAGAAATTAGTTACATTTTGGCGCCCAACAACACTGGTTCTTTTGGGTGAAATGGAACTTGCATTAAACAAAGCATGGCACTTAAATAATTCTTTAATTTTGTCATTAATAAACCTTTTCAGAATATTCAGAATTCCAAATTCTCTGGAATACCTCTTAAGGCATGCTTGGAAACTTTTAGTTTCAATTGCTTAAACGAGAAAGTGAGTCTACCTTTGCCTTCCACATGAGCCAGAACTTGAACACGTCGCACTTCCGACCGCATTGTAAATATCTGTCGCCCATATCATATCTGGAATCGTAATATTTATCTTTCTGGAAGGGAAACTCTGCATTGCATAATTTAATTGCATACGATTGACTCTTGCTTAGTTAAAAATTATACTTTATTGTAGAAATTAGCTTCATAATAACAGGAAATTAAAAACGCGTAATAATTGCAAAATTAAAGGAAAAAAAAAATAACTGTGAAAAAATAAAAATTAATAAAAAAAGAGAGAAGACAACGAAAAAGAGCTAAAAAAGGGTAAGAAATTAAAACATTGCAATCAAAAACATAAACAATTTTTTTAATATATACTAAAAAGACTACTAATGCATAGTTTAAAGGGATAAATCACCATTTTCCACCATAAGTTCTTAAGTGATTTTAAGCTTCTTATAATTAAACAAATAAGGTGGTTTCCGCTGCTTTCCTAAGGCAAAATTATAATACAGTTAACTAATATAAAATATTGACTTTGGCGTCATTTAAATAAATGTTGGCGCCCAACGTCGGTCAATAAACAGATAATTATTTAATTTATTTTCTCTTAAAGGAAACATTTTAGAATTTATTAAAATACGCCTATTTAATTAATTTAAAAAAAAACTGTATTTTGATTTTAAATCGGTACAATTAAATTGATTTAATTTCTTTTTAGTTCTGGTCCTATTTGTAAAGAAATTAGTTTAATTTTGGCGCTCAACAATGTGTCGCAACAAAAAATTTAATAAAATATTTTTTTTTTCCGTATTTTGGCTTGCTTGGAGTGCCTGGAATGATCTTTAAACTACTCTATGGATACTCTGAATAGTTTTCCAGACCTTTTTATCGTTCACCCTTAATTTGATATTTTTGATTCTCCGAAAAGAACTAAGACGATTAAGACTGGTTTTTCTGGGTGAAATGGAATTTGCATTAAACAAAGCATGGCACTTAAATAATTCTTTAATTTTGTCATTAATAAACCTTTTCAGAATATTCAGAATTCCAAATTCTCTGGAATACCTCTTAAGGCATGCTTGGAAACTTTTAGTTTCAATTGCTTAAACGAGAAAGTGAGTCTACCTTTGCCTTCCACATGAGCCAAAACTTGAACACGTCGCACTTCCGACCGCATTGTAAATATCTGTCGCCCACATCGTATCTGGAATCGTAATATTTGTCTTTCTGGAAGAGATACTCTGCCCCTCGCGAATGGCATCGGTGCAGGATGTCCGGATCGGTCACGAGTAACATGGAACATTGTTGCGGAACCGCCAACAACTTGTGAGGATTGATGACTATCGAGTCGGCCGCCTCGATCCCGTTCAGTTTCGCCCTAAATAAATATAAATTTTGATTAAATGTTTCGGTCATTTGCGGGGTTGTTGTGTCACTTTTGTCCCGTCACGGATTGACGAATTGTTATTAATTGAGTCGGGGAGGAGGCGTTTTGGGGTAAAAGTGATTGACTGGGATTAGGTGTTAGATTAGCTTTAGATAATTGCTGAGGTTTTGCAAGGATTTTTTTTACAGTTTACTATGATTTTTCTAGCAAAACTATGACCCATCGGAGGGTATTCATGGATCATCTAATAATTTATTAAATTGTTGCTTAAAAAATACATAACAAGTTGTTGAAATAAATTGTTTATTAATGCTTGGCCCACAATCGTTTTTAAAGTACGTTAATAAACTATTATCTCTAAGATGTTCTAGGACCATTGTTTCATATACAGATGATACATTTCTTTTCGTAAAAGGAAGGACATGGATTGAAGGTAGAAACAAATATTAGAACAGATATGAGGCGAATCGTAACTTGCCTTGACTGTAACTTTTTAATAATAAATAATTAAAAAAAACATATTTTGGCCTGTATTGTACTTGAGGAAACAAATATTTTCCCCGGTGAGAAACCTTATTACAAATCCTCATTATTGCAATTAATATGTTTTGATAATTTTTGAAAATGTTCTTATTTTTACATAGGACGCCAGTAAAAGATATTGTATATTTACAAATAAATAGAAAAAAAATAAATAAAATGTGTTAAAATTAAATTCTTTATGTATAAGAAAAATTAATATTAATGAAAAGTTTTTGAAATAAAGTTCTTTTAGTCTTACTCTATAAACAAAAACTGGATGGTTTCATTAATTTTTGTGGTTAAAATTTAAAAAAAAATATATTTCTTTAAAATAATATAATAAAAAATAACAAAATAAAACAAGAATATTAATTTTTTATTTCTAATTTTACTTCTAGTATTTTTTATATTTAAAAAGAAAATTAGTTATTAATTCATAACTAAAATTTATTTTAATGAAAAATGTAGATTTTGTCTTAAAATAAATAGCAATTAAATATTCTTGAAAAAAAAAATTAAAACTGTTAAAACTCTTTAATATTTTATGGAGAAAATGTATTTATGGTTAATTATATTAATATATCAAAAAATTGGCAAAATTTTTATTATTCTTTTTAAATTTAAATTACTGCTTTTGTTTCCTCAATTATATGAAAAACTTTTTCACGGTTTTTTCATTCTTTGGGTGAAAATATATATTTTTTAAAATTCTTACTTTTTTCCATATTTATAGAGAAAATGTATTAGTTAATATTTATCATAGAATTTTTCAAGAATTTCCCAAAATACCTATTAATTTTTCATTTTTTTTAATTAAAAATAAAGAATTTATCCTTTGATGTATGGAAAATTAATATTCCCAATTAATAAATTAATAAAAAATTTTGTGGATTTTTAAATTTTTGAACAAAAAAGTAGAATTATTTTTAATCTTAGTTTAACTTAATATTTTTCAAGGAAAATGTATGAGAATGAAGCTTTTACACCGATTTCCTATATCATCGTTTCATTTCTTAAATAGTGTTTAGATTGCCTGGAAATTGTGTTTTTTTATCATAATTTGTGAAATTGTACCAGAAAAACATCACTTTTTTCCAATTTTGCTCTTAGTTTGCTTTCAATATTTAAAGAGAAAATGTGTTAATAATTAATTCTTATAAATTTTTATAAATTTTATGAATTTTTGATTTTTTATTTACTTAATATATAATGATGACTACGATCACAAAAAATCCGTCTTATTTTTGTTTTTAGATATGTTTACAGCTTTAAATCACACAAAAATTAATTAGTGAATATGGTGGATTTTAACAAAAAATTTAAAATTCCTATGAGTATTTAATCTTTAATTTTTTCTTATTGAAAATAATTGTTCTCCTTCATTTGTTTGAGAGTTGTTAAGTTTAATTTTTGATATATTATTAATGAAACTTTTTTTTTTTTAATTTTGTTAAAAGAAATTAGCAATTAATTATAATGATTTTTTTTTATTTCTTCGAATATGGAAAATATTGACTTTTTATTTGCTTCTAACAAAGGTAATATACTAAATACTTGAATTTTTGTTCTTTAATTCTTAATATTTTGAAAAACAAATTTTACATAAAAATAAGAGGTTTATATTGAAAAACAAAATTACAGCAATTCATTTACATGTTCTCTCACTTTATTGAAATTCAAATTTAAATTCCCAGTAAATTTTGAAATAAATTCATGACCTTATATGTGTTTTTGTTCTTAAGTATAAAAAGAAATAAGCTGCCGCATGCTCTTATGCTGCATAGAAAATAAAAGTAAAAAAGAAATAAAATTTATTTAGAGTAAGTTACTTACCGGTGTTTTTGGGAAAATAATAGCCCACCCCCCCAGGCAGCATCTACGTGCAGCCAAATCTTATACTTTTTGCAGACGACAGCCATCTCGTGTACCGGATCAAAAGCTCCTCGCACAGTGGTACCTCAAAAAAAAAAACAACCTTAACTTCAAATAAAAAAAAAATAAAAATCTTATTACCTAATGTGGCCACCACCATCAAGACAACCACTCCATCACCAATAAAATCCAAAACAATCCTTTCTAAATCTTCGGGAACGATCTCTCCCACATCGTTCGTTTTTAGTGGAACAACATTATCCTCACCAATACCAAGAAAAGCGGCAAATTTATAAATGGAATAGTGACACTCCTCGGAGGTAATTATTACGCATTTGGGTAGTGAGGAATTCCCTTTCATCTATTATAAAATGCATAGTTTGATTGGTAGTCAGATACTGGGAAAATATTTGGAAATGCTTAATACAAAAAAAAAATTACAAGTTTGGTCAATAAATTGCTCGACAGTCATAACAATTGCATACAACTGCATATATCCCTATATTAGATAAAATTTCTTTTTTGTCCTTTATCCTAACAATGTTTTTCTTGCAAGTATTGGTTGTCTTAAATGAAGTGGTTAAATCAATTTAAAAAAAATAGATCTTGACATATATTTCCAAATTAAGAAATACATCTAATATTTGTAGTTTTATTTTAGGGGATCCATAATATTGTATGAGAATTTATTATACAGTTTATAAATATAATTTAAGGGAAGACCAGTTTTAATGGCAATGTATTTCTATTTATTTTTATTGTACCTCTTTAAAGAAATTAGTTTCTGATAGAAGTAAATTGAACAGCCTGCACAATAAGGAATTAAAAGATGCTAGGAAAAAGGCTTTTCACATTAAGGGAAATTAAAATGGAATTATTTTGTAAATTAAGGCAATTAGCAGAATCGATTGTTTTTATTCGAATGAGGACATTTAAATTGAAGGATTTCTCTAAAAATATTATTGAGGCAGGAAGATTATACATTGTTAAATTTTTGGTAATAATAAACCAAAATAAAACTTGACAATTTGTACACAAATTTTCTCATATAATTCTCTTAAACATTTATTCCCGAGTTTTTTCCTAGATAATACAGTGTGTTGAAAAAAAAATTGGAAAAGTTGATTTTTTTCAATTTTTAGAATTTTGCAAAATGCCCGAATCTGAAAAATCAGCCCAGACGAAACTTGTAGTTTTTTTTTGTGATAAGTAAGAACGACAACTTTCAATGCTTAATACCTTAACGTCGGGAAAGCGACTGTACCGTGCCAGACTAATAGCCGTGCCATTCCCGAAGGATCCACCGGGACAAAAAATGCCGTCGTTCCATCTGGATCCGATCATCCGGCAAACCTCTTTAATTATGCACTGTTCCATCAAAGTAAATACCGGTGCCACTTCGTAAGTATAGACGCTGGCGTTTAGAGCGTCGGTTAGCCATTGGCCCGCTAATCCGTACGGATCTAAACTGGAATTAATGAAAGAGCTTTATAAGAGCCGGTGCACAGGCTGTGTGCTTCATTATGCGGCGGTGTATTTTAGGTACTTATGCAAACCGGGGTTTCGGAGTATATATATATGGAGGGATGGACGTTGTTTAAACGGAGTAGAAATGTTTTAAGGTTGTTTTTGGGTGGGGTTCTTAGGGCTTAAAGGGAAATGCATATCCTGTATATAGTCCATAAAGTAATAAAAAAAAATAAAGCTTACTACTACGCCGATAATACGCAACTATATTACTCCTTTCTTAAAAATCAAACTCGTGAGTCGCTTCCAGATTTAGAAAACTTAAAACCTATTTCCCTACAGTACTTTCTTTATCTAAATCCAGGCCAGTGTTGTTTGGTAATATTTGGTCCTAAAAACAATGTGCAAATTATAAAAAATCACAAAAACGTGTCTTTAGAAAAGGAAAATCTAAAAAATCTTATTCAAATTTTTGATAATCACTAGCACATATCTCATTGTATCCAGAAAGCTTGTCTAAGACTTAAATTTTATATAACTCTCTTGTTCTATCTGTTTTTGCTTATGGAGATGTCATTTATGAAAAAAAAAAACTGTTTGACACAAGTTTAAAAAAGTCGCACACAAAGAGTGCAAAATTCCTGTATAAGAAAAATCTACGGAATTCATTAATGTGAATTAATTTCTTATAAACGATCTGCAACAAATTGGAAAATTTTATGAGTTTCTTGATTTAGAACGCTGGAAACCCATAAAACCAGAGAAAAATGTATAATGAATTAACTGGATGTACCTACATAAATATTCATTTAAGAAAAAAAAAGAACTCTCTAGGAATATTCATGAAAAATAAAATAAATGCTTAAGAAATTTAAAATATATAAATTTTTCTACTTTAAGTTATATGGATCAATTATTTTAATTTATGGATTTTGAAAAATAAAAATTATAAAACGTTAAATAATTAAACACACTTTTCGTATGAAGCGTTTTTCGAAAAAAAAAACGTACTTTAATGTAAGGTAGACCAATTGACTGCAGGTCCTTTCCTTTGGTCTTTATGATATCTTAGAGATTGAGAATTAAACATTTTTTATAATAATAATGATGCGTTAATTGGCATGGATCAATTGGACAGAGTCAACTAGACGTGGTATTCTAGGAATTATTCATTCAGAAAAAAAATTAAATCGGATAAGTCAACTGGACCCATTATTTTAAGAAATTTGGAGGATTTAGAAAGAAAATACAAAGACGTAAGATAATAAGATTTTTATTTTATGCACAGACATAAGGTAAAAAAAATAGACGTTTAATTAAATAAACTTTAAATTATTAAATTTGAGTATTGAGAATTTCAAAAATTATATGGACGTAAGTTAACTAGACCTAGAATTCCAGAAATTATTACTTTTCACTTTTTTCTATATAATCAATTCTGATACAACTTTCTATATTATTATAAAAAATATATGTATATCAATTGACATGGGTCAATTGGCCATAATTGACGTAAGATAATTTGAAAAACTATCAGTGGTATTTTCATGTTAAAAGCAGACACGTAATATAACAAAAAATATAAATAAAATATTTTTTTTTATATATAAATATGCAATTGAGGCGTTAATCAATTACACAATTTTTTTTACGATGCAAATAATAAATTCTATTTTTTGCAAAAAAATTCATACATACTAACGATTTTCTGTAGATGAATTAGAATAAGCCTCCGTACCATCTATTAGTACAATATGAATTAGACTTGATTTAATTTTTTTTAATTCTAGTAGTTTAGTCCAAGTTCTTGCTAAGCCAATTAACTAACGTTTGTCTTTATTTAATTTATTTTATATTTAACCGATTTTCAATACTACTATGTTAATATATGCAATAGGCATTTGTCAGTTGGATATAATTCACAAAATTGTCCAAGTCGGCTTCACCCCATCGTATTTAAAAATTTTAGGATGTGCGTCAATTAGATGTGGCATTCCAGAAATTCATTAAAAAAAATATAAAATGTCAACTAGACATATTTTTTCAATACAATGGAAATAATAACATTCATTTTTTGCAGAAAAAAAATGATATCAGTGTAAGGTGTATGACCAATTTATTTGCAGTCTTCTATAGCTGTATTAGAATAAGACCTACCATGGTATTAGTTCAACATAAATTATACTAATTTAAATGTTTTTTATTTTAGCAATTACGTCCAAATTCTTACTAAGATAATTAACTAATGTTCGTCCGTTTTTAATTTATTTTATATCTTACCAATTTTGAATACTAATATAATAATATATGCAAAAGGCGTGGGTCAACTAGACATTTTAAGGATTTTGGAAAATGAAAATTACGAGGACATTATAAAATTAGACATAGCTTTACTGACGATTTTTATTTTATTTCAGACACGTAAGGTAAAAAATAATTCAACCAAAATATATTCAATTAATTTTCAACGAATAATATACGCGTAAATCGTGGATCAACTGGACAATAATCCACTAAATTGCAAAATTATAAGAACCTTAGTAAACCAGAGCTGAAATTCCCAAAATACAAAATACAAGAAAATATAATAATAATTGGACAAATATTAGTAAAGATTTTTATGTTATAAGCAGACAAGCGTACGGTAATAAAAGAAAAAAAAAATTTCTCTTTATTAATAAATAAATTTTAAGCAATTAAAATAATAAAATATTTTTTTGCAAGAAAATTCTCATGTTATGTATACCAATTTACAAACGGTCTTCTGTAGGTGTATTAGAAGAACCTTGCTTACCATATACAATATAAATTAGACTTCTTTTCTCAAGTCAACTGGTCGTCTTTTTTCAATATAATGGAAGTAATAAAATTAATTTTTTGCTAAAAAATTTTATCAATGTAAGAGAGACCAATTTACTTAGTGTCTTCTATAGGTGTGTAATAAGCTTGCTCGCCATGCATATTAGTACAATATAAATTAGACATAATTAAATGTTTCTTAATTTAAGAAGTTTAGTCCAAATTCTTGTCAAGGCAATTAACTGACGTTCGTCTGTATACAATTCATTTTATATTCGCCCAATATTTAATACTAATGCAGTCGACCTATGCAAAAGGGCATAGGTCGACTGGACATAATTCACAAAAATTTCTAAAGCGGCTTAGTCCATATAATTTGAAGATTTTAAGGACGAAGGTCAACTAAGCGTCGCATTCCAGAAATTAATGAAAGGAAAAAAAAATTAAATGGCTAAAATCAACTGGAGATTTTAAGTGTTTAAAAAAATAAAAATTTTAAGAACGTAGTATAATTAGACATCCTTTTAGTGAGAATTTTTATTTTATTAGGAGTTACGTAAGATCAAAAATCGTAAATTATATTCAATTATTTTTTTAATATTAATATATGCAATATATGCATAAAACATGCTTTTTTTTAATTTAAAACAGCTTTGCTTGAATTCTTTCCAATCCAATTAACTGACGGCTGTCCGTCTACAATTTATTTTACATTTAATTAATTTTCGGTTCAGTTATGCAAAAGTCGTGAGTCAATTGGACAGAAATTATCAACTATGCCTTTACCTGTGCAATTTGAAAATCATAAGTATGTAAGTCAACTAGACTTAGAGAGAATATTTTTGGGCATTTTGAACATCGAACATTCCTGCAAAGGCCATAAAACAATATCCATATAAAACAAACAGGAGTTTAGGACCAAAGTTAATTAGACAAAACACTTTTCACCTCTTACCCAGAAAACAGCTGATTAACAAAATACGGATGCCCTGTCTTAACACTAAACTTCACCGTGTTCTTCATGATCTGCAACAGTTTCTCCTGACCCTCTCCCCTCTGGGGCAGACTGAAATCAAACTCTTCCATTAATTCCTCCGGACTCTTCCACAGTAAAACTTTATCCCGTCTGGATGTAAATACGACATTTTTAAATAACAAATCGACCACTTTCTGCAAAAACTCCCCGTGGACATCCGGATTTGGCACGGGACAAAAATCATCGGCCATCATCTCGCCGAAACGGAAAAAATCAAATTGGGGCTCTTCCGTATACCGGATTTCTCTTTTATTCTTTAATTAATTAATAATTACTATTATTGCATCCTTATTAAATTAATTAGTTATTAGTTATGCTTTATGGTTACGTTTGGAACATTTGGCGGAGTAAGTGAAGGGGACCAGTGGCGTGGATTTAAATTTATTTGGCAAGCAATTTCCTTCTCAAAATTAACTTACTTCAATCGATTTTTTAAGTATTGATTAATTAAATAATACATTAAATAGTATAAATCTAAAGAGATTTTAGTAGATAGTAACTTTGGGTTATTCCAGTATTAAATGCATATTTTAAAAGTGATTTTGTTTGTTTTATTTGGGTGGAATTTAGTGTTGTAATCAGATAAATACGGTGTAAGTGTCCTTGGGCCTTTTATGGATTGCTGTAAATAAATTCGGTTTAATTAAGCCAATAAGAGACAAATTATTTTATTTCTTCCAGGCACTCCATTGAGAAAAATGTTTAATGTATGGATTTCAATGATTTTTGTAGAAGAATCTACAACAAATAGAAGAAACGGATATGTCGAAACTAATATGGTTTTATAAATGCAGTCAGAACCAGACAAGCACGCCTTGGAGCTCAGGTCCAAAAATAATGATATCAGATCATTTCAAATATCTACTGGAATAAGACACCATGCTTAAGACTTGCTAGAGATCTAACAAAAAAGGTGAAAGTACAACGTAGAGTCACACAGAGATGTGTCCTCTCACCTCTGATATTCTGAAAAAATACTAGATACCCAAGTGACATACAATAATAATAATGAAGAGAAGATAACAAAGCACGATTCCAATTACTCCAATCCCATCAATAATCAACATCTCTGTAGCGAATTTTCTTTTTCGGTCTTTTTTTCCTGTGGAAAATTCTATGCGAAATCAAAAAGCCACCACCACCAGCCCCCTGTTGAAGTTTTAAAGTAGCGCGTTCCGGGCTCTTTGGCGTCTACGTGTTAAGTCTAAAAGCAGCTGCTGCAGGAAAATACATAAAAGTTATATAAAGCAGCGACGGTGATTTATAGAGAGCACACGCCTTGTTCTCTAATGGCGCGTTCTTCGGATTGAGAGGTGCACGAAGAGGAAACGAGATGATTTAATAAAACAAAAGATAAACAGGTTTGTTAAAATCCTGCGGATAAAAATGTTATCGGTACACACTTTATGGATAATATAGCTGAAAGCGTGTAATTTTACTAAAAAATCTTATTTCAAAGACCTTTTTTCCGATATGTTAATTATACACAATGATATTAAACAATAAGTGCAATAATAGGCTGTGTAAAAAATATAACTTTACAAAAATATATACCGGTAGGGCAAATTTCTGTGTGCCAAAAAACGCAGATCTTAAGGGGGAAAATGATATATTTCCTTATCCAAGAGGTCCATTGGCCAGGCCAGTATATTAAGAAAACCATTTACATCCGTTATATGTTAAGATACAAGATTCTCAAATCACCTGCAACATCACTTTATAAATGGGATTAATGTATAAAGAGATAATTTACAATGTAATATACGGGTTCCTTGTAATTAAATTCTATTGATGACTTTTTCTTAAGCTTATACATATGGATAAAGTTCTTTATATAATGCTCATTTTAAAAGTTTTTGAAAAAATCATGTTTTCTCTTTCAACACAATACGTTTTAAAATGTAATTTATTTTTAACATGTCAGCATACGTTTAATTGTCACATAAGGTATTAGCAGTACTATTGCAACTACCAGAAATACCAAAAGAGATTCAGTCAAAGTAAGCCCATCATTCTTCCACTCAGGTTTCTGGCTCCGAGCGTCTCCATTAGAAGCCTGGTTGATAACAATTTCTTCTTTGGACTTGGCGCTGCCCATTTTGTCAATTATGAGCCATATAAATGCTATTATTTCTGCTCTGCAGACAGCTGGCAGGGTCGTCATGTAAAGATTTGATAACTTGGTGATAAAGGGTATTCAAAAGAAACATCTGGTTTCTACATAGTCTGATTTTAGTCTGTGTTACCTTTGTTACAAAATTGGTGTCAGTATATATTGGTCAATGCTTAGCTATGCAGTTTTATCACTGGTTATAATAATGTAATATATAGTTTATTTAATCGGTATACTCGTGCACAAAAAACAATAATTATATTAAATATACAGGATGTTCTACCTCTACATTACAGGCTTTTTGAAAGGAAAATCCACAGAGAACGCTCGGTTTAAAATCGTAAACTATTTGTATGAACAACTAGATATAAAGGGTTTTTTCGCTGATGCTTATTATGACTAGACTAAAGTCTTCGATCTTCTTAACAGGCACCCTTAAGGTTATAAACTTGAATCTTTTGCACTTGGGGATCAGCCTTAAATTGTATTATTTCTCTCGTATGTAACAAATAGGCGATAATTTGCTTAAGTTTATCTAGTCTGAATATGACTAGTCTAATTGTATAGTTCGATGTTCCGCAAGGTCGAATACTATCTCTTTTTTATTATTTTATAATAACTTGCCTGATTATTTAAATAAAGGAAGTCAACATAAAATTAACCAATTTGCTAATGACATTTCTCTTACTGTTTCTCATCTGAATTATGATTTTTTTTTCTAATTTATGGAACTCATAAAAATTCGATCGAAAGCGTAGTAAACGGAAAAAATTATTTCTATGTCCTGGAAAACAAATATCAAAGATATATGGAAAACCACCAAAGTCTGGAAAAATAGAAAAAAATTATTTCCAGTTCCTGGAATAAATAGAAAAAATTCTCCCAAGAGCCTGGAAGAATTTTTATTTTTAGCTTGCGTTAATACTCTGGAAAAATAGAAATAAACTCTCTAAAAACCTTCATAAAACTAAAAAGAAAATATTTCCAATACCTGAAAAAAACAGAAAAATACGCCATACATAAAAAAACACGTTCTAAGATCCTGGAAAGAATTAAAAAAAATAATTTTTTATTTTAATTAGTAAGTCCTAAAACTCGATAAAAGACTCAAAAATCAGAAAAACAATTCCGATTTTTGAAAAAAATTACGTCAAAAACCAGCAAAAATTGAAGAAATGTTTTTAAAAACTCGCAATAAAAGTGACGAACGTGGAAATCAAAAAACATTACGTCAAAGGCATTAAGGCTCCCAAGAGCCTAAAAGAATTAAAAAAAATTTTCTAATTTTTTGAAGATGTAAAAATCATGTTAAAAGCCGAAAAAACAGAAAAAAAATATTGAAAATTCCTGAAACACTCAAAAAAAAACTTTTCAGGAAAATTTTTTTTTTCTAATATCTGATGTAGAAATTATACACCTAAAAATTACGTCAAACATCTGAAAAAAAAATTAAATTCCTGGAAGCTATAAAAACCTCTTTACACCTTTCTGTATATACAAAAAATAACGAAAAAAATGCAGACCAGTTCGGATGTTCCGCTACGATAACGGTCCATCATATATCTCCATCATGTATCGCATATGACAAAAGAGGAATGACGAGATAGTCCATGGAAAGTTGGCGCGTGCCAACTGTTCCCAAATTAAGACTATCGATAATTTATGACACTGTTTTAGGGAATTATTAAAAAGTTGTTAGAACATTTAGTAATTATTGAAAGAAATTATTGGTATTTATGGTAAAATACACCCTATATAATAAGTACACTCTGTACTTAATTAAGAGGGTGTTTTTTTAAAATTGCGATAAAATTTAAGGGCGTGTTCCTTGGATAAGTGGTATTTTCTGTAAGAGATATGGGTGAAGTTACTCAAGATATCAGATCAAGGGTCACACCTATTTAATTGATAACTGTTCCTACTCAGTTGATAAATTTTTGAGTATGAATTGAGTGTTGAGTATGATAAAGAACACTTATATAAGAATGGGACATATGGCCTCAAAAGTTAATTATCCTCTTTTTTTTAATGGGGTAACAATAAAGCGAACCAACCACCCGCAAACGAAATTGTATTTAAACGGGCGCCACTGCACAAGCGAATGAATAATAATTCGCTCCCTCGTTAGTTAGTATAAAGCAAATCTACAACTGAAGCAAGACCATTCATTAAAATTTAAAAACCGTTTTAAATACCTAAATAAATATTACGGATTTCGAAATAGGGCTCCGCTACCTTAAAAAGGGCCCTCATTATGTCCGTGCCGTTGACTCTAAAGCGCCTTATAAATTATTTTGATTGAAACGTTCTTGTTTTGTTCCATTTTATGATGTTTTATTGGGTTTTTAATGGTTTATAAGAATGTTCTATAGAGAGTCGAGTCGTTTTTCTTTTTTATTTATTGGGCTCAAGAAAGGGTGATTTTTGGCGTTTTTTTTATATAAAAAAACACGTGGTAATAATTAAAAATAATTTTGATGATTTTGCTTTTTCAATTATTTTAGGAGTTATTTTTTTGAAACATTTTTTGGATTCTTCCAGGCATTCTAGAAAACTTCTTATTTTTCCTGAATAAAAAATTAATAAAACTAAAAGAAAAATCCTCGAACAAATGAAAAAATATTTTAATTACCTGGAAGAAATAAAAAATAGCTGAAACTGTAAGAAATCACTTATGCCTCCTAGAGGGAATAAAATCCCGAGACAGTAACTGTTTGACAACTATAACCCTTAGAAAATTCTGATTGATACTTAGGTTAATCACGTTATTATTATTTAGATTTATAATAATAATATAATAATAATAATAATCTTTATTTAGCATAAATAGCTACATACAAAAACAACAAATTTCCCAAAAAAAAAAAAAAAATAATAAATAAAGATACATATATCAATAATGTTCATAAAGCTAATTTAACAACATATTTAGTCAGCAAGAGTACATATATAAATAAGCAATAAATGACAAATGCTGGGTATCCCGATCCCCGACACTTGCAACGCCCCGGTTTTACCAGGAACAGCAGCATCCCGGTTAATCCAAGGAATACCGCAATATTCCGGTCCGTCTAAACATTGCTATGTCGGCGACCTAAGCACCCCGCCACCAAAACTGGTTCAGAAATTTTTTTAAAAATTACCACATACATAAACCTAAAGCGCTCTTACTAACTTTACAATAATATTATTAATTAAATAATTATTAATATACCCTTATAAATTAATCCATATACGCTTATTGTGTAAAAAATATAATATACATATGCACTTGAGGTTACTAATAACAGGTGGATCTAAACAAAACAATTGATGTAATCAAAATTTGCAGTGCTCGCAAATAACCATAAAATGTTACGCCAATAGGTGAATCTCGGTCATGAGGTTAATTACCTATGGGCTGGTGAAATTGATCGAATACAGGGTGTCCTGGTTTTTTTGGAGAGACCATGTCAAATCCCGGTTGTTCCATGGATAACAAACACAGCTCTTCTGCCAACCACAAACACCTCATCATTGTTCTCGCTGCACTACAATATTTATCTGCACATATATTTACTATAATAATTCAAGCCATATACTTAAATTAAACTTAAAATAAGTGTTAAACTAAAATAGTGATCCTAAACAACATATTATAAGAGATAAACAAATTGAAAATAAAAAAAAACAATTAGGTAAAGGTAACAAAAATCCTAGGACAATATATGTTCCCTAACCAGCCTTTTAAAATTATTTACAGAATCACAGTCTCTTATGCTGGTTGGTAATCTATTAAAATCTTGTAAGCCTCTCTGTAGGACAGAATTTAACATCTGGTTAGAGTTACACCTATCGATTAGTATGAAATTGTTACAGTTTCGAGTTTGATAATGATGAACATCTCTAAAAAACTTCACCTTCTTACAAATATATGGTGGTAACATATTATTTTTAACTTTATACAAAAAAACATAGATGCTAAACATAATTTTTTGTTTAACAGACAACATATTCAGAACGTTATGCATCATTACGATTGGGGTATATCTATTGCATTTCAAAATAGTTCTCATTGCCCTGTTCTGTACAAGCTGTAACTGTTCAATTTTAAAGTTTGGTAAATTGTATAAAATTGTTGAGCAAAATTCAAGATGCGGAGCTGCAATGCTATTATACAGTAATAGTTTTGTAGCCATTGATAATTGTTTTCCTACTCTTGCAATAAAACCAATTTTTTTGGAAAATTTTCTAGTTATGTAATCAGCGTGTGCATAAAAATTTAAGTTACAATCAAATATTACTCCCAAGTATTTAATTTGACTCTCATATTTTATCTTTTCATTATTTACCACAATGTTAATATCTTTCACATTGATGTGCATTAATTTGCTCTTTTTCCCAAATAAACAAAATTTCGATTTTGATGTATTTAAACAAAGACTATTACTGCAAAGCCATTTAAATAAATTAGATAAATCATTATTAAGAATTATTTGCATTTCATTTAGATCCCTCCCGATTATATAAATCATAGTGTCGTCAGCAAAAAGCTCTATTTTACAACCACTTATAACATTGACGATATCATTAATATATAACAGAAATAACAGGGGACCTAAAACAGTTCCCTGAGGTACTCCATATTCATTTATTAGTAATTCTGACACACTGTTTTTAAACTTGACTTTTTGTGACCTGTTTTGTAAGTAAGATTTAAACCACATTAAAACTTTATGTTTAATACCCATCTTTTCCATTTTTTTCAACAGATTAGCTCTATTTACAGTCTCGAATGCTCTCTTAAAATCGAGAAACACAGCCAGAACAAAGTTGCCCTTATCCAGTTCTTTTAAGAAGGTATCGCATATATTAATTACAGCAGATTCACATGAGTGACGCTCACGAAAACCTGATTGATTTATCACGAAAATGTCGTTAGAATCACAGTATTCTTGTAGTTGTTCTTTTACAGCAATTTCTAACACTTTCTCATAAACCTCCACAGTATTTATTGGTCTAAACTCATTGTGGGAAATAGTATTTAGTACTTTTGGTACAGGGATTATTGTTGACACTTTCCAAGCCTCTGGAAATACTCCGCTTGAGAGTGATGTATTTACTATATTTAAAAGTCGATTTCCAGCCACACTACATACGTCACACAAAACCTTTTTTGAAATTCCATTTTCTCCGCCTCCGACATTCTTCATGCTTTTCAGAATTATCTTTAATTGAGTTAGGGATTTCCAACAATTAATTTTCCATAATCTTAACAGGAAGTATGGAAACATATCGAAGACGATTAAATTCTGAAGGGCTTTCAGTTTTAGGTAGAGGAATATTATTTGCTTTTTTCCATTGATTAGGACAATTCCCTTTTAACAAGCAAATGTGACTGACGGCATTTAAAAATCAGCAAAGGAAAATATTCAACTAATGAACTCCAAACGTATTACTTTTTAAATGTTTTAATGACCCAAGCGATTTTTAAATACTCTAGTTTAAATAGGTTATTGAGCTATCTTAGACCGAGATGGTAATATAAAATTAGGCATTAATTTTTTTCCTTCTTAAATGTACTGCTCTCATTCCTAAATTTTTGCCTGAATTATTTGAAAATCGTGTTTTTATTCCTCTCAGGTAGCACAAGTGATTTCTTATTTCTTGCAGTCAGTAAGAGCCATGTTCACTTATTTTATTAGTTGATACTATTTTTCATTTATTCTGGATATTTGTAATTTCTCTTTTTTTTCTGCAGATTATTTACGTAATTTCTTTCCATTTTTTTTAGGCTGCTATAGTCAGTTTTTGTTTAAAATAAATAAGAAACTTCCTGGAATGCCTGAAAGAAGTTGAAAAAATTGCTGCTTCCAAAAAATGAATAACTTCCTGGAATAATTTATAAATAATCAAAAAAATCCTTCAGGGATCAATAATTATTAAGCAGCCGGATTATCTCGATATTGTGTTCTGGTTAATACGAATCGAGATAATAAAAAAAAATCCTAATGACTGATAACTGCCTTAAATACATTACAAATAATTCAAAAAATCACACTTTTCATTTCTTCCAGGCAGTTTAGGTCATTGTTTATTTATTTTCTGCTACCAAAAATATCTCATAACTGACTAAAATAATTTAGAAAAAAGAAGAAAAAAATAATTCCAAAATTTCTATTAAACTAAGAAACATAATGCAGCAGGAACCGTTTTCATTTCTTTCAGACAGTTTAATAGTTATGTAATTTGTCGTTTTTTACAGAAAATTCTTGATGTAATTCAGGATAGCACATATGGTTTTTTCAGGCAAGACATTTTCTGGAAAGCCTGGAATAAATTAAAAAATTAAATTCAAACTATTTATTTATGCTATTAGACAATTTGGCGCTTACATATTTCAAGGGTTTCAGCATTGTCGAAAACTTAGAAAACTTGCCTTTAATACAGTTGTTTTTTAAAATTGAACATTAATAATTTTTCTAGCTATGGGATTTTTAAAATTTTAAACTGCAATATATTTAGTCTAACATTACATTTTTATTAAAAATTTATTACTCTGGTTTCCTTGAAGAACTAGGGAAAATCTTCAAGAAGAATTTACAGGTGAGTTCATCTTAAATAGAGGTATAACCTGTTATTGTGAAAACAAAGAAAACCAATTTTAAGAGGTAAATGTGTAATTTGTTACTATTTTTATTTGTATTGGACAATATTAATAAAGAAATGTTCGGTGCTGACATACAAAATCATTTTCAAATAGAAATATATTACGAGGGCGGGTCAATAAGTCCGTGACTTTTTGAATGTCCCGCCCTTTAATGAAACTCTGCTCCTGTCAACAGAGAACTGTCAGTTGAGGCCTGTCAAAATTTGAACAAGCTGCGTCATTTAGTTTGTGTTTGACAGCTGTTGATAGCAGACTACCACTCGTTTTGAGAAGAAAATGGAAAAAAGTGAATTTCGTGTGCTCATTAAGCATTATTTTTTACGGAAAAAAAAACATGACTCAAACCAAGGCTAAGCTTGATAAATCTTATGGGGACTCTGCACCATCCATTTCCATGGTAAAGAAGTGGTTTACTGAATTTCGATGTGGCCGTACAAGCACGGAAGATGACAAACGTTCTGGACGCCCAGTCGAGGTCTCTACATCCAAAACAATCGAAAAAAATTCACGATATGGTTTTAGCCGATCGGAGATTGAAAGTGAGAGAGATTGTGGAAGCCATAGGTATCTCACATGGTTCAGTAGTTTGAGTGATCATTTGGGTATGAGAAAGCTTTCCGCAAGATGGGTGCCGCGTTTGCTCACAATCGACCACAAACGCAACCGCGTGACAATTTCCCAGGAGTGTTTGGCGTTATTCAACCGCAATATGGACAAATTTTTGCGTCGTTTCGTCACCGTGACCAAACAGCAGTCAAAACAGTGGATTTCTCGGGGTGAATCGGCGCCCAAGAAGGCAAAGGTGGGTTTGTCAGCCAATAAAGTCATGGCGACAGTTTTTTGGGATGCACGCGGTATAATCCACATATATTATCTTCAAAAGGGGAAAACAATCAATGGAGAATATTATACCAACTTATTGGATAGATTCAATGAAAAACTGAAAGAAAAAAAGACCACATTTGTCCAAAAAAAAGTTCTTTTCCACCAGGACACTGCAAGGGTTCACACATGTGCAGTTTTCATGGCAAAAATCCATGAATTAGGTTACGAATTACTTCCTCATCCGCCCTATTCTCCAGATTTAGCTCCAAGTGACTATTTCCTATTCCCAAACTTAAAGAAATAGCTCGGCGGAAAGAGTTTGACTCCAACGACGAAATCATCTCTCAAACAAATGGCTATTTTGATGACAAATCATATTTTTCCGAAGGGATAAAAAAATTGGAGAAACGTTGGACTAAGTGTATAGAACTCAAAGGAGACTATGTTGAAAAATAAAATAACTTTTTATATAAAAACCTGTCTTTTATTCAAAAAGTCACGGACTTGACCTGCCCTCGTAGATATTATATGGAAAAACCAGGAATTATTAACCGTGGATGTCTGGTGTAAATTGTCTTAATGTCTATGATATTTAAATTTCAAATTTAATTATTAGTGCATTTGAAACTACATTTTAATCCTCTTGAACAAAAACCTTTACTGATTTTATTAATCATATTTTAAAAGTTGGATATTTGAATCGATTTTGTCTCACACTTATTTAATTTAATCAGCTAACAGTATAAATGATGATAAGCAAATATAAAATGTAGTATAAATAAAGATGAGAAAAGTTATATATTTTTTTATATGATCAGAAATATTTGAAAACTCGTTTTGCTTTAATATGCACATCCTTTTCTAAACATAACCTTTTTCTTATCTCTAATGATTTGCCAAATATATTCGTCATGAATTTGTAGTACCTGCTCGTCTTGAATTTAAATCTCCCGCCGTATATTAAATTTAAATATCCCGCGTTTTTCTTCATATGACTCAGTCGGTATGATAACTATCTGCAACATCTATTATTCATTTTCATTTCTCAAATAGTTCCAATGGCTGCGAAGGGTGGGCTGTAGTCGCGTGCTTGGTTCTTAAAAGATTTTTCTGATTTTTTTTTGTAAATTATTTTAGACATTTTTTGACAACAGTTAACTGATTTTATTAATCATATTTTTAAAGTTATTAATCATAACCTTTTTCTTATCTTTAATAATTTGCGAAATTTATTCGTCATGAATTTGTAGTACCTGCCTGTCTTGAATTCAAATGTCCCGCGTTTTTGTTCACATGACTCAGTCGGTATGATAACTACCTGCAATATCGATTATTCATTTTCATTTCTCAAATAGTTCCAATGGCTGCGAAGGCTGCGCTGTAGTCGCGTCTTAAATTATGCTATGCTTCAATTGCTTCAAAAAAATTATAAATTAGCTTTTTTTTATCTCTTGGTTCTTAAAGATTTTTGTAATTTTATTTGTAAATTATTTTAGGTTGTTATAAGGCATTTTTTAACAATAGTTAACTGATTTTAATAATCATATTTTTAAAGTTATTAATCATAATATTTTTCTTATCTTTAATAATTTGCGAAATTTATTCGTCATGAATTTGTAGTACCTGCTCGTCTTGAATTCAAATATCCCGCGGATTTCTTCATGTGACTCAGTTGGTATGATAACTACCTGTAAAATCGATTATTTATTTTCATTTTTCAAATAGTTCCAATGGCTGCGAAGGGTGCACTGTAGTCGTATCTTAAATTATGCTATGCTTCAATTGCTTCTAAAAAATTATAACTTTCCTTTTTTTTATCTCGTGGTTTTTAAAAGATTTTTCTGATTTTTTTTTGTAAATAATTTTATGCATTTTTTGACAACAGTTAGAGTAATTTTTCCAGACATTCTAGAAAATTTGTAATTAGTTGTAAATGGGAAAAAACTCCAACTGCCTGGAAAAAATTAGAAATTACCTAAATTGCTTAAAAAATAACAAATCAATTGAACTATCTCGAAAAAACCAAAAATTGAACTGATATATGCTTAGATACTTGAAAATAACTTAAACTGCTTGAAGGAAGTAAGAAACCTCTTGTACTGCCTGTAAAGAATATACAGTTCAAATTCAAAAGTACTTTATTAGTCGAAAAATTGATAATTTTATTGTAAAGGAAGACTTGTATACAACTACATAAAAGCCATTAAATATAACACTACAAAAATTAAATATGAAAATTATAAAATAATAATCTATAAATAAATAGTGAAATCAGGCATATTCTTACACTATTAGAGAAATATCACAATAAGAGAAAAATAAAATCAATTATTAAAGTAAATGTCGAAATGTCTAAGAAATTAAGTATTTTCAAATTTGTTAGTAAATGGAAACACTGTACCAATTCATGTGCCTTTTTTACCATTGCAGACCTTGGAAGCAAAATAAATTTAAAAAAATAAGCCTAGGTGCTTTTAGTATAAATAGAGCTAAATAAGAGTTATGATTTTTAGGTTAATAAATTAAATACATAACACCTCGGTGCATTAAGAATAATACCCTTACAAACCCTTTTACCCCAATCCTCTTAAAAACATTTCAGTCAATTTAATAAAAAGACACACAACCCTACGTGGGGTAACCAACCTAAATATTTAGCACCCTAGTGCAGTAAGAATACACTTACGAACCATTTTCCGATCGCCTTTAACATACGTCACAGTAACAAAACTTTATCCCCAAAAGTACGTAATACGCCCTGAGCTCCCGAAATTTTCTTGCCAAAACGGTTTTTAAATTTAAAAATGTTCGCCACAAAGGAGACGGAAAGACGGATAATTCACCCACTTTTTAAAATGCAAACGATGGTATAAAAATGTCTTGGGCAATGAGCCAACCGGTTAGAAAGAGGTACGATTTTTTTTTATTGTAAGTAATTTAATGGTGGAAAGGGTACAATTAATTTCTTTTTGGCTAAAAACTGACTCGATACAATAAATGTTCATTAGGGAAACTTGATTTGGCCCTAATTACGGAAATATAACCATGTTAAAATAACATCGAATGCGTTAATTAAATTTGCGTTTCAATATGTTTTATTGCTAAATATATCGATGTAAATAGGTTTGAGTTTATTAAATTTGAATTTAATATGGTAAAATTGTTCCGTTTCGTTTATTAAAAATTAAATGAACCGCAATCGCAGTTATTTATAAAATATTTTTTTTTAATATATATCAGTACCCCAAAAATACAAAAAAAAATTCCTTTGAAATATTTAATTAGCATCATTATTGTAAGATTTCGTCCAATTTAGACGTACCTAAATAAAAAAAACACCCTGTAAACAATTAAAACCTAACCTCAAAACACATCTAAATTTTATATTATGGTATTTTAATAAATTGACTAATATATAGCAACCACAACTAACTAATTAAGACTTCCGTAGGTTACGACTCGAGTTTCATGTAAAACCGCACCTCCCAAGAAACCAGCGTGCGGCTCGTAGCCATGATAAGCTAGAACCACTAAACTTCGACTTACTTAATGGATTTCGTTATAACATTGCACTTAAGAGAGGTTAAAGAGGATTTTCCTAATAACAATATCATAACATTAAGTTGACTATTAAAATTATAAGAGAAAAACTATTTTCATTATTCTTGGTATATTAAAGAATTGAGAAAGAGATATGTCCGAATAAACTTTAGCCTATAAAAGTTTTCAAGCAAATTTTATTTATTTAAAAGAAATGTTTACATACAAAACCTTCTTTATGCTACTAAGCACAAGAAAACTATAATTAAATGAAATTAATCAATATTTACTGTTTTGCATAGATACCTTATTAATTTAACCACATTAATTAATGACACCTAAACAAAACAAAAAAAAGAATTTTGCATCACGCATTTAATATCCAAATATCCCCCTAAAATTCTAACATATAATTTAAAATAATTGTTAAGAATTGGCGCCGGGCATATTCTTAAGAATTATTTTATTTGCATTTTTTGAGCCCTAAAATGGGCTCTAAAAATGCAAAATCTCAGCTAATACAGGAGCTAGGACATTTCGGATGGTCTTGTTACCATCAGAAGGACCAAACTAAGAAAAAACCGTTCAAATTTTCACGATAGTTCCCATAGAAGCCGAGATATCGACCTTTAAAGTTTGGGTTTTTTTCATTTTTCTGGTATCTCCAGGCATGGATTTTTTTCAGCAAAAAATTTTTTTTTCCGAATTTGAACTAACTATACCAGCGTCTTGTTTTCATCATATATATCACAAAAATACCGGGTTATAATATGATTTGTGCAGATCTAAGGGAATGAGAGCACTTTTAAAATTCGCAAAAAAGCCAGTTTTGACGATTTTTTTGAGCCCTAAAATGGGCTTTAAAAATGCAAAATCAACCTTTAAAGTTTGGGTTTTTTTCATTTTTCTGGTATCTCCAGACATAGATTTTTTTCAGCAAAAATTTTTTTTTTCGAATTTGTACTAACTATACCAGCGTCTTGCGTTCATCCAATACATTAAGCAAATATTGGGTTATAACGGGATTCGTGCAGATCTAAGGGAATGAAAGCACTTTGAAAATTCTCAAAAATGCTGTTTTTGACGATTTTTCGTGCCTTAAATTCGCCTTTTAACATATATCAAAACTAAGACAAATTTCCAGTTTGTTTGCTAGTAATTAAAACACTTAAGAATAATTGAGAATTTTAATATACTACTTATGTTATTCATTTTCTTATTAACGTAAAATAAAACCAACATATACCTCAAGATACCTCTAAAGGGTCTGTTGCTATTTTTGTATTATTATCAACCGCTGAAACCCCGGACAACCCCATACACCACAAACACGTGTGTTCCATTTTGTAACAAGATAACAACTGTAAAGTTTCTCTATATTTAGTTCTGCTGAATAGAACCTGAAGTAAACTTAGATAAAAGGTATAATAGCCTTTGAAACGGTTAAATGATTTTTTTGATTGAAGGTCTATATAGTGTTTGAATTATACGTGAACTCAGTATGGTAATTAAGCGACATTGGCACATACGTGTAGCAATTAGCGTAATTATTTAGTTAATTATTGTATACAAGGTATTGTCAATGCAAATATCTCTTTAAAAAACTTTCTGGTGATAAAAAAATAATTTTCAAGGAGAGAATCGTCAAATACGTAACCGGAACTTTTCTCCACTCCAAAGTTGACTTAGTTACAGGAGAAAGTTTCTTCTATTATGTACCTAAGCGTAGAACGGAATCTCCGCGACTGCACTATTCCCATTTTATCCACCCTTAGCGTATGTACGTTCCCATTGAATTTACGGATGTAAAGTAAATAGTTCTTTTCTTTTGTTATCCACGCTTCGGCATCGTTTATTGTTGCATTCAATTCTGATACGGAAAAGTAATTTTGGGATTTTATATGGCGCCCTTCTGTTTAAATTTACTGTTGATTATGTTCACTTTAGGTGCGACAAACAAATCTCATCACATCATTTATATTTATAAATAAAACAGTTGAGCAATTAAAACCCCTCAACTCGATCTATGATTTTCGTGCATAACCTAAATGTATACGACTACCGTTTCACAATTGAATCCAAATTAATCCATACAAAATGTATAGTTTAATTACCATTGATAAATGAGACGTTCTAGCTTTATCTAGCCAGTATAACGGTTGCGCCAAAGAATAGATATTCTGCATAATAAATCGCTCATTGTTGAAATTCGCGCCGGCAGAATTGCCGAAGTGGAAGTATACATAGTTTATCCACTATTAATAGACGTCAAACAAGTACACTACGGGGAAATTCGCCCTACCGCCCCCCCGTGTAATATATCACATGGTTGTGACGGCAACTTCAAATTTCGGTGCCGGGCCTTAATATGAATTTAGTGAGCACGAACAAAAGGAACAATTGATGTTAATCGGGAGCATTTTTTTGTGTTAAAAGTTCAAATTTACGTAAGTCATAAGGAATCTTGACGTTTTGGAGAATGAGTCAAGGTTAAACCTTTAAAAAAAATATTACTTCACTTAAACTGATCTAAGAAAGTAAATGATATTTATTATATAAGAATACTTATTTGGTGGAAGAACGAATGTTGAAGTAGTAGATGCTTTACCTGTGAAAAAATCAAGACAATTTAGTGAATGAGTTAAAGTTAAAATGATTAAAAAGGATATGATACTTTACATGTCAGGAAATGAGGACAATTTGATGAATGAGCCAATGTGAAAATGATAAAGACAGTGAAAGGATTAGTATAATTTGGTGAAGAAGTCAAAGTTGAAGTAATCAAAAAAATTCAATTACCTCGCCTATAGATTTAAGTAGATACATTTTCAAAAAACAACAATTATTCGACTGACAAAATAAATAAATAAACATTAGACATTAAACCACTTACTTTGAAGTTTTATTTTATGAAGGCAAAACACAAAAATTTTATTCGAAAATTTACAAAAAAAATTAAATTTGAAAAACTAGGAAAATAAATTGTAATCAATCCTTCATAAAATTAAAATCACAAATATTTAAGTAAAAAAATAAAAAAAAATAAAGAAAATACAAATAATAATTTAACGGCGTAATATAATATTTTAAGGTTACTAAGAGTGAAATTATTAATTTATTCAATTAAAAACTTAAAAAGTAATGAGAGATTCACTAGTCAAGTGCAAAAATTATATAAATAAGTAAATATTAAATAACTCCACCTAAGTTTACTAAATTAAAAAAAAAATATATAAAAGTATGTTACCTATTTTTTTTTTATACTCTTTAAGCAGCCTTAGGTTTGAAATATGAAAAAATATCTCTGAAAATAAAACAAGCAAAAAATTTAAAAAAAAATTATCTATTGAATAATAATCATAAATAAAGAATGGATTTTCTAAAATTTAAATAAAAAAATTAGATTTCTTAGCATGAGACGTCATATAATATTTTGAGGTTGAAAAGACCGGAATTAGTAGTTAAAATTGGTTAGAAACTCGAAAAATTACAAAAAAAAACACCATTTAACCCATCAATTGTAAAACAACCCCAAAAAATCATAAAATGCTAATTCGAATGTTACGTTCGTTAGAAAACGGTCATTTTAAAAAGGTTTTAGAATCGAAATTGTATATTTATTGAAAAATTGCAAAACTGTATACACATCTAAAATTTTTGCAGTAATCTAAGTATATAAAAATAAATTCCTGTACAAAAAAATCATTAAAAAATTAAAAATTGTTGAGGAAATGATAAAGACATTAAAAGGATTAGTATAATTTGGTGAAGAAGTTAAGTTGAAGCAATCAAAAAAATCAATTACCTCCTCTATACATTTAACTGCATACATTTTCAATAAACGACAATTATTCTAATGACAAAATAAATAAATAAACCAATATGAACAGTGGTGATGCGGTAATAAAACCGACATTAAACGACTTACTTTGAAGTTTTATTTTATGAAGGCAAACAGTTCCTTCCCATTGGGCAATTATGCATAAATGGAGCGTCCTCGCTTCGGCCTTTTGAAAGCTTAAAAATTTTAAAAGCAAATATTTTTTCGTCGCAAAATGGCGACGAGAAGGGCTCCTGGATGAGGAAATTTAAAGAAAAATAAAAATTGTTAAGCTACATAAGCGAATTAACTGTTTTCTTTTTAATATCGATTGCCATAGAAGCTAAAGTTTTTCTTGTATTTTTTAAAAGGGTTTGAATTTTCAAAGGGGTGGTTATTTAGGTTATTTGAAAGTTAGATTTTTGCCCATAAAACAAATACTATGATAATTTCTAAAATAATTGAGCAAAATTGCTCTCAACACAAAATAATTAATTATTCACAACTCTTGGGTCAAAATGCCTTAAGAATCAAATACACTTGACAAAATGACGAACTAAATAACAACTATATTAAGGTTTAATTCAAAATTGTCAATAAAATTGAAAAATGCATTACCCTTAATAAGATTTTCTAGTTTTCCTGGATTTGTAGCTTTTCTATCTATTGTGGGTTATAATATCCATAGGAATTTTCCAGCATAGCACGGATCAGGAGTCAGGAGAGATCTAATTCTAATAATTATTTAATGAGAATACATTTTTTTAATACAAACAAATTATTTGAAAAATTAAAAAACAATGTTTTCATAAAATTATTAACAGAAAATAATAAATGACTCTACCTAAATTAACTAGTTTAATCAAAGAAAGTATATAAGAACAAAAAAAAAAACAGAAGACAAGACAGGAAAAAAATATAAATGCAGATAATAATATTAAAAAATGAAAAACTATAACAAACTATGGATTTCTTCAAAATGAATTTTAAGAAAATTGTAATTTGTACCATATGACGTAATATAATAATTTAAGGTTACTAATAACAAAATTATTAATTTATTGGATTAGAAACTCGAAAAAATACAAGTAATTCACCATTTAAACCATAAATTGCATATATCACATAAATAATAAGTAAATAATAAATATCACAACTACATTTACTGACTTTTTATAAAATAAAAATTAAAAAAAAAATAAAACAAAATTTAAACAAATATGCTTCTACTATTTAATGCATTACAATGGCTAAATAAACTGCTAAAAGTTTTGCAGTAATTGAAAAAACGCCTCTAGTTATAAAACAATAAAAAATATATTTTTTTAAATTAATCAATTAATAATATATGCAATTGTAATTTATATTATTGTCTTTGTATGTAGCAATTTTCTAAATAAATAAACATTATTATTTTTTAAAGTATAAGTTAAAAGAAAATTATACTTTTTACCATATGACCTAATATAATATTTTGAGATTAAAAAGACAGGAATTAATGGTTTATATCAATTACAAACTCGAAAAATTACAAAAAATTCACTATTCAATCCATGAATTGCAAAAGAATTCGCAAAAATCATAAAATGGTAAACTGAACGTTCCTTTTCCCATATAATAGTAATTTTAAAAAGGTTTCAGGTTCAAAATTGTAATTAGCATAACAGCAGTTATACGAAGATGACACACATTTGATTATAAATAATTTAAAAAAATTACAATTTCCATGAATTTTTAAATAAAAAAAAACCAAATTCAAAAGATTGATACATTAGAATTCAATACAATGTATACATTATTCTTGGATACAATATAGCCCAGATCTAGTAATAAAAAACAATCATAAGAAATACTCGACATCTACAGTGAGCATGAAAAGTACCTTAGAAAAATGAGAGTTTCGGGCTGATATTGCTTGAATAATTGCAAAACTGTATTTTCTTCCTCATTTTAGATATTTACATCATAATGTTCAAATAAAAAGCTAAAATTTTTTCCATAATTAAGAAAATGCCTCTAATAAGTATATAAAAACAAACTCTTTTGCAAAAAATTCGTTAAAAGAAATCATTAAAGATTTAGACATTTTTACAAAATATGGATTTTTTTTAAAATTTATTAAAAAAAAATGGTATTTTTTACTGTACAATTTATTATAATAATTTGAGTTTGAAGACAGGAATAAATACTTTAAATGAGTAATAAACTAAAAATATTACAATATATCACCAATTAATTCATCAATTTAAAAAAAAAATTCAAAAACCTATTAAATAATGAACTAAATATTATCTTCTTATTCAGGGTCAAAACTGTTATTAAGAAAGTATCGATTATAGGAGGTTGAGACCATTTAAATTATAAACAATTAAAAAATGATAATAATTTTCCTCATTTTTTAAATTAAAAGTAATTTTTATATTGAAAAAAAATCATATTTTAAACATTGCTACATTAACAAAATGATATTGTAGAGTCGTAAAACAATATTTAACTTATTCTTAGACGCAATATAGCTTAGATTAAGTCATAACAAAAAATCATAAAAGATGCCCAATGGCATAAAAAGTACCTAAGAAAAATTACATTTTCAGACCGATACGAAAAAAAATTGTTGTGTTATCGGCTTTAAGTATATCCGATTTTGCAAAAAAATTTAATTTGAGCAGAAAGAGTACTTCGAAGAGAATATATTAAGAGATTAAAAAATTTCCGAATTATTCATATAGGACGCTAAAAAACAATATATTTTTTTAGTGATTCTATTCAATTTTTTTCGTATTTTTTATTAGTTTATTTGATGGTCGAAGCTCGTTGCTATTGATAATTGCTACATTAAAATCTTTACATATGTATTTGGAGTTATCAAATTGTGTATGTTTTCTATACTAAATATTGTTATGCTAATGCCCAATAATAATAAGATGTAAATAATAAGAAACAAATAATCGTATATAGAAAAAAAAAGCAGAAAATATTTAAATCTTCTACCAAAATTATAGCAGTATTATCACATTATAATAGCAAACGCATTTTTTCTAATATTTTGAGATTCATAAATTCAAAAGTTGTGCATATTTAAAAAAATGAAAAAAAAAACCAACTTTAACAGCCTGGACAAAAAATAACCTGCTGGACTATAAAATAAAGAAAATTACTACTGATTTACATAGCGGTTAAAGAATAAAAATAGAAATAAGCTACCTTAATAAAATTAAAAACGACTACTTTAATAACTTACAAAAAATAAAAATAAGAAAACACTTTAATGATTTAAAAAGACCAATTAAGTTTATGGAAAAATCTGTTAAAAAAATTAACTTCAAGTATCCAGAAATATGTAAAATTACTTCAAACGCCTGGAAGAAATACAAAATTATTTTAACTGCTTGAAATGAAGAACTTTAATAAATTATTGACAATTAAATTATTTTGTAATAAAAAAATGTAAATATTAAAACAAATTAAGTTTCTTAAATATTTATTGTAACTTTTTGGAAAAAATTAGCAATAATTATTTTAACTGAAGGGAAGGAATAAGAAATTATTCTCAAAGTCTTCATTTCTATAGAAGAATTTGTAGGGATTCTTGTAAATTGTTTAATGTACGAGTAGGTACTCATTTTTTATTGAATCAAATTCGTTTATTTCTATAAAAGAAATTATAGGGATTTCTTTTTTAAATTGATTATTGTACGGGTAGGTACACATTTATTTACTATTTTAAAAAAATATTCGTCTTTCATTTCTTTATGCTTAAAATAATCCAAAGGAGGTTACTTTAGAAGTTCATATATAAAAATGCTAAAAATACCTAAATATTGCAAAATACATATATTCGAACTATATCAAATTATAAGTCGCCTTAATCAAAAATCATCGAAAGTTCCATATTAGGTAAAAAGAAATATCTCCAATTTAATAATATTGCATAGGCAAAAAACGCTTGACATTCCATCACCGCCCGATACAGGAATGCATACGTAGAACGCCTTGAAATATGAACTTATATAAGATAAAAATAATTAATAATAATTCGTTTTTTAATGTACTAGTTAAAAAAGTGAAAAAATGCAATAGACGAACGTGATTTTATATACAAACGGGGGTCTCATCATACATCGAAAATCCCTTTGTATCATCAGCAATTTATGGGCCGTTTTCGTCTCTTTTTTCCCCGACTATCATAAGGTAAATATGCCACATCAATCAAGTTTTTTTTAGCCTGGATATTATGCCGAAAACTGACAACTTTATCAGGCAAATTTATTCGTTTTTTTTTCTTTTTTTTTTTTTTTGAACGGGATAAAACCGTAACTTTGTAACTTTTTTTTTATGTGACGTGAATAAATCATGGTGGTGAACTAAGTCGCGATTATTATGCCGGGAGGGATTAAATCGAATTAAACTTTTGAAAATTCCTTTGACATATTTATACAGTGTGGTGACTTTAACTGGAATAAATTCAGTTAAAACTAATCAAATTTCATCTCGCAAAATTCCTGAGACCCGTCGATTTTTGTTTATTTTTTTTCACATTTCAAGATAGTTTTTGTATTTTTTCACCTAAAGGGGAGGTCTAAATTAACCCAAACTTTTTTTTTCATATGGAAAGTCACTTTTTCTAAACTCTCATTGAAAAGAGCCCTTTTTCCTGATTAAATTGCCTTATTTACTTTTGTGATTATCTAAAGGAGAAATAAGAAAACCTAGACGAACTAAAAGAACGTATTAGGCAAGAAATCCGACAAATATCTCCAGAAGTGTATGAAAATGTCAGAAACGATCTTGAAATATGAAAAAAAATAAACAAAAATTGACGGGTCTCAGTAATTTTGCGAGATAAATTTTGATTAGTTTTAACTGAATTTATTCCAGTTAAAGTCACAACACTGTATATAGATACATGTATTTCATGAGCATCTTTATACCAAAGTATTTTATTGATGAAAAAATAATAAAATCTCGATTATATAAGAATAATACGAGTTTAAAATAATACTATCAACAATTTTTTATTTTTATTTTTACATGAATTAAATAGCATACCAATTAAAAATGAGTTAATCGAGCATTAAGATGCGACAAAAACCCAATAAATGTGAAGAATTTAATGTTTTTTTGTCACTCCTAAGCACGTTTAAATTTAAAAAATGGATATTTTCTGGTTTTGGATATTTTTAAGTTTTTAATAAAATTACATATTATTTCTTTGACTTATTTAATGGTAAAATAAAATTTCTTTATTCAAACAAAAAAAAAATTAGGATTTTTTCACTATTTATATATTCAGACAGTTAACCTTTGGTTCAACTGCCTGTAAGAAATCTTTCATTAAAAAAATATATAAATAAATCTTTATTTAAGAATAATCCTGAAAAGTACATTTTTTCTCTATTTTCGAAAGAAAATTTGAAAAATTAGTAATAAGAGACTAATATTTAAATATAAATAATTTATAAATAGCAAACTAAAATTTTGTAATGGTAATTAAAATTTGAACTAGGAGAATTCTAACTTTTTTTAAGATTTTATTAGATTTTGGTAACTATTTTACTATTGTGGTAAATAAATAACAATAACATTTTTTTGAATATAATAAAAGTATAGAAAATAAAATTATATATTTAAAAACAAATATTTCTTTTTCAAAAATTATCATTTTAAAAAAGACTTTTTCGAGAATCTCTTAAAAATTATTTTAAAAGTAATGGTTTTAAGTCAAATTATTTAATTCTGAGATTTAACATTTAAAAATTAAGAGTCCAAAAAATATATTTTTTTAAAATTTTTAAATCCTTTTTCGAATTTAAGTTACTTTTTTGAGGAATGACTAAGATTTTTTAGAATTATTAAATTTAAACAATTATATGTAAAAATCCTTCTCAAAAATCGACGCCTTGCAAAAAATATATATGTTTTTATTTTTAAAAAATTAAAAAATTAAAAGAAAAATATATTTGTTTGACAAATTAGTAAAGTTGTGAAGAATTAATAGTTCACTTATAATTAAGACTGGCAACTTTTTAATGAAAAATTTTTTAACTTTATTTTAAGTTCTAAGATTTAAAGTTCCCAATTAAAGTTTAAAAAAAAATATATTTAAGAATGACTTTAAAATCATTAACAATTAAATTTAACAAATTTTTAAAAAATAATAGTTTTTAATAGAGAAGACAATAAATTGGCAACACTGGAAATTTTAACAACTTAAAACAATGAGAAAATTCAATTTTCCTAACTTTTCAATAATTCTCAATTATTCAATTTTAAGAAAATTTTCGCCAAAATTATGGAGGATTTTTCCAATTACATAATATTTCTTTGACTCATTTACTGAAAAATATTGATTTTTTTATTGACATAAAAAATTAAATCAGCTTTAACCAATTAATAATAAATTGTGAACAAAAATTTGAAAAACTAGTAATATTAGACTAACACATAAATATGAATAAAAAATTAAGATTTTATAATTGTTTCAGGATAAGAAGTGGGAATTTTAAATTAGGTAAAAACGCTAAAAATTTATCGCTCGATTAGCATTGTAATTGTGAGTATATATTTGGTTATAAATGTTAAACCAGACAAAAAGTTATGAAATAAAATAATAATAGTTTAGTTATTAAATAAAAATAATAAATAAGAGTTATAAAATAAATCAAATAAATAATTGCTCTTGTGGGAAATAAATAACACTAATTTTTTTATTTTAATAAACTCATCGATGGTGTGAAAATATATAATTTAAAACAACTTCCATTGAAAAACATTTCTATTAAAATAGCAAAAAAGAATGTTTGCCTTGTGTTTAAGATAACCAACAGAAGTTTTAAAAATTATTTTGAAATCTTATATTCTGAATATGAATATAGTGATATAGTGATCTGAGAATTTAAAAGTCAATAATATTAAAAAAAAATATATTTTTGCAAGTAATTTTAATTAAAAAAAAATCAGTTTTTTTATAAATTAGTGAAGTGATAAAGATAAATATTATACAAATAGTACTTAAGACTAACAACTTTTTCGTAAAAAAAATCAAATTAAATTAACATCGGGATTATACGAGGATTTTGCTATATTCAAAAAAACAACAATTTTGCAAAGGTTTTTAATTTTAATTTTAGTCGCCTTTTTCACTATTGTATAACAGGCATATTTCTTTTTATTTATTAAAACCATCAACTTTGAATAATTATGTAAATATAATAAACTTATTTGACGATGAAGTTTATTTTTCTTTGTAATTCTATGCTTTAATTCAGAAGAAAACCATTTAGAAAATTTAGCAAGGATATTGGATTTATTTCTAGTTCTTAGAGCTGACTTTTTATTATTAAACATATTAAAACCCATACAAACATCCTGACATTTAAATATCTTAAACAAGTTTCATTCAAAAACTGATTGATAAAGAATAAAAAAGTTACTTTTGGAATAGTTGCAGGTAGGAATTTTTTGAATAAATGCCTTATTACCCGTATCTCTCACATTTAAATGCAAAAATAAGGCTGGATTCTAGTTCACAAGATCTTGAAATCTTGCAGGTTTCTATATTAGTAAAAATCTGCTCATAAAAGTAAAAATGTTATTTTTCTTGGCTTAGGTTATATCAAGAATTTGGTACATCAGGATATTCTTATCACATTCTGTATAACTACAATTATTAAAATACGGCGAATTAAACTCTTATAGCAATATCACATTTGAATTTTTGAATAGTACTGACAATCGTAGAGAAGTTCCGAGTCATATTTGTTTCCATTTAACCATATTTGGGTAAGGATAATTACATCATAACTTTCTATATATTTTTTTGATATGTAATAATGTGAAAAATATGGATATTGCATTATTTTAAGTCATATCAAATTCTAAGGGTCCACATCGAAATTTGTGATAACAAAATAAAGATATTCACACAATTTATTAAAAAGATTGTCTTGCTTCTTTGCAAAAGTTTTTTCTAAATTTTAGATTTTTTTTATTTAATAAATGTATCGACCTTAAGAGTTTTTAATAAAAAGCAATTGAGCAATTTTTTTTATCTATGGAATTTTTATAGCCATAATAGTAGTAGAAGATCCAAGTTCAACTACATTACCAAAAAAGAAAAATAAAAGCTAATTCATCAGTCATTAAAATATAACAAATATACAGTAAATGTCTCTTTTTAGACTGATTTATACGCGAAAAAACAAACTACTGTGTTTTTCCATTTATTTTTTAATTTAATTTGTACGAAAATAAATCATGATGGTAAAGTCCCGATTATTAAAGGGAGACGGATTAAATCGACTTGCCAGCGGGCTACACTAATAATTAAACTTGAAATAATCGCGCCTTTGGGAAATTCCTTTGGCATGTATAAGATACGACCTGTTTCCGACAGCTTATCTAAACTTGGACGGAATTATCTGATAGCGTTCCGTACAGGCCTCGCTCAATCCACTCGGGTAATCCGTACCGTATGAATTTCTATGTAAAGAGATAACTACTATGCCTAAGGCTCAAATAGCTTTATCACTAGTTTTTTTTAATTCTCATTGATTGAATGGTTGAAGCTATTACTTAATAAGCACAAAGATCCAGAAAAATTTTGAGAATCATTCCAGGATAAGCCAAATCGTCTGATAATAAAATACATAGAGTATATGTTTAAATTAATATAAGAAGTATTTTTAAATCACAAAACACATTACGATACTTATTAACAAAAACTAAACCTTTAAATGAAAATGAATTTAATAAAAATGTAATCTATATAATTCCTTGTATTTGTGGCAAAGTTTACATAGGTGAAACCTGTAGACCATTAAAAAAGAATTTATGAAAGTAAATCTTACATAAAAAACAATGATTTTCAAAAATCCAAAATTACACAACATGCATTCGACAATAACCATAGAATAGACTGGAATGCTTCCTCAATTTTAGCAAAGGAACCAATTTCAAAATTACGTAAACTAAAGGAAAGTGCCTTTATAATGTTAAATGAAGATAAATGCTTAGCTACTTGTTCCGCTGATTTTAATAATAAATGGATTCCTTTGCTAAAAAGAGAGGTAGATCAGGATATTCTCAAAATTAATTAATGATTTAAAATATTTGATATTCTTGTATTTTCTATCATTAATTTACATTAAGATCACACCCCTTTAATTTTAAAGAAGTAACCTTTGAGTTTTTGTTATCTTTCAAAATAGTTTGTCAAACTATTAATAAACCGTCAAATCATATAAAAAAAGTATTTTCGAATTAGGAAGAAGTTTTGATGGTATTACATAGCTGATGATTTGCAAAATAAGTATATTTTATTTATATTTTTAATTGAATTTAATTACCTTGATAACGGGAGTAGATATAACTAGTTTGGTTCAAATTAGGTATTTTTTTAAAAGTGGGTCTTCTTGTTGTTTTTATCGTTTTTTAATTTGACTATTCATAACAAAGTTAGGTAGGATATTGACAAGAAAAAATGAGCTCAGAAATTAATAGATTAAACCTCAGTTCCTAGGTATATAAAAAATCTATTATACCTCAAGTAAATTATTGTATTTAAAACTTATTGAACTTAGTCAAGTAATTTTCTTTTCCAGGACAGTTAGTTAAATTTGAGAAATGATGGTCAAAAGACACAATTTTCAAGTTGCGCAAAAATCTAATAATTTCTTAAAAATGTGAACAGTTGTGTTTAAATTTAGTTTTGTAATTTATCGAAAGATTATTTAGGGTTACATTAAAAAAAATTGTTAAGAAATTCAAAAAAATTTTAGCCACAGTACTAAAAAGATCAACAGGGGGTGTCAATTTTTTTCGGTTTTTCTATGAATGCCTATAATTTTAAAAGAAACCGATAAAAATTGTGTATTTAAATAATCCACTATAATTCGAGGGTTAGGGTCAGCAAACAAGACAGGATCGCCTGGAAATAGTGTTTTTCTGGCCAGGTTTGTCCAATTAAATAAGAAAAACATCATTTTGCTCTAACACTCTATTTGTTAAACTGAGATAACGATATATACATAACAACCCAGCTTTTCTACCTATTTCCTGTATCCTCGTTTCATTTCTTTAATAATGTTTGGGTCTACTGGTAATAGTGTTTTTCTGGCATGCTGACACTGGATAAATTCTGGAAAAACTGATTTTGAATTTTTTGTTACCTTTAAAAATTTAATCATTTCTGTACTGATTAATGAGAATTTAAAAAAAACGGTAAAATAATCAACAAAGTATTGCAATGCAGTAGAAACTCAAAATAGAGGCGTTTTAAGTTAGATCTAAGAATTTTATGATTGTAATAAAATTACGTTTCTTGTTTATAGACAGCATAATTATTTAAGGCAATTCAATCGTAAAATACAGTTGAAATTTAAAAAATATTTAAGAATATTTAACAGCTATTTAAGATGCAATAAAAAACAATCCATTTTTTACTAATTTCTTTAAGAAAAACATCCATCTTAACTCATTAACCTTGATTTTCTTATTATTTCGTCCGTTAATTATTACAGAATAAAAATCACATATGTCAAATCATTAATGAAAATATTCCGATTCGTTTTTGGTACAACTCGATTTTTTGCATAGTTTTAAATTTGACAAGTTCAAATAATGATTTGATTTCTGTCATTATCTCAGGTTATATTATAGAAAGAATATAATGCAAGCAAAATGGATAACCAAAAAAAACTATGCTTGTAAAGACGAAAATAGAGCATTAAAAGGGAGAGAAAGCTTGTCATTATATAACTAAGAGAGAAAAGAAAAAAAAAATATATACCTAAGATAAAACTTTAATTCACTTTTGTTTGGCTGTTTACTCCTCTCCTCTTGATTTTCTTTTATACTCTAAAAATGTTTACTCTAACAGATAACCCAGAGAGAACTAAATGAATAAATTAATAATTTTCATTTTTCATCTTTTACGACGTACGTACCTCCTAAAAACCCGACACGAAACTACAAAAATCCATTTTTCCGCCGCCGCGCCGGTTTTCTAAAATAAAAATATTCGTGCATGTTATTCCGCGTCGCAATAGCTGATCTGCTACTGCTAGGAGATGCTATTTTTCATCTTGTTCTCTCTCGTTTTTTTTTCTACCAAATGTGCAATCGCGTTTCAACGTTTTCGCTGTAGCTGCCTGCGAGATAGCTACGGATGCTACAAAATAGACGACTCCACGTTATTTTATGAAATATTTAAATTTCTAACCTCGAAACTTTTATTGGAAACCGTCGTAAAATGTCCCAAATTTATTAGCTGCTGATGTCGTTATGATCAGAAAACCAACTTGGGTGACTTTAATGTTAACTTTTTAGATACTAGTAAAGAAGCTTATAATTTTATCGACCTATTTAATAAAAATAAATTGAAGAGGAATTAATTACACAAGGGTGACAAAATATACCAAAAAATATATAGATAACATCAGAGCAAAAAAAAAAACAAAAGGGCAAATTTAGTGGGGTAGTGCAATATCATATTTCTGATCACCTATCTGGCAAAAACTAGCATTTTCGATCAATATTAAAAATAAACCAAAATTCATTATTATGTAAAACCTTAAAGATTTCTACTAACGTTTTAAATAAATCAAAGACTAGCATGGCACTTTTTTTATGAATATTCAAAATAAAGAAATATTAATAGTTAATAAAATAACATTTTTAGGCATTTTATTAGATCATAACTTAACCTGCGACCAACATATAGACTTTATTGCTGGGGCTAAACAAATATATTTATATGTAGCGAATTATTTCAAAATATGTAAATAGTCAACCCACAAAAATGGTATTTTGAGTCACATTTTAGACAGAGCTTTGGGATAGATTATTTATTAGTCAAAAACAGCAATTAGAACGATATTAAGGATTACAGAATGTTGCAGTTTCGGAAGCTCAATAAAAAATCTCAAATAAATACCCTGTTTGCAATATAAACTATATTCGAAAAATCCATCAATATAAAGATACATGGAGCAAACTTACCTTTTTAACGATGTATCTCAAGTTACATTTATCTTTTGTACCCGAATTTTTGGAAAAAACGAAATTTATCACAGTTGACTGTCAAAAATATCACATGTTTTAAATATTTGTATATTTTGTTATTATTCTAGTACAAACTGACAGTTATTTTACTTATAATTTAAACAATTATGATTTTTACAAATGAAGAAAAGCAGGATATAATTAGAATTTATCATAAATGTAATATGGACCAATTACTTACATAAGTGTAGTAAGATTACCCCCGACAATTTCGGGAAATTTTTCTTATTTCAAAAAATAGGTCTTTTAATTTTAATGTTTTAAAATAAGTTTTTTTTTAAGAGAGTAAACTTAGAATTTTGAAATCTTTGAAATCAATTTTATTATTTTTTGGGCATTCTTATATTATTCCAGGCATTTGGAATAAAATCATGTTTTATTCCTGGACTATATGGTCATTTTCCACGTGTTTCAAATAATTTTTTTTCTTTTAATTTTAATATTGTAGGATAAGTTGTTTCCCATTTTTTATTCCAGAAACCTTTAAATTTTATTGGAATTTTCCAGACTTTTCGAACATCCTTACAAGATTCCAGGCTGTGTGACAAGTGTTTTAAATAATTTTTGGAAATTTTGGCATTTTCCAGATTTTTTGAGTATATTTAAGGTATTTCAGAAATCTGGATTACATCTTGTTTTATTCTTGGAATATGGCTCAATTATCACGTCTTCCATCTATTTCAAATCATTTAATTTTAATATTTTAGGACAAGTTTTCAAAACTATTTCCAAATTTTTGATATTTCTAAAATAATTTTTAAAAGTTTATAGTTTTTGGTGGTATGTTAATATTATTCGCGGCATTTGGAATTAAATATAGTTTTGTTCCAGAAGTTTGGAATCATTTTCCACATCTTCCAGGTATTTGAAATCACTTGTCTTTTAAATTTTTTCTAGAGCTTTTTAGTATTTATCTATTCTTCCAGGCATTTATGCTCAAATTTTGTTATATTTCAAGATTTTGCGGCAATTTTTCCATGTCTTGCAGGTATTTGCAATATATGCATAATATTGCAATTAAATGTTTTTATTTCATTTTAGGTTTTTATTTAATTTAATGTTTGCGAATTGAATCTTGTTTTATTCCAGGACTTTAAGTCAATTATCACGTCTTCCATTTATTGCAAATCATTTTTCTTTTTATTTTAATATTTTAGGACAAGTTTTTGTTTTCAATTTTAAATTTCTTAATTTTTGAAATTTCTAAAATAACTTTTAAAATTTTATAGACTTTTGTGGTATGTTAATATTGTTCGAGGCATTTGGAATGAAATCTAGTTTTATTTTAGGACTTTGGAATAATTTTCCACGTTTTCCAGGTATTTTAATTTTTTTTCCTTTTTAATTTTTTTAAAGCTTTTGAGTATCTACATAATTATTATTCCAGGAATTTGTACTAAAATTGTCTTGCAGGTATTTGCAATAATATAACACTATAATGTTTTTATTTAAATTTAGGTTTTTATTTAATTTAACGCTTGCTTTTTGAAGATTTTTTAAATTTAGAAAATTACAATGTTTTTGGATTTTTGTAACTTTTCAGGTTAATGGAATAATTTTTTAAATATTTTAGGCATTTAAAATAAAGTGTTGTTTTATTCCAGGCTTTTAGAATGATTTTTTTAATTTTTCAGAAGCTGTGAGGGATTTTTAATGACTTCTTTGTAGGTTTTCTAGAAAACTGGAATAATTTTGTACATAATTTAGGATATTTGAAGGGAATTTTTAAGCGCTTCCAGGGATTTTAATAATTTTTTTTTATATTTCTAAGAAATTTTGCGTAATTTTGTAAAATAAAATGGAAAATGACCTCAAATAATAAGTTTTCCTTTCCGGTTTTTAAAGTCAGAATTTTGAAATTTTTAAAATAAAGTTTAGGATTTTCCGGACGTTCCAAGCGTTCCAGACTTTTGGAATAAAATCTTGTTTTAATCCTGAACTATAGGGTCATTTTCCACGTGTTTCAAATCATTTTTCTTTTAATTTAATTGTATTAGGATAAGTTTTTGTTTCCAACTTTTAATTCCGAAAACCTGTAAATTTTCTTGGAATTTTCCAGATTTTTTTGAGTATATTTAAAATACTCCTGGAATTTCATGGAACAAATCATGTTTTATTCTAGTATTTTGGGTCAATTATCACGTCTTCCACCTATTTCAAATTATTTTTTTTTATTTTAATATTTTAGGACAAGTTTTTGTTTTCAATTCCAAATTTTTTTTAATTTCTAAAACATGTTTTAAAATTTTATAGATTTTTGTGCTATGTTAATACTATTTAAGGCATTTGGAATAAAATCTAGTTTTATTCCAGAACTTTGAAATAATTTCCCACGTCTTCCAGGTAATTCAAATTACTTGTCTTTTTTTTCTAGATCTTTTAAGTATTTGTATATTATTCCAGGCACTCGTGCTAAAATTTTGTCTTATTTGGAATAAAATACAATTTTAATCCCAGACTCTAAGTTCATTTTCCACATCTCCCAAGTATTTTAAATAATTTTTATAAATTTTGAAATTGTTTAGGTTTTTTGAGTATATTCCTGGAATCTGGATTAAATCTTGTTTTAATTCAGGACTCAAATAATTTTTCTGTTAATTTTAATCTTTTAGGACGAAGTTTTTGTTTTCAATTTTTAATTTCAGAATTTTTGAAATTTATAAAATAATTTTTAAATTTTTGTGGTATGTTAATACTATTCAAAGCATTTGGCATAAAATCTAGTTTTAATCCAGAAATTTGGAATAATTTTCCACGTCTTCCAGATCTTTTAATTTTTTTCTAGAACGTTTGAGTATTTGTATATTATTCCAGGCGTTTGTGCTAAAATTTTGTCTTATTTCAACATTTTAAGGTAATTTTTCTATGCCTTGCGGGTATTTGCAATATATGTATAATATTGCAATATAATATTTTTGTTTAATTTTAATTTAACGCTTGGGTTTTTAAAATTTTTATAATCGTTTTCAAGGTTAATGGAGTAATTTTTCAGGCATTTAAAACAAAGTTTTGTTTTATTCCAGGCGTTTAAAATCAGTTTTTCTATCTTCCAGATGCTTAAAGTGATTTCTAACGACTTTCAGACTCTTTTTTAAGTCTACCAGAAAACTAAAATTATTTTGTATATTATTTAAGATTTTTAAACAAAATCTTTATGCCATCCAGGGGTTCCAACTTTTTTTTAAATATTTTCCATGAATTTTGTATAATTTTCTCTCTTCCAGGCATTTAACGTAATTTTTTAAAATAAAATGAAAAATGACTTCAAATAGTAAGGGTAAAAAAGTAATGTGCGTGATTTTATTATATTGCAGTCATCAAAAGCATCATAAAATTAATTCAATTTAAGTTCCTGTTCCATTTTAAATCAGGACGAAAAATTAAAATGTCGCCTTTCCGAACGGCAACTTTTTAAATTTGTCTTCGTTTCGAAATCAACAACTGTCCAAAAAATGGGACGAAGGTTTTTATTAAGACTTTCCCCCTCAGTTTCAGATTCGGAAAGTTCTCTGAAAAGTTTATCAAACAATTAGTTTTAGTCCGGAGGAGCTTTTTATTTAACGGAAATTTTATTTTTAAATTGAGACGCCATAGTAATTCTTTAGGCGCGTATAAAGTTTTTCTTATAATAATTCAAATGTGAGCGACCCCCCTTCGAACTTTTCTTTCTACCCTAGATAACTTTTTTAATTTTCATGCAAGAAGCAAGGAGAGAGAACGACAAATCGCTCAAACGTCTCCCTAAGGAACTATTTCGGAATAAATTAGTTTTTGATGTCTGATATGAAAAATTCCCTATTCAAAGTTTAAATTCGTTTTCGGTCACAAACAAACCGAGATCGGTTATTAAAGTTTTATCAGCCATTTATTATTTTATGTCGGCGGCATAGTTTCGAAAATATGGCCGTTTGCATCCTAATAAGTTATGCATTCAAATATTAATTACTTAGTTTTTTAAGCTTGTTTTTGCTCTATTTTGTATGCGATAAATTGGTTAAGTTTTAATTATTTTTGATTTTTGATTCTTTAATTAAAAAATGAAGATTTTGTCAAAAGTCCAAAAAAAATAGAATATATTTTTTATTTTTATTAAAAGATTTCATGCAAGAAAATACAAAAAAATGCCAATGAAAAAAGTGTGTACTTAGGCATGTTAGGTTAGATAATGTGTATATATAATTTATAAAATCAGAAAGAAATTGAAATGTGTCTTATTTTTCTTATTTTTATATATATTAAGAGCGAGATCAGAATAGTATTTTTCTATAAAAACGTAAACTATGATTCAACAAATTCATATAATGATCATCTTCTGAATCTGACGATGTATATATGGATTAATGTTTAAATCCTTTAGATGTATAAAAAATTGTTTTTTAGTAATTTCCGTTGCAGATATGACAAATGCTTTAATGTGTACATACGTTTATTCCAAAATTTGTATTGCAAGAGTTGGTGAATATTTGTCAATTTTTCACTGTAGTTTTCGTAGTTTAATATTTACATCTCAAAGTACGTTGTTTATTCTATTTTATATATTAATGTAATGTCTGGTCGATAATCCAATATTAATTTAGCCGAATAAATTGTAATATCATAATATAGTTTGAAACCTGTGTATTCAAGATTTGTCTTTTTTTATAATTTTTAGCTTAAGGATTATTTTTCGTTGTATTATTTTTGCTGCTTTATTGAGTCTTTTCGTATACATTGTTCCAGCTAATATTTTATATCTCCCTTATATTTATTTCACATTTTTTGTCGTTGGTGACATTTTTTACATCCACAATTATTATATTGTTTATTATTTTTTTATTTTATTATATTTTTCTATAGTTTGCTCTTGAATTACAAGTGCAAAACTTTCGTGTCAGAAAAGAGTTCTTGCAGCAATTTATAAGAATTTTTGTTAGCATTATTATATAGCAATTTTTTTTTGAGATGAAAATTTAAAAATACAAATTAATTTTTTTTTGTTAAAGAACCAATAATGAATGATTATTAATTATTTGGAAAAAAGTAAAATTTACATTGTTGTCATCTTTTATCTTTTCCAGGCAGTTCAAAAAGATATAGAAAAATTCCTCAAGTGCCTGAAATAAATGATTAATTATCAATTGTCTGGAATAAATTATTAATTGCGAACTGCCTGAAAGAAATTAAAATTTACATTGTTGCTATTTTTAATCGCTTCCAGGCAGTTAAACAGGAAATAGAAAATTTCCTCAAGTGCCTGGATTAATTGATGATTTATCAACTGCCTGGAAGAAATTAAAATTTACATTGTTGCAATTTTTAATCGCTTCCAGGTAGTTGAAAACAAAATAGAAAATTTCCTCAAGTGCCTGAAATTTAAAAGAAATTAAAATTCACATTGTTGACATTTTTAATCGCTTCCAGGCAGTTAAATAAGATTACAAATAGGGGAAGTCTTTATCTCCAAGAAAAATGCATGTAGGACACTTAGGTAAATGTATTATGCATTTCGGCTGTGTAAACAGCCATCATCAGATACAGAACATTACAAATTTATTGTTGTTTTTTTCCCGATAACGGGTAATTTTTTGGTTTATTTGGTGAACGTATATGTTTTTTGTAATGTTCTGTATCTGATGATGGCTGTTTACACAGCCGAAATGCATAATACATTTACCTAAGTGTCCTACATGCATTTTTCTTGGAGATAAAGACTTCCCCTATTTGTAATCTTTATATACGCATTCTCCTACAAAATATGGACTTCTATTCAACAGTTAAATAAGAAATAGAAAATTTCCTCAAGTGCTTGGATTAATTGATGATTTATCAACTGCCTGGAAGAAATTAAAATTTACATTGTTGTCATTTTTAATTACTTTCAGGCAGTTAAAAAGGAAATAGAAAAGTTCCTCAAGTGCCTGAAATAATTGATTAATCATCAACTGCCTGAAAGACATTAAAATTTACATTGTTGTCGTCTTTTATCTTTTCCAGGCCTTTCAAAAAGAAATAAAAGAATTCCTTAAGTACCTGAAATAAATGAGTAATTATCAAATGTCTGGAATAAATTAATAATTATCAACAGTCTAGAAGAAATTAAAATTTACATTGTTGTAATTTTTTATTATTTTCAGGCAGTTGAAAAGGAAATAGAAATGTTCCTCAAGTGCCTGGAATAAATGATTATTTATCAATTGTCTGGAATAAATTATTAATTGCTAACTGCCTGAAAGAAATTAAAAATTACATTGTTGTCATTTTTAATCACTTCCAGGCAGTTGAAAAGGAAGTAGAAATTTCTTCAAGTGCCTGGAATAATTGATTAATTATCAACTGCCTGGAAGAAATTAAAATTTGCATTGTTGTCATCTTTTATCTTTTTCAGGCAGTTCAAAAAAAAATAAAAAAATTCCTCAATTACCTGGAATAAATGATTATGAATCGTCTGGAAAAAAAAATTAATTGATCACTGCTTGGAAGAAACTAAAAATTTACATTATTGTAATTTTTTATCGCTTCCAGGCAGTTAAAAAGAAAATAGAAAAGTTCCTCAAGTGCTTGGAATAAATGCCTGAAATAGTTGATTAATTATCAATTGCCTGAAAGACATTAAAATTTACATTGTTGTCGTCTTTTATCTCTTCAAGGCAGTTCAAAAAGAAAAATTCCTCAAGTGCCTGAAATAAATGAGTATTTATCAAATGTCTGGAACAAATTAATAGTTGTAAACTGCTTGGAAGAAATTAAAATTTACATTGTCATTTTTAGTCACTTCCAGGCAGTTAAACAGGAAATAGAAAAGTTCCTCAAGTGCCTGGAATAAATGATTATTTATCAATTGTCTGGAATAAATTATTAATTGCCAACTGCCTGAAAGAAATTAAAATTTACATTATTGTAATTTTTTCTTGCTTCCGGGCAGTTAAAAAGGAAATAGAAAAGTTTCTCAAGTGCCTGGAATAATTAATTAATTATCAACTGTCTGGAAGAAATTAAAATTTACATTATTGCAATTTTTTATCGCTTCCAGGCAGTTAAACAGGAAATAGAAAAGTTCCTCAAGTGCCTGGAATAAATGATTAATTATCAACTGCCTGGAAGATATTAAAATTTACATTGTTGTTATCTGTTATCTTTTCCAGGCAGTTAAAAAAGAAATAGAAAATTTCCTCAAGTGCCTAGAATAATTGATTAATTATCAACTGTCTGGAGGAAATTGAAATTTATATTGTTGTCATCTGTTATCTTTTCCAGGCAGTTAAAAAAGAAATAGAAAAAATCCTCAAGTACCTGAAATAATTCATTAATTATCAACTGTCTGGAAGACATTTAAATTTACATTGTTGCAATTTTTTATCGCTTCCAGGCAGTTAAACAGGAAATAGAAAAGTTCCGCAAGTACCTGAAATAAATGATTAACTATCAATTGTTTGGAATAAATTATTAATTGCTAACTGCCTGAAAGAAATTAAAATTTATATTGTTGCTATTTTTTATTACTTTCAGGCAGTTAAACAGGAAATAGAAAAGTTCCTCAAGTGCCTGAAACAAATGATTAGTTATCAATTGTCTGGAATAAATTATTGATTGCTAACTGCCGGAAAAAAATTAAATTTACATTGTTGGCATTTTAATTCGCTTCCAGGCAGTTAAAAAAGAAATAGAAAATTTTCTCAAGTGCCTAGAATAATTGATTAATTATCGGCTGCCTGAAAGAAATTAAAATTTACATTGTTGCAATTTTTTATCGCTTCCAGGCAGTTAAAAAGAAAATAGAAGTTCCTCAAGTGCCTGGAATAATTGCTTAATTATCAACTGCCTGAAAGACATTAAAATTTACATTGTTGCAATTTTTTATTGCTTCCAGGCTGTTAAACAAAAAATAGAAAAATTCCTCAAGTGCCTGGAATAAATGATTAATTATCAATTGTCTGGAATAAATTATTCATTGCTAAATGCCTGAAAGAAATTAAAATTTATATTGTTGTCATTTTTAATCACTTCCAGGCAGTTAAAAAGGAAACAGAAAAATTCCTTAAGTGCCTGGAATAACTGATTAATTATCAACTGCCTGGAAGAAATTAAATTTACATTCTTGTAATTTTTTATCGCTTCCAGGCAGTTGAAAAAAATATAGAAAATTTCTCAAATGTCTGTAATAAATGATTAATTATCAACTGCCTAGAAAAAGCAAAAATTTACATTGTTGTAATTTTTATATCTTCCAGGCAGTTGAAAAAGGAATATTACATATTTTAAGTGCCTGGAATAAATAACTAATTATCAACTGCCTGGAAGAAACTAAAATGTACATTGTTGTCATTTTTTAAGTTATCGGAAAAATTCCTCAACTGCCTGGAAAATAGTAAAATTTACAATGTTGTTATCTTTTAAAAAACTGTCGTCCCAACTGGAGGGGAGTCTCAGGATTATGCTTTCGTCTAATAATGTTAGACTTCATCATAACAACATTATTTGCGGGTTTTTCTAAAGCATAAAATTCCAGATATTTCCGGATAAATTCCAGGTATTTAAAAAAAACTTGAAAACCTAGAATTAGTTTTCGAATTTCTTTATGTATAATCTATTAATGGCATGTATCCAAAAAATTAAAATATTAAATTTTTTTTTTAAATGTGGTTTACTAGTAGTTTGCTTGTCCAAAAATATTGAATTTAATTGTATTGCATTTATTAAAATATGAAATTTATTTTGAGAAAGTTTTTTTTAAGTGACAATATGAGAAATATATAGTTACAAATCATTGTAACAATTCATTTTTTTTAGTCTAAAGACCACAAATTTTTTGTGCTATAAATTTACTGATGTGATTTATTTTATTAAGGGAAATAGAGACCTGAAATTTGGATTAGGTTGGTTAGCACTAAGGCTATACCTGTACTGCTAGAACTGGCTTATATATTCGAAATTCACTGTTGCCATAAATATATTTTCATCGAATTTAATTTGATAAGCGAAAGTTTTCAGAAATGATTTATTTTTTCCTAAAAGAGACCCTTTTTTTAAACAAATGAAATATTTATTATCAGTGATTTTTATAAATAGTTAGTGTCTAATCAATAAATCACTACTACGATTATTATCTTTTAATTTCATTGCATATATATGTCGTAATTTTTTATTTTTCCCAAGCAGAATAGGAAAATTATTCAACTGCCCCCAAATCTAAAAATTACAGAGAATTCTAATAAATTAATTCTCTATGTCTATAATTTGCATGATTACGTATGGTAAGAAAAATTATACATTAGAAATCTCTGAAGAATGAAGGAAGAAAACCGACAAATTATCGAATATAAGATTTTTCTTAGTTTTAAACAAAAACGACGATAATTGAATAACATTTATTTAAAAAAAAGTAAAAAATTTGGATTTTCCTTATTTTTAGCCAATATAAATAGTTATAAAGAGGTTTTTTAAAATAATACTGTCTGTAATAAAAATAACCAAAGTAAAAAAATCGTATTTTTAATTTAAATTAAATTTTTTGCAAAAATTCATTAAATTACTATGTATTAGTTTATTATTTTACAAAATATATTCAATTAATATATTTTGTAAAATAATTAAATTAGATATAATTCAAGAAAAAGAGTCATATTTATAATAATAAGGAAAGCTCAAATCCTGTACAAAACTATTAATAAAAAATGAGATTTTTTATGATACACCAGCATTTTTTTTTAACCCACACATACAGAGCATAGAACCTTAAGTAAAATCAATAGTTACACTATTCATTTCAAATATTAAGAGTTTCAATCAAAAACCTGTATACACCCCAAAATAATATTGACAAACAAAATATCGAATTTCCACTAAAATGTATAGCCATAAATACAATTTACTAAATAAGCAAAATATTTGCCTTGAGTGTTATCTTGTATACGATATACATTACGTTAAATAGACAAAAGGGGCTTTAATATTATTATTATTATTATTATTAATATTATTATTATTATTATTTGTTAATTCACGTAAACAATAAAGCAGTAACTAATTACCAAAGACATCATATCAGCATTAATGAATTTATAGGGAAATTTGATTCCACCCTAATTAGTACAGCAAAGCTCTGATTAAAATATAAATCTTCATGCCCGGATTAATTAAATTGGTATTTTATTACATAGTATATTAGCGTTAGATCGACTTGTTTAAATACATTATTTAGTAGGATACAAAATAATTCAATATTATTTTGATAACTTAATTATTATGGTACGAATTATGATATGAAATTGAATTGAATTCTATTTAATTGAGGTAAAATTAATTATTTTTTTAAGGGTTGTTTTGAGACCCCTAGACAATATCCCTCTATAAATTAACTTGAAAAATTAAATTAAAGTTTCATCCCGATAATATTCTAAAAACCAATCGTTTCACCTTGTAAACTTTCATCTAGGGAATTTATTATTCATTGCGGAAATTGCTTTACATAGCGTGGAAAAGAGGGCGCCCATTCTTTAATGGCTTTACCGGCGGCTTGTCTAAAACCTGACGGCTCTATCATTACGGGATCGACTAATATGTTGGTTTTGTAGAACCTCGATTTAAATTTGTTTTTTAGGTAGCATTATTAGTTATTGGATTTATTTATTATTATATTGGATGAGTAACCAGAATTTTTTAATTTATGTTTAATAAAGAATGGTTTCAAGGGTGTTAAAAGTTCTGTAGAATATTTAGAGAAATTGCTAAAATTTTAGTTAGTGTAGTTTTTGGAGTTGAGGATAATTTGGAAAGTTTCTTGATATATATTGTACCTCTTCATTTATTTTGATAGATATTTCCTGGGAAATGTGATATTTAAAAAAAAAAAAAATTTTTTAATTAATTTTTTAAAATTAATTTTTTATATTTTGTAAAACGCTGAATGAAGTATCGGCTGATTTAAATTTAAATTTAAAAAATGCTTTATAATCAAAACAAATGTATATTTTGTTGCTAACAAAGCTTGATAATATTACAAAATTTTAACTAAAAGAGTATAAAACCAGTCATATAAAACAGTATAACAAAAATCAGAGTAAAAGCACATGAAGTTTACAATTGTGCCATAAAACAGTTATTATTCATCACTCCAATTTAAACAATAACTACATGCAAATAAAACACTAGCAATAGAAAGATGTGAATTGTAAACCTATATTGGACTAAAATCTTTCAGCAGAATACTTTGTATTACTTAACAAAATAGCCCTGGTGCTACTTTGTCGTATGAATAGGAATAACTGAAAATCTTCTTTCATTGTAAATCACTAATTTTTAAAAAAATTGTTCAGATCTAGGGATAGATAATGTAACATAGGAAGAATGCTGAGTATTAAAAATTGCATTCATCCCGGTATTTGTCTATTCTTATGCTTCTTAAAAATAAGGCAAACTGTTTTTAAAATAAAAATGCTAAATAAAGTAAGACATCATTCAAATCATAATTATGTTATAATAAACCTATTTGTTTTAGAAATATTAAAGCATAACTTAATAGGATGACACCATCCATATACATTTTTTTTATTTTAAAAGTTAACACTCTCTACCCTTTTCATCAAATATGACCGGAACTTCAAAACCCTTGCCTCGATTTAAATTTGTTCCTTAAGTAGCATTATTAGTTATTGGATTTATTTATTATTATATTGGATGAGTAACCAGAAATTTTTAATTTATTTTTAATAAAGAAAGGTTTCAAGGGTGTTAAAAGGTCTGTAGAATATTTAGAGAAATTGCTAAAATTTTAGTTAGTCTAGTTTTTGGATAATTTGTAAAACTCCTTGATAAATATTGTATCTCTTCATTTATTTTGATAGTTATTTCCTGGAAAATTTGAAAAATGAGAATTAAAAAAATGTTTTGTAAGTTTCTGGTTATATTTTGTATAACGCTGACAACAAATTTGTATTTTGTTGTTAACAAAGGTTAATACACTATAACCCTTTAACTAGAATGAGAATATTACAAAATTTTAACCAAAAGCCAGTCTTGTAAGCAGTAAAACAAACATCAGAGTAAAGGCACATAAAGTTTACAATTGTACCAGAAAACAATTATAATTTGTTTTAATTTAAATACATAAATAAATGGAAAGATGTGAATTCTAAACCTAGATTTTCTTATAACTGATTTTTCTATTTGTTCAGACCTAGAAATAGGCAGTCTAATATAAATTAGTTAAAAGTTAATTGAGTTATTATATATTTATTTTAACAATACTAAAGCATAACTTAATAGGATAGCACCACCTTTTTACTTTTAATAAATCTGTTTGAATCTTTACTTCAAGCTATTCAAAGCTCTTATTTTGCTACAGCATAGTAGTATCATCTGCCAAAAATGAGAAATGGCCACATATTAAAATATGAGGCAAATTATTACCATAGATCAAGAATAGAAGAGGTCCCCAGACTGATCCTGAGGCTACACCTATACTAGTTTTATTTTACCAGTTAACTGTCTATACTCTTTTCATCAAATTTGACCGACTCCAAACCCCTTCTACTGGATTCATATGCCTTCAATTTAATCAGCAACGTTCTGTAATTGACACAGTCAAAAGCTTTTGATAAATCAGAGAACACTGAAGCAGCACAATGCCCATTGTTAAGATTGTGTCCGCTGGACACTTATAAGTTGGCCTGTATTTAACAATGAAAGAACCTTATTTTTAGCAATTTGTATTTCCATTTTTGTACAAGGGACTAATACAAGCAAGAAGGAAAGGAACCTATTAGACATGAACAATTAATAAAGCCTGTGCAAAAAACCTCCAAAGCTAATTCTGGTAAAACTAAAAGCGTTCTTAATGATACATCATTATAGTCAGAAGAATTTTCATTTTTTAAATGTGTAAAAAGGATGCATCCAGAACAGATAAGTGACTCAACTATTCCTTGATCAGTTCTACTGTCATAATTAAAGTTATGTACAATATTATAATAGAAGTTATAGTCAAAATGTGAAGTCAGAGGTGATGAGTTAGTTTTTCCTTTTAATTTATTAACTATTCTCTAAGATTCTTTTGATTTATTATTTGAATTTAAAATAATAGTTAAATTTGACAAATTTTATATTTTTCCGATATACTTTTTGCTAATTATTATAACTGTACAGTAGGAGAGACCTATTTTCAAGGTTTTTTTAATAATAAATCATATTTAACAAATTATGATTGCACGTTCCGATTTGACTTATTTGAATAATTAATAATAAAAGTCTCGTGTCTATCTAAAGATGAATTAACTGAAAATGAACTTAACAAGACCTCTAGATTCTCGAAAAAATCATCTGCGGATGGTCAACTATATACACGAATTACATAATCTCCCCAAGCAATATATCATATATTATTATCGTTAAATATACATATATTTATTCAACGATTTTTTAGTAAATTTTTGGTCTTGGTCTATTTATTAAACTGTAGCATATACGTATATCATATACGATTCTGTTTACAAAAAGGAGAATATTTCCCCATTTAAATAAATTTACACGAGATTTACATATCTAGTTTTCAATCTCGATTACTACACCTCAAATATTTAATGGAATTCTTCTGAAAGATAACTATTTTTCATCCATATTATCCAATCTAATAACGCTGTTTTTATACTAAATATGTATATATAAAAAAATTTTTCTGCAAAAATATTGTTTTTCACTAACACAACCCTTACCCCCCCCCACCCACCCCAAATATTTGCCCAGTAAGTATTCTTTTGAAAAATCACCGTTTTTCATATCAAATTTAAATAAACAAACTGTGTTATTAGATTAGATATTAATGACGGAACCAGCTGTTATTCATGCGTATTATTTTGGAAAACAATGATTTTTAAAAACAATTTCTTACTGGTAAGTTGTGTGGGGTGGGTGGGGGGGGCAAGGGTAGGGTTATTGAAAAACGTTTTTTTTTTGCAGAAAAAAATTGCCTGAAAAAAAAAGGTTTTTAAGAAAATTATAGGTGATAAAAAAATCTATAGTTTTTGTATCTATACTTTGCTCACATAACTCATAACTCATATTTGCTCAATATTTTTGAAAGCAAGACGTATCGCTATGAAAATTGCAGTACTATCATTTTTTATCTCAAATAAGTAGAAATTTAGTTTTTTAAGATAGGTCAATATGTTTTAAAGAAATTTCCTTAAAAAGCTTAATTACATAAGTTAAATAATATTTTCACATTGAGGGGTAATGGAGAAATAAAATACGATCAAAAAGAGCCTAAAAAAAATATTTTCTGATCAAATGCTTTATTCTAAATGCAAGAAACCTACCTATTTTGGATCTTAAAAGCCCAATATTGTATAATAATCGTAATTAAATTATTTTTTTCGTCATTAAGAAGCCTAATTACGTAGGCGAAATTGAGGTTGATAAATATCACTTTTTGATCAAAAAACCTATTTAAGGCCCAAGAAACTTGGACGATCATATAAAATTATACTTCTCGTTAGTAGCTAACAATTTTTTGAAATTATTTTATTTATTAATAAAAATTGAATTACAAAATTTCTATTAGGTAAACTATATTGTGAAAAATGTAAACATAAATAAAAATTACAATTCATTCTCAGTAAAAACTAAACGACAAGCAAAACACCACAAATAAACCGGTAACATAATTTTTATTAAATCCAAATATGGATGCATTGAATATTCTTAAAGCCTAATAATAAAAAAAAAAACAAGTAATAAGGGTATTAAAACAATAAAAAAATTGTTTATCGAAAACAATAAAACTTAAAATTTTCAAGACAAACCATACTCAAATAATTTATCTCTCTTAATGTAAAGAAAAAAAAAAATTAAAAACTTTAAACGAGTTTCCACAAAATATCCTTTCATTATTTAGAAAATACTGGCTAAATAGTTTTATCAGGAGTCCCGACAAAGACCGTGAGCTTTTATCGTTAACTAAACTTTTAAAAAGTTTTTCTCCTACAAAACAAACACTCTTTTGTTAAGTTTTCAGCTCAGATTTGTTTTCTTCCTTTTCTTGCGTCCAGCGGGTTTTCTTTTGCTGGTGGTAAATTAAATTTCCCGAAAGCTTGTCTTTGACGGAGGGGCATTAATTAAGGAATGTGCTTCAGTCAATGCCTTTTTATAGTTGCCGTATTGTTTCCTGGTAAATAATTAACAAATCGACTCTATCTTATCAAGTTTATTTTTCTAATATTGGATTGTTCAAGTGCAGGTGCTTTCGAAAATATATTTTACCCTTTTGGCAAAAGGATGATCCTATAAATCATCTTAAATTTAGAGAATAAATTTCTGAAATAGCTTTTATTGGCAGATAAATGGAAAGTTTGTTTTACGCCTATATAATAAAATTTGCGTTTTAAAAAACTAAATAAATGATAATTTAATGGGATTTCATTTATTAAGTAGAAATGATTGATAACATCTAATGCGGGAATCTTCTCAGCGAAAAGAACTTGCAATTACAGGAATTCATTTGTGGCCCCCGAATAGAAAGATAATCCTTAATTTGTTTGTTCGAATGGTTTGGCCAGATAAGTACTTTGTTCCAATTTGTAGAGGAGATTTACGTAGTTTTACATCGGTTAGATAGGCAAGGGAATCAATAAATTATTGAATGAGTTTCGAGAGCGTAGTTTTACTGGGAAACTATAAATTCGGTTTTATTAAGGGATTCATTTTTGAGTTTTACTAAGATACGAGATCTAAATCTAAGTTACAATAAAAATGAGAAAATTCAACGGACTAACAAGTGTTACAAATAATTGTTACATGGGTTTTTTAAATTAAGATACGATCAATTTAAATTTTTTTTAATTTCAATAATAAACTTTAGTACCGTCTGAAGAGATTTATCATTTTGTTACGTTTATATTACTTGTTATTTTTTAACCTAATGTCCTTTTTTATTTAATTTTAAATTACGCACATCGTTTTAAATTTCCTATTTTCTTATTATTTTTTATAATTAATTTTTTTGTCATGAAACTTTAAAAACTGTCTATTTTGTTCACTTTTAACAAAAGCATTAATTTTTTCTTTGCGTACGTTCCCCTGGTTCTTTTTCCAGGCTTCTTTATATTTCTTATTTAAATTTAATTTCGACAGATTTATTATGAAGGAAATCGAATTAATATTAAAAATTAATAAGTTTATAATTAGGTTCAATAAAAAAAAAGAAAAAAATGCTAATATTTTAAATTAAAAATAAATTTTTTTCGATGTATTAAAAAAATAAAAAATTGCATCTAAAAAATTTTTTTTAGTAAATGCGTCACGTAATTTTTTTATAAGTTTCCAGTACTACATTTGTCATTCACCATTTACCCTAAAACTATGATGCTAAATTTATCAAATTTTTCACGATTACATGGACCAAATTAGTCTCTACTGGCACAAATTTTATAATCGTTGACTTTAACTTTAATTTGCTTAAAGTCTCCTTTTATACTGATAAAATTAAAAGCATCTTAAACTTCTATGGTCCTAACCAAAACTTCTAGTAAAATAAGTCAGGTAGAACTCCTATAAGTCAGGTATACCTTGACTATATTGTAATCAATCATTAATATATACTACATAAAGTTCATTCAATAATTTTTATTTGTAAATCCTGTCCAACAAAATTAACAAAATTATATAAGTCAAAAAATTACTAGGTGTGCTAAAAACACGCCAGAAGAACAATATATCTGATGCTAACCTTATAGCAGGTACTTTTGTCTCAGATGTCACTATAATTTTAAATAGGATGTGTCCCATTACGAAAATTGCCAGTAAAAGAAATTCCTTGACAAAGAATAGATTACTGTCATTAGTATAAAAAGAAACGAAAAGATATGATCAAAGAAATCAAATTAAAAAATTATCTATCCAAATAGAAATAATCCAAAAAAAATATGAAAGCATCTAAATACTCTTTTACAAAGAAAAACTGGAACTATGTCCAATTAAATTTTCAAGTATTTCTCCATCGATTCTTAATAATTTCTTCACAATCTTAAAAAAATAACAGTGCCCAATTAAATGACTAAATCCTTAAAAACCTTTGCAATGAAAGCGAAATCTCTGAGAAAGTTCTTTGAATTGCATTTTACATTGCTGGATATTGTCAATACGTCACAATGCCATAATGAATTTCAATTAAGTAAAAAGTGTTGTTTATTTGCATTTCCTTTCCCTATGGCTCCTTGAATTGTATTTTTCTTATACAGTTTCAATCACTTAATACGACAAGCTTGATTTTATTACTATTGCTCAAAATCCTGGATCTGTTACATATGCATAACTTTCATGGATCTTATGTTCTATTTATTAAGAAACTTGATAATAATATCGGAAAAATAGGTTGCAGTGGAGTAGATTTTCCATTACTTTTAGACTTTGTTGCAGTATAAAATGCTGATATTCGAATCTGAAATATCGAGAAATATTAAACATTTTCCTATATTTCTGCTCTATTATTGCTCAAATTTTATTGAAATTTTTGCTTTTGAGGCCTTAGGCATAAGTAGTACATTTTCAGTCGAAATTCATGTTTTCCAAGTCTCTAATCTCATATTTCCAATTTGCAAAAAAATCACGGAAATCATTCTATATATGAAGTTTAGAAATAGATTGATACGATGTTGTTCCAATTGGAGAACCAAATTTTATAAGATGTTCAGCATTGAAATTCTAAAAAATATATTTTTTTACATTTGTGGGGAGCTTGCTATATCCCTGAATTGTATAATTCTAGTACAACAAAGTAAATACCAATATAAGTTGATTATCTGAGAGCTATTTACTTCGATTTAAACCTAATACAGTAAAACATATTTTGTTTTACATATTTTTTTATACACTCGCCGGCACAAAATTCCGCCACCCTGAAATATGGGCCAAGTTTGATGTTTTATACATTTTTTATTTTTTATCAGATTCTCACTATTTTGCCATCAGTTTTTAGATACATTTGTTGTGATTTTTTGAAATCATTTTGTAAAGTAGCATTTTTCGATTAGGCTATATTATACAGGGGTAAAAAAAAACTGTTGTTTTTTTTCGTAATTTCAAAAGACCCTGTAGAAAAATTAAGGTGGATAATTCTGTTTACATACTGTTTCTGGTAATCTTTGATGTATTCTAAACATTCTGATTTTTGATTCATTCCATTATCTCAATTCTGCTGCGAGCTGCAAATTTTTTATTTAAACGCTGATTTGAAGCTTATTTTTAGATAATTAATATCAAGTTTTCGGTTAAAAATTATCGTCGTTGGCTAAGGACGCAATTATTGTGACATAAAGTTTGACAGTGTCACTATTATAATTTGTTGTGTGTCAATATGGTATTAACTCCAGCAGACGTGGGTAGAATTGTTGCGTTAATAGAGGATGACCGTAGCAAAAGTTATGTCGTCCGTACTCTGAGATTTCCGCGGTCTACAATTCGAGATACCTGGAATAGGTATTTACAGTCGAGAATTTTTACTAGAAGACATGGCTCTGGCAGAAGGAGAATGACCACTGCAGCTGATGATCACTTTGTCACCATTCGTTCTTTAAGAGATCGAAGATCTACTGCTGTGTGTCTAAAAAATGACTTGCGAATACTTCATGGAGTAAGTGTAAGTGAAAGAACGATACGTAGAAGATTAGCAGAAGCTGGACTTTATTCACGAAGGCCAGCAAGATGTCCACAATTACTTCCTCGGTATCGACAACAGCGACTGAGGTTTGCAAGATCGCATTTTGTGCGGAGTGGACTCTAGAACAGTGGGCAAACGTAGGAAAAACTTTAGGAAAAACTCTTACCCTGTATAGATTTTTTTTAAATTTATATTATACAGGATGTTCTATTATACAGGTGTTATTTGAATGCTTTTTACCGTAATACCTTGGGTCCTAAAAGTCACTGTTACGAAGATATGAATTTTTTAAAGTTTTTTCTTAAATTACTTAAACTGTCACCTTTGTCATGTAACTATATAACTAATGTCATATAGTTTTTTTATTAGTGTTAATAAAATTACGATTTTAAATTTTTTAACGATTTAAAATTAATTTCTAATCAATTCTTACCTTCTGACAGATTAACATGAAATGAAGCTCCTAATTCCCGCTATTTTTTTTAAATTAAATTTTGACGTTGAATTTTTTTCAAGCAATTACTGACTTTGTTTAATAAAAAACCTCGAATGCTCCTTTAGGACAATCAGTCGAAACAAAAGCTGTTAACTATTTAAATACTGTAGATTAGGGAATATTATTTTTTAAAAATTGTAATTTTATTGTCACTAATAAAAAAGTTAAAATGTTATAAAGGCAATTTTTTTTAAGTATTTTGAGAGAAAACTTTGAAAACTCATATCTTCGTAACAGTAACTTTTAGGACCTCGATTACTTATTTCTCGTTAAATTTTTAAGCTCCTTTTATTTTTATAATAATAATAAATTTTTACAATTTATTCCATTTTTCTTTGGGGCTACTTTAATTTAAAATTTTTAATTCAAAAATGCTTTTTTTAGCCCTGGAATTTTTACTTACATTTCTCAAATAATTATAATAATTCCAGTCAATAATGCCCTCTAGTGCTGAATTTCACACTGATAAATAATTTTCAGAATTTTCTCTGGGCCACTTTTATAATGTCAAAAAAATGCGATGCTCCTAAATTGACAGTGCCCGAGATATGTGCGCGATCCAGGCTTATTTAAACACCTTGTATTTATGTTTTTTAGTAAAGACACGCGTGCACTTTTAAATTTCTCTAGCTCTAAAAACGTTTAAGAATTTTATTACAAATAAATCCCCCCTAAGGAATTCTGTCTAAAGTGCCATTTATTAAAAATACTTCGGAGGTTTGTCACAAAG